>NC_090352.1:38941353-39653853 GCF_035084215.1 Heptranchias perlo
TTACCCCCCCCCCCCCCCGGCCCCTTTCACTGCCGGGTTTTTCCCCGACTCCCGGGAAACCTGACCAGCAAACACACTGTGGGGGCTAATTTAAATATGTTAATGAGGCATCGCCACCCGCTCCAGGGCTCGACACGCCCCCCCCCCCCATATCCATCGCCGTGGAAACGCGGTGGGTGGGTTGGGGTTACGTTCCCCATATTTAAGTCTTTAACCTCCCCCCACCCTCACCCCGGACCCTCTCCCGCCCAGCGTGGGAGGCTAATATCGGGGGCCCCTGTCGGACTACAGCCCACGTTTTATTGGTCTGTGTTTCCCACTGGTTTTTGTGTCTGTTTCTCTGACAGGAGAAGCCTCAGAGATTCCATGTGAATTCTGCACAAAGACGTTTCCTGAAGAGCAACTCCTGCAGCACCAGGTGAGAGGCCGGATCGGGCCTAACAACAGGCCCAGGATACATGGGGTGAGAGACCGGATCGGGCCTAACAACAGGCCCAGGATACATGGGGTGAGAGGCCGGATCGGGCCTAACAACAGGCCCAGGATACACTGGGTGAGAGGCCGGATCGGGCCTAACAACAGGCCCAGGATACATGGGGTGAGAGGCCGGATCGGGCCTAACAACAGGCCCCCAGGATACATGGGGTGAGAGGCCGGATCGGGCCTAACAACAGGCCCAGGATACATGGGGTGAGAGGCCGGATCGGGCCCTAACAACAGGCCCAGGATACATGGGGTGAGAGGCCGGATCGGGCCTAACAACAGGCCCAGGATACAAGGCTGTGTGGGACTCTCTGTAACAGCAGGCCCAGGATGCCGGGGGTGTGGGACTCTCTGTAACAGCAGGCCCAGGATGCCGGGGGTGTGGGACTCTCTCTAACAGCAGGCCCAGGATGCCGGGGGTGTGGGACTCTCTGTAACAGCAGGCCCAGGATGCCGGGGGTGTGGGACTCTCCTTAACAGCAGGCCCAGGATGCCGGGGGTGTGGGACTCTCTGTAACAGCAGGCCCAGGATGCCGGGGGGTGTGGGACTCTCTGTAACAGCAGGCCCAGGGTTGTTTATTGCCCAGTGAGGATGTGGTTGAGATTACCTGATGTCCGATTTTCTCTCTCTCTCTCTACGTTCTCAGAACACGTGTGGTCCTCTCCCGCAGATGATGGGAAAGCTTTGCTCCTACCTGCACCAAGACCTGCTGTTCTCCGCCCCTCTTCCTCCCGCTCTCACCCCTATACCGCCCATTTCCCTCACCCCCAACTCCCTCCCCGCCTCCCCGCTCCTCTCCTCTCCTCACCATCGGGCTCCGACTCCGGGAGCGAAGACTTTGATGAAATCAGTTCCTGCTCGGTCTGTGCCTGTGCCCTGCCGAGTGAGATTCTCCAACAGCATGAGGTAAAAAGACAACTCAACTTTAAGGTTTGCAACTCTACATTAAAGAGATGCCCACAATCTCCTGATTTACTCGAGTCCATGAATGCTCTGCAGGAGATAACTGGTAAAAGACAGAACTTGCATTTATACAGCACCTTTCACACCCTCGGGACGTCCCAAAGCCAATAAAGTACCTTTGAAGTGTAGTCAGTGTTTAAACGCAGCAGCCAATTTGCGCACAGCAAGATCCCACAAACAGTGACAAGATAAATGACCAGTTCGTTTGTTTGAGTGATGTTGGTTGAGGGATAAATATTGGCTCCGGGACACCGGGGAGAACTCCCCCTGCTCTTCCAGTAGTGGCCCTGGGATGTTTTACATCCACCTGAGGGGGCAGACGGGGCCCCAGTTTAACATCTCATCTGAAAGACGGCACCTCCGACAGTGCAGCACTCCCTCAGTACTGACCCTCTGACAGTGCAGCACTCCCTCAGTACTGACCCTCCAGACAGTGCAGCACTCCCCTCAGTACTGCCCCTCCGACAGTGCAGCGCTCCCTCAGTACTGACCCTCCGACAGTGCAGCGCTCCCTCAGTACTGACCCTCCGACAGTGCAGCGCTCCCTCAGTACTGACCCTCCGACAGTGCAGCGTTCCCCTCAGTACTGACCCTCCGACAGTGCAGCGCTCCCTCAGTACTGACCCTCCGACAGTGCAGCGCTCCCTCAGTACTGACCCTCCGACAGTGCAGCGTTCCCTCAGTGCTGACCCTCCGACGGTGCAGCGTTCCCTCAGTACTGACCCTCCGACGGTGCAGCGCTCCCTCAGTACTGCCCCTCCGACGGTGCAGCGCTCCCTCAGTACTGACCCTCCGACGGTGCAGCGCTCCCTCAGTACTGCCCCTCCGACGGTGCAGCGCTCCCTCAGTACTGACCCTCCGACGGTGCAGCGCTCCCTCAGTACTGACCCTCCGACGGTGCAGCACTCCCTCAGTACTGACCCTCCGACGGTGCAGCGCTCCCTCAGCACTGACCCTCCGACAGTGCGGCGCTCCCTCAGCACTGACCCTCCGACAGTGCGGCGCTCCCTCAGTACTGACCCTCCGACAGTGCGGCGCTCCCTCAGTACTGACCCTCCGACAGTGCGGCGCTCCCTCAGTACTGACCCTCCGACAGTGCAGCGCTCCCCTCAGTACTGACCCTCCGACAGTGCAGCGCTCCCCTCGGTACTGACCCTCCGACAGTGCAGCGCTCCCTCGGTACTGACCCTCCGACAGTGCAAGCGCTCCCTCAGTATTGCATTGGGAGAGTTATCCTGGATTTTGTGCTCAAGTCTCTGGAGTGGGGACTCAAACCCACGACCTTCTGGCTCGGAGGCGAGAGAGAGGTGCTGACCACTGAGCCACGGCTGAGACTAAGAGTAGACTCTCAGGCCGGGGAATTCCCTCTGAGCTAAGCCCCCCCCCCCCCTCCCCCGGACGATCGGCGGGAACCCTATTGACACGATAACCAGAGTTTCCTCTGGCCAAGTCATGGCTTGCAGAGCAGGAGCGGGATCGGGAGGTGGGAGGAGGGAGGCCGGGGATCGGGGGGGGTCGGGGAAGGTCGGGGATCGGGGTGGGGGGGAAGGTCGGGGATCGAGGTGTGGGGGGGAGGCCGGGGAGGGGGTGTGGGGGGGAGGGGGGAGGGGGGTGTGTGGGGGGGAGGGGTTGTGGGGGGGAGGGGGTGTGGGAGCGGCTCCCAGGAAATTCCCGGTTCTTGTTGTTTGTTTCTCTCCCGCCTCACGTTCTTCCGTCTTTCTCCTCTCTCTCTCTCTCTCTCCTGAAGGAGAAGTGTCGGTTTTATGATTGGCAGAGGAAGATGGGAATGAAACAAAACCCAATGAACGACAACAAGAACCTTTAAGGTGAGATCGGTCTGATCTTCCGTATGGAATATCATCACTGTTGTTAGTTTGACCGGAATACATTGCGTCACACTGACTGACACTGAATTCCATCCGTCGACTTTTAGCCCATTCCCCCGTCTGATCAGTTTCCTTTGGTCTGAAGAATTAACTAAATTTCCTGTTTTGGTGTAATCTGCAAATTCTACCATCACCTCCCTCCCACAGGCCTGTATCCAAATCATCGATGTACATAATGAGCCCTGTGGGACGTCCCTTCCAACCACTCTGAGAATCTGCCCTTAACTCCAGCTCTCTCTCTCACCTCCCTTCTAACCAATTTTTAATCCTGTTTGCTACCCTCCCCCTAATTACATACCCCTTAATCTTTAGTAAGCTCCCGTGCGGTAGCTTGTCGATGGCTTTGCGTAAGTCCACGTACTCTCCATCCACCGCATTTCCCCCATCGGCCATGGCCGTTACCTCCTCAAAGAATTCCATGAGGTTTGTCAAACCTGGTCGCCCCTTTTTGAAAGTTTGCTGAAAATTCTCCTCATCTCCCCCTCTGGCAATTTTGCCAATTATCTTAAATCTGTGTCCTCTGGTTACCGACCCTCCTGCCACTGGAAGCAGTTTCTCCTTATTTACACTATCAAAACCCCTCATGATTTTGAACACCTCGATTAAATCTCCCCTTAACCTTCTCTGTTATATGGAGAACAATCCCAGCTTCTCCAGTCTCTCCGCATAGAATTGTTTAAAAAAAGAATAGAATGCAGTCCATCAGTTTGCAATGGTTTGGTCTGATTGTTCTTATGGGGTCCCAGACTGAAGGGCTCTCCCCTCCCCCGTCTCCGCACTAGTGATCAGTAAACTCCCAGATCAATTACTGACCAATCGATTATCCCCCACTGCAGGTTTACCCTGGGGAATGAGGCACTCCAGTACCGACCAAGGAACGACATCAAGTTGGAGAAATAATTGTACGAAGCAGAAAAAAGGTGGTGGGAGATCTAATCCTGTACAACTTAAAACCGCTGCTGCCATTTTAGCGAAGCTGTTAACTTGTTTAAAATAAATGCGTCGATTGCTAATATTACCCAGAGCAATTCTAACTCTGTCGGGTGTAGTTTCTATGCTGAATGGGATCCTGATCACACTGTTCTACGTTCCAATGCTCTCCTCTCCGGCCTCCCATCTTCCACTCTCCATAAACTTGAGCTCATCCAATACTCTGCTGCCCGTATCCTAACTCGCACCAAGTCCCGTTCACCCATCACCCCCTGCGCTCGCTGACCTACATTGGCTCCCGGTCCAGGAACACCTCGATTTTAAAATTCTCATCCTTGTGTTCAAATCCCTCCATGGCCTCGCCCCTCCCTATCTCTGTAACCTCCTCCAGCCCTACAACCCTCCGAGATCTCTGCGCTCCTCCAATTCTGGCCTCTTGCGCGTCCCCGATTTCCATCGCCCCGCCATTGGCAGCCGTGCCTTCAGCTGCCTGGGCCCTAAGCTCTGGAATTCCCTCCCTAAACCCCTCTCTCTACCTCTCTCTCCTCCTTTAAGACCCTCCTTAAAACCTACTTCTTACCTCTTTTGCTCGCCTGTCCTAATATCTCCTTCTTTGGCTCGGTATCAACTTTGTTTGATAATCGCTCCTGTGAAGCGCCTCGGGTTGTTTTACTACGTTAAAGGTGCTATATAAATGGGAGTTGTTGTTTGCCACTGGAATAAAACTCACGTGGCTGGTATAGACGACACTGAGTGAAGGAGGGTTTGATATGTGCTGACTGTATAGGCCGCTGGGAGCTTGGAATGTGAATTCGTCCTGCTCTTTATTAAACCTGTTTTAACTGAAGGACAGAGTGGGGTCTGACTGTGTCTTTACACGTGGTAGAGGAGGTGGGGGTCGTATGTTGGCAGTAGTTCCCCTTGTTCGGCGGTCTCCGATGCAAGAGGAAGTGAAAGGGGGAAAGCAGTCGAGATTAAGTGAGACACTCGCCTGGGATGTTGTACAAAGCCCGTGGATAATTCCCCGTGCAGTAAATCCCAAAACCGTGATCTCATCGGAACTTAATGGCCCGGAATTTGCTCCAAAAGTAACGGCGAGCTGAACAGGGCTGACCGTGGTTTAAGGGCAAATGGAAGAGCAACTTCTGGTGAGCGCGCGTGGGAGGTCAAACGCCCAAATCCAGAAGTTGCTCTCCGAGATGCACCTGCTGGTTTGAAGGTTGTTTGGGAAGGAAATCTCCCCACCCACAGATTCCCGGGAGGGGACGCTGCTCGTTTTCGCAGCTTGTCTTTAGAGGAAGTTCCCGCACTACAGCCCGTGGATCGTTTGTAAGTTTAAATCTAATGGGCGGGGGGAGACGTTCGTTCACCGCTCCGAGTGAATGGCGGGCCATTAGAAACAGTGTGTGAAAATACTACATGCTGAGTGGGCGAAGGAGCCGTGTGTCTAAGGGGCAGTATCTTTTGTTCAGAGCCTCCCGTATCTTTTGTAACCTATCTGATTCCGCTGACTCTTTCTCCTTACCAACTCTCCGTTAACTTCGATGGAGAGAGAGATCAGGTGGGGAGTAACGCGGGTACCCAACCCCGAACGGGCCCTGTCCCCACTGGGCAGGTTAGGTTAAAATTGGGCTTGGACCTGCCACCTGTCAAAAAAAGTTTTGTCGCTTTCGATATTCGATTTGATCACGTGTCAGGAGCAATCCTAAATTCAAGAGGGAAAAAGCCCCTTGAAGCAGGGCTGTGTCTGCAGTCCCTTTCTCACGCTGAGCGTTTCGGAAAGAAGAGTCCATAAGAAAAGCTGGCATTATAGACGCTGCTGAGGGAGACCACGAGGAACTGAAGAACAGTTTAAATAATATAAAAAATGGGGAAAAAAGACTGTTTGACAGTCAAGAATCATCCAATCGGGTAAAGAAGAGTCTATTCCCTTTCTGATTGGCGTAGGAAGACGCGGCATTGTGAGGATGGACATGTCAGGGGTCCAGTGGCAAGGGTCTTGGGCTGGGGCGGGGGGGGGCAGGGGGGCGGCGAGGCGGGGGCAGCGTGAGGATGGCGATATCAGGGGCCCAATGGCAAGGGTCTTGGGGGCAGTGCGAGGATGGCGATGTCACAGGACCAAATGGCACGGTGTGGGGGCAGGGCATTGCGAGGATAGACCTGTCGGGGGCCCAATGGCGAGAATGTGGGGGCGGGGCGGTTGGAGGCAGGGGGGTTCATAGAATCATACAGCACAGAAGGAGGCCATTTGGCCCATCGCGTCTGTGCCAACTCTTTAAAAGAGCTATCCAATTAGTCCCACTCCCCTGCTCTTTCCCCATAGCCCTGCAAATTTTCAACTTCAAGTATTTATCCAATTCATGTGATTAAACCTCCAGGAATACGTCCAACCAGAGTTGGCAACCCTACAAAGGATGTCGACTTGACAGTGGGGTGAAACAGCGCCAGATACAAGAATTAAAAGACATGAAATCATTTTTTTAAAGGATTTATTATTAATATTTCTGACAGTTATATATAGATACATTAGGAAGGGACGAAACAAACCAGACAAAGAATAAACTAAAAGCCGACCTCACTCTGTTATAAAGTGTTGTTTACGGTATTCACATAGAATCATTTCCCTACACAGACATCCCCCACAACCTCGCCACTTGTGCTCCGGCCTGGTTAGAAATGGTTGATGGAGATGGAGTTCCTCAGATTCATACACTGCACCTCGTCGATATACAGGGAGTTGGACTTGATTTCAATCTCCTCCTCTAAAGCCAACTGATTCCGGCGCAGGCCTCTCAGTTCCGCCTCAGCCTGTGACAGAGTCTCCCGCAGCCTGCACAGCAAAAACTGTCAGTGTCTGACTCACACTCACACCATGGTGTTCCAAAACAATCAGTGAAAGACTCCCTCCCAGCACAACATGCCAATGCTAGGAATTAAACAGGGATCCTATTTTTCATCAGCACGGGTTAGATACAGAGTAAAGCTCCCTCTACACTGTCCCATCAAACACTCCCAGGGCAGGTACAGCACGGGTTAGATACAGAGTAAAGCTCCCTCTACGCTGTCCCATCAAACACTCCCAGGGCAGGTACAGCACGGGTTAGATACAGAGTAAAGCTCCCTCTACACTGTCCCATCAAACACTCCCGGGGCAGGTACAGCACAGGTTAGATACAGAGTAAAGCTCCCTCTACGCTGTCCCATCAAACACTCCCGGGGCAGGTACAGCATGGGTTAGATACAGAGTAAAGCTCCCTCTACACTGTCCCATCAAACACTCCCAGGGCAGGTACAGCACGGGTTAGATACAGAGTAAAGCCCCTCTACACTGTCGCATCAAACACTCCCGGGGCAGGTACAGCACGGGTTAGATACAGAGTAAAGCTCCCTCTACACTGTCGCATCAAACACTCCCAGGGCAGGTACAGGGTTAGATACAGAGTAAAGCTCCCTCTACACTGTCCCATCAAACACTCCCAGGGCAGGTACAGCACGGGTTAGATACAGAGTAAAGCTCCCTCTACAAAATTTGATTTGCTGCAGCAGCCCTCTCTGTGATCTCTCTCAAAAGTTGATAACTTGTTGGACTGTGGGCAAAAGCTGTGGATGAACTGGTCCCAAAGTCACGACACTTTCTATCCTTACAGTCCGCAGAGAGGAGACTTTCATCCCCTCAGTCTGTGCGGTATTAAAACCTGCTTTGGAGCAGTGCTAACTCCTGGTGTCATTCAGGCCTCACCCCAAACAGGAGGCCTGGATATGGGAACAGAGGGAAATGAACAGACTGCAAAACGGTTCACGACCAACTGTCCCCAAATGGGCCGTGCCTTTCACATTCCACTGCTGCTTCTCCAGTGTGGAGGGGGGGGGGGGGTCGGAGGGTTTGCTCTCAGTCTGCATCTGATGCCCACTCCTGCCCCTCCCGCCTCCCCCACCAGCTCTGTAACTCACCTGTCTACATTATCGGTAATCTCCTTCACCTCGCTGACCAGTCGATACTGCGCCGGGTCTCGAACCAGCTCCACGTTCGGTCGTTTAGTCCGCGTGTCCAGGCGGGTCTGAGCCACCTTCATGGGTCCCTCCTTGTCAATGATGGTCTTTTTCAGCAGGTCGATGTTCTTTTCCTGCGATGAAATCTCGTCCAGCACCTGAGGGAGGTGAAAACTCCATAAACACGAGAAAAGAGTACGGAACCGGGCAGCTAAATACTGTAAAATCACTCACAGCATCATTGGATATATATTAATGACCTGGACTTAGGTTTAGAGGGTATAATTTCAAAGTTTGCAGATGACACAAAACTCAGAAATGTAGCAAACAATGCGGAGGATAGTAACAGACTTCAGGAGAAATGTAAGGAATCTTACAACACCAGGTTATAGTCCAACAGTTTTATTTGAAAATCACAAGCTTTGAGGCTTTCTCCTTCGTCCTTTGATGGGACAGTGTAGAGGGAGCTTTATCTCCTCCTGGCGAAGGAGAAAGCCTCCAAAAGCTTGTGATTTTCAAATAAAACTGTTGGACTATAACCTGGTGTTGTAAGATTCCTTACATTTGTCCACCCCAGTCCATCACCGGCATCTCCACATCAAGACTTCAGGAGGACAGAGACAGACTGGTGAAATGGGCAGACACATGGCAGATGGAATTTAACACAGAGAAGTGTGAAGTGATACATTTTGGTGGGAAGAATGAGGAGAGGCAAAATAAACTAAATGGTACAATTTTAAAGGGGGTGCAGGAACAGAGAGACCTGGGGGTATATGTACACAAATCTTTGAAGGTGGCAGGATACGTTAAAAAGGCTGTTTTTTAAAAAAGTATATGGGATCCTGGGCTTTATTAATAGAGGCATAGATTACAAAAGCAAAGACGTTATGCTAAACCTTTATAAAACATTTGTTAGGCCCCAGCTGGAGTATTTTGTACAATTTTGGGCACCACACTTTAGGAAGGATGTCAAGGCCTTGGAGAAGGTGCAGAGGAGATTTACTAGAATGGTTCCAGGGATGAGGGACTTCAGTTATGAGGAGAGACTGGAGAAGCTGGGGTTGTTCTCCTTAGAGCAGAGGAGGTTAAGGGGAGATTTAATAGAGGTGTTCAAAATTATGAGGGGTTTTAACAGAGTAAATAAGGAGAAACTGTTTCCACTGGCAGGAGGGTCGATAACCAGAGGGGAAGATGAAGAGATTTTTTTACGCAGCGAGTTGTGATGATCTGGAATGCGCTGCCTGAAAGGGCGGTGGAAGCAGATTCAATAATAACTTTCAAAAGGGAATTCAATAAATACTTGAAGGGGAAAAAATTGCCAGGGCCATGGGGAAAGAGCAGGAGGGTGGGATTAATTGGATAGCTCTTTCAAAGAGCCGGCACAGGCACGATGGGCCGAAAGGCCGCCTCCTGTGCTGCATCATTCTATGATCATAGGAATCGCTAGATGATAAAAGACCAAGGTCCATCTAGTTCACCATCTACCATCCTGGTAATCGCAGGATACAACAATAATGGGAATTGTTGACTGATCAGAGCAATCAATCTCCATCAATGAGTCTCCAACAGACCCAGACATGAGGTGAGGAAAACCCCCAGTGATGGAGAGATTTGGGAACCACAGGTCCAAAGTCACCTGTTCCCCCCCGAGCCTGTTACACTCACCACACGTCCTGGCTCAAATTATCATCAGTTACATAGAAACAGGCCATTCGGCCCAACCAGTCTGTGCTGGCATTTACCATCCTCGCGAGCAAATAGTTCTAATCATATTTAACTGCCCTGTTCCCATGCTGCATGAGATGGATAACAACAACAAAACAACATGCATTTATATAGCGCCTTCAACATCGTAAAAATGTCTCGAGGTGCTTCACAGGAGCGATAATCAAACAAAATTGACACATAAAGATATTAGGACAGGTGAACAAAAGCTTGGTCAAAGAGGTAAGTTTAAAGGAACGACTTAAAGGAGGAGAGAGAGGCGGAGAGGTTGAGGGAGGGAATTCCAGAGCTTAGGGCCCAGGCAGCTGAAGGCACGGCCGCCAATGGTGGAACGATGAAAATCAGGGATGCCAGAATTAGAGGACCACAGAGATCTCGGAGGGTTGTAGGGCTGGAGGAGGTTACAGAGATAGGGAGGGGCGAGGCCATGGAGGGATTTGAATGGGACGAGAATTTTATAATCGAGGCATTGCCGGATCGGGAGCCAATGTAGGTCAGCGAGCTCAGGGGGTGATGGGTGAACGGGACTTGGTGCAAGTTAGGATACGGGCAGCAGAGTTTTGGATGAGCTCAAGTTTACGGAGGGTGGAAGATGGGAGGCCGGCCAGGAGAGCGTTGGAATAGTCGAGTCTGGAGGTAACAAAGGCACGGATGAGGGTTTCAGCAGCAGATGGGCTGAGGCAGGGGCGGAGACGGGCGATGTTACGGAGGTGGAAGTAGGCGGTCTTGGTGATGGAGGGGATATGGGGTACCACTGAATACAATGGGGTTGCTTTGACGGGTGTTTCCATGGCAGTGACAGAGACAGCGTGGGCACCTACCCTGTTGAGATGCGTTTCCAGTTTGCATTTTGCGTCTTTTGTTTCCTGAATGCGGAATTTAAAGGCACGATTCACGGCCTCCACCTGTCGCAGCATGTCATCCGTGGTTTCCGACAAGATGCCATCGATCAGGGACCGTAAAGCTGTTGAATTATTCTTCTGTTTGTCGGCTTTCACAATATTAGTGTTGGAAAAATCTTGCCACTCCTGGGGACTGACAGAGCTGTAAAAACAGAACAAAGATAGCAAGAGATAGAACATAGGAGCAGGAAGGGGCCATTCAGCCCCTCGAGCCTGTTACGCCAGAACAGAAAGAGGCCATTCAGCCCCTTGAGCCTGTTACATAGGAACAGGAGGAGGCCGTTCAGCCCATCGAGCCTGTTACATAGGAACAGGAGGAGGCCGTTCAGTCCATCGAGCCTGTTACATAGGAACAGGAGGAGGCCGTTCAGTCCATCGAGCCTGTTACATAGGAACAGGAGGAGGCCGTTCAGCCCCTCGAGCCTGTTACATCGGAACAGGAGTGGACCATTCTGCCCTCGACCCTGTTCCGCCATTCAATTAGATCATGGCTGATCTGTATCTTAACTCCATTTACCCGCCTTTGCTCCATATCTCGATGCCCTTACCCAACAAAAATCTATCGATCTCAGTCTTAAAAGCTCCAATTGACCCCCAGTATCCACAGCTTTTTGGGGAAGAGAGTTCCAGATTTCCACTCCCTTTGTGTGAAAAAGTGCTTCCTGATTTCACTCCGGAATGGCCTGGCTCTAATGGTAAGCTTGTGCCCCCTTGTTCTGGACTCCCCCTCTACCCCTCCTTTCCTGAAAAGGCTGATATGATGGGGTGCTGCCCCATGATTGCTGAACGCCCTCCAGTACCTCCCCAGGTGTCTATTCTTCATGTGTAAGCCCGAACAGTGATTATTGGCAGGCTATTCAACTATAAATGGCATCATAGCCAAGTAAGATCCTGTGCCCAGCCAATGCCTGCACTCCCTCACTTTCCAGCAGAAGTCACTTGACAGTGATCAGGAGCAGGCTTATTTCCCCTTCTCTTACCCAGGGACACTGAGCTCAATTGCAGCCCCCCCCCCAAAAAAAAACCCCTCTCCCACTACTAAAATCAACTAGCTCAGCACAAAACGGCCAATCAAAACTGGGGCCATAAATGGAACTTTTGATGTAAAACTGTGCTCACACTGGATAGCCATCCCTGAGGTCCTGGACGGCCATCCCTGAGGTCCTGGACGGCCATCCCTGAGGTCCTGGACGGCCATCCCTGAGGTCCTGGACGGCCATCCCTGAGGTCCTGGACGGCCATCCCTGAGGTCCTGGTATCAGCCAGTCATTTGACAGTGGACATAAGGAAGGAAAGGGAGAGAGAACTTTCATTTATATAGCGCCTTTCACGTCCTCATTTCACAGCCAGTGAAGTACGACTGAAGTGCATTCACAATTGTTATGTAGTCAATTTGTGCACAGCAAGGTCCTACAAACAGCAATGAGATGAATGATAATCTGTTAAAGACACTATCAGCATTAATGAGACCAATACAATCAGAGACTGAATCCCCAGAAACAGCAGTATTTCAACAATTGGATTAAAAATGAAATATTGGAGTCCTAAATGGTTCATTGTTATGTAGTGAGTACTGGGGCATAGAGATCAGGAACGCCCCAGTTTAATGCCTAGTCTGTACTGAGTTATAGAATGATACAGCACAGAAGGAGGCCATTCGGCCCATCGTGCCTGTGTCGGCTCTTTGAAAGAGCTATCCAATTAGTCCCACTTCCCCCTACTCTTTCCCCAGCAAACTTTTCCTTTTCAAGTATTTATTTATCCAATTCCCCTTTTGAAAGTTATTATTGCATCTGCTTCCACCGCCCTTTCAGGCAGCGCATTCCAGATCAGAACAACTCGTTGAGTAAAAATAATTCTGCTCATCTCCCCCCTCTGGTTCTTTTGCCAATTACCTTAAATCTGTGTCCTCAGGTTACTGACCCTCCCGCCACTGGAAGCAGTTTCTCCCGAGCTACTCTATCAAAACCCCTTCATGATCCTGAAGTTAAATCTCCCACCATCCTCGACTGCCAGGAACGAGGTTGTCACGGAAATGGGGCCAATTTTTAAAGTTGCCTCTTTCTCCCGCCAGACCCACTGACCCCCATCTCCAACTGCTATTTCCACCCCCCTTCCCCATTCCCCCTACCCCCTCCTCCGTGGGGTCCACTGGTTCAGGCGTCTGCCCACTTTGTTAAAAATGCTTGACTCTGGGAATTCTGACAGGGTCAGGTAGGAGTCAGATGCTGAGGAAATCTTGTTCCACCAAAAGAATGACTTGCATTTCTATAGTGCTTTCTACGACCATGTCCCAAAGCGCTTTACAGCCAATGAAGTACTTTTTGAAGTGTAGTCTCTGTTGCAATGTAGTAAACGCACAGCAAGATCCCACAAACAGCAATGTGATAAACGACCAGATAATCCGTTTTAGATGTTGGTTGAGGGATAAATATTGGCCCTGGTTACAGCGATGGAACGAGATCACAGAACTTCAGCCCCATAGTTGCTCCCCTTCTCTCTCCCCACGCCACGCACCAGACCTGGCTCTCAGAGTGGGCAGGAGATTGGCTCCATGCTTCTTACCAATGCCACTTGAAAGCCTTCGGCTGGGCCAAGTAGAGGACAACAGCTTCGGACCAACTGCCCCCTGGAGAAACACCCTGAACTCCACAGGGCAACAAGCCAAGTCCTACCTCTGTGCCTTGCCAATGGGCTAGTGTGCTTGACTGGGAGTGAAGATCTGGTAATAGCAGGTGGTTACCCCTCCATAGGACGTCCAGCCTGGTATCCCGCCCTATGCCAGGAGGAGTCATGCCTGCTTTATATTAGAGAGCTGGCATGGATGGCAGCTCCAGCTTAACATAAATAAGGCCTCAGTACTGCCGTTGAGGGAGAGCCAGTGTTTGGTGCCGCTATTCCTGGCCCTGCAGGCAGTTGTTTCTGCACTGGTGCTGTGGAATGCTGCCCTCAGTGTCAATGGGATGGGTTCCACAGCACTGCGATCTCCTGCACACGACAACACTGGTTCAAATACAAGTCATCTTACAGGAACACAGCTGTTAGTCTCTCCATCTCCAACCCCCCTCATTAACACCCGCTTATTTCTCATGGACCACACTCACTTTCCCTCGATCCTGACCACATTGGGTGAGTAGTCGATGTTTGGGGAATTGTTGGTCAGGTTGGCAGTGAATTTGTCCAGTTTCAGTGCAGTAAACTTGTCTTTGAGGTCCTTCTCCAAGTAAAATTTAGCGGAACGATTTAACCTGGGGTTTGATCACAAGAGAATTTGACATAATTTTTTTCAAGATCTTACACATGAGTAAAGACTTGCATTTATATATCACCTTTCACGACCTCAAGATGTCCCAAAGCACTTCACAGTCAATGAAGTACTTTTGAAGTGTAGACACTGTTGTAAAGTAGGAAACACGGCAGCCAATTTACGCACAGCAAGATCCCACAAACAGCAATGTGATAATGACCAGATAATCTGTTTTAGTGATGCTAGTTGAGGGATAAATATTGACCAGGACACTGGGGAGAACTCCCCTGCTCTTCTTCAAAATAATTGCCGTGGGACCTTTTATGTCCACCTGAGACGACAGACAGGGCTTCAGTTTAACGTCTCATCCGAAAGACGGCACCTCCGACAGTGCAGCACTCCCTCAGTACTGCACTGGGAGTGTCGGTCTGGATTATGCGTTCAGATCTCTGGAGTGGGACGCGAACCCACGACCTCCTGACTCAGAGGCGAGAGTGTGACCCACTGAGCCATGGCTGGCACCTTTAAAATGTTTTTTTGGGACAAAACTTTTTGGTTCCACCAGACAAGCCATCAGGACCCCTATGAAAATCTAAATGGCTGCAGGCAGGCTTCCCAGACTGGCAGTTTGGGTTTGTCACACCGTCTGCCACTCACTGAACTCGACCGTGTGCGCACGGGACGATCCCAATTGCAGGCCGGACAGGTACATATCGAGTATCTGAGGTTCACCTACCTGATCTGCTCATCAGTTTGATCGATGGTGCGTTTCAGCAGAGCCATGACACCCTGGATAACCTCGACCTCCTTGAGAAGTTCCCTCTCCACCTCATCGTGTACCAGGTCAATCCCAACTCGCTTCTCTCTGGAAAATGACCAAACAAAACACACAGCTCTTTGGGAAAGTGGAAAGTTCAAGGGAATCCAGCTCTGCATTTAACCCACCCTATAAAAGACCCAAGATTTCATGCATACTATCCCTGACCCGGGATCTAACCCGCACTATCCCTGACCCGGGATCTAACCTGCACTATCCCTGACCCGGGATCTAACCCACACTATCCCTGACCCGGGATCTAACCCGCACTATCCCTGACCCGGGATCTAACCCGCACTATCCCTGACCCGGGATCTAACCCACACAATCCCTGACCCAGGATCTAACCCGCACTATCCCTGACCCGGGATCTAACCCGCACTATCCCTGACCCGGGATCTAACCCGTACTATCCCTGACCCAGGATCTAACCCGCACTATCCCTGACCCGGGATCTAACCCGTACTATCCCTGACCCGGGATCTAACCCGTACTATCCCTGACCCGGGATCTAACCCGTACTATCCCTGACCCGGGATCTAACCCGCACTATCCCTGACCCGGGATCTAACCCGCACTATCCCTGACCCGGGATCTAACCCGCACTATCCCTGACCCGGGATCTAACCCGCACTATCCCTGACCTAGAGTTTCCGGTGTGAGATCAATTTCCCGTCCCAATTAACCGATCGCTGTCCATGTCCCGTTCACAGTGTATGTGCTCTGCCCAGTGGTTAAATGGTGCAGAACCTCACTGATCCAGGAAAGCAGTGGGTTCAGTCCCTGCTCTCTGCTGAGTCAGTTGGTGTGGAGTTAGGCTGTGTGGCAGTAGGGGGTCCACGATCTTGTCCCAGACCACCCCTCTCCACAGGTAATAGAGGGGCGGGGGAAAAATCAGCTAAGGGGGGACCATACCCCAATGCTGGGTCAGGAGAGGGGGGGACCGTACCCCAATGCTGGGTCAGGAGAGGGGGGACCGTACCCCAATACTGGGTCAGGAGAGGAGGGGGCGAACCCCAATACTGGGTCAGGAGAGGGGGGCCGTACCCCAATGCTGGGTCAGGAGAGGAGGGGGCATACCCCAATACTGGGTCAGGAGAGGGGGCCGTACCCCAATACTGGGTCAGCGGAGGGGGCCGTACCCCAATACTGGGTCAGCGGAGGGGGCCGTACCCCAATACTGGGTCAGCGGAGGGGGCCGTACCCCAATACTGGGTCAGCAGAGGGGGCCGTACCCCAATACTGGGTCAGCAGAGGGGGCGTACCCCAATATTGGGTCAGCAGAGGGGGCGTACCCCAATGCTGGGTCAGGAGAGGGGGGACCGTACCCCAATGCTGGGTCAGGAGAGGGGGGACCGTACCCCAATGCTGGGTCAGGAGAGGGGGGACCGTACCCCAATGCTGGGTCAGGAGAGGGGGGACCGTACCCCAATGCTGGGTCAGGAGAGGGGGGACCGTACCCCAATGCTGGGTCAGGAGAGGGGGGACCGTACCCCAATGCTGGGTCAGGAGAGGGGGGACCGTACCCCAATGCTGGGTCAGGAGAGGGGGGACCGTACCCCAATGCTGGGTCAGGAGAGGAGGGGGCGAACCCCAATACTGGGTCAGCAGAGGGGGGCCGTACCCCAATGCTGGGTCAGGAGAGGAGGGGGCGTACCCCAATACTGGGTCAGGAGAGGGGGCCGTACCCCAATACTGGGTCAGGAGAGGGGGCCGTACCCCAATACTGGGTCAGCAGAGGGGGCCGTACCCCAATATTGGGTCAGCAGAGGGGGCCGTACCCCAATACTGGGTCAGCAGAGGGGGCCGTACCCCAATACTGGGTCAGCAGAGGGGGCGTTCCCCAATACTGGGTCAGGAGAGGGGGCGTACCCCAATGCTGGGTCAGGAGAGGAGGGGGCCGTACCCCAATGCTGGGTTAGGAGAGGCGGGGCCGTACCCCAATGCTGGGTCAGGAGAGGAGGGGGGGAAGGGAACAGCACAAGTTTGTCTTTTATCCTCCAGATCAGCTCACTATTTCCAGGCTCCAGGTCCCGTTCGAGCCCTACGCCCCCTTCTAACCCAGTCACTAAATACATCCTCCGATTCTCCAGCTGGCTGCTGATCACCTGGGGAGTCCTTACCGATTAAGGAGACAGTTCTGTGCGATGCAGAGAGGGGCCTGGCATGCGTCCAGAGCCTTTTCCAAACGCGTCTTTTGGGCCAGCAGGAGTTCTGTCTCGTCCGAGAGCTCGGCGAGCTTGGTGTCGAGCTCTTTCTTCCAGTAGGTGAGCTCCTCGATCCTCTGATCTACAACATCAACATGTGCATTTATATAGCGCCTTTAACATGGTAAAACATCCCAAGGTGCTTCACAGGAGCGATTATCAAACAAAATTTGACACCGAGCCACATAAGGAGATATTAGGACAGGTGACCAAAAGCTCGGTCAAAGAGGTAGGTTTAAAGGAGCGTCTTAAAGGAGGAGAGAGAGGCGGAGAGGTTTAGGGAGGGAATTCCAGAGCTTAGGGCCCAGACAGCTGAAGGCACGGCCGCCAATGGTGGGGTGAAGGAAATTGGTGAACGCACAAGAGGCCAGAATTGGAGGAGCGCAGAGATCTCGGAGGGTTGTAGGGCTGGAGGAGGTTACAGAGATAGGGAGGGGGCGAGGCCACGGAGGGATTTGCAAACAAGGATGAGAATTTTAAAATCGAGGCGTTCCCGGACCGGGAGCCAAAGTAGGTCAGCGAGCACAGGGGGTGATGGGTGAACGGGACAAATTGGATGAAGACACAGGAGATTTTTAGTCTCAGGCAAGACAAAATGCTCAGATGAACTGGCAGAGCCCTGTGCTTCCTTTAACTCAATCCCACACAGATTAGTGATAAAATTGGTGCTGCTCCCCAACACTGGCATTCAGCATCAAATAGACCTCAGAGGGGAAAAGGTCGAGGTAACAATGTTGAGGAATGAAAGACGGTTCCATGTTGCACACGGCAACAGTGCAGAGGGTCCCACATCACGATGTGACGCAGAGCTCCCTCCCTCTGCACTGATCAATCAAGCAACCCTCAACACATTGGTATGGTAGTACAGTGTTTAGGGGGTGCGGTGTGGTGTTTAGGGGGTGCGGTGTGGTGTTTAGGGGGTGCGGTGGTGTGGTGTTTAGGGGGTGCGGTGGTGTGGTGTTTAGGGGGTGCGGCGGTGTGGTGTTTAGGGGGTGCGGCGGTGTGGTGTTTAGGGGGTGCGGCGGTGTGGTGTTTAGGGGGTGCGGTGTGGTGTTTAGGGGGTGCGGTGGTGTGGTGTTTAGGGGGTGCGGTGGTGTGGTGTTTAGGGGGTGCGGTGGTGTGGTGTTTAGGGGGTGCGGCGGTGTGGTGTTTAGGGGGTGCGGCGGTGTGGTGTTTAGGGGGTGCGGCGGTGTGGTGTTTAGGGGGTGCGGTGTGGTGTTTAGGGGGTGCGGTGGTGTGGTGTTTAGGGGGTGCGGTGGTGTGGTGTTTAGGGGGTGCGGTGGTGTGGTGTTTAGGGGGTGCGGCGGTGTGGTGTTTAGGGGGTGCGGTGTGGTGTTTAGGGGGTGCGGTGTGGTGTTTAGGGGGTGCGGTGTGGTGTTTAGGGGGTGCGGTGGTGTGGTGTTTAGGGGGTGCGGTGGTGTGGTGTTTAGGGGGTGCGGTGGTGTGGTGTTTAGGGGGTGCGGTGTGGTGTTTAGGGGGTGCGGTGTGGTGTTTAGGGGGTGCGGTGGTGTGGTGTTTAGGGGGTGCGGTGGTGTGGTGTTTAGGGGGTGCGGTGGTGTGGTGTTTAGGGGGTGCGGTGGTGTGGTGTTTAGGGGGTGCGGTGGTGTGGTGTTTAGGGGGTGCGGTGTGGTGTTTAGGGGGTGCGGTGGTGTGGTGTTTAGGGGGTGCGGTGGTGTGGTGTTTAGGGGGTGCGGTGTGGTGTTTAGGGGGTGCGGTGGTGTGGTGTTTAGGGGGTGCGGTGGTGTGGTGTTTAGGGGGTGCGGTGGTGTGGTGTTTAGGGGGTGCGGTGGTGTGGTGTTTAGGGGGTGCGGTGGTGTGGTGTTTAGGGGGTGCGGTGGTGTGGTGTTTAGGGGGTGCGGTGGTGTGGTGTTTAGGGGGTGCGGTGGTGTGGTGTTTAGGGGGTGCGGTGGTGTGGTGTTTAGGGGGTGCGGTGGTGTGGTGTTTAGGGGGTGCGGTGGTGTGGTGTTTAGGGGGTGCGGTGGTGTGGTGTTTAGGGGGTGCGGTGGTGTGGTGTTTAGGGGGTGCGGTGGTGTGGTGTTTAGGGGGTGCGGTGGTGTGGTGTTTAGGGGGTGCGGTGGTGTGGTGTTTAGGGGGTGCGGTGGTGTGGTGTTTAGGGGGTGCGGTGTGGTGTTTAGGGGGTGCGGTGTGGTGTTTAGGGGGTGCGGCGGTGTGGTGTTTAGGGGGTGCGGTGTGGTGTTTAGGGGGTGCGGTGTGGTGTTTAGGGGGTGCGGTGGTGTGGTGTTTAGGGGGTGCGGTGGTGTGGTGTTTAGGGGGTGCGGTGGTGTGGTGTTTAGGGGGTGCGGTGGTGTGGTGTTTAGGGGGTGCGGTGGTGTGGTGTTTAGGGGGTGCGGTGGTGTGGTGTTTAGGGGGTGCGGTGGTGTGGTGTTTAGGGGGTGCGGTGGTGTGGTGTTTAGGGGGTGCGGTGGTGTGGTGTTTAGGGGGTGCGGTGGTGTGGTGTTTAGGGGGTGCGGTGGTGTGGTGTTTAGGGGGTGCGGTGGTGTGGTGTTTAGGGGGTGCGGTGGTGTGGTGTTTAGGGGGTGCGGTGGTGTGGTGTTTAGGGGGTGCGGTGGTGTGGTGTTTAGGGGGTGCGGTGGTGTGGTGTTTAGGGGGTGCGGTGGTGTGGTGTTTCGGGGGTGCGGTGGTGTGGTGTTTCGGGGGTGCGGTGGTGTGGTGTTTAGGGGGTGCGGTGGTGTGGTGTTTAGGGGGTGCGGTGTGGTGTTTAGGGGGTGCGGTGGTGTGGTGTTTAGGGGGTGCGGTGGTGTGGTGTTTAGGGGGTGCGGTGTGGTGTTTAGGGGGTGCGGTGGTGTGGTGTTTAGGGGGTGCGGTGGTGTGGTGTTTAGGGGGTGCGGTGGTGTGGTGTTTAGGGGGTGCGGTGTGGTGTTTAGGGGGTGCGGTGGTGTGGTGTTTAGGGGGTGCGGTGGTGTGGTGTTTAGGGGGTGCGGTGGTGTGGTGTTTAGGGGGTGCGGTGGTGTGGTGTTTAGGGGGTGCGGTGTGGTGTTTAGGGGGTGCGGTGTGGTGTTTAGGGGGTGCGGTGTGGTGTTTAGGGGGTGCGGTGTGGTGTTTAGGGGGTGCGGTGTGGTGTTTAGGGGGTGCGGTGGTGTGGTGTTTAGGAGGTGCGGTGGTGTGTTTAGGGGGTGCGGTGGTGTGGTGTTTAGGGGGTGCGGTGTGGTGTTTAGGGGGTGCGGTGGTGTGGTGTTTAGGGGGTGCGGTGTGGTGTTTAGGGGGTGCGGTGTGGTGTTTAGGGGGTGCGGTGTGGTGTTTAGGGGGTGCGGTGTGGTGTTTAGGGGGTGCGGTGTGGTGTTTAGGGGGTGCGGTGTGGTGTTTAGGGGGTGCGGTGTGGTGTTTAGGGGGTGCGGTGTGGTGTTTAGGGGGTGCGGTGGTGTGGTGTTTAGGGGGTGCGGTGGTGTGGTGTTTAGGGGGTGCGGTGGTGTGGTGTTTAGGGGGTGCGGTGGTGTGGTGTTTAGGGGGTGCGGCGGTGTGGTGTTTAGGGGGTGCGGTGGTGTGGTGTTTAGTGGGTGCGGTGGTGTGGTGTTTAGGGGGTGCGGTGGTGTGGTGTTTAGGGGGTGCGGTGGTGTGGTGTTTAGGGGGTGCGGCGGTGTGGTGTTTAGGGGGTGCGGTGTGGTGTTTAGGGGGTGCGGCGGTGTGGTGTTTAGGGGGTGCGGCGGTGTGGTGTTTAGGGGGTGCGGTGGTGTGGTGTTTAGGGGGTGCGGTGGTGTGGTGTTTAGGGGGTGCGGTGGTGTGGTGTTTAGGGGGTGCGGTGGTGTGGTGTTTAGGGGGTGCGGTGGTGTGGTGTTTAGGGGGTGCGGTGTGGTGTTTAGGGGGTGCGGTGGTGTGTTTAGGGGGTGCGGTGTGGTGTTTAGGGGGTGCGGTGGTGTAGTGGTCATGTTACTGGACTAATAATCCAGAGAATATGATTTCAAATCCCACTGTGGGCAGTTTGAGAATTTTGAATTGTGTTAAAATAATTTGGGAATAAAAATCTGGTCTCAGTAAAAGTGACCGTGAAGCTGTCGGATTGTCGTAAAAATCTCAACTGGTTCACTGATGACCTTTAGGGAAGGAAACCTGCCGTCCTGACCCGGTCTGGGCCTGTATGTGACTCCAGTCCAACACCAACGTAGTTGACTCTTAACTGCCCTCTGGAGAGGCCTTAATGGGCAATAATGGGCAATACGATTGAAGATACAGGTGGACTGTTTGTGTCCGCGGACCATTACCCGAACACAGGTCAGTGCATTAAGGAGAGAACGTACAGGATGCATCGTTATTAAAGCAGTGACTGGAATAGAATTGAGATTTTTACCGAGCTTTTTGTTGACATCTCGTTGGGTTTTCCTCGTGGTATTCTCAATCTCCTCCACCAGCCTCTCACTCTCCGCGACCATTCGCTCTGATCGCGATCGCTGTACCTCTGCATTGTTGTAACGGCTCTTGTTAGAGAAGCTCCATTCTTGGGGCAGGAACTTGGTTCGTGCCTGGACGAGTTTGGCCATACCACGTAGCAGGTGCTGAAAACACACGATTCACTCTCTTTCTTATTTATTCATAAATAACCTTTCTTTATGCTCATTAATTTCCCTCCTTTTTTGAAGGGGTGGGAGGGAGGAGTATGAACCTTTTGTTAAGAAGAACAACAACTTTCATTTAACGTAGGAAAACCTCCCAAGGAGCTTCACAGGAGCGATTATCAAACAAAAATTGACACCGAGCCACATAAGGAGATATTAGGACAGGTGACCAAAAGCTTGGTCAAAGAGGTAGGTTTTAAGCAGCGTCCTAAACGAGGAGAGAGAGGTTTAGTGAGGGAATTCCAGAGCTTAGGGCCCAGGGAGCTGAAGGCACGGCTGCCAATGGTGGAGCGATTAAAATCGGGGGATGCGCAAGAGGCCAGAATTGGAGGAGGTCTCGGAGGGTTGTGCAGCTGGAGGAGGTTATAGAGATAGGGAGGGGCGAAGCCATGGAGGGATTTGAACATGAGGATGTGAATTTTAAAATTGAGGCATTAGTGGACTGGGAGCCAATGTAGGTCAGCGAGCACAGGGATGATGGATGAACTGGACTTGATGCGAGATAGAACATGGAATGAGAAAAAGCCATTCATAAGGGATATGGGGATCGGGCGGGAAAGTAGAGTTGAGGTAGAAGATCAGCTATGATCTTATTGAATGGCACAGCAGGCTCGAGGGGCTGAGTGGCCTACTCCTGCTCCTATTTCTTCTGTTCTTATGTTCACTCCATTGAGTTTCTATAGTTATATAAAAAGAAAAAGGGTGGCTAAGGCAAACGTAGGTCCCTTAAAGGATGAGACCGGGAAATTAATGGTGGGAAACATGGAGATGGCAAAAATGCTGAACAAATATTTTGTTTCAGTCTTTACAGTAGAGGACACTAAGAATATCCCAACACTGAACAAACAGGGGGCTCTAGAGGGGGAGGAGCTAAATACGATTAAAATCACTAAGGAATTGGTACTCAGTAAATTAATGGGACTCAAGGCGGATAAATCCCCTGGACCTGATGGCTTACATCCCAGGGTCTTGAGGGAAGTGACAGTAGGGATTGTGGATGATTTGGTAATAATTTTCCAAAATTCTCTGGACTCGGCAAAGGTCCCGGCAGATTGGAAAACTGCTAATGTAACACCGTTATTTAAAAAGGGTAGTAGGCAGAAGGCTGGAAATTATAGGCCAGTTAGCCTAACATCTGTGGTGGGTAAAATTTTGGAGTCTATTATTAAGGAGACAGTAGCGGAACATTTGGATAAACATAATTGAATAGGACAAAGTCAGCATGGCTTTATGAAGGGGAAGTCATGTCTGACAAATTTGCTTGAGTTCTTTGAGGACATAATGTACAGGGTGGATAAAGGGGAACCAGTGGACGTAGTGTATTTAGACTTCCAGAAGGCATTCGACAAGGTGCCACATAAAAGATTATTGCTCAAGATAAAGAATCACTGGATTGGGGGTAATATTCTGGCATTGGTGGAGGATTGGTTATTTTCCCAAAGGTAGGGGAGTCTATAACGAGGGGGCATAGATTTAAGGTGAGAGGGGAGAGATACAAAAGGGTCCAGAGGGGCAATTTTTTCACTCAAAGGGTGGTGAGTGTCTGGAACGAGCTGCCAGAGGCAGTAGTAGAGGCGGGTACAATTTTATCTTTTAAAAAGCATTTGGACAGTTACATGGGTAAGATGGGTATAGAGGGATATGGGCCAAGTGCAGGCAATTGGGACTAGCTTAGTGGTATAAACTGGGCGACATGGACATGTTGGGCCAAAGGGCCTGTTTCCATGTTGTAACTTCTATGATTCTATGATTCTATGATTCTATAACAGGAAGCAGAGAGTTGGGATAAATGGTTCATTCTCGGACTGGCAACCAGTAGCCAGTGGTGTTCCGCAGGGGTCGGTGCTGGGTCCCCAACTCTTTACAATCTATATTAACGATTTGGAGGAGGGGACCGAGTGTAACATATCAAAGTTTGCAGATGATACAAAGATGGGAAGGAAAGTAGAGAGTGAGGAGGACATAAAAAACCTACAAGGGGATATAGACAGGCTGGGTGAGTGGGCGGAGATTTGGCAGATGCAATACAATATTGGAAAATGTGAGGTTATGCACTTTGGCAGGAAAAATCAGAGAGCAAGTTATTATCTTAATGGCGAGAAACTGGAAAGTACTGCAGTACAAAGGGATCTGGGGGTCCTAGTGCAAGAAAATCAAAAAGCTAGTATGCAGGTGCAGCAGGTGATCAAGAAGGCCAACGGAATGTTGGCTTTTATTGCTAGGGGGATAGAATATAAAAACAGGGAGGTATTGCTGCAGTTATATAAGGTATTGGTGAGACCGCACCTGGAATACTGCATACAGTTTTGGTGTCCATACTTAAGAAAAGACATACTTGCTCTCGAGGCAGTACAAAGAAGCTTCACTCGGTTAATCCCGGGGATGAGGGGGTGGACATATGAGGAGAGGTTGAGTAGATTGGGACTCTACTCATTGGAGTTCAGAAGAATGAGAGGCGATCTTATTGAAACATATAAGATTGTGAAGGGGCTTGATCGGGTGGATGCGGTAAGGATGTTCCCAAGGATGGGTGAAACTAGAACTAGGGGGCATAATCTTAGAATAAGGGGCTGCTCTTTCAAAACTGAGATGAGGAGAAACTTCTTCACTCAGAGGGTGGTAGGTCTGTGGAATTTGCTGCCCCAGGAAGCTGTGGAAGCTACATCATTAAATAAATTTAAAACAGAAATAGACAGTTTCCTAGAAGTAAAGGGAATTAGGGGTTACGGGTAGCGGGCAGGAAATTGGACATGAATTTAAATTTGAGGTTAGGATCAGATCAGTCATGATCTTATTGAATGGTGGAGCAGGCTCGAGGGGCCGATTGACCTACTCCTGCTCCTATTTCTTATGTTCTTATGTTCTTATAAGTTCCACTCCTCCCACAACCCATATACACTCCAACCCAGTGGCGATTGGTGACCTTTTTCACATGTTCCCACAAACTCCTAGGTGAGGCAATGCCACACCTGACAAACCGTCTCTGCTCTCCCCTATCATGGACCCTCCCCACCCATTTAATCTCCTCCCACAGCCCGTGTACACTCTCCCCTATCATGGACTCTCCCCACCCATTTAATCTCCTCCCACAGCCCGTGTACACTCTCCCCTATCATGGACTCTCCCCACCCATTTAATCTCCTCCCACAGCCCGTTTAATCTCCTCAGGGAAAGCTCTGTATAAATGTCCCCCCCCCCAATCCCTAAAGGGAATCGTGCAAAACTCCAGAATATTCATCCACCCACACATCTCTACTAATGATCCCTGGCCTGCAGACAACAGGCAGACGTACTCACACCCTGACCCGAGGCTCCTGACTCCTAACTCAGGGAATCACTGGGATGTATCGTCCTCGTGCAGCTGGTCTGACCGGAGTGGCAGAGAGTCAAAGACTCGATCCTCTGACTGGCACTCAGTCGTGGGCAGGGCACTGTTCTGTCGGGAGCTCACCAAATAAGGCTCATTTCTACTTTGCAACTTGTAAGTTCATTCCAAGCTGAAACCCAATAGCCACCTTTGTTTAAATATTCATGAATATTGTCAGTTAGCATTCTGAGTATATAATAGTATTTTAAAGGTATAATTTGATGCTTCTCTTATATTTGATAAGGAGGCAGGCCAGAGAGCGCTCCTGTATAAATCCAATAGGGAATTCAGGAGAAACTTCTTTACCCAGAGAGTGGTGAGAATGTGGAACTCGCTCCCACAAGGAGTAGTTGAGGTAAATAGTGTAGATACATTTAAGGGGAAGCTGGATAAACACATGAGGGAGAAAGGGATAGAAGGATATGAAGAGGGGTGGGAGGAGGCTCGTGTGGAGGTGAGGTGAGAGTGACTGCCCTTGACATCAAGGCAGCATTTGACCGAGTGTGGCACCAAGGAGCCCCAGTAAAATTGAAGTCAATGGGAATCAGGGGGAAAACTCTCCAGTGGCTGGAGTCATACCTAGCACAAAGGAAGATGGTAGTGGTTGTTGGAGGCCAATCATCTCAGCCCCAGGGCATTGCTGCAGGACTTCCTCAGGGCAGTGTCCTTGGCCCAACCATCTTCAGCTGCTTCATCAATGACCTTCCCTCCATCATAAGGTCAGAAATGGGGATGTTCGCTGATGACTGCACAGTGTTCAGTTCCATTCGCAACCCCTCAGATAATGAAGCAGTCCGAGCCCGCATGCAGCAAGACCTGGACAACATCCAGGCTTGGGCTCATAAGTGGCAAGTAACATTCGCGCCAGATAAGTGCCAGGCAATGACCATCTCCAACAAGAGAGAGTCTAACCACCTCCCCTTGACATTCAACGGCATTACCATCGCCGAATCCCCCACCATCAACATCCTTGGGGTCACCATTGACCAGAAACTTAACTGGACCAGCCATATAAATACTGTGGCTACGAGAGCAGGTCAGAGGCTGGGTATTCTGCGGCGAGTGACTCACCTCCTGACTCCCCAAAGCCTTTCCACCATCTACAAGGCACAAGTCAGGAGTGTGATGGAATACTCTCCACTTGCCTGGATGAGTGCAGCTCCAACAACACTCAAGAAGCTCGACACCATCCAGGACAAAGCAGCCCGCTTGATTGGCACCCCATCCACCACCCTAAACATTCACTCCCTTCACCACCGGCGCACTGTGGCTGCAGTGTGCACCATCCACAGGATGCACTGCAGCAACTCGCCAAGGCTTCTTCGACAGCACCTCCCAAACCCGCGACCTCTACCACCGAGAAGGACAAGGGCAGCAGGCGCATGGGAACAACTCCACCTGCACGTTCCCCTCCAAGTCACACACCATCCCGACTTGGAAATATATCGTTGTTCCTTCATTGTCGCTGGGTCAAAATCCTGGAACTCCCTTCCTAACAGCACTGTGGGAGAACCGTCACCACACGGACTGCAGCGGTTCAAGAAGGCGGCTCACCACCACCTTCTCAAGGGCAATTAGGGATGGGCAATAAATGCCGGCCTTGCCAGCGACGCCCACATCCCGTGAACGAATTAAAAAAAACAGCGGAATGGACCTGTTCGGCTGAATGGCCTATTTCCGTGCTTAAGAGCATAAGAAATAGGAGCAGGTGGAGGCCATTCGGCCCCTCAAACCTGCTCCACCATTCAATCAGATCATGGATGATCTTCAACCTCAACTCCACTTTCCCGCCCGATCCCCATATCCCTTGATTCCCTTAGAGTCCAAAAATTTATCTTGAATATATTCAACAACTCAACATCCACAGCCCTCTGGGGTAGAGAATTCCAAAGATTCACAACCCTCTGAGTGAAGAAATTCCTCCTCATCTCAGTCTTAAATGTCTGACCCTTTATCCTGAGACTATGCCCCCTAGTTCTAGACTCTCCAGCCAGGGGAAACAGCCTCTCAGCATCTACCCTGTCAAGCCCCCTCAGAATCTTATATGTTTCAATGAGATCACCTCTCATTCTTCTAAACTCCAGAGAGTATAGGCCCATTCTACTCAATCTCTCCTCATAGGACAACCCTCTCATCCCAGGAATCAATCCAGTGAACCTTTGTTGCACCGCCTCTAAGGCGAGTATATCCTTCCTTAGATAAGGAGACCAAAACTGTACACAGTACTTCAGCTGAGGTCTCAGCAAAGCCCTGTACAATTGCAGCAAGACTTCTTTACTCTTGTACTCCAACCCCCTTGCAATAAAGGCCAACATACCATTTGCTTTCCTAATTGCTCGCTGCACCTGCATGCTAATTTTTTGTGTTTCTTGTACCAGGATACCAACATTTAATAGTTTCTCACCATTTAAAAAATATTCTGCTTTTCTATCTTCCTACCAAAGTGAATAACCTCACATTACCCCACATTATACTCTATCTGCCACCTTCTTGCCCATTCACTTAACCTGTCTATATCCCTTTGCAGACTCTTTGTGTCCTCCTCACAGCTTACTTTCCCACCTAGCTTTATATCATCAGCAAACTTGGATACATTACACTCGGTCCCTTCATCCAAGTCATTAATATAGATTGTAAATAGCTGAGGCCCAAGCACTGATCCTTGCGGCACCCCACTAGTTACAGCCTGACAACCCTGAGAATGACCCGTTTATCCCTACTCTCTTTTCTGTCCATTAACCAATCCTCTATCCATGCTAATATGTTACCCCCAACCTCAACAGTGGCAAATGGAATTTAACCCGGAAAAGTGCGAGGTGATGCACTTTGGAGGGACTAACAAGGCAAGGGAATACACAATGAATGGGAGGACCCTAAGCAAGACAGAGGGTCAGGGGGATCTTGGTGTGCAAGTTCACAGATCCCTGAAGGCGGCGGAACAGGTAGATAAGGTGGTAAAGAAGGCATATGGGATACTTGCCTTTATTAGCCGAGGCATAGAATATAAGAGCAAGGAGGTTATGATGGAGCTGTATAAAACACTGGTTAGGCCACAGCTGGAGTACTGTGTGCAGTTCTGGTCGCCACACTACAGGAAGGATGTGATCGCTTTGGAGAGGGTGCAGAGGAGATTCACCAGGATGTTACCAGGGCTGGAGCGCTTCAGCTATGAAGAGAGACTGGGAAGATTGGGTTTGTTTTCCTTGGAGCAGAGGAGGCTGAGGGGGGACATGATTGAGGTGTACAAAATTATGAGGGGCACAGATAGGATGGATACTAAGGAGCTTTTTCCCTTCATTGAGGGTTCTATAACAAGGGGACATAGATTCAAGGTAAAAGGCGGGAGGTTTAGAGGGGATTTGAGAAAGAACTTTTTCACCCAGAGGGTGGTTGGAGTCTGGAACTCACTGCCTGAAAGGGTTGTGGAGGCAGGAACCCTCACAACATTCAAGAAGCATTTGGATGAGCACTTGAAATGCCATAGCATACAAGGCTACGGACCAAATGCTGGAATATGGGATTAGAGTAGACAGGGCTGATGGCCGACGCGGACACGATGGGCCGAAGGGCCTCTATCCGTGCTGTATAACTCTATGACTCTATGACTCATGACCCTAATCTTGCGTAATAACCTTTTATGTGGCACCTTATTGAATGCCATTTGAAAATCCAAATTTACGACATCCACTGGTTCCCCTTTATCTAATCTGCTGGTTACATCCTCAAAAAGCTCTAATAAATTTCCCTTTTCATAATGTGATAGAATTTCACATTGA
Source organism: Heptranchias perlo (assembly GCF_035084215.1). NCBI lineage: Eukaryota > Metazoa > Chordata > Chondrichthyes > Hexanchiformes > Hexanchidae > Heptranchias > Heptranchias perlo. The sequence continues at coordinate 38,970,216 of NC_090352.1, forward strand.
GTTTGAGAGTTTGCGGAGCAGGCTCGAGGGGCCGATTGGCCTACTCCTGCTCCTATTTCTTATGTTCTTATGTGATGTACTTAAGTCTGAAACCAGAGTCTTAAACTTAAATAAAACCAATTATATAGGTATGAGGGGCAAGTTGGCTAAGGTAGATTGGGAAATTAAATTAAAGGATATGACAGTTCAAAAGCAATGGCAAACATGTAAAGAAATATTTCAATATTCTCAACAAATATACATTCCTTTGAGAAATGCAGACACTTACTACAGATGAGGTTGCTCTGGATCTCGCTGGTCTCCACAAATTCCCACATGCTGCATTTACAACACACCACCTGCCCTGTCATCGCTTGTCAAACCAGAATTTATTTACTTTATTAGAGTTTTTAATCTCTCGCTATTCTTAGTTTTATTAACTAATTAATTCATGTAATTTAAGTTATTGATTTAAGCTCTTAGTTAAACCCCTGCCCTAACTTAGAGAGAAAAATATAGTAATACTCACCAAACGTATTACATAGGTGCTATTACACACATGCTGTACATTCTATGTAATTCTATGTATAACCCATTGGCGTCAGTGCAGATATCCAATTGCACTGGAGCCTCCATCACCAACCATAATGAAGGGGAGCCTCCTGGAACAATGGCAATTTGCAGATAATCCAGTCTTTCCAAAATGTTGGCCTTATGTGTGCAACAGCTACACACTCAGCACGGGAATGAAAACAAGTACAATAGAAATAAGATCAACTGAATTGAATCTTTCTTGGGCTGCGAGGTTAGCTTACGTCAGAGAGGAGGAGATTTTTGTTCGCGGGGCTGTGCGATGAGGCATCTTGGACTGAGCGTTGACCCACGAAAGTTCTACCGAATAATTGTGAAGTTGGATAATTGGAATTGGGATCATGGAATGTTATTCTGCAGTTTTCAGTTGTAATAAACACAGTAAGACCCCAATAGCGAGTGAGGCACCCTCCACCCAGGTATCTTCAAAAACAGTATCAGCTCTCTAACTGCAATTAATAAATGGTTTCCAAACTGATCTACACTGTGTGAAAGGGGATTGATTATTGGCCTCTGGGGTCAAAGGTATACGGCAGTCCCCGGGGTCAGAGGTTTGCTGCAGTCCCCGGGGTCAGGGGCAGCCACTGGGGTCAGGGTCAGTCCTCGGGGTCAGGGGATAGCACCCGGGGTCAGGGGATAGCACCCGGGGTCAGGGGATAGCACCTGGGGTCAGGGGATAGCTCCTGGGGTCAGGGGATAGCCCTCAGGGTCAGTCCCCAGGGTTGGGGTCAGTCCCCAGGGTCACTCCCCAGGGTCGGGGTCAGTGCCCAGGGTCAGTCCCCGGGGTCGGGGTCAGTGCCCGGGGTTGGGGTCAGTCCCCGGGGTCAGTGCCCAGGGTCAGGGTCAGTCCCCAGGGTTGAGGTCAGTCCCGGGGGGTCAGGGTCAGTCCCGGGGGTCGGGGTCAGTGCCCAGGGTCAGTCCGGGGGGGTCGGGGTCAGTCCCCGGGGGTCAGGGTCAGTCCCCGCGGTCAGTGCCCGGGGGGTCAGGGTCAGCCCCCAGGGTCGGGGTCAGTGCCCGGGGGGTTGGGGTCAGCCCCCAGGGTCGGGTCAGTGCCCGGGGGGGTCGGGGTCAGCCCCCAGGATCGGGGTCAGTCCCCGGGGGGTCGGGGTCAGTGCCCAGGGTCAGTCCCCAGGGTTAGGGTCAGTGCCCGGGGTCAGTCCCCGGGGGGTCGGGGTCAGTCCCTGGGGGGTCGGGGGGGTCGGGGTCAGTGCCCAGGGTCGGTCCCCAGGGTTAGGGTCAGTCCCCGGGGTCAGTGCCCGGGGCGGGGGGGGGGGTCGGGGTCAGTGCCCAGGGTCAGCCCCCGGGGGGTCAGGGCCAGCCCCAGGGTCGGGGTCAGTGCCCGGGGTGGGGGGTCGGGGTCAGTCCCCGGGGGGTCAGGGTCAGCCCCCAGGGTCGGGGTCAGTGCCCAGGGTCAGTCCCCGGGGGGTCGGGGTCAGTGCCCGGGGGGTCGGGGTCAGTGCCCGGGGGGTCGGGGTCAGTGCCCAGGGTCAGTCCCCGGGGTCAGGGTCAGTCCCCGGGGGGTCGGAGTCAGCCCCCAGGGTCGGGGTCAGTGCCCGGGGGGTCGGGGTCAGTCCCCGGGGGGTCGGGGTCAGTCCCCGGGGGGTCAGTGCCAGCCCCAGGGTCGGGGTCAGTGCCCGGGGGGTCAGTGCCAGCCCCAGGGTCGGGGTCAGTGCCCGGGGGGGTCGGGGTCAGTCCTCGAGGGGTCGGAGTCAGCCCCCAGGGTCGGGGTCAGTGCCCGGGGGGGGTCGGGGTCAGTCCTCGAGGGGTCGGAGTCAGTGCCCGGGGGGTCGGGGTCAGTGCCCGGGGGGGGGTCGGGGTCAGTCCTCGAGGGGTCGGAGTCAGCCCCCAGGGTCGGGGTCAGCCCCCAGGGTCGGGGTGCGGCCCCCGGGGGGAGAGGAGCGCGGCTCGGCGCGGTGACACTTGCCTGGATTCCCGCGCCGCCGCTCGCTTTACCCGCTCGCCGGACTCGCGCAGCCGCGGATGTCGCCGTATCAACAGAGCCGTCGCCTAGCGACCGTATCCAACGCCGCAACCGCCGCCTAGGTAACGGGGGAGGGGGCGGGGCCGAGCCTTGGGTTGGAGCAACGACAGTGGGCGGGGCGCACTATCAGCCAATAGAGCGGAGGGGGTGGGGCTCGATCAATGAATGAGATGGCGGGAAAATTGAATCACTCTTAAAGGGACAGGCTCCCTGTTTGGGCAAAACTTTTATTTCCCCCTTGTGTTTGTTGAATTCCCTGGCTCCATAGGATTGCAGCAACACTCAGCTTCTTTTTGGAGTTTGACTGGGAATTAGGGTTGCCAACTCTGCTTGGGGGCATTCCTGGAGGTTTGATCACGTGATGTGACCGCATAACGTCTGACCACGTGATATTCGACCAAGTGACACCTGCAAATGTTGCATTTGCCATATAAAGGTTGGGTCTCCTGTCGAGTAGTTTCGCACCAGCAGCTGTTGTTCTGAGAACCAGGAGGGGAAGAGGGCCGAGAAAAGGGGAAACCAAAGATGGGAGGAATTTTGATTCCACCAGTAACTCATAGTAACTCACTGAAATTGCACCGATTACTAATAGTAATACTGGTAATACTGAGATTCCCCTTATAACCAATAACTCACTGATAGTCTATATGTAACTGGTAGCAATGGGTATAATGCCCATTATAATGGGTATAATCCGACCTGTAATTATAGTAATCCTGAAACCTGTTGATATTCACTCCTGCAATGCACAAACCGCAGTCAGGCTCCCCAGTCGATGCCACTTTTAACTCCCCCCCCATCTCCCTAACTCCATGGACTCACCTTATGTGTCAAGGTGACAACACTGAATGGGGAGCCTCAGTCAGAGCCGATCTGCACTTGGCCTTCACACACCAAAACCGGCCGGCACAGACTGACCTGAACCAAACCGAGAGATTGCAAAAAGGGCAGCGAGCTCAGTGTTTGGGGCACTTCTCACAGGACACATTATCCTAAACTCAGCTCAGCACCAATATTTCTAAATCGCTCCCTGGGTCAGGACATAATAAAGGAGAGTTTTCATAGAATGATAGAAATTACAGCAGAGGAGGAGGCCGGTGTTAGTGCTCTCCTGTAACCCCATTCCCCCCAGATCCTTTTATATACCACCTATTCAAATATTTATCCCACTCCCTTTTAAATAATGTTACAGTCTCTACCTCAATAGCCACTTGTGGTGAAGCACCCCACGGTCTAATAGCCCTCAGTGCAAAAACCTTCCTTCTCCCTTCTCCCCTTAGTTCTTCCAGTGAAAATCCTCGGTCTCCGTGCCCTTGTTCCACATTTCCCTACCAGTGGAAACAATTTTTCACTGATTACCCACAGTAAAGACCCCAGGTTTCACTCATTCCTTTACTGGCTGCTCCTCTCTCTGCTCCGCTCCCACTCACCACGTTGCTGCTGCTCCCGGCTCTGCAGAAAATGCTGGTCCCCGCCCCAACCCCATTTCCCAGTTGCCCTCTCTCCCCGATCCCAATTCTCCTTCTCTTGCCCCCGACCCCCATTTCAGATTAAAGAAAAAACACTTTTTCAAAGATGTAGTTGATTGCCCAGGCCCAAAGGTCGATTGCCATGGTGACGGGCTGGTATAGTTCGGCATGTATAGTCTGTGCCTCAACTGTCAAAAAGGTCACCTGCTATCACTGCATTCTGACATTGTGAGCAGTGAGGAGATCCATTCTCTTTTTAAAAAAAGTTTGCAGAAGAGCAGCCAATTTAATTTCATTTCTTGATAGAATTGATAAAACATGCATTTAATTTTTCGAAATAAATCTAAATTGGCAGATAATTGGTAGAACTAGAGATACACAATGTCTAATTTATTCCATTAAAAATAGACTTCCATGATGGTGGTAAATGTATTTCTTGGTGAGATGCCAACCAGGAAAGCCTGGGTACGTACAGTCGATCCCTCATCGGTGCTGAGTTAGCTGCTCTGAGCCAGTTCAGCAGTGAGCTCACGATTACTGGTGATTGAAATTGGAACCTTCATGGTCAGTATGGCTCTTAGAGCTACGGGGGAGCTGTGTTGGGTTTATCTATTGCACCCTGCATTGTGTTGTATTGCATTTATTTATTTAGTGCACTCTGCATTCTGTTATATGGCTTTAATTTATTGCACTCCACATTCTATTGTATTGCATTTATCTCTAGCACACTACATTGCATTGTGTAACGTAGAATTATAACACAGATACAGGCCATTCAACCCAATTGGCCTATGCCGGTGTTTATATTCCACATTGTAATGACCTCTTCCCACCCTGCCCACAAATCCCTCTATTCCCTTCTCCCTCATTTATGCATCAAACTTCCCCTTAAATGAGTCAAGGCTATCTGCTTCATCCACTCCATTGTGGCAGCGAGTTCCACATTCTCACCACTCTCTGTGTAAAGAAATTCCTCTTACATTGTTTATTTGATCTGTTAGAGTCTATCTTATATTAATGGCCTCTTGTTCTGGACTCACCCAGAATTGGGAAGAGTTTCCCCTCATCCACCCCATTGTGCTTATTTACAGTACTAGGCACCATTTATTTACTGCACCCAGCACTTTGTTTATTTACTGCACACTGCACTGTTTATTATTGCACTATGCATTGTGCTTATTTATTGCACCCGGCATTGTGTTTATCTACTGCTCTCTGCACTGTGTTTATTTATTGCATTATGCACTATGTTTATTGTTTATTCACAGCACTATGCATTGTGTTTATTTACTGCACTGTATTTATATACTGCACCCTGCACTGTGTTTATAAAGCACATCCTGCACTGTGTTTATATACTGCACCCTGCACTGTGTTTATAAAGCACATCCTGCACTGTGTTTATATACCGCACCCTGCACTGTGTTTATATGAGGAGAGATTGAGTAGAATGGGCCTATATTCTCTGGAGTTTAGAAGAATGAGAGGTGATCTCATTGAAACATATAAGATTCTGAGGGGGCTTGACAGGGTAGATGCTGAGAGGTTGTTTCCCCTGGCTGGAGAGTCTAGAACTAGGGGACATAGTCTCAGGATAAGGGGTCGGACATTCAACACTGAGATGAGGAGGAATTTATTCACTCAGAGGGTTGTGACTCTTTGGAAGTCTCTACCCCAGAGAACATAAGAACATAAGAAATAGGAGCAGGAGTAGGCCAATCGGCCCCTCGAGCCTGCTCCGCCATTCAATAAGATCATGGCTGATCTGATCCCAACCACAAATCTAAAGAACACAAGAAGTAGGAGCAGGACCCGGCCACACAGCCCCTGGGCCCTCTCCGCCACCCACAGGGCATTGACCGATCCGAGCTCAGCTTCATGTCCAATTTCCTGCCCGCTCCCCATAACCCCTAATTCCCTTTACTTCTAGGAAACTGTCTATTTCTGTTTTAAATTTATTTAATGATGTAGCTTCCACAGCTTCCTGGGGCAGCAAATTCCACAGACCTACCACTCTCTGAGTGAAGAAGTTTCTCCTCATCTCAGTTTTGAAAGAGCAGCCCCTTATTCTAAGATTATGCCCCCTAGTTCTAGTTTCACCCATCCTTGGGAACATCCTTACTGCATCCACCCGATCAAGCCCCTTCACAATCTTATATGTTTCAATAAGATCGCCTCTCATTCTTCTGAACTCCAATGAGTAGAGTCCCAATCTACTCAACCTCTCCTCATATGTCCGCCCCCTCATCCCCGGGATTAACCGAGTGAACCTTCTTTGTACTGCCTCGAGAGCAAGTATGTCTTTTCTTAAGGGCTGTGGATGCTGAGTCATTGAATATATTCAAGGCTGAGATCGATGGATTTTTGGACTCGAGGGGAATCGGGGGAGATGGGGATCGGGCGGGAAAGTGGAGTTGAGGTGGAAGATCAGCCATGATCTGATTGAATGGCGGAGCAGGATCGAGGGGGCCGAATGGCGGGGGGTGGGCCGGACTGGGGGCGGGGCCAGGGGGTGGGGCGGGCTCGGGGGCGGGGCCAGGGGTGGGCGGGCTCGGGGGCGGGGCCAGGGGGTGGGCGGGGGCGGGGCTGCGGCTGGCTCCTCCTCTTTTCTATTTCATATGTTCTTTTAAGCAACGTCCCGTTTCTCTCCTCAACCAATCCAAGGCTTCACACCGCCACGAAGGCAGCCAATCAGGTGGCCAGTCCCGGCTCCAGCCAATAGCAAAACGGGATTGTACGGACGAATCAGAAGCCAGCCTGGCGGTTGGAATTGGCCAATGGAGAGGCGGCGGGGGGCGGGGCGGCGCCGGGTTTTTATTCGGTTTTTTCCGCCCGTTTAACGCGCTTTTTCCGCCCGTTTTCCTCTCAGATTCCGCTCCGTCCGCTGAACGGACCCGAGCCGCCGCCATGTCGTCTCTAATCAGGCCCTTCAGCGTCAACGACTCCCCGTGCCCCATCAGGCCGAAGCCGGTTCACTTCCGGCCGGGCGGCGAGGCAGGAAAGTCCGGCGGAGGCCCGGGCGGGGAGCGGCGGCGGACATTGGCAGCAGCGGCGCCTGCAGGCGACTCGAGGAAGCTCACTCACCCGGGGAAAGCCATCCTGGCAGGTAGAGTAAGGGCCGGGGCCCGGGGCCCGGGGGGCTGCAGCAGGTGCCAGAACAGGCGGGGAGCCCAGCCAGGGAAAGGCGCAGGAGCTGGGGTACATCACCTGGGCAAATGCCCGAGATAGGGGTAAGGGGGCACCGGGGGGGGGCAGTGAGAAGGGGGCACCGGGGGGGGGGGGGGCAGTGAGAAGGGGGCACCGGGGGGGGGGGGGCAGTGAGAAGGGGGCACCGGGGGGGGGGGGGCAGTGAGAAGGGGGCACCGGGGGGGGGGGCAGTGAGAAGGGGGCACCGGGGGGGGGGCAGTGAGAAGGGGGCAACGGGGGGGGGGGGGGCAGTGAGAAGGGGGCACCGGGGGGGGGGGGGGGGGGAAGTGAGAAGGGGGCAACGGGGGGGGGGGCAGTGAGAAGGGGGCACCGGGGGGGGGGGGGGGGAGTGAGAGGGGGCACCGGGGGGGGGGGGGGGCAGTGAGAAGGGGGCACGGGGGGGGGGGGCAGTGAGAAGGGGGCACCTGGGGGGGGGCAGTGAGAAGGGGGCACGGGGGGGGGCAGTGAGAAGGGGGCACCGGGGGGGGCAGGGAGAAGGGGGGCACCGGGGGGGGGGGGGGGGAGAAGGGGGCACCGGGGGGGGGGGGAGGCAGTGAGAAGGGGGCACGGGGGGGGGGGGCAGTGAGAAGGGGGCACGGGGGGGGGGGGCAGTGAGAAGGGGGCACGGGGGGGCAGCGAGAAGGGGGGCACCGGGGGGGGGGGGGGGGCAGTGAGAAGGGGGCACCGGGGGGGGGGGCAGTGAGAAGGGGGCACCGGGGGGGGGCAGTGAGAAGGGGGCACCGGGGGGGGGGCAGTGAGAAGGGGGCACCGGGGGGGGGGGCCAGTGAGAAGGGGGCACCGGGGGGGGGGGGCAGTGAGAAGGGGGCACCGGGGGGGGGGGCAGTGAGAAGGGGGCACCGGGGGGGGGGGCAGTGAGAAGGGGGCACCGGGGGGGGGGGGGCAGTGAGAAGGGGGCACCGGGGGGGGGGGCAGTGAGAAGGGGGCACCGGGGGGGCAGTGAGAAGGGGGGCACCGGGGGGCAGTGAGAAGGGGGCACCGGGGGGCAGTGAGCGAGAAAGGGGAGCCGGAGGGGGGGGAGCGAGAAAGGGGAGCCGGAGGGGGGGAGCGAGAAAGGGGAGCCGGAGGGGGGGAACGAGAAAGGGGAGCCGGAGGGGGGGAGCGAGAAAGGGGAATCTGGGAGAGAACGAGAAAGGGGAAATGGGGAAGCGAGAAAGGGGAACCGGAGGGGGGGAGCGAGAAAGGGGAACCGGAGGGGGAGGGGTGAGTGAGAAAGGGGCACCGGGTATGAGTGAAAATATATGTATTACATGAGCTATCGCTCCAGATCGCGGAGGCGATTTTAACTCTACCCGCCCGGTGGGTGGGCAGTTAAAATTGCCCAGATTACCCACCAGAATCAAGCCATCCACAATTTTAACCTGCTTTCCTGAGCAGACAGGCACCCACCCAAAACCGGCAGGGTCCTTTGAACAGCATGTTGGGTCCTGTTGACATCACTGGGACACGGCTGCAATTTTAACACAGGCCCTGAGCGGGGAGTCCACTGCACCCTTCCTCACTCAGGCTGAACCGGGTCAGAAGAGGATCAGACCCACAAGAGGCCCGAAATAGGTCATTTTTGTTCTCTTTCCTTTGTGGGGCCAGGTGGAGCAGGAGTGGTTGTCATGGAAAGATTAGGCCTCCCCTGCCCTGGACCCTGCTTCCTGATCCCACCTCTTACCTTATATTGGCGGGGTGCATCCGGGCTGCAGGATTTACCGCCAGGAGAAAAGAATGAACTTGCATTTATATAGCGCCTTTCACAACCTCAGGACGTCCCAAAGCGCTTTAGAGCCAATAAAGTACTTTTGAAGCGTAATCACTGATATAATGTAGGAAACTCAGCAGCCAAACTACGCACAGCAAGATCCCACAAACAGCAATGTGATAATGACCAGATAATCTGGTTTTAGTGATATTGGTTGAGGAATAAATATTGGCCAGGACACCAGGGAGAGCTCCTGATCTCTTCTTCAAAATTATGCCATGGGATATTTTACATCCACCTGAGAGAGCAGACGGGGCCTCAGTTTAATGTCTCATATGAAACCTGGCACAATCTGACAGTGCAGCACTCCCTCAGTATTCCACTGGAAGCTCAGCCTAGATTAGGTGGTTAAGTCTCCGGAGTGGGATTTGAACCTAAGCCACCCACTGAGCCATGGCTGACACAGCAATGGACAGGAATTCGGGGAGGATTTAAATAAGGCCCGGGAGTTAATACCAGCTCAGGCTTCATTTCTGCAGCACCAGATACATTTCCAGCTCAACCGGCCCGGAGTTAAAGAGCAGCAGATGGATCTGGGGGTACAGATATATAAATCTCAAAAAGTAGAGATGCAGGTTAATAAGGCCACAAACAAAAAAGGCAAATCAAGCACTGGGGTTCATTTCTAGAGGGGTAGAATTGAAAAGCAGAGAAGTTATGTTAAACTTGTACAGAACCTTGGTTAGGCCATACTGGGAGTATTGTGCACAGTTCTGGTCTCCATATTATAGAAAGGATATGGAGGCACTGGAGAGGATGCAAAAAAAGATTCACAAGGATGATACCAGAACTGAGAGGATATCCTTATCAGGAAAGGCTTGAACAGGCTGGGGCTCTTTTCTCTAGAAAAGAGAAGACTGAGGGGTGACCTGATAGAGGTCTTTAAGATAATGAAAGGGTTTGACAGGGTAGACGTAGAGAAAATGTTTCCACTTGTGGGGAGACCAAAACTAGAGGTCATAAATATAAAATAGTCGCTAATAGATCCAATAGGGAATTCAGGAGTGGTGAGAATGTGGAACTCACTCCCACAAGGAGTAGTTGAGGTGAATAGTGTAGATACATTTAAGGGGAAGCTGGATAAGCACATGAGGGAGAAAGGAATAGAAGGATAGGCTGATAGGGTGAGATGAAGTAGGGAGGGAGGAGGCTCGTGTGGAGCATAAACACCGGGCATGGACCTGTTGGGCCGAATGGCCTGTTTCTGTGCTATAGTTTCGATGTAAAATTGGGGCCTCTGAATCATCTGACTTGCTGCAAGCAATGCCACGGGAGTTCTGCTAGTTTATAAATCAAAGTTATTATCACACCTCTTCAAACGTCTGAGAATGAGACTCTGAGCACGTGCGTTGGCCGTTCAGTATGGAAATCCCTAGGATACCACCCAGACCCAGGAACACTGCCTTGTAGGATTGTTTTAATTGCCGTGTGGATTTCTCACACTTGGACAGAGGTTTTCATTACTTCCTGTTTGAGTTCAAGTGAGTTGAGTTTGGTATAATGTTTTTGTTCCTTGACTTTCTATTGCTGCAAGTTGTATTTCCAGTGTGAATGTTGGGATCAGTAGGACAGGGATGGAATAGACCTGCCTGGAATCGTGAACCCTCTCTACCAACATGCCACTGCTAGCTTTTCTCACCTTTTCCCCCGCTGATGAAGTCACAGTATGCAATTCGACTCACTACTCTACATGTTACCTCTCTCCCAACTGGTGGGGAGAAAAGAGGATATACTCACAATTCTCCTCATATCAGTAAAGAACTTCCTACTTGACCCAATTAATGCGATTGGATCTTTTATCATCAATTAGGGCCAGGTCAATGGGACCTCAGGGGAACATCTTATCTAAAGGATAATGTACTGCCCTCTTAACACTGCAGGGATGGTAACCTGCTCGTCTGTAGGTAGGGTTCTACTTCCTGTCCATCGAGGCTTGGCTTGGCTTGGCGTTGGTGTTGGTTGTCTGGAATGGTTTGGGTTCAGTTGGTTCATTGTTAGTTTGTGTGAGATGGTTTGAGTATGGTTACTTTGGTATTGAGTTCAGGATGATTTGGGTTGGGTTGGGTTAGGGTTAGTTTGGGTTGTTATTGGGTTTTTTTTTTATTCGTTCACGGGATGTGGGCGTCGCTGGCAAGGCCGGCATTTATTGCCCATCCCTAGTTGCCCTCGAGAAGGTGGTGGTGAGCCGCCTTCTTGAACCGCTGCAGTCCGTGTGGTGACGGTTCTCCCACAGTGCTGTTAGGAAGGGAGTTCCAGGATTTTGACCCAGCGACAATGAAGGAACGGCAATATATTTCCAAGTCGGGATGGTGTGTGACTTGGAGGGGAACGTGCAGGTGGTGTTGTTCCCATGCGCCTGCTGCCCTTGTCCTTCTAGGTGGTAGAGGTCGCGGGTTTGGGAGGTGCTGTCGAAGAAGCCTTGGCGAGTTGCTGCAGTGCATCCTGTGGATGGTACACACTGCAGCCACAGTGCGCCGGTGGTGAAGGGAGTGAATGTTTAGGGTGGTGGATGGGGTGCCAATCAAGCGGGCTGCTTTATCTTGGATGGTGTCGAGCTTCTTGAGTGTTGTTGGAGCTGCACTCATCCAGGCAAGTGGAGAATATTCCATCACACTCCGGACTTGTGCCTTGTAGATGGTGGAAAGGCTTTGGGGAGTCAGGAGGTGAGTCACTCGCCGCAGAATACCCAGCCTCTGACCTGCTCTCGTAGCCACAGTATTTATATGGCTGGTCCAGTTAAGTTTCTGGTCAATGGTAACCCCCAGGATGTTGATGGTGGGGGATTCGGCGATGGTAATGCCGTTGAATGTCAAGGGGAGGTGGTTAGACTCTCTCTTGTTGGAGATGGTCATTGCCTGGCACTTATCTGGCGCGAATGTTACTTGCCACTTATCAGCCCAAGCCTGGATGTTGTCCAGGTCTTGCTGCATGCAGGCTCGGACTGCTTCATTATCTGAGGGGTTGCGAATGGAACTGAACACTGTGCAGTCATCAGCGAACATCCCCATTTCTGACCTTATGATGGAGGGAAGGTCATTGATGAAGCAGCTGAAGATGGTTGGGCCTAGGACACTGCCCTGAGGAACTCCTGCAGCAATGCCCTGGGGCTGAGATGATTGGCCTCCAACAACCACTACCATCTTCCTTTGTGCTAGGTGTGACTCCAGCCACTGGAGAGTTTTCCCCCTGATTCCCATTGACTTCAATTTTACTAGGGCTCCTTGGTGCCACACTCGGTCAAATGCTGCCTTGATGTCAAGGGCAGTCACTCTCACCTCACCTCTGGAATTCAGCTCTTTTGTCCATGTTTGGACCAAGGCTGTAATGAGGTCTGGAGCCGAGTGGTCCTGGCGGAACCCAAACTGAGCATCGGTGAGCAGGTTATTGGTGAGTAAGTGCCGCTTGATAGCACTGTCTACGACACCTTCCATCACTTTGCTGATGATTGAGAGTAGACTGATGGGGCGGTAATTGGCCGGATTGGATTTGTCCTGCTTTTTGTGGACAGGACATACCTGGGCAATTTTCCACATTGTTGGGTGGATGCCAGTGTTGTAGCTGTACTGGAACAGCTTGGCTAGAGGCGCAGCTAGTTCTGGAGCACAAGTCTTCAGCACTACAGCTGGGATGTTGTCGGGGCCCATAGACTTTGCTGTATCCAGTGCACTCAGCCGTTTCTTGATATCACGTGGAGTGAATCGAATTGGCCGAAGACTGGCTTCCGTGATGGTGGGGATATCGGGAGGAGGCTGAGATGGATTATCCACTCGGCACTTCTGGCTGAAGATGGTTGCAAACGCTTCAGCCTTGTCTTTTGCACTCACGTGCTGGACTCCGCCATCATTGAGAATGGGGATGTTTGCAGAGCCTCCTCCTCCCGTTAGTTGTTTAATTGTCCACCACCATTCACGACTGGATGTGGCAGGACTGCAGAGCTTTGATCTGATCCGTTGGTTGTGGAATCGCTTAGCTCTGTCTATAGCATGTTGCTTCCGCTGTTTAGCATGCATGTAGTCCTGAGTTGTAGCTTCACCAGGTTGGCACCTCATTTTTAGGTACGCCTGGTGCTGCTCCTGGCATGCTCTTCTACACTCCTCATTGAACCAGGGTTGATCCCCTGGCTTGTTGGTAATGGTAGAGTGAGGAATATGCCGGGCCATGAGGTTACAGATTGTGCTGGAATACAATTCTGCTGCTGCTGATGGCCCACAGCGCCTCATGGATGCCCAGTTTTGAGCTGCTAGATCTGTTCTGAATCTATCCCATTTAGCACGGTGGTAGTGCCACACAACACGTTGGATGGTGTCCTCAGTGCGAAGACGGGATTTCATCTCCACGAGGACTGTGCGGTGGTCACTCCTACCAATACTGTCATGGACAGATGCATTTGCGACAGGTAGATTGGTGAGGACGAGGTCAAGTAAGTTTTTCCCTCGTGTTGGTTCGCTCACCACCTGCCGCAGGCCCAGTCTTGCAGCTATGTCCTTCAGGACTCGGCCAGCTCGGTCAGTAGTGCTGCTACCGAGCCACTCTTGGTGATGGACATTGAAGTCCCCCACCCAGAGCACATTTTGTGCCCTTGCTACCCTCAGTGCTTCCTCCAAGTGGTGTTCAACATGGAGGAGGACTGATTCATCAGCTGAGGGAGGACGGTCGGTGGTAATCAGCAGGAGGTTTCCTTGCCCATGTTTGACCTGATGCCATGAGATTTCATGGGGGGTGGGTCTGTCCTGGCGGTGGGACAGGACATACCCAGGGATGGTGATGGAAGAGTCTGGGACGTTGGCTGAAAGATATGATTCTGTGAGTATGGCTATTGCTTGACTAGTCTGTGGGACAGCTCTCCCAATTTTGGCACAAGTCCCCAGATGTTAGTAAGGAGGACCTTGCAGGGTCGACTGGGCTTGGTGTTTTGCCGTTGTCGTGTCCGGTGCCTAGTGGTCCGATGCCTAGTGGTCCGTCCGGTTTTATTCTTATTATGACTTTTCGTAGCGAGATTTTACAACTGAGTGGCTTGCTAGGCCATTTCAGAGGGCAATTAAGAATCAACCACATTGCTGTGGGTCTGGAGTCACATATAGGCCAGACCGGGTAAGGGCGGCAGGCTTCCTTCCCTAAAGGACATTAGTGAACCAGATGGGTTTTTACGACAATCCGGTAGTTTCATGGCCATCATTACTGATACTAGTATTTTAATTCCAGATTTTTATTTAATTAATTGAATTTAATTAATTAATTGAATTTAATTAATTAATTGAATTTAAATTCGCCAGCTGCCGTGGCAGGATTTGAACTCATGACTCTGGATTTTAGTCCAGGCCTCTGGATTACTAGCCCAGTAACATAACCACTATGCTACCGTACCTGCTGTTGTGTTATTTTGGGGTGGTTAAGGTTAGGGTTAGATAGGGATTGTGTTGTCTGATGGTTTGGTGGGTTCGGCTGGTTTGGTGTTGGGTTGGTTTGGTGGGTTAAGTTGGGTTGGTTTGGTGGGTTAGGCTGGTTTGGTGTTGGGTTGGTTTGGTGGGTTAGGCCGGTTTGGTGTTGGGTTGGTTTGGTAGGTTGGTTTGGTGGGTTAGGTTGGTTGGGGTTGGGTTGGTTTGGTGGGTTAGGTTGGTTTGGTAATGGGTTGTTTTGGTCAGTTAGGTTGGTGTGGGTTGGGTTGGTTTGGTGATGGGTTGGTTCGGTGGGTTGGGTTGGTTTGGTGATGGGTTGGTTAGGTGGGTTGTTTTGGTTGGTGTTGGGTTGGATTGGTGGGTTAGGTGGGTTGTTTTGGTTGGTGTTGGGTTGGTTTGGTGCGTTAGATTGGTTGGTATTGGGTTGTTTGGGATTCTCTTTCAATAATTCTGTGTTATTGCATCAATTAATCCTCTTTATGTGGTGTAGGTGGACTTGCTGGTGGAATTGAGATCTGTATCACATATCCAACAGAGTATGTGAAAACACAGCTACAACTTGACGAACAGGCAAATCCTCCACGCTATAAGGGCATTGGTAAGCGATACTGCTCCTTGCTATAAGAGCACAGACACTAGACACCAAGGGCATTAGTAAGGGATACTGGTCCATGCTGTAAGGCACAGACACTATAAGGGCATTGGCAAGGAATTTTACTGGCACAAATGATTTTCCCCTCCATACTAACGTGGCACTGACAATGGGCCTCACACTGTGCCACTAGAGCACAGTAGGGTGTATGCATAGTCACAGACTCCACACTATGAGAGCTTTGCGATGGACACCCACTTTCACAAGCTGAGACCCTCCATGCTACAGGGTCGTCAGTAAGCCATAGCCACATTCACACATTGCTTGGGACAGCTGGAACCCCTGGTTAAAAACCCCAACACCCCAGTGGCAGGTTGATTCTGTGCGCTAGTTCACTGCCAGGGGAATGTTGAGGTTGCAGTTTCCTCTCCTGTGCAGCGTTATCCTGATGTCAGCCTGGCTGGGGGTGGGGTGGAGGGGGGGGGGGTGGCTGTTGGGATGAACAGAGGGGAAAGTGGAGAACTTGTCATTGTGCCGTCTAAATCGAGCAGTGAGCCAGGCAGACGTTCGTGGACCGCGAAGGGTTGAGTAATCCGAGGAGGCAGGGATTGTCATTTATAAACCTGGGGGCTGAATGGGAAGTGAGGAGCCCCAGCTACTGAGCTGCAAGAGCTGACGATCTGTTCCCTCGACAGGTGACTGTGTCCGGGTGACTGTTCGGGATCATGGGGTGAGAGGACTGTACCGAGGTCTGAGCTCCCTGCTCTACGGTTCCATCCCAAAATCTGCTGTCAGGTAAGAGAATGAAACATCAGTCTGAGCAGGAAAAATTAGAGAGATGGAAAATAAAGACCGAGAAAAGCACAGCAAATTATATAAAAAAATTTAAGGAGATTGTCGAAAACGATAATGTATCAGTTTTATAAAGAACAGCAGCGTGAGCTTCCCAGGGCTGTACCTGCCATGTGATCTCGTGCTCCAACATACCATCTGGGAAGTTCTCAGGGTTGAAGACCCCTGCTTTGTGCTGAGTTGTTTGATTCTGGCTGAGGTCATGGTGGAGCCCTGTAATTGGTGTCAGGAGCCCTGTGCTAGGGAGGAGGCAAGATCAGGCCCAGTCCCTTTTCCCGTCTCCCCTCCCCGTCCCTCTCTCCCGCCTCCACTTACCCCCACCTCTCCCCTCCCCTCATCCCTGTCCCCCCACCATCTCTCCTTTTCTCTCCCCCTCCCCTCTCCTCTTCCCATCCTCTCTTCTTCCCCTCTCCCTCTCCTCCCCCTCCCCCTCTCTTTCCCCTACCCTACCCATCTCCTCCTCTTCCTCTCCTGTAAAAAAAATTCTGTTTGGCTCACTGTACTCTTGGAGATTTCAGGGACCGTTAAATATATGGTGAGAAGATGAGTAGGTGAAACATAGGTACAGGAGGAGGCCAGTCAGCCCCTCAAGCCTGTTCCGCCATTTAATTAGATCACGGCTCAACTCCGTTCACCTGTTATTGCTCCATAATCCCTCGATGCCCTTACCCAACAAAACTCTATCGATCTCAGTTTTGAAAGCTCCAATTGACCCCCAGCATCCACAGCCTTTTGGGGGAGAGAGTTCCAGATTTCCACTCCCCTTTGTGTGAAAAAGTGCTTCCTGATTTCACTCCTGAACGGCCTGGCTCTAATTTTAAGATTTTTGCCCCCTTGTTCTGGACTCCCCCACTAGAGGAAATAGTTTCTTTCCATCGACCCTATCGAATCCCTTCATTGTTGTAAACACCTCGATTAGATCACCCCTCAACCATCAAGCTCAAGGGAATACAAAACTATATACAACCTGTCCTCACAATTGAACCATTTGGAGTGACCTATCAAAAGGGGTGGTCTTGTTGGACACGTCCCCAACATTCGTGCATTCTTAAAATGACCGCACTGAGTCACCGCAGGGCTGTTCGTGCGTGGCAGCTACAGACCATCATCGGCCTGGGAGCACAATGTCCAGCCACAGCCCTCCCTTTGAGATCAGGACCAAGGTCTGACACAGGTGACCGAAAGGGTAAAGCAAACTGAGGATAATTTATTTTGAAATGTTATGTGATTGTATCGCTGAGGAAAAGTCACCAGGTGGCAGCATCGAGAAACCGAGTCAACAAGGTGTCTGTGCAGTGCCAGCCCGAACGGGAACGGAGGGGACAGTGGGGCGGAACGGAGGGGACAGTGGGGCGGAACGGAGGGGACAGTGGGGCGGAACGGAGGGGACAGTGGGGCGGAACGGAGGGGACAGTGGGGCGGAACGGAGGGGACAGTGGGGCGGAACGGAGGGGACAGTGGGGCGGAACGGAGGGGACAGTGGGGCGGAACGGAGGGGACAGTGGGGCGGAACGGAGGGGACAGTGGGGCGGAACGGAGGGGACAGTGGGGCGGAACGGAGGGGACAGTGGGGCGGAACGGAGGGGACAGTGGGGCGGAACGGAGGGGACAGTGGGGCGGAACGGAGGGGACAGTGGGGCGGAACGGAGGGGACAGTGGGGCGGAACGGAGGGGACAGTGGGGCGGAACGGAGGGGACAGTGGGGCGGAACGGAGGGGACAGTGGGGCGGAACGGAGGGGACAGTGGGGCGGAACGGAGGGGACAGTGGGGCGGAACGGAGGGGACAGTGGGGCGGAACGGAGGGGACAGTGGGGCGGAACGGAGGGGACAGTGGGGCGGAACGGAGGGGACAGTGGGGCGGAACGGAGGGGACAGTGGGGCGGAACGGAGGGGACAGTGGGGCGGAACGGAGGGGACAGTGGGGCGGAACGGAGGGGACAGTGGGGCGGAACGGAGGGGACAGTGGGGCGGAACGGAGGGGACAGTGGGGCGGAACGGAGGGGACAGTGGGGCGGAACGGAGGGGACAGTGGGGCGGAACGGAGGGGACAGTGGGGCGGAACGGAGGGGACAGTGGGGCGGAACGGAGGGGACAGTGGGGCGGAACGGAGGGGACAGTGGGGCGGAACGGAGGGGACAGTGGGGCGGAACGGAGGGGACAGTGGGGCGGAACGGAGGGGACAGTGGGGCGGAACGGAGGGGACAGTGGGGCGGAACGGAGGGGACAGTGGGGCGGAACGGAGGGGACAGTGGGGCGGAACGGAGGGGACAGTGGGGCGGAACGGAGGGGACAGTGGGGCGGAACGGAGGGGACAGTGGGGCGGAACGGAGGGGACAGTGGGGCGGAACGGAGGGGACAGTGGGGCGGAACGGAGGGGACAGTGGGGCGGAACGGAGGGGACAGTGGGGCGGAACGGAGGGGACAGTGGGGCGGAACGGAGGGGACAGTGGGGCGGAACGGAGGGGACAGTGGGGCGGAACGGAGGGGACAGTGGGGCGGAACGGAGGGGACAGTGGGGCGGAACGGAGGGGACAGTGGGGCGGGACGGAGGGGACAGTGGGGCGGGACGGAGGGGACAGTGGGGCGGGACGGAGGGGACAGTGGGGCGGGACGGAGGGGACAGTGGGGCGGGACGGAGGGGACAGTGGGGCGGGACGGAGGGGACAGTGGGGCGGGACGGAGGGGACAGTGGGGCGGGACGGAGGGGACAGTGGGGCGGGACGGAGGGGACAGTGGGGCGGGACGGAGGGGACAGTGGGGCGGGACGGAGGGGACAGTGGGGCGGGACGGAGGGGACAGTGGGGCGGGACGGAGGGGACAGTGGGGCGGGACGGAGGGGACAGTGGGGCGGGACGGAGGGGACAGTGGGGCGGGACGGAGGGGACAGTGGGGCGGGACGGAGGGGACAGTGGGGCGGGACGGAGGGGACAGTGGGGCGGGACGGAGGGGACAGTGGGGCGGGACGGAGGGGACAGTGGGGCGGGACGGAGGGGACAGTGGGGCGGGACGGAGGGGACAGTGGGGCGGGACGGAGGGGACAGTGGGGCGGGACGGAGGGGACAGTGGGGCGGGACGCAGGGGACAGTGGGGCGGGACGCAGGGGACAGTGGGGCGGGACGCAGGGGACAGTGGGGCGGGACGCAGGGGACAGTGGGGCGGGACGTGGGCGGTACAGTGGGTGCTGCGGGGCGGGACGTGGGCGGTACAGTGGGTGCTGCGGGGCGGGACGTGGGCGGTACAGTGGGTGCTGCGGGGCGGGACGTGGGCGGTACAGTGGGTGCTGCGGGGCGGGACGTGGGCGGTACAGTGGGTGCTGCGGGGCGGGACGTGGGCGGTACAGTGGGTGCTGCGGGGCGGGACGTGGGCGGTACAGTGGGTGCTGCGGGGCGGGACGTGGGCGGTACAGTGGGTGCTGCGGGGCGGGACGTGGGCGGTACAGTGGGTGCTGCGGGGCGGGACGTGGGCGGTACAGTGGGTGCTGCGGGGCGGGACGTGGGCGGTACAGTGGGTGCTGCGGGGCGGGACGTGGGCGGTACAGTGGGTGCTGCGGGGCGGGACGTGGGCGGTACAGTGGGTGCTGCGGGGCGGGACGTGGGCGGTACAGAGGGTGCTGCGGGGCGGGACGTGGGCGGTACAGAGGGTGCTGCGGGGCGGGACGTGGGCGGTACAGAGGGTGCTGCGGGGCGGGACGTGGGCGGTACAGAGGGTGCTGCGGGGCGGGACGTGGGCGGTACAGAGGGTGCTGCGGGGCGGGACGTGGGCGGTACAGAGGGTGCTGCGGGGCGGGACGTGGGCGGTACAGAGGGTGCTGCGGGGCGGGACGTGGGCGGTACAGAGGGTGCTGCGGGGCAGGACGTGGGCGGTACAGAGGGTGCTGCGGGGCAGGACGTGGGCGGTACAGAGGGTGCTGCGGGGCAGGACGTGGGCGGTACAGAGGGTGCTGCGGGGCAGGATGTGGGCAGTACGGTTGCTGTGTGACTGACATCGTCCGTTACTTCCATCCCGCCCTCGTTGGTCCGCAGGTTTGGAATGTTTGAATTCCTGACTAACCGGATGCTGGATGAGAACGGGAAGCTGACCAACCAGAGGAGCATGCTGTGCGGTCTGGGGGCTGGGGTGGCAGAAGCTGTGCTGGTCGTCTGCCCCATGGAGACAGTAAAGGTAATGTGTTGCCCTCACACAAGGTACGTAGTCAGTGCTCGGCGCTGGAGAAGCTAGGGGTCGGGAGTGAAAAATCAACAGAGAGTGGCAGGAGGGTATTTATATGCAGTAATTAAAAAGAACTTATTTTAAAATTTGGATTATTTCAACGAAACGTACTTTAGTAGATCTGTTAACGCTTGTGACCGAGGCTTAGGTTTTGTTAGGCAGGCTTGGTAACTCAGGCCCAGTGAGTATCCTCGATATACTGTGTGTGTTGTAACATGTGTCTGTCCCCAGATCCTGTCCTTTGTATACTGAGTGTGACATAATCCGTGTCTCAGTCCTTACATATAATGTAATAGTCCTACATCTCAATCCCCTCAAGTATTTTAGTTCACAGTTGAAGTGTATTTGAACTCTTTTACCTTTCGCTTTTCCTCTTCCAGGTGAAGTTTATTCATGACCAGTGCTCGCCTAATCCCAAATACCGTGGGTTTTTCCATGGTCTTCGTGAGATTATTCGAGAACAGGGTAGGTCCCTTGAGTGGGGAGTGGATCGAGAGAGCAAGAGGGCAGGTCTTGTAGAGGAGCTGAGCGTAGGGGAGCGTAGGGGAAGAGATGGGCGAGAAACTGCTGAGTGACAGGGTTTAGCAGTGCAGCAGGTGGGAGGACTAGGGGATGACAACCCTCCAGGTTTGCCCTGGAGTCTCCGGGAATTAAAGATTCATCTCCAGGACACTGCTGGGAGCAAACCAGGAGAAAAATCATAGAGTCGTTAAAAAAAAAAAAGGTTTACTTTTTCATTTTCTTTAAACGCTTTTGTTTATTAGTTATGAAAATATTGGAGATGGGGAAAAGGCTGTTTGACCGGGAGGTCATGTGATGACTCCTCCAAGAGTACGTCCAACTAGAGTTGGCAACCCTAGGGAGAAGGAGGAAAGGAAAGGGAGATCTTGGTGTTATGAGCAGGG
The DNA here is from genome assembly GCF_035084215.1 of Heptranchias perlo. Lineage (NCBI taxonomy): Eukaryota > Metazoa > Chordata > Chondrichthyes > Hexanchiformes > Hexanchidae > Heptranchias > Heptranchias perlo. The sequence continues at coordinate 38,991,145 of NC_090352.1, forward strand.
CAGAAATCAGACTGAAGGTGTTTGAAGAGCAGTTTTCGGGAGAATTATATGATATTCTCAATTTTACAGAGATGCATAAGCTCTTCACACAGTCGAATAGCCCGCGAGGGAGTTCACCCATGTAGGTCAGCCTTCGTTATGCTTTTTGTTGCCAGAACCCAACAATACAGCGAGAACTGCACGCAGTCCCTACAGTCTCCTGCTATTATTGATTCTTGGGATGTGGGTGATAATGGGAAGGCAGTATTTATTGCCCATCCTTAAACCCTGGCGTTAAAAGTCAGTGTAGTGTGGGACTGGAATCATTTGTAGGGGTGGCAGGTTCCCTGAAGGACATTAACAAACCAGGTGATGGGATTTTAATAATCGTTTTATTGAATTCCATTTCATAACTTGTCATGGCGGGGTTTGGACTTGCACCCTCTGAGTTGCTGGTGCAGTCCCATCGCCACTACACTACAGTGACTGTCTGCTTTGACCCACCTCAGAACCCTGGGTCACTCCAAACCCAAGACCATCAGGGCCCACGCCTGAACCGAATTCACTGTCCAGGCCAGTGTCGTCCAGTAGAATTCACTGACCAGCCCCAGGTGTTGCTATGGTGACATAGTTTTACCACAGGCACCAATTTTAGTAGAAAGCGCCGCACACAGACACACAGACACACACCCACACACACCCACACACACCCACACACACACCCACACACACACCCACACACACACACCCACACACACACCCACACACAGACACACACACACACACACACACACACACACACACAGACACACACAGACACACACACAGACACACACACACACACACACACTAGACAGACACACAGACACACACACTACACACACACTACACACACACTACACACACACTACACACACACACACACTACACACACACACACACACACACACACTACACACAGACACACACACAGAGACACACACACACACACACACACACACACACTACAGGTAAATGTACGTCACACGCGTGTATTCACTGAACAAACATCTCCCGCCATCCAGTGACCAAGGGAGTAAATCAGCCGCAACGGTCAAAAGAACACACTCTCACTCTCTGCTTTTCATCTCACCATTTTACCAACAAACGCACAAAAAGGTTAAAGTTCTCACACTCACCCCGTGCAAATATGAGTATTGAGATCACAGGCCCAATGACAGTGTCTATTACTCACTTTTTACTAATCAGAAATGCAATTAGCCACATCTGGATTCCCAATTCTCCACATCTGGCTAGTGGTTTAATGTATTGGACAACACTGGTCTAGGGTCACACAGGCAAGGTACCAGGGGGCAATTAGCACCTGTGAGACCGTACCCTTACCGATTCAGTGCCTTCATGGAGGGGAAAGAAAGGGGAAGAGACCGTTGCCCTCACTGCCACCGCCAAAAAAATCCTCTTTATTCTCAGGTAATTGAGGAAGTCCTCACTAATCTCTCACTGAGTGTCTTTAATATCTCTGCTTTCAGGCCTTCGAGGGACGTACCAGGGTGTGACGGCCACAGTCCTCAAACAGGGGTCGAACCAAGCAATACGCTTCTTTGTCATGACAATGTGGCGGAACTGGTATAAAGGTGAGTGAAAATCATCTCCGTCTCATTTTTCCATTGGGAGTTAGATGGGAGGCGGGCGGGACAGGGCTATTTCCCCGGGGTTGGCGCTGGGTGAAAGCCTGTTCTCCAGCTACAAAGGTGAGGATGATGCCGGATCTCCGCCCCCTTTATGTTGCCCCAGGATTTCCGCCAAGGGCCAGGGCAAGACCGGTGCCTGCAGTCGGTGCAGATAAAGCGTTACCATGGAAACGAGACAGGTGGGGGTCATTCCCAGCCCTCCTCCCTCACTCTCCCACTGATGGACTGGTAGTCGGCAGTGGGCCTTACACCCGGAATTAGATCACTGATTCGTTCCGAATGGGATCAATGATACGTCCTCTGTTTGCAGGTAATGACCCACATAAAGCAATCAATCCGTTTATCACGGCTGTGTTTGGGGCCAGCGCCGGGGCAGCCAGCGTCTTCGGGAACACCCCCCTGGATGTGGTGAAGACGAGGATGCAGGTGAGCAGCGGTATATCATAGTGAGGCCTGTGAGGGATCAGTGTGTGTCACAGCTTCAAATGTGTAACCGCACATGTTGGAAATCTGAAACAAAGACAGCGGGGCGGGGGGGATTATAACCCACCCTACCCGGTGGGAAGGAGCTGGGCGCAATGGTAAAACCCGCTCCAAGATCTTAACCGCCACGTTCCCACTCGATTCCCGCCTGCCGCCATCTTAACTGGGCCCTTTCCTTAGGCGGCCGCGGCCCTTGCCGGGCTCATTAATACTTTGCAAATCGAGCTCCTATGATGTCATTCAGACCCTGATGGGATTTTAACCGCTTACTGATCTGGGCGCCCACTTGGTGCAACCTGGCGGGGAAGAGGAGGCCCACCAAGGTACGTCAAAAACTTACGGTAAGCAAAGGCTTCTCGGGGCCCCAACAAGGTAACTCTCTACTGCCCCTGCTCTCTTTTCCCCCATCCTTCTCCGAGAAACAGCCCAGATCCCACCCCCACCCACCCCCCCCCTGCGAATTACCACGTGCTGGCGGACGGCCTCCGAACCTGCCTGAAGCCGGCCAGCTCGCTCCTTTTGCCCGTGTCCGTTGGGCAGCTTTGCCGGCGGGATGCAAATGAGGACGGGGGGGAGGGGTTAAAATAACCCCGGGCCTCAAACCGCTCCCATACGCACAACAGGTCGGGCAGCACCTGAATGAGGGAAGACAGCTGAACGTTTCTGGTGGGACCCAATCGTCTGAGCTGCTACGGTCAGACGGGAGAAGCCCCTTTTGTACAACCGACCATAAGGTCAGGAGGCAGATCCAGGCAAGGAAGGCCAGTCAGACTATCCTTCCTCATCTATTCAAAGAGAGCCTACAGTCCTCCCATCACAGTGTTTGTTTCATAACTGATTCCAGGGTTTTTGCCTCCTACGCAGAAATCTGTTCCAGGTTTTGATCGCGCTCTCTGTGAAGAACTTTCTGATGCCAGCCCTAACTTCCCCCCCCCCCCCCCCCACCCCCTCCCCAGTTTGAACCTGGTCCTACTGTCACGGTCTAGCTCGAAGTGATGTTCTAGATTTGACCTTTTCCGCACTCTTTACCATCTCCTGCACCTCAACAAAGTGCCCTCTCAGTCGCTTCCCTCCAATGCTTAAAAAAGCTGCAGTTTCCCCAGTCTTCCCTTGTAACTCTGATGCCAGGGATCAGTCTCGTCACTGCCTTCAGGGCTTGAACGCCTGCCTCGTGTCCCGATGACCTCAGCTGGACGCAGTGCTTAATGTGTGGTCCCAACCAGAGCCCTGTGCGACATCCTCTGACATGTATTCTACTGTTGCGAGTAATATAGATCAGAATTCTATGGAGGGGGTCAGTGAACAGCAGGAAAAAGTTACACCTCACATATTTTAACCATTTGCACAAAGCTGAGAGTACGTCACAGGTCTGGTACTCCTCACCCCACCCCGTCCTTCCCTCTTTGTTTCAGTTGGTCCTTTAAAGTGGCTTCTTCTGCCTGACCATGCCTGTTCTGATAAAGGACCCTACCTGAAATATCAGTGGAATTTATTAAGGGAGGGGTACTTACCCCCCTCCCACTCCTGAATTAACCCCAATTCTGTCCTCCCAACATCTGACACACGCACACTTCCTAGCAAGGGTCACTGGGTAGTGATCAGGAATGGGAACCCCATGGTGCACTGGCCTCTGCTGGTGCCTTTGCTAAAATTGGTTGGCTCAGCACAGACCATGGAATCATGCAGCACAGAAGGAGGCTATTCGGCCCATCGCGCCTGTGCCAGCTCTTTGAAAGAGCTATCCAATTAGTCCCACTCCCCTGCTCTTTCCCCGTAGCCCTGCACGTTTTTCCCCTTCAAGTATTTATCCAATTCCCCTTTGAAAGTTATTATTGAATCTGCTTCCACCGCCCTTTCAGGCAGCGCATTCCAGATCATAACAACTCGCTGTGCAAAAAAATTCTCATTATCTCGCCTCTGGTTCTTTTACCAATCACCTTAAATCTGTGTCCTCTGGTTACCAGTGGAAGAAGTTTCTCCCTATCTACTCTATCAAAACCCTTCATGATTTTAAACACCTCTATCAAATCTCCCCTTAACCTTCCCTGTTCTGAGGAGAACTTCTCCAGCTTCTCCAGTCTCTCCACATAACTGAAGTCCCTCATCCCTGGAACCATTCTAGTAAATCTCCTCTGACCTTGACATCCTTCCTAAAGTGTGGTGCCCAGAATTGGACACAGTACTCCAGCTGAGGCCTATCCAGTGATTTATAAAGGTTTAGCATAACCTCCTTGCTTTTGTACTCTGTGCCTCTATTTATAAAGCCAAGGATCCTGTGTGCTTTTTTAACTGCCTTATTGACTTGTCCTGCCACCGAGGACCTGTCTGCTCTCTCAGGTGGATGTAAAAGATCCAATGGCATTATTTTGAAGAAGAGCGGGGGAGTTCTCCCCGGTGTCCTGGCCAATATTTATCCCTCAACCAACTGCACTAAAACAGATTATCTAATCATTTATCTCATTGCTGTGTGTGGGATCTTGCTGTGCGCAAATTGGCTGCCGCGTTTCCTACATTACAACAGTGACTACACTTCAGAAGTATCTCATTGGCTGTGATGCGCTTTGGGACGTCCCAAGGTTGTGAAATGCAAGTTCTGTCTTTATCCTGGTCGGTATTGATAACCCGGAGTGACTGGGCAAATCCCCACACTCCCATTTTCATTCTGATTTTTGTTACAGGGCCTCCAGTCCGACAAGTACAAGAACACGTTGGATTGTGCGTATCAGATCTTTAAAAACGAGGGGCCCTTTGCGTAAGTTCATGTTACACGTTAACTTTTCCCCACTCTGGATTGTGTGAGTCCGCAAGCCCCTGTGTTTTTTCCTAAGAGGTCATTCCCTTGTGTGCTGCAGGTTTTACAAAGGGACAGTTCCCCGCTTGAGCAGAGTGTGTCTTGACGTGGCCATTGTCTTCGTCATTTATGAGGAGGTCATCAAAGTTCTGAACATGGTCTGGAAGACGGACTAATGAGAGTCGGCTCCTATTCTACACGGCCCTCCTCTCTCTCTCTCTCTGTGTGATGTGCGGCACTACACCATCCAGGCCAGCCTTTCTATCAACTCCACTTGCCAAAAAAGTGCATCGTAACCCAAGATAAAAGGGACTAATTGTCATCAGTCTGGGTGACCAAAACTGCCTTAATGACTGCGAAAGTTAGTTTGTGGGGGGGAGGTGGGAGTTGATGTTCATACGGTAATCTGAGAAATATCCTCACCTCCCCAAAGTGCCGACATTTCGACTGGTCATTCATTCCTTTTTGCCGCCTGTTTTGGAGGTACTCTGAGTTTCCATAAGGTACCAGTTTTCGGTGAGGCACGAGTTTACAAAGTGTTCCCGTTCTTTGACCTTTTTGGCTTCTTGCTAATCGCAGAGCTCGAACCCAGGCTGTGGAGCCAGCATGGAGACCGTGCTGAGATGGAGATCCGCTGGGATTAAGTTGAAAGCCTTTGTAACAACACAGTGCCAGGACTGTTATTTTTTAAAAATCGAGCCAAGTATGTTGGAAAGTGCCTTTTTTTTTAAATAATCGTATAACAGATTCTTAAAGCATTTCTGGTATTTGTTTAAAAGTAGTTTTCCTGGATCCTCAGGCCCCATGGATATGGTTTTTAAAATATATAATTATTGCGTATATTTAATTTTATATTTATTGAATTGGAGTTTGGTTTCTCCAGCCCGTCCTGCGCTCATCCTCCCTCCTTGTGTTTCAGGCAAAAGGGTCTCAGACGGTGAGACTGCCGTCTCTAAGGCTGTAGTTTTCACATGGGCTGCATTTGTTGTGCAGGGTGGGTGAAGATGGAGAGACCCCCCCCCCGTGAAATTCATCCATGGGAGGGAGGAAAGCAGGGCCACCTTGGGATGAAGTTGACTCCAGGATGATTGGCCGGGCGATGGGCGCTCAGGACTAAGATCCACCTGCGCCAGACGGGCTGTACAGATGCCTGACCGGCCAGCCTGGCTCACCGAGGCCACCTGGAAAGGATAGGCCTGCCTCGAAGGCTGGGATTCTTCCTGCTCTGTTTCAGACAGGTAGCATCGCCTTCACTGGACAGGCAGCAGGATGAGCTCGGACCCTTGGGACGTTTTGCTACGTTAAAGGTGCTGTATAAATGCAAGTTGTTGTCTCGGATTATTGAGCCTGCCTCAGAGGATCTCGGTTCCCAGCTCCCATCACCCGGCCAATCACCCTGGACTCTGTACAACACATGCAGCCATGAAAACGTACAACCTCCTTTCACCTCGTCTCTGTCCCGCACTCTTACCCGAGGAATAAGATCGGATTACGGGCATCACAAAGCCGTGCCCTGCTCTGCCACAGGTACATTAGAACAGAAGGTCCGGGGAGGTTATTGGGGGGGGAGCTGCTCCGCTTGTAATTTATTTAATTTATTTTCTTTTTATAAATATTTTTCAAATTCTTATTTGGCAAATGAAGAGACAGACCACCACTTTAACGAGCAGTGTTCCATAAATCTTTTTGAAAACTTGTTCCGTTCGGGATTTTTTTTTTATTCGTTCATGGGATGTGGGCGTCGTCGGCGAGGCCGGCATTTATTGCCCATCCCTAATTGCCCTTGAGAAGGTGGTAATGAGCCTTCTCCTTAAACCGCTGATGTCCTTGTGTTGATGGTGCTCCCACAATGGGGTTAGGTGGGTTACTGACTCAACAACGACGAAGGAACGGGGAGATACAAGTCTGTGACTCGGAGGTGATGGTGTTCCCACGTTATTGCTGCTCTTGTCCTGTTAACCTTCGTCCCAGGCTCTTGAGTTGGTCATATAATAAATAATAACATTATGGCCTATGAATATATAAAATATTACTCAATATTGTTGCAGTTTAACACCGAAGCGAAGTCTCCCCCATATCATTTAGCTGACAAAAGCAGCGTGTGACAGCCTACCGGTCCCAGGCTCCGTCTGCATTCTGTGCTCGGTTACCTGATCCCAGTTACACCCGAGGTCGGGATTACAATCGGCTTCAGCATCTCTGGGTTTGACATGAGAATCAACCAGGGATCCTGCTCAGGATCGCTGTCCAGCCCCTGGTCCTCGGATGTTTGTACGTGTGGGCAGCGTTGGGCTCAGCTGTGATGCGTATCATGGCAAGTCATTTCTACCTGTTTGCACCCTGGGACTCTATTAAACAAGGTCGGGGTTGGGGCGGGGTTCCTAGCACACCTCCCCAGCCTGGGCTCATGATGTTGAATGTAAAAGGGGATGAGGGGAAGGGGCACTGGGAGGACATCCTCCAGAAATAGGATCAGAAATCTGGGAACGTATGAAAGTAGCTTAAGAATCAGATTGTACATTAACTGCTCACACCAGGAGGGTGCGGTCATGTAGTGGTTTTGTTACTGGACTAATAATCCAGAGAACAGGAGTTCAGTTTGAGAATTTGAATTCAGTTTAAAAAAAAATCTGGCAATAAAAAGCTGGGATCAGTAAAAGTGACTACGAAGCTGTCCATTTGTCATAAAAACACACCTGGTTCACTAATGTCCTTCGGGAAGGAAACCTGCCGTCCTTACCCACTCTGGGTCTATACATGACTCCAGTCCCACTCTCAGTTAACTCTTAACTGCCCTCAGTTGTATCAGACCGCTACAAAGTGGTTCAAGAAGAAGGCGGCCCACCACCTTCTCAGGACAATTAGGGACGGACAGTAAGTGCTGGCCTTGCCAGCAACGTCCACATCCCCGGAATTAATGTACAAAAAGCCCAGCACCAGGGCAGACACTGCAGGAATTCCAGTGCGTCACAGGGCAGACGCTGCAGGAATTCCAGTGCGTCACAGGGCAGACGCTGCAGGAATTCCAGTGCGTCACAGGGCAGACGCTGCAGGAATTCCAGTGCGTCACAGGGCAGACGCTGCAGGAATTCCAGTGCGTCACAGGGCAGACGCTGCAGGAATTCCAGTGCGTCACAGGGCAGACGCTGCAGGAATTCCAGTGCGTCACAGGGCAGACGCTGCAGGAATTCCAGTGCGTCACAGGGCAGACGCTGCAGGAATTCCAGTGCGTCACAGGGCAGACGCTGCAGGAATTCCAGTGCGTCACAGGGCAGACGCTGCAGGAATTCCAGTGCGTCACAGGGCAGACGCTGCTGGATATCCAGTGCGTCACAGGGCAGACGCTGCAGGAATTCCAGTGCGTCACAGGGCAGACGCTGCAGGAATTCCAGTGCGTCACAGGGCAGACGCTGCAGGATATCCAGTGCGTCACAGGGCAGACGCTGCAGGATATCCAGTGCGTCACAGGGCAGACGCTGCAGGATATCCAGTGCGTCACAGGGCAGACGCTGCAGGATATCCAGTGCGTCACAGGGCAGACGCTGCAGGATATCCAGTGCGTCACAGGGCAGACGCTGCAGGATATCCAGTGCGTCACAGGGCAGACGCTGCAGGATATCCAGTGCGTCACAGGGCAGACGCTGCAGGATATCCAGTGCGTCACAGGGCAGACGCTGCAAGATATCCAGTGTGTCACAGTGCATGATTTCTGTTTTGCCAGCCCAGCTTCCCAGCCCACTATAAATCGTGACTTCCCTGGTTAGAGGCTCCAGCTCTGCAACTGGTGCTGATGCCACCCTCCGTGCCATGCTGCGAACAAGGAGAGACTGAGTTCCTCCCCATGGCCCTGTCGGTGCGGCAGTGAGTCACGCAGCCCGGGACGTCTCTGGTTCTGCCCCCCCCCCCCCCCTCGGTTTTGGGTTGAATTTGCCAATCTTAGCCAGGGCAGTGATTGGGCAACTGCTGTTCACCCTGGACTAAGAGAAAAATAAACAGGCAAGGTTCCAACTGAGTTGGAAAGGGCGCAGGCATCGAGTGAGTGCAGGATCAAGCTCGCTGTGATGGAATGTGTAGTCGAATAGCCCTCTGAGACTCACCTTCCAGGCTCACAGTTGAAGTTCCGGATAGCTGTAGAACTCTATCCCAGCGAGAGGCAGCCCCTTCAGGAAGCTGCAGTGAACGCAGTCCATACCAACCTACACTTGAGAATGTAGCAACAGGAGGAGGCCATTCAGCCCCTCAAGCCTGTTCTGCCATTCAATTAATCAGGGCTGATCTATATCTTAACTCCATGTACCTGCCTTGGTTCCGTAACCATTAATACCCTTACCCAACAAAAATCTATCAATCTCCGTTTTGTAATTTTTCAATTGACCCCCAGCCTCAACAGCTTTTTGGGGGAGAGAGTTCCAGATTCCCACTCCCCTTTGTGTGAAGAAGTGCTTCCTGACACCACCCCTGAACGGCCTGGCTCTAATTTTAAGGTTATGCCCCCTTGTTCTGGACTCCCCCCACCAGAGGAAATAGTTTCTCTCTATCTATCCTATCAAATCCTATAATCATCTTAAACACCTTAATTAGATCACCCCTTAATCTTCTAAACTAAGAGATATGAACCTTTCAGTCAACTCTGTACACACTGCCACTTTCTCCGCACTGCCTGTGACATACAGTTGCAAGGCCTTAAGCTGTACGTATTATTAAACAGGTGCGCTTGGAATGAGTACCTGTGAGGGTGTGATGCATCTCTCTGACGTGTGCCCCTTGCTTGTGTTTTAAGGTTAGAGTTTTGGGGGTTTCGGCGTATTCTCCAGACGCCAGATTTACTTTGAAAATGCTGCTAATATAATGTAAACAATTTTACAACACCAAGTTATAGTCCAGCAATTTTATTTTAAATTCACAAGCTTTCGGAGATTTTCTCCTTCCTCAGGCAAATGTTTCAAGATCTCCTTGAAGCCTACGCATTTATACATGCGTAGGCTTCAAGGAGATCTTGAAACATTTGCCTGAGGAAGGAGAAAATCTCCGAAAGCTTGTGAATTTAAAATAAAATTGCTGGACTATAACTTGGTGTTGTAAAATTGTTTACAATTGTCAACCCCAGTCCATCACCGGCATCTCCACATCATGGCTAATATAATGAGACGAGGGAGTCGCAAAAACCACAAATACCAGAAATCTGCCGAGCTTGAAACAGCAAATGCTGAAGGTAGAGGACAGACAACATCTGCAGAAGAAAGAGAGGTTAACATCTCCGGGGAGATCCTTCATCAGAGCTGGATTCGTTGTAAAAAACTGGTCCAGGAGAATTGTTCAGCGCGGTGAAGGGTTCAGATACAAGGGGCTCGATTTTAGGGTCGGGTTACCTGCGGGTTTCCAGCGGGGGGGCCCCGAAAATCCCGATCTCCGATCACGTGACCGGATTCGGACGAAATCCCGGCCACTTCCGGGTACCGCGCTGACGTGCGGGGCTACGCGCGAAAGCCACACTGGTGGGAATCCCGCAGGCAATTAAAGCCAGCGGGGTTCCACTTGAGAGTACTTACCTTGCTCGTTGTGGTCAGTTAATGAGCTGAAGCAGCTGTCAAAAGAGGAAGTGTGGGATTTTACGTTCAAGGCAGTCAGTTTCCCACACTGGGGGAAACAGGACCCTTCAAACCAGGCGTGTTGCAGCCAGCAGCCTGTGGCAGGTGCCAAGGTGCGCTCCACGGGGGAGAGCCCTCACCCACGCAGGAGGCCACCGCTTCACATAGGGCAACCCCTGCCCCCCACCACCCCCCGGCCAAGCCAGAGGACAGACCGACACGAAACCGCAGCCCCAGTCCGAGGACCCACACACCTACCCTGCACAACCCCTCAGACCAACACCTGCCAGTTGGGTGGTGTGTGGACACCCTCGGAGGACGAAGAGCATGACCAGCACCAGCAGCCTCGCAGTCCACGCCGTCCGCCGCAGAGACGTGGATCCCCCAACATGGTGTTGTTGCACGCCCACCTGCACAGCAGGAGGGAGGGCTACCGCAGAGAGAGACGCGTCGCAGAGGGCACTACCCTCGCCACAGGGTCCACAGACCGAGGCGCAGCTCCCCGGACCTCTCTGAGCAGCAGTGCACAGGGAGGCGCAGATTCGCTCGACATGTAGTCGTGGAGATCTGCAGCCTCTTTCATGCCGAGCTGCTCCTGGCTGGCCCCAGCACCAACTGCTTACCTGTCGCTGGCAAAGTCACCACTGTCCTCCACACCTTCTCCTCCGCATCCTTCCAGGGTGCAGCCGGCTACACCGCCGATGTCTCTCAGTCGTCTGCGCGGACGAGCCCTGCAAATACACCTGCACCTACTCTGCAGTAACACGATGGGTGGCATCAGTGGTGGGTCCTCATAGTGATACCCAGGAGCGGGCATTATTGGACACAATGGACAGGATTCGCGGAGACATGGCAGTGGTGGTGTCAATATAATGTGTGCTGTTTGTTGCTCTGAAATTCAATATGGGTAACACCCATGACAAACCCTCAGACACCCTTGTGCACCCCCTTCATGCTGACGAGACGTTTGCCTTACCCTGCCTACTGCACATATGTGATGCATGCCCTGTGGCTGCAGCACAGGTGGTGGCAGGTTGAGTGAGGCTGGCCGTGAGGGAGATGCACGAGAGGGTGAGTATGGGATGGAGCCATGAGATTGTATGAGGATTGGGTCGCGTGTTAGTGGCAGGATGAGTACTGGCGAGGTGAGTAGGTGGAGGTAAGATGAGGATGGGGTGTGAGTGGGCATGAAGGGTGATGTGACAGAATAGTGTTGGCGGTACCGAAGGAGATTTGGGGAAGGGGGCAGTGTTGTGGCAGACGGAGTGTAGGGGAAAGACTTCGTGTTCTCACTGCGGCTGACCTACTGCGGTCATTGCAGCGCCTCCTGCACTGTATGCAGGTGGGCCATATGTTGGTGGCGCAGGTGACCCCCTCTGCCACCTCGAGCCAGGCCTTCTTGGTGGCAGAGGCAGGCCGCTTCCTCCCGCCCGCCGGGGGGAAGATCTGTGTCCTCCCCCTCCTCCTCACCCCATCTGATGATACCTGGGGTGAGGCATCATTAAACTGGGAGCAGCCTTCCCCCTGGGCTGCTCCATGCTGCAATTTGTCCCATTGGTTGCAGCATCTGTCAGTGGAGGACTGCCCCTTTAACTAGAGAGCCTCCAGCTGACAGATCGTACTGCGCATGCGCAGCCCGACCGACGCGCAGGCCAGCGCCGTGGACCCCGGAGGAGCAGGTAATTGGATCCTATTAGTGGATTGCCTGCTACGATCGCGTGGGCAACCCACTAATTTCGCCGTTCGCGTTTTCGACGCTCCCGGAGGACCACTCGCTGGGAACCCGCAGGCCTGCTAAATTCGAGCCCAAGGGGTCATGAATTGAAACAGGGGCACGGTAGTCTAAAGGAAGAAAGAACTTGCATTTCTATAGAACCTTTCACAACCTCAGGACGTCCCAAAACGCTTTACTGCCAAAGAAGTAATTCTGAACTGTAGTCACTGTTGTAATGTAGGAAACGTGGCAGCCAATTCACGCACAGCAAGATCCCACAAACAACAATGTGATAATGACTAGATAATCTATTTTCGTTGATGTTGGTTGAAGGATAAAGGTTGGCCAGGACACTGGGGAGAACTCCCCAAATCTCCCATGGGATCTTTTACGTCCACCTGAGAGGGCAGTAGGGTTTCTATCCCTAGCGCTGCCTCCAGCAGCCTGGGAGATCAGCCATTTAAATTTCCTGCCACTATGTGCCCACATGAACAACCCCCATTCCCCAGTCTCCCCCATCTCTCCCCAAGCCCTCGCCCCCATTCCCCAGTCTCCCCCATCTCTCCCCAAGCCCTCGCCCCCATTCTCCATTTCTCTCCCTGAGCCCCATTCCACAGTCTCTATCTCTCCCCGAACCCCCATTCTCCAGTCTCCATCTCTCTCCCTGAGCCCCCATTCCACAGTCTCTATCTCTCCCTGAGCCCCCATTCTCCAGTCTCCCCTATCTCTCCCCAAGCCCTCGCCCCCCCCCATTCTCCATCTCTCTCCCTGAGCCCCCATTCCGCAGTCTCTATCTCTCCCCGAACCCCCATTCTCCAGTCTCCCCCATCTCTCCCCAAGCCCTCGCCCCCATTCCCCAGTCTCCCCCATCTCTCCCCATTCCCCAGTCTCCCCCATCTCTCCCCAAGCCCTCGCCCCCATTCTCCATCTCTCTCCCTGAGCCCCCATTCCACAGTCTCTATCTCTTCCTGAGCCCCCATTCTCCAGTCTCCATCTCTCTCCCTGAGCCCCCATTCCGCAGTCTCTATCTCTCCCCGAACCCCCATTCTCCAGTCTCCATCTCTCTCCCTGAGCCCCCATTCCACATTCTCTATCTCTCCCTGAGCCCTCATTCTCCAGTCTCCCCCATCTCTCCCCAAGCCCTCGCCCCCCATTCTCCATCTCTCTCCCTGAGCCCCCATTCCACAGTCTCTATCTCTCCCCGAGCCCCCATTCTCCAGTCTCCATCTCTCTCCCTGAGCCCCCATTCTCCAGTCTCCATCTCTCTCCCTGAGCCCCCATTCCACAGTCTCTATCTCTCCCCGAGCCCCCATTCTCCAGTCTCCCCTCTCTCCCTGAGCCCCCATTCCCCAGTCTCTATCTCTCCCTGAGCCCCCATTCCCCTGTCTACATCTCTGTCCCCGAGCTCCCCGCCCCTGATTCTCGACCCTCTGGGTGCTAGCTCTGAGCAGCAGTCGGTGACGAGCTCCGTGGAAAAGGCTGGGAGACGATTCAGTTTGAAATGAATGCAGTTTAACCTCGTTCTCACTCCCAAAGCCAGGCCAGCGCTCCCTCAGAACTGCACCGGGAGTGTCGGCCTAGATTATGAGCTCAAGTTCCTGGAGTGGGGCTTGAACCCACAACCTTCCGTCGAGTGTGCTGCCCACTGAGCCGCAGCTGACACCAGTGATTATGGTACTGGACTAGCACCGGACAACTGTGGGCGGGCAGTAAATACTGGCTCGCCAATGGGAAAGAAAAAATGAGGAAGTTGAGATAAAAAGAAACGAGACCCATTCAGTCGGCGATGTGTTGTGGAATAAGTTACAAGGGAAGGGCAGTGTCGCTGGGTAACTGCAGGGAGAAGGTGTCGCAGAGTATGGTTAGGTGGGGCTGGTCTATTAAGAAATGACGGGCTGGTTGGATACAATGGCCTTTTCATGTTGCTGAGTTCTTACAAACACTGATCCAATTACGCTGTTATGTACAATACTTCCTCCTGTCTTGTGTGCAGCTGTGTGAATAACAGTTATTCCTTTATCTCAGTAACTGAACACTAAAAACAGGATTCAGTACTTGAAACAACGAAACCCCGCTGACTAACTAGGGTTGCCAACTCTGGTTGGACAGATTCCTGGAGGTTTCGTCACATCACCTCCCACCGCCCCGCCCACTCCTACAAAGCTTTCTTCCCCCATCTCCAATATTTTTATAACTAATAAAAACACTGTTCAAAGAAAATGGAAAAAAAAAACACTTTTTTTTTAATGCCCTATGATTTCTCTCCCGGGTGTTGCTCGCAGAAGTGACCAGGAGATTATACTGCAATTCCTGGAGATGCCAGGGTAATCCTGGAGGGTTGGCGACCCGATGTCTAGCTGCAACCTTTCTGGTGCAGCCATTCAGAGTCCAGTCCGGAGCGATTCAGCAGGAGCGCTGAATTTCCCAACTCCGCGGCTCCACTTTCCTCCCCTTCTGCTCTTGACGCTGACTCCATACCGGGCTACAGTTCCTGTCCTAGCTGCTCCCCTGACGTGCCAACGAAAGAGAGAACTTGTATTTATACTGCGTCTTTCACGTCCCAAAGCACTTGACAGCCTGTGAATTACTTTGGAAGCTGTGATGTCACCAGACGCAGCCGCCGATTTGCACAAAGCAAGATCCCAAAAACCAGCGGTGAGACGGACGACGGTGTTGGTTGAGGGGTAAATATTGACCAGGACACGGGGGAGAACTCCCCTGCTCTTCTTCAAATAGTGACACGGGATCTATTACATCCACCTGAACGGGGAGATGAGGCCTTCGTTTAACTACACTGGGAATGTCAGCCTAGATTATGTGCTGATGTCTCTGTAGTGGGACTTGAGCCCATGATCTCCTGATTTATAGAGTGCGACCCACTGAACCACGGCTGACACTGGGTAAATGCACTTCCTGGGCATGACCAGGAGGGGCTGAATGCAGACGTTTTCTAATGTGTGAACCGAGAAGGCAATTTGACTTTGTGAGGCATCACAGTCAAGCCTTATTCTGGCATCTGCACATGTGCGCTTTGCAGCAGGGATTACTGGATAGCGACTGGGAGCAGGAATCCTGCCTGGCTGGTTATATTATTCCTCCCTCCCTCATCCATGGGCGTTGATTACAGCTCCCTGCTCCGGTCGAGATCAGCTAACTAGGCATGGAGCAGGACTTCCTGAAATGTAAGGCTCAGTCCCCTCAGGAGGCACTGTGCTTGCCTGACCCAGCCCCATGGGGGAGCCGCGGGCTTGTTTGAATGCAGATTTACATCCCTCCGATTCCGCAGCTTGTCCGTGCTGAGTGTCGGGTGATGGGAAGATGGCAGGAGTCGGAATTCCTGGGCCGCAAACACTGCCATGAATAGCTGAGCTGCTGGCTGCAGTATAGACTTTGTCAGCTGCACTGTTTGCAAGCCACTGACAGCTGTGAGGGATACCCATTATTGTTAAATTAGAACCGCACAGGGCAGAGACTCTCTTGGATCAGTGTCATCCAATAGAAATCACTGACCAGCCCAGGTGTTGCCATGGCGACACCGTTTTAGCCGCAAGCACTAATTTTAGTAGAAAACGCCTCACTCACACTACAGGTAAATCTACTTCACTCGAGTGTATATTCACTGAACAAACATCTCCCACCATTCAGTGACCAAGGAAGTAAAACACTCACAACGTTCAGCAAACGTAGAATGTACAGCACAGAAACAGGCCATTCGGCCCAACTGGTCTGTGCCGGTGTTTATGCTCCACACGAGCCTCCTCCTTCCCTACTTCATCTCACCCTATCAGCATATCCTTCTGTTCCTTTCTCCCTCGTGTGTTTATCCAGCTTCCCCTTCGATGCATCTATGCTATTCGCCTCAACCAAGAAGGTGTTTCCACTTGAGGGGGAGACCAAAACTAGGGGCCATAAATATAAGATAGTCACTAATAAATCCAATAGGGAATTCAGGAGAAACTTCTTTACCCAGAGAGTGGTGAGAATGTGGAACTCACTCCCACAAGGAGTGGTTGAGGTGAATAGCGTAGATACATTTAAGGGGAAGCTGGATAAACACACGAGGGAGAAAGGAATAGAAGGAAATGCTGATAGGGTGAGATGAAGTAGGGAGGGAAGAGGCTTGTGTGGAGCATAACCGCTAGCATAGACCTGTAGGGCTGAATGGCCTGTTTCTGTGCTCCACATTCTGTGTCACTCCATGGGTCAGTGTCACTACAGCATTCCTGAATGTGGCCTTCAAACCAGCTGACAAATAAAAGTTGGAGAATAACACTGCGATAGAGGGTGTATACTACTCAGTTCTTCTGCTGCTGAAACCCTCATCCCTGCCTTTGTTCCCTCGAGACTCAACTATTCCAATGCTCTCCTGTCCGGCCTCCCATCTTCCATCCTCCATAAACTTGAGCTCATCCAAAACTCTGCCGCCCGTATCCTAACTCACACCAAGTCCCGTTCACCCATCACCCCCTGTGCTCGCTGACCTACATTGGCTCCCGGTCCGGGAACGCCTCGATTTTAAAATTCTCATCCTCGTTTTCAAATCCCTCCATGGCCTCGTCTCTCCCTATCTCTGTAACCTCCTCCAGCCCGACAACCCTCCGAGATCTCTGCGCTCCTCCAATTCTGGCCTCTTGCTTCATCCCCGATTTTAATCACCCCACCATTGGCGGCCGTGCCTTCAGCTGCCTCGGCCCTAAGCTCTGGAATTCCCTCCCTAAACCTCTCCACCTCTCTACCTCTCTCCTCCTTTAAGACGCTCCTTAAAACCTACCTCTTTGATCAATCTTTTGGTCACCTGTCCTAATATCTTTTTCTGTGGCTCAGTGTCAAATTTTGTTTGATAATCGCTCCTGTGAAGCGCCTTGGGATGTTTTACCATGTTATAGGCGCTATATAAATGCAAGTTTTTGTTGTTGTTGAACCGGGGGCTGGTAATGGCCGTGTGATGCAGGCACCCTGATGGTGTAAACCTACGGGAGCGTGTTTGTGTGGCGTGACGGTCTGGTCATCCCAGCCGTTAGTGGGAGCAAACTATCACCTCCTTACAGAAGGCGGCGATCGGGGATCTGATGGGCTTCAAGGCTGACTATGTGGCATTGTCATTCTGCACCAGTATCAGTGCTGTCCAATACATTAGCCACATGGGACCAATTGGGAATCCAGATGTGGCTAATTGCATTTCTGATTAGTAAATAAATGAGTAACAGACACTCGATGGGCCTGTGATCTCAATACTCAATTGCATGTGGCGGGGGTGTTTGTGTGTGTGGGAGTGTGTGTGTCTGTGTGGGTGGGTATGTGTGTGTGTGGGTGGGTATGTGTGTGTGTGGGTGGGTGTGTGTGAGAACTTTAACCTTTTTGTGCGTTTGTTGGTAAAATGGTGAGATGAAAAGCAGAGAGTGAGAGTGTGTTCTTTTGACTGTTGCGGCTGATTTACTCCCTTGGTCACTGGATGGCGGGAGATGTTTGTTCAGTGAATACACGCGTGTGACGTACATTTACCTGTAGTGTGTGTGTGAGGCATTTTCTACTAAAATTGGTGCCTGTGGCTAAAACCATGTTGCCATAGCAACACCTGGGGCTGGTCAATGATTTCTATTGGACGACACAGACCTAGATGGTACTAGTTTTCAGGTACTTGTGCAAATCTGGTTTCCAGGTCACTCTCTGCCAAAATGTACACCTTAGGCTTAATGAATTGCACAAAATACCTGCTCATTGTAACACACAGGGAGCGCTAGAAACTGTACAATTCTGTCTCCCTCCAACGTGACACCCTGTGTCAGTCCTGACGAATTACTTCCCCCAACAGTCTCTCTGTGATTCAGCAGCTGCTGCTCCGAGATACTGAGGCTGAGCATCAGTTTCTGGGAACTGAATGGAGGGACTCACAGAGAGAGAGTAGAGGATATCTCCCACAGCATCAGAATTACCACCTTACTAGGTCAGGTTCAGGGGCAACTTACAAAGTCAGCTGTGGCACAAAATCTAGGCTGACGCTCTGAGGGAGTGCTGCACAGTCGGAGCTGCCGTCTTTCGGATGAGACATTAAACCGAGGTCCCGTTTGCCCTCTCTGGTGGATGTTATAGATCTCGTGGCCACTATTCGAAGACTAGCAGGAGAGTTCTGCAGCATCAGAGTTGCTGGGTTCTGGGGCAACTTATAGGGTCAGCTGTAGTGCCCTGGCCAATATTTATCCCTCAACCAAAATCATTTATCTCATTGCTGTTTGTGGGAGCTTGCTGTGCTCGATTATGTGCTCAAGTCTCTGGAGTGGGGCTTGAACCCACAACCTTCTGACTCAGAGGCGAGAGAGAGGTACCACGGCTGACACCTAATCTCATTAACCATACTAGACTGCGATGTTGAGCCCAGGTTCCCAGAGAAAGACCCTCCCCAACAATACAAGTCAAATTTCTCTTTATTGTAATCATTACGTGAGCTGCTACATCTGCGAGGGCGGCCGTTATTAATTTGCCGCCGTGAATGCTAAACTTTGTGCTGTTTACGTTCACTGAGGGTGTCTCCACATCGAGGCCGATGGGAGACACTGTTGGGGTTCAACCCCTCCCCTGACGCTGCCGTTCGTCTCTGCCAGGTCGGGGGAGGGGGGGGGAAGGCTGAACTCCTCGCCCCCCCCCCTCTGTGGTTGGGGGGAGGGGATTTCACTCGAAACGCCGCAAGTGGTTGTAGAGGGACTGGACGTAGGTGAAGATGCACATGGGGTCGGGTTTGTTCCCCATCACCATCATGTCCTCCACTTCGATCAGCCTGTCACAATGCGCCAGCTTCCTGCAACACCAAGAACAAAGAAAGAATGAACTGGCATTTATATAGCGCCTTTCGTCATCCCCCCCCGCCGTGGGCACTCCAGAATTCCACACGAGCACAGGAGCAGCTTTGGTTAGAATTAAAACGTAGGCAGCGATCGTCAGGGTCAGAACCATAAAGATTGAAGCATGCAGTTCACGATGTCTTTACTATGTGGCATTCTAACCAAGTCCAACCCAGTGGGCACCAGTTAAACAAATGTTTAATTTGCGAATGGAATGAACGATCGCGTCGTAGCCCCGACCAGCTCACGTTCGGTGTGCGAACAGCACTCGCTTTTTGTTTTTTATTAAAACTTTAAACTATTTCAACGTAGCCCGTTCTTAAAACAAACGCTGCTGTAGCTCGGTAATCACCCCCTCCTTGTTAATAGTGAACCGTCTCTTTCGTATGATTCATCTCACATTTCGACAGCTATGTGGTTACAGGCTTATAAATCACCTCGTGCCCGCGCTCAGAATATCCAGACGGCATTTGAACTATCCTGAGTTCATTTCCTTACCACAGAATGTATCCACGCAGGACATGTTGCTTCCGGAAACACGGAGCGGGGTGGTGGGCAGGGGTGGGGGGGGTGGTTTTACAGGTAATGGATTCTCAGCGTGCCCAAGGCCTGTGACACTCTGGGACCTCGCCCTTGTTCGTGCGTTAGCCTCAACAGTGAGCTTCGGCGAGATAGTTTACCGTGGGGTGCAGCGCGAAGCCAAGCTTGACCTCGCACTGGCGGACCTAGCAAGGAGCGGGAACTCTGGCTCACTTCCCCCCCCCCCCCTCCCAGGGCCAAAAGGCCGCTGGCTGAGGCCAATGGTAGCTTTGCCTGATTGGCGACCAGCCGAGTTCAGCCAACTCCCGACTCAGAGCTGGGGTCGAACCTGGGATCTGTGCAGCTTAAGTCACCGCCAGCACATGGTAACATGTGGGCCCCAGGAAACTCGTGAAGCTCAGTAATTTTTTAATGTTCATTCACGGGATGTAGGCGTCGCTGGCAAGAATTGGAGGAGCGCAGAGATCTCGGAGGGTTGTAAGGCTGGAGGAGGTTACAGAGATAGGGAGGGGGTGAGACCATGGAGGGATTTGAAAACAAGGATGAGAATTTTAAATCGAGGCGTTCCCGGACCAGGAGCCAATGTAGGTCAGCGAGCGCAGTGGGTGATGGGTGAACGGGACTTGGTGCAAGTTAGGATACGGGCAGCAGAGTTTTGGATGAGCTGAAGTTTATGGAGAATGCAAGGTGGAAAGTGACAGATTTGCAAGTGATTCCAAGTACGATAGCTCTGGGGGAGCAGGATAATCGAGCAAGGTTTCTCAGTACAGGCGGCTGGACATGTCTGGATATTCTGATCCCCCCCAATCCCCGAGTCTCTGCGTTCCTGCCACATCACAGGAGCTTGTGATGGGCGGTCTCTGTTTGAAATAGGGTAGTACTCACTCTGCCATGCCAAAGGCCAGCTCGAAGTTCTGTTTGCGGTTACTGGGGCTCAGCGTGTTGTAATCGAAGGCTTCCGGGAAGAAGGAGTGGATGAGAGCACAGAACGCCATCCCATTGCTCCAACTCGAGGAGAAATTCTGGATGTCAATCAACTGGATGGAAAAGATGGAGATTTACAATCCAGATCTGATCTCAGGTAGACAGCAGGTTTTCTCTTTTTTGGTGAATTTTGTGCCCATCAAGGTGAAAAATGTTAGTGTTGGGGATGGAACACTCTCCATCTCAGGGAACCAGTGCCAGCACGGGTCAGACACAGAGTAAAGCTCCCTCTACACTGTCCCATCAAACACTCCCAGGGCAGGTACAGCACGGGTTAGATACAGAGTAAAGCTCCCTCGACACTGTCCCATCAAACACTCCCAGGGCAGGTACAGCACGGGTTAGATACAGAGTAAAGCTCCCTGTACACTGTCCCATCAAACACTCCCAGGGCAGGTACAGCACGGGTTAGATACAGAGTAAAGCTCCCTCTACACTGTCCCATCAAACACTCCCAGGGCAGGTACAGCACGGGTTGTATAGATGACTTGAATTTCTATCGTGCATTGCACGACCTCAGAACATCCAAAAGTGCTTTACAGCCAATGAAGTCTTTTGAAGTGTAATCACTGTTGTGATGTAGAAAACGCAGCAGCTATTTTGTGCACGGCAAGATCCCACAAACAGCAATGAGATAATGACCGGATAACCTGTTTTAGTGATGTTGATGAAGGATAAATATTGACCAGGACACCGGGGAGATCTCCCCTGCTCTCCTTCGAATAATGGCCATGGGATCTTTTACATCCACCTGAGAGGGCAGAGGGGACCTCACCTCATCTCGTCTCATCCGAAAGACGGCACCTCCGACAGTGCAGCACTCCCTCAGCACTGGCACCGGGAGTGTCAGCCTAGGAGTGAGGTTTATACCTACCACCTTATGAGTATGCTACCCACTGAGCCACAGCTGGCACTGATCTGGGGTAAAGCTGCTCTACCCGGCCAAGAAAAACGCCCTTACTGCCACAGTGTGATACTTCCCATGTCCGCACACCGGCCATTATATAAGTGGGTGTCAGTATAGTGCCCTTTAATGCTGTCAGCTCATGCCCACTAGGAATGGGCTTGAGGCATTTTACTTGGGAGCCTTAAAGGCAACTGAACAAGAGACTTTCATCCCCTCAGTTTGGGCTGGATTTGAGACCCGGTGAGATGCTGGTGTCTGTCCCCACCCATTCCCCACGTGCTCAGTATTTCTTTGATGTTACGTTGCCCGCAAAAACTTTCCTCCTGTTCTCCTCCCCTGCTCCGCTCGCTGGCCCGGGCACCTGTGGCTGAGAGGCTTTCACCAAGGCCACTCTTAAAATTGGCCACCAGGAGGTCCACAAGAGGTCTCTCCGGGGAGGGGGGGATGGGGAGCGGTGAGAGGCAACAGGGTCTCTCTCTCTCTCTCTCTCTCTCTCTCTCTCTCCGCCCTTCCCTCCCCGTAGAGAAGCAGCTAATCTCAGCTCTGCGCTACGCTGTAGCTGGCAACTCAGATCAGAAACCCTCCAAATGGCCGTCCTTCATTTGTGAGCCTAGACAAGTGAGTATTGGGGGAATATTTTGTTATGGAGGGGGGGGGGGGGGGGGGAGGGGGTGGAAATCAGAGCCTAGCCCAATGTCCCCACACGTGCGTGGATCACTGGGAGTGCAAACCATGGCTGATGATTTCCCCCACTCCGTAACTGAAGGACCACTGAGGCCAGTTGTCGCATTCCCTCCTACTGCCCCGACAAGAGACCGGCTGAAGATTGCCAATGGACCCTGGTCCGCGTTGCTGAGTTCCACATCAGCAAAAAGAAAAGGTTTCTAACCAGCACCTTTTGCCAGCCTGCTCCCTCTCTCCGGGTAGGTCAGTGGGCATTAACCCTTTGCTTACCTTGTATCCTATTGTCTTGGAGCGACACCACTCCAGAAGGATCTGTTTGATGCTGCTTGCGCTCGGGACTCCGAAGCTCTGTGATCGCTGGAGTTTTCCCTTCGAGTCCCCAACTTTGCCCCTGAAACAGCAGGGGGCGGACATCAAACCCTGGGCATCACCACACTCACTGCAACACCCACTGAAAATACTGTGCAGAAGGAGGCCATTCAGCCCATCGTGCCTGTGCTAGCACTTTGGAAGAGCTATCCAATTAGCCCCGCTCCCCCTGCTCGTTCCCCATAGCCCTGCAATTTTTTCCTTTTGGTGTATACTATTTGGTTAAATTTTATTTCTGACTGGCAAGTACCCCTCTGGTTCAGGGGTGAATGTACCTCACTTGAGTAGAACGGGCCTATACTCTCTGGTGTTTAGAAGAATGAGAGTTGATCTCATTGAAACATATAAGAATATTAGGGGGCTTGACAGGGTAGATGCTGTGAGGTTGTTTCCCCTGGCTGGAGAGTCTAGAACCAGGGGGCATAGTCTCAGGATAAGGGGTCGGCCATTCAACACTGAGATGAGGAGGAATTTCTTCACTCAGAGGGTTGTGAATATTTGGAATTCTCCACCCCAGAGGGCTGTGGATGCTCAGTCATTGAATATATTCAAGGCTAAGATGGGTTGATTTTTAGAATAGGAGAATCAAGGGATGTGGAGATCATAGACTCATTGAAAATTTGTGGCACAGAAGGAGGCCATTTGGCCCATCGTGTCCGCGCTGGGATCGGGCAGGAAGGTGGAGTTGAGGTTGACGATCAGCCATGATCTGATTGAATGGTGGAGCAGGCTCGAGGGGCCGTGTGGCCTACTCCTGCTCCTATTTCTTATGTTCACTGGGCCTCACAGACCAGGACAGGATCCCAGATCCAATTCCAGGTCGCTGCCGAGTTGGGAGGCCCATAATTGGCCTCAGTGCTCTGGGTCAGGGAGGGGATCCACGTCCTGAGAACCATCCAGTGACCAGTGCTTCGAGAGTTCATGAGTGTGGGACAGCGGGTAAAGTCAGGACTGGGCCCAGCCGCAATGCCTTCCATGGTGGAATATCTCCTCAACGCTTACTGTGCCCGTCAACACGCATGAGGAACGGGTGCTTGGGTGAGGTCTGTACCCAAGCGAGAGTCCATGATGGAGTGAGAGGAAAGGGAGGACAATGAGAGAGGGAAGGAACTACTTTCTTACTATAAAGAAAGACCCCCATTTATACAGCGCCTTTCACAACCTCAGGACGTCCCAAAGCGCTTTACAGCCAATGAAGTACTTTTTGAAGTGTAGTCACTGTTGTAATGTAGGAAATGCGGCAGCCAATTTGTGCACAGCAAGATCCCACAAACAGCAATGTGATAATGACCAGATAATCTGTTTTAGTGATGTTGGATGAGGAATAAATATTGGCCCCAGGGGAGAACTCCCCCCACACTTCTTTGAATAGTGGCCGTGGGATCTTTTACACCAAACTGAGAGGGTAGACAGGGCCTTAGTTTAACATTTCATCCGTAAGACGGCACCTCTGACAGTGCAGCACTCCCTCAGTACTGCCCCCCCGACAGTGCAGCGCTCCCTCAGTACTGCCCCCCCGACCGTGCAGCGCTCCCTCAGTACTGTCCCTCCGACAATGCAGCGCTCCCTCAGTACTGACCCTCCGACAATGCAGCACTCCCTCAGTACTGACCCTCCGACAGTGCAGCGCTCCCTCAGTACTGACCCTCCGACAATGCAGCACTCCCTCAGTACTGACCCTCTGACAGTGCGGCGCTCCCTCAGTACTGACCCTCCGACAGTGCAGCGCTCCCTCAGTACTGACCCTCTGACAGTGCGGCGCTCCCTCAGTACTGACCCTCCGACAGTGCAGCGCTCCCTCAGTACTGACCCTCTGACAGTGCAGCATTCCCTCAGTACTGCCCCTCTGACAGTGCAGCGCTCCCTCAGTACTGACCCTCCGACAGTGCAGCGCTCCCTCAGTACTGACCCTCTGACAGTGCAGCGCTCCCTCAGTACTGACCCTCTGACAGTGCGGCGCTCCCTCAGTACTGACCCTCCGACAGTGCAGCGCTCCCTCAGTACTGACCCTCTGACAGTGCGGCGCTCCCTCAGTACTGACCCTCCGACAGTGCAGCGCTCCCTCAGTACTGCCCCTCTGACAGTGCAGCGCTCCCTCAGTACTGACCCTCCGACAGTGCAGCGCTCCCTCAGTACTGACCCTCTGACAGTGCGGCGCTCCCTCAGTACTGACCCTCCGACAGTGCAGCGCTCCCTCAGTACTGACCCTCTGACAGTGCAGCATTCCCTCAGTACTGCCCCTCTGACAGTGCAGCGCTCCCTCAGTACTGATCCTCCGACAGTGCAGCGCTCCCTCAGTACTGACCCTCTGACAGTGCGGCGCTCCCTCAGTACTGACCCTCCGACAGTGCAGCGCTCCCTCAGTACTGACCCTCCGACAGTGCAGCGCTCCCTCAGTACTGACCCTCCGACAGTGCAGCACTCCCTCAGTACTGACCCTCCGACAGTGCAGCACTCCCTCAGTACTGACCCTCCGACAGTGCAGCGCTCCCTCAGTACTGACCCTCCGACAGTGCAGCGCTCCCTCAGTACTGACCCTCCGACAGTGCAGCGCTCCCTCAGTACTGACCCTCCGACAGTGCAGCACTCCCTCAGTACTGACCCTCCGACAGTGCAGCGCTCCCTCAGTACTGACCCTCCGACAGTGCAGCGCTCCCTCAGTACTGACCCTCCGACAGTGTAGCACTCCCTCAGTACTGACCCTCCGACAGTGCAGCACTCCCTCAGTACTGACCCTCCGACAGTGCAGCACTCCCTCAGTACTGACCCTCCGACAGTGTAGCACTCCCTCAGTACTGACCCTCCGACAGTGTAGCGCTCCCTCAGTACTGACCCCCCTCCGACAGTGCAGCGCTCCCTCAGTACTGACCCTCCGACAGTGCAGCGCTCCCTCAGTACTGACCCTCCGACAGTGCAGCGCTCCCTCAGTACTGACCCTCCGACAGTGCAGCGCTCCCTCAGTACTGACCCTCCGACAGTGCAGCGCTCCCTCAGTACTGACCCTCCGACAGTGCAGCACTCCCTCAGTACTGACCCTCCGACAGTGCAGCGCTCCCTCAGCACTGACCCTCCGACAGTGCAGCGCTCCCTCAGTACTGACCCTCCGACAGTGCAGCACTCCCTCAGTACTGACCCTCCGACAGTGTAGCGCTCCCTCAGTACTGACCCTCCGACAGTGCAGCACTCCCTCAGTACTGACCCTCCGACAGTGCAGCGCTCCCTCAGTACTGACCCTCCGACAGTGCAGCGCTCCCTCAGTACTGACCCTCCGACAGTGCAGCGCTCCCTCAGTACTGACCCTCCGACAGTGCAGCGCTCCCTCAGTACTGACCCTCCGACAGTGCAGCGCTCCCTCAGTACTGACCCTCCGACAGTGCAGCGCTCCCTCAGTACTGACCCTCCGACAGTGCAGCACTCCCTCAGTACTGACCCTCCGACAGTGCAGCGCTCCCTCAGTACTGACCCTCCGACAGTGCAGCGCTCCCTCAGTACTGACCCTCCGACAGTGCAGCGCTCCCTCAGTACTGACCCTCCGACAGTGCAGCACTCCCTCAGCACTGACCCTCCGACAGTGCAGCACTCCCTCAGCACTGACCCTCCGACAGTGCAGCACTCCCTCAGTACTGACCCTCCGACAGTGCAGCACTCCCTCAGTACTGACCCTCCGACATTGCAGCACTCCCTCAGTACTGACCCTCCGACATTGCAGCACTCCCTCAGTACTGCACTGGGAGTGTCAGCCTGGATTTTGTGCTCAAGTCTCTTGAGTGGGGACTTGAACCCACGAACTGCTGACTCAGAGGTGAGAGTGTTACCCACTGAGCCACTTATGACATGGGGATGTGCTGCCCCTGTGGGTGACCCCTGACCTCTCCCTCCCTGTAACCTGTAGGGATCAGGGGCAATGTCTTACCTGCTGCCTTCATTTTCAGACTTCTCGAAGAGAGCCTTCCTCGACTGAGGTCCGGATGTCCGGGGCAGCGTCTGTGACCTCACCAGCAGAGGTCGCTTTTCGCCCTGTCGAGGCAGGGTGGGAGGGGGGGATCGGGATTTGGAGGTCATGTCCGGGTAAAGGTCAAGTACGCTGCAGGGAAACGAGACAACAAGTGAGTAACAGCACGGAAACACAGTGCGTGTTCCACCTTGTGAAGGTGGCACTATAGGCTACCTGGAAAATATACCGAGGTGAACTTGCTCTCTCTCTCTCTCTCTCTCTCTCGCTGGCTCAGTGGATGCTACGGGACTACATGGAGCAAACAGGTCCCAGGTCTCTGGGAGATAGCTCTCAGAATCGCCCTCAGTGCCCGTGGCCTCAGGAGGATTCCGATGACAAACACTATCCCGGGAAGTGCACGTACGGAAGTAGCAAAAGGACGTGATGAGGCTCGTCTGGCGATCCGCTCCCCTTGGCCAAGCAGCCTGCTGACACTCGATGGTCCTGGGTCCACCCATGAAGTAGTGGCCACTTGGGGTGAGGTACACTGGAGGGAAGGTGGGGGGGGGGGGAGTCTCTGGAGAGCTGAACCCCTGCAAGAGTCCGCACCATCGGGAGACGGAGAGGAATTGGGTCGGAAATTTCCAGATGTTCCTGCAGCAAGCGGTAGTGTGCGTTAAAGCCCCATCAGACTATAAGCAGGGTCCCCATACAGTGCAGCCCACCCATAAATCCAACACTTGCCTTCTTGCTGGGGTTCTGACAGGAAGGAGTCGGCCAAAGCCTCTCGAATACCCACGCTGCACGTCCAAGAGACTTTTTTAAAACCCTCTTTTGGTTAAACTCATCTTTCCCTCAGCAAAGGCCAGAGTTAAACCTCCTGCACAATGTCAGGATGTACTAGATTTGGATTTTCAAAAGGCATTCGATAAGGTGCCACACAAAAGGTTGTTACTCAAGATAAGGGCTCATGTGGTTGGGGGTAATATATTAGCATGGATAGAGGATTGGTTAACGGCTAGAAAACAGAGAGTAGGGATAAACGGGTCATTCTCAGGTTGTCAGGCTGTGACTAGTGGGGTACCACAGGGATCAGTGCTTGGGCCTCAGCTATTTACAATCTATATTAATGACTTAGATGAAGGGACCGAGTGTAATGTATCCAAGTTTGCTGATGATACAAAGCTAGGTGGGAAAGTAAGCTGTGAGGAGGACACAAAGAGTCTGCAAAGGGATAGAGAGAGGTTAAGTGAGAAGGCAAGAAGGTGGCAGATGGAGTATAATGTGGGGAAATGTGAGGTTATTCACTTTGGTAGGAAGAATAGAAAAATAGAATATTTTTTAAATGGTGAGAAACTATTAAATGTTGGTGTTCAGAGAGATTTGGGTGTCCTGGTACAAGAAACACAGAAAGTTATCATGCAGGTACAGCAAGCAATTAGGAAGGCAATTAGGAATGTTGACCTTTATTGCAAGAGGGTTGGAGTACAAGAGTAAGGAAGTCTTACTGCAATTATACGTGGCTTTTGGTGTGACCTCACCTGGAGTACTGTGTACAGTTTTGGTCTCCTTATCTAAGGAAGGAGATACTCGCCTTAGAGGGGGTGCAACGAAGGTTCACTGGATTGATTCCTGGGATGAGAGGGTTGTCCTATGAGGAGAGGTTGAGTAGAATGGGCCTATACTCTCTGGAGTTTAGAAGAATGAGAGGTGATCTCATTGAAACATATAAGGTTCTGAGGGGGCTTGACAGGGTAGATGCTGAGAGGCTGTTTCCCCTGGCTGGAGAGTCTAGAACTAGGGGGCATAGTCTCAGGATAAGGGGTCGGCCATTTAGGACTGAGATGAGGAGAAATTTCTTCACTCAGAGGGTTGTGAATCTTTGGAATTCTCTACCCCAGAGGGCTGTGGATGCTCAGTCGTTGAATATATTCAAGGCTGAGATCGATAGATTTTTGGACTCGAGGGGAATCAAGGGATATGGGGATCGGGCGGGAAAGTGGAGTTGAGCAATGATCTGACTGAATGGCGGAGCAGGCTCGAGGGGCCATATGGCCTACTCCTGCTTCTATTTGTTATGTTTTTATGTTAGGAGCCAGCTGGGATAGAGCAGGGAGGCATCGCGATGGTTTCTAACTGTACATGATTCCGGGGTTCATTTGTGTAGTTACCAGGATGTAGAATTGGCCCTGGTGTCGCCAGACTAAGGTTGATATAGGGTCACAGCTGGGCTGGGTCAGTCATAGAATGTTCCAGCACAGCAACAGGCCACTCAAACCCAAAGTCTGTGCTGGGATTTTCACCCATTGAGCCTCCCAGTCTAATCCCACTCTCCTGCTCACTCCCTGTACCCTTCAATATCCCACCCAGTCTAATCCCACTCTCCTGCTCACACCCCGTACCCTTCAATATCCCACCCAGTCTAATCCCACTCTCCTACTCACTCCCCGTACCCTTCAATATCCCACCCAGTCTAATCCCACTCTCCTACTCACTCCCTGTACCCTTCAATATCCCACCCAGTCTGAGCCCACTCTCCTGCTCACTCCCTGTACCCTTCAATATCCCACCCAGTCTAATCCCACTCTCCTGCTCACTCCCCGTATCCTTCAATATCCCACCCAGTCTGAGCCCACTCTCCTGCTCACTCCCTGTACCCTTCAATATCCCACCCAGTCTAATCCCACTCTCCTGCTCACTCCCCGTATCCTTCAATATCCCACCCAGTCTAATCCCACTCTCCTGCTCACTCCCTGTACCCTTCAATATCCCACCCAGTCTAATCCCACTCTCCTGCTCACTCCCTGTACCCTTCAATATCCCACCCAATCTAATCCCACTCTCCTGCTCACTCCCTGTACCCTTCAATATCCCACCCAGTCTAATCCCACTCTCCTGCTCACTCCCTGTACCCTTCAATATCCCACCCAGTCTAATCCCACTCTCCTGCTCACTCCCCGTATCCTTCAATATCCCACCCAGTCTAATCCCACTCTCCTGCTCACTCCCCGTACCCTTCAATATCCCACCCAGTCTAATCCCACTCTCCTGCTCACTCCCTGTACCCTTCAATATCCCACCCAGTCTAATCCCACTCTCCTGCTCACTCCCTGTACCCTTCAATATCCCACCCAGTCTAATCCCACTCTCCTGCTCACTCCCCGTATCCTTCAATATCCCACCCAGTCTAATCCCACTCTCCTGCTCACTCCCTGTACCCTTCAATATCCCACCCAGTCTAATCCCACTCTCCTGCTCACTCCCTGTACCCTTCAATATCCCACCCAATCTAATCCCACTCTCCTGCTCACTCCCTGTACCCTTCAATATCCCACCCAGTCTAATCCCACTCTCCTGCTCACTCCCTGTACCCTTCAATATCCCACCCAATCTAATCCCACTCTCCTGCTCACTCCCCGTATCCTTCAATATCCCACCCAATCTAATCCCACTCTCCTGCTCACTCCCTGTACCCTTCAATATCCCACCCAGTCTAATCCCACTCTCCTGCTCACTCCCCGTATCCTTCAATATCCCACCCAGTCTAATCCCACTCTCCTGCTCACTCCCCGTACCCTTCAATATCCCACCCAGTCTAATCCCACTCTCCTGCTCACTCCCTGTACCCTTCAATATCCCACCCAGTCTAATCCCACTCTCCTGCTCACTCCCTGTACCCTTCAATATCCCACCCAGTCTGAGCCCACTCTCCTGCTCACTCCCTGTACCCTTCAATATCCCACCCAATCTAATCCCACTCTCCTGCTCACTCCAACACCAGCCCTCAAATTCAGCTCAGATTCACGTAGGAAGAATTCGTAAGAGACAGTAAATGTGGTGAATTGGCCCTCATCCCCTTTGGAGATTTTTGTGACTTTCTTTTTTGGGGGGTATAATAAGTTTCCCCCTCCGTTTGCCCCTTTCTGTGTCTGGACACCTTTGTGGTTGTGAAGCCATGGGCCCCACCTGCTCCCCACACCACCACCTGTGCCCCCCTGTAACTGGCTTCCAGGAGGTGCTCATGCCTAACTCTTCCCTACACCTCCCTTCCCATCCTACCCCAGAGACCCCCCCGCCCCCACCCTGCATCCCGAGCCTTTAACAAACGCAGGAGAGACTCAAGCGGTGGGTGTATAGTATCTGGCACTGGTAGCGATTTAGATCCCGGGCGCGGAGCTGGTGGGAGGTGATTTGCTTGCGGTGGTTTCACTGAGTCCCTACCTGGATGGAGATCGGACATCGCTCGACATCGAGTAACTGATGGAAGAGACCGTCTTAGAGACACTGACACTTTTGTCTGCAAAAAAAACCAATCCAGTAGAAACAATGAGGCTCTAGAGAAACACAAACACATCTCCCTGCTTTCCTTCCCCACCAATATTAGCCTCAGAGGACTCTAGGCCTGGCCTACAAATGAGCCACGTGTAATTTTATTGATTCCAATGACAAGGAGCAAGTCTTTTCTTTAGGGAGGAAATTGCGGGTCCCCTAGCAGAGATATTTAAATCATCGACAGCTACAGGTGAGGTGCCTGAAGATTGGAGGGTAGCAAATGTTGTGCCTTTGTTTAAGAAGGGCGGCAGGGAAAAGCCTGGGAACTACAGACCGGTGAGCCTGACATCTGTAGTGGGTAAGTTGTTAGAGGGTATTCTGAGAGACAGGATCTACAGGCATTTGGAGAGGCAGGGACTGATTAGGAACAGTCAGCATGGTTTTGTGAGAGGAAAATCATGTCTCACGAATTTGATTGAGGTTTTTGAAGGGGTAACCAAGAAGATAGATGAGGGCTGTGCAGTAGACGTGGTCTACATGGACTTTAGCAAAGCCTTTGACAAGGTACCGCATGGTAGGTTGTTACATAAGGTTAAATCTCACGGGATCCAAGGTGAGGTAGCCAATTGGATACAAAATTGGGTTGATGACAGAAGACAGAGGGTGGTTGTAGAGGGTTGTTTTTCAAACTGGAGGCCTGTGACCAGCGGTGTGCTTCAGGGATCGGTGCTGGGTCCGCTGTTATTTGTTATTTATATTAATGATTTGGATGAGAATTTAGGAGGCGTGGTTAGTAAGTTTGCAGATGACACCAAGATTGGTGGCATTGTGGACAGTGAAGAAGGTTATCTAGGATTGCAACGGGATCTTGATAAATTGGGCCAGTGGGCCGATGAATGGCAGATGGAGTTTAATTTAGATAAATGTGAGGTGATGCATTTTGGTAGATCGAATCGGGCCAGGACCTACTCCGTTAATGGTAGGGCGTTGGGGAGAGTTATAGAACAAAGAGATCTAGGAATACAGGTTCATAGCTCTTTGAAAGTGGAGTCACAGGTGGATAGGGTGGTGAAGAAGGCATTCGGCATGCTTGGTTTCATTGGTCAGAACATTGAATACAGGAGTTGGGATGTCTTGTTGAAGTTGTACAAGACATTAGTAAGGCCACACTTGGAATACTGTGTACAGTTCTGGTCACCCTATTATAGAAAGGATATTATTAAACTAGAAAGAGTGCAGAAAAGATTTACTAGGATGCTACCGGGACTTGATGGTTTGACTTATACGGAGAGGTTGGATAGACTGAGACTTTTTTCCCTGGAGAGTAGGAGGTTAAGGGGTGATCTTATAGAAGTCTATAAAATAATGAGGGGCCTAGATAAGGTAGATAGTCAAAATCTTTTCCCAAAGGTAGGGGAGTCTATAACGAGGGGGCATAGATTTAAGGTGAGAGGGGAGAGATACAAAAGGGTCCAGAGGGGCAATTTTTTCACTCAAAGGGTGGTGAGTGTCTGGAACGAGCTGCCAGAGGCAGTAGTAGAGGCGGGTACAATTTTGTCTTTTAAAAAGCATTTGGACAGTTACATGGGTAAGATGGGTATAGAGGGATATGGGCCAAGTGCAGGCAACTGGGACTAGCTTAGTGGTATAAACTGGGCGACAGGGACATGTTGGGCCGAAGGGCCTGTTTCCGTGTTGTAAACTTCTATGATTCTATGTAAGAGTTAGCGCTTGCAGGAGACAAGGTAGAAAATTGGAGGGGAAAACACAGGGTGACAGGGAGGGGAGAGGGGAACAAATGAAGATTTCCTTTTGGTGCCACTTACCTGATTGATGTGCAGTTTGACCTACGCCCTCAGTCTGATGCCTGCTCGTGGCCGATTGGTTGGCGGTTTCCGGCCGCGAGGCCCCTCCCGTCGACATCTCGGCAGAGAACTTCTCCCCAGATTTGGTGATGGCGGTGATGGGCAGGTGGGCCACACCCACTGCTGCAGGCTTGTGTTCCTGCAAACCCACGGCAGCCACGTGCCGTGATGAAGCCACTTCCTTCCCTGCTTCGGGTGGAATGAGGAATTTCATTAGGAGCGGAGTGACAGGGGAAACAAGACAGCATCTTGCATTTATACGCCCGGAGTGAAACGTCCCAAGGCGCTTCACAGGGGCGATTATCAAACAAGATTTGACACCGAGCCACATAAGGAGATATTAGGACGGTCAACGAGGTAGGTTTTAAGAAGTGTGTTAAAGGAGGAGAGAGAGGCGGAGGGGTTTAGGGAGGGAAATCCAGAGCTTAGGGCGCAGGCAGCTGAAGGCACGGCCGCCAATGGTGGAACGATGAAAATCGGGGATGTGCAAGAGGCCAGAATCGGAGGAGCGCAGAGATCTCGGAGGGTTGTAGGGCTGGAGGAGGTTACAGAGATAGGGGAGAGACGTGGCCATGGAGGGATTTGAAAACAAGGATGAGAATTTTAAAATGAAGGCGTTGCCAGACCGGGAGCCGATGTAGGAGCCTGCAGCAGTGGGTGTGGCCCTCCTGCCCATCACCGCCATCACCAAATCTGGGCAGAAGTTCTCTGCAGAGATGTCGACGGGATGGGCCTTGTGACCGGAAACCGCTAACCAATCGGCCACGAGCAGGTCAGCGAGCACAGGGGATGATGGGAGAACGGGACTTGGTACAAGTTAGGATACGGGCAGCAGAGTTGTGGATGAGCTCATATTTACGAAGATAGAAGGTGGGAGGCCGGCCAGGAGAGCATTGGAAGCCAACAGTGACCAGTGTGAAGTGGGACCACCCAAAACTCTGAGCCCCCTGAATCTCAGGCATTCATCGCCATCACCCCATGGGGATTAGGAAGATTGTAACGGGTGTGTCCCTTTCACTGTGTTAGGCACTTGCTTTCATTCTCTATATTCTGTAGCTTTGCTTCTCAACACAGCCAGCTCAACCTTGCTCAACGGGGGCTGTTGGAGAGAATCTTACAGCACAGAAGGAGGCCTTTCAGCCCATCGTGCCTGTGCTGGCTCTTTGAAAGAGCTATCCAATTAGTCCCACTCCCTGCTCTTTCCCCGTAGCCCTGTAAATTTTCTCCCCTTCAAGTATTTATCCAATTCCCTTTTGAAAGTTATTATTGAATCTGCTTCCACCGCCCTTTCAGGCAGTGCAGTCCAGATCAGAACAACTCGCTGTGTAAAAATATTCTTCTCATCTCTCCTCTGGTTTCTTTTGCCAATTATCTTAAATATGTGACCTTTGCCGATCCCCCTGCGAGTTTCTCCTTATTTACTTTATCAAAACCTCTCATGATTTTGAACACCTCTATTAAATCTCCTCTCTGCTCTAAGGAGAACAATCCCAGCTTCTCCAGTCTCTCCACACAACTGAAGTCCCTCATCCCTGGTACCATTCTAGTAAATCTCCTCTGCACCCTCTCCAAGGCCTTGACATCCTTCCTAAAGTGTGGTGCCCAGAATTGGACACAATACTCCAGCTGAGGCCTAACCAGTGATTTATAAAGGTTTAAGATAACTTCCTTGCTTTTGTACTCTATGCCTCTATTTATAAAGCCCAGGATCCTGTATGCTTTTTTAACGGCCTTGAACTCTTACTCCACCTACATTGATTGTCCGATTGATGTCGCTCAACTTTCGTTGTGACCCTTCTAACAGCCAGTGTGCCAGTTCGGCCCTATCAGCAGCCCACTTGCCTGTGGTCAGAAGGTTCTTGGTTTCAACCCCACGCCAAGGGTCCATGCACACAGTCTAGGCCAACCCTCCAGCGCAGTACTGAGGGAGTGCTGCGCTGTAGGAGGTGCCCTCCTTTGGATGTGATGTGGCCCCGTCTGCCTGTTCTGGTGGTCTAAAGATGCCCACGGCCACTGTTGGAAGAAGAGCAGGGAGTTCTCCTGCTGTCCTGGAGCCAACATTCGTCATTGTGGGATCTTGCTGTGTGCAAACTGGTGGCCGTGTTTGCCACAGCGACTGCACTTCAAACCATTTCACCGTTTGTGAAATACCTTGGGGCTTTTCTAGATAAATGCAAGTTTTTCTCAGATGCAAATTAATGTGTGCTGAATAATATTGTGAGTATCGTCAATCGGTTTGAGTGACTTTCTGCAGTTTTTGTGGTATAGAAGAAAGATTTGCATTTATATAGCGCCTTTCACAACATCAGGACACCCCAAACCACTTTACAGCCAATGAAATTCTTTTTGAAGTGTAGTCACTGTTGTAATGTAGGAAACGCAGCAGCCATTTTATGCACAGCAAGATCCCACAAACAGCAATAAGATAAATGACCAGATAATCTGAGTTAGTGATGTTGGTTGAGGGATAAAAATCGACCAGGACACGGGGAGAACTCCCCTGCTCTTCTTCGAAATAGTGGCCGTGGGATCTTTTACATCCACCTGAGGGCAGACGGGGCCTCGGTTTGACGTCTCATCCGAAAGACGGCACCTCCGACAATGCAGCACTCCCTCAGTACTGGCACTGGAAGTGTCCGCCTGGATTATGGGCTCAAGTCCCTGGAGTGGAGATCAGACCCACGACTTTCTGAGCCACGGCTGACACCTAGAACTGGGGTGGAGGTGGAAGGGGAGAGTCGTATCGGATGCTAAGGCTGGAAGTGTCACTCAAGAGTTGCTCCTCCCAGCAGTGTTGGAGGAAGACAGAGAGAGGAAGAGGAGAAGAGCATGAAATGCCTACAAAAATTAAAAATAAATTGAAACATCCACACGCAAAGAACGATGGGAATGGGAAGGATTATCTCCGGCCTTGCCTCTTATGGAGTGGAGGGCGGTTTCTTCCGCCCTGACGTTTGTTAATCTCCCACCGTCTGTCCCATTCTGCTCTCCCATTCGTTCTTCAGACTAAAGAGACAAGGAAGAGAAAGAAATCCGTTAAGCTTCAGAAACCCAAGGAGCCCACCTCTTCCCTTCTACGTGTAACCAGGGATTCCGAGAAATCTCTCCCTCATAAAATGGAGATCATCAAGGATAAAACGCGAATGAGAACAGGCCATTCAACTGGTCAAAGCTTCTCCTGTACACCACCTACCCCGTTATAAACCCCACCCCACTGACCAATCTGGAACGAAAGAGGTTAAGGCTGGACCTCATCGAGGTGTATCAAATATTGAAAGGTGCAGGTGAGGCAAAACCAGAATGTTACTTCAAAATAAGTTAGGTCTGTCCTGGGGCCAATATTTATCCCTCAACCAATATCACCAAAAACAGATTATCTGGTCATTTATCACATACAGTTTGTGGGATCTTGCTGTGCGCAAATTGGCTGCCGCGTTTCCTCCATTACAACAATGACTACGATTCAAAAACACTTCATCGGCTGTAAAGCGCTTTGGGATGTCCTGAGGTGGTGAAAGGCGCTATATAAATGCAAGACCTTTCAGCAGCAGCAGAAGAGGAGAACAACCTGGAGGAAGAATCCTGTGTGATGGTTCACGCAACAAGGTAGGAACATTAGGAACAGGAGGAGGCCATTCAGCCCCTCGAGCCTGTTCCACCATTCAGTTAGATCATCTGTACCTCAGCTCCAGTAGTCCTCCTTTGATCCCTATCCCTTGATACCCTTACCCAACAAAAAATCTGTCGATCCCAGGTCGCAGTTGCCAAGAAGCATTTGAAAAGCTGCTTTGAAGTTACTGGGTTGAGACTAGTTCCAGAGTCAGGAGCCACACTCAGGCTCCCTGTGAATGGTGACTCTGTAACTCACTCACTACAGCACTGAAAGCACTTAGTTTTGGTTTGGACCGTGACCTGTTTATAATATTGAGAGGCTCGTGTGATGACAGAGAGAGAGAGAGAGAGATGAGCTCGTTTAAAGTGTTGAGCCATGACAGATGGAAGATAAACAATGAACTTTAAATAGAACGACACAGAGAGGCCCAGGGGTGGAGCTGAGAGGCTCCTTCGAAAATGGAATTAGGGTGAGAGGGCGAGTCCGTGGAATCCCTCAGAGAGCCCTGCCGAGGGGGGAGAGAGCTGAAACGCCTGCTTGCCCTCTCACACCGAGTAGAACTTTGTTTTCACTGCCTGGGTTATATTCTGGCAGGGGGGGCATCGCAGAACCTGCCTGAAAGTCATTCCATTAAAATGAATGAGGTGAATATCTAGTCCGTTCTATAAGGGGTGGGCGATCCCCTCCCCCCCCACCCCCCATTGGATTACTGACCAGGGGGTGAAGACAAAAATCTACCCCATTAAGTCTACAAAATTTGAAACACTATTCAAAGGTTATTAGGCAAAGGTCATTGGGCAAGGTCATTGGGTAAATCCACCGTCTGGTGTGGTACTGAGCCAAACAGAGCAGCAAGATCCCATGTTCACTCCTCCAGTCTGATCAGGGTGGCAGTTGTTCCTGAGTGTGATCACACACACCTGACGAAGGAGAAAGCCTCCGAAAGCTTGTGATTTTCAAATAAAAATGTTGTAAGATTCCTTACATTTGTCCACCCCAGTCCATCACCGGCATCTCCACATCATAAATACAACTTAAGCAGTGAGAACATCACGACTTCCCCCCCAGTGGATTGGTGGGTGAAACCAACAAGTGACATGGTCCTAACTAGAAAGTCCCAGGTCCGATTGCTGCTCTGTCTTGAGTTTGCTGATTTCAGTCCTGGCGAGCAGTTGAGGCACTACCATTGGTCCCAGCGGCCCTCGTTTAGGGGAAAGGAAAGATCAGCCAGGTTTCTTGCTCCTGATCGCTATCCAATCACCCTTCAAGTGAGGACAGGATTGGGCTCAGCTATCGCGCCCAACACTGACAACCTAGAATAGCCACTTGGGCGATGGCTGTGTCTGCGAGAGACCCAGGGAAAGCAGCATGTTATCACCATATGATGTATGGCTTGCTAGCAACACTATCTAGTTTCTTGTCACATCACTCTATCTTTAGTTGTGGTCGATGGATCATCTTGACTTTTTTTCCATTAACTCAGGTTCCCAAGGCCAAGAGTGTTCTCACACTCTGTTCCTTCTCTATATCAGTGACCTGCGTCACTCA
Organism: Heptranchias perlo; assembly: GCF_035084215.1. NCBI lineage: Eukaryota > Metazoa > Chordata > Chondrichthyes > Hexanchiformes > Hexanchidae > Heptranchias > Heptranchias perlo. The sequence continues at coordinate 39,028,943 of NC_090352.1, forward strand.
TCATCTGCTCCCCGTGTTTCTGCTGATGGTTTAACTCTACATTCAACACCTTGTTTCAGATTACATAGAGAGGATGTTTCCACTTGTGGGGTGAGACCAGAACTCGGGGCCATAAATATAAGAGAGTCACTAATGAATCCAATAGGGAATTCAGGAGAAACTTCTTTACCCAGAGAGTGGTGAGAATGTGGAACTCACTCCCACAAGGAGTAGTTGAGGTGAATAGTGTAGATACATTTAAGGGGAAGCTGGATAAACACACGAGGGAGAAAGGAATAGAAGGATATACTGATAGGATGAGATGAAGTGGGGAGGGAGGAGGCTCGCGTGGAGCATAAACACCAGCATGGACCTGTTGGGCCGAATGGCCTGTTTCTGTGCTGTAAATTCTATGTAATTACAGTGCTCACAACCTCCAATCCTCAATGTGATGGTTGAATCACTGCACCTTCATCTCCTTATTGAAGCAGTGCAAAACCTCATGTTCTTTCGATTCTCCAAAGACAGTTTCTTCACGTCTCTCACAAGGTCTCACCAACAGCTCCCTCCTCTCACCTTTAATGGCTCAGTCCCTCTTTTTAATCTAATTATCAACATTCTTGGCCTCAGTACCTCTTCTGGCTTTAAATGGAACGCTCACATCTCGTCCAGTGCTAGAGCGGCCTCCAGGAAACTCTCCTCTTTGGCATCAAGCTCTTCTGTTCTTCCTAACAAGCGTTACGTCTCGAGAAAACCCACGCCGTTTAAAAGTTGGACGTAGTTCCCACGACCGGGGAAGCTCCTCCAACACCTCTCACATTCCTGGTCACAGAACGAAGCTTGTTGCTTGATAAGCAAATCCTGTCTCATGGGTAAAGAAAGAACTTGCATTTATATAGCGCCTTTCACAACCTCAGAGTGTCCTAAAGCTTTTCACAGCCAATGAATCACTTTTGAAATGTAGTCACTGTTGTTACGCAGGCAAACACGGCAGCCAGATTGCCTTCAATCTCCTCTTTCTCTTTGTTGCAATCTTTTTTTATCTCTGCTTTATCAATATTACTGTAGTCAATGATCTCTTGAGTTCCTCCTCAATTCCAAATCCCCCGTCCTACGCACTCTTCCTGCTCCCAGCATCTTCACCGTGTGGACTTCAAGATTCATCACACCCCATCTCTGACTCTCATTCTTTCCTAAAACTGTGGATCTCCTCACTTCCCTTAGTCTTCCCTTCCTTCTACAATCTTCAGGCTTTAAAACCCAAGCTATTCCCTGATTTATCCTGTTTCCTCCTTTACGCCCTTTAGCCTCAGTGCTGAGCCTGGGCTCACCTTGGATTCTCAAAGAGACGGCATCTTCACAATGAAGGCAAAACTGAGTGACTGCTTCACACTTGGGGATTAACTTGTTGAATAGGCTGAGGTCTAACACGGCAAGGGCACAATTGGTGAAACATTTCCACAGGGAAATAGATCTGCAATTCAACGGTGGGGGTGTAGGGATACCGATTGGTGTCAGGGTAGAATGGATGCGCGAGCTGGTACTGCACTGGACACCATGAGCACAGTCCTCTCTTGTCTTGACATCCCGTGCGTTCTGAGAACGGATGGGTTGAAGCACAGGGTCGCTGGTGCTGCTGATAGAATTTCTCATGTTGGCTACTTCCTGTGGGCACCTGTTTCCTGTCAGATAGGGACTTCTTGTTTAAGGTACTTCCTGCACAGACAGAGAGACAAGAGATAGGGTCGACCCCCATGAATGAGAGGGTGGATAGGGGAATCAGGGACCGATGTGCCAGCACTAGTCCCTGGCATCAATCATTTGGAAAATTACATTTTGTTTCCTTCACTGTTTTATTTTTCCTGTCTTTTTTTTTATTCGTTCACGGGATGTGGACGTCGCTGGCGAGGCCGGCATTTATTGCCCATCCCCAGTTGCCCCTTGAGAAGGTGGTGGTGAGCCGCCTTCTTGAACCGCTGCAGTCCGTGTGGTGAAGGTTCTCCCACAGTGCTGTTAGGAAGGAAGTTCCAGGATTTTGACCCAGCGACGATGAAGGAACGGCGATATATTTCCAAGTTGGGATGGTGTGTGATTTGGAGGGGAACGTGCAGGTGGTGTTGTTCCCATGTGCCTGCTGCCCTTGTCCTTCTAGGTGGTAGAGGTCACGGGTTTGGGAGGTGCTGCTGAAGAAGCCTTGGCGAGTTGCTGCAGTGCATCCTGTGGATGGTACACACTGCAGCCACAGGGAGTGAATGTTTAGGGTGGTGGATGGGGTGCCGATCAAGCGGGCTGCTTTGTCCTGGATGGTGTCGAGCTTCTTGAGTGTTGTTGGAGCTGCACTCATCCAGGCAAGTGGAGAGTATTCCATCACACTCCTGACTTGTGCCTTGTAGATGGTGGAAAGGCTTTGGGGAGTCAGGAGGTGAGTCACTTGCCGCAGAATACCCAGCCTCTGACCTGATCTTGTAGCCACAGTATTTATATGGCTGGTCCAGTTAAGTTTCTGGTCATTGGTGAGCCCCAGGATTTTGATGTGGGGGATTCAGCGATGTTAATGCCATTGAATGTCAAGGGGAGGTGGTTAGACACTCTCTTGTCTTAGGATTCCCCTCCTATATAACTCCCCCCAAAGTAGGTGCTGCAACCAGCCGCCATTATATACCTGATCGCTGGGAACTGCTCTCTGCATCCCCACTGATAGGTTAATCAAAACACCTGACCTGTGCTCTACAGACCTGGAAATACCAGCAGAGAAAGACAGCCACCCTTAACACGGGTTAGTTCAAAATCAATCACTCTACCCAATATATAAATGAAGAAATAACCAAATAACACCACAATAGACAACTGGATTGACTTCTGCATCTGTCACAACCCTTACCCCACTGAATAAACAGGGATTCTGTACAGTTACAGAGCAAAGATGGTTAAGGGGAGATTTATTAGAGGTGTTCAAAATTATGAAGGGTTTTGACAGAGTAAATAAGGAGACATGGTTTCCACTGGCAGGAGGGTCGGTAACCAGAGGACACAGATTTAAGTTAATTGGCAAAAGAACCAGAGGGGAGATGAGGAGAATGTTCATACGCAGCGAGTTGTTATGATCTGGAATGCGCTGCCTGAAAGGACGGTGGAAGCAGATTAAAGGGAATTGGATAAATACTTGAAGGGGGAAAATTTGCAGGGCTGTGGGAAAAGAGCAGGGGGAGTGGGACTAATTGGATAGCTCTTTCAAAGAACCAGCACAGGCACGATGGGCAGAATGGCCTCCTCCTGTGCTGTAAGATTCTGTGAGTAAAAGGAAAGCATTACCATTTATATAGCGCCCTTTTTACCCTGCTGAATAAACAGTAACTCCATACAGTTATGCAAGTAACCTTTACTCATGAAACTTGGAGGAGAAAAAATAATCCTGTGATAAAAATCGCGTGATCTCACAGCTGTGCCGATGGTGGGCTGCTTTGTTTACAAACAGGATTTTGCTTTAAAAATTTTTTTTTAATAAAGCAGAACTCCATGATGTGATTTTATGTGAAACAGCTGTTTGTTGGGGGAGGGGCTCGAGCCGTTAACTGGAAGGAGCACAGAGATGGAGCGATGAGTAAACTGCAGGGGGGAAACTGGGGGAGGAACGGGTGACATCAGCGCCTGGGGAATGTTCCGCCTGCTCTGCGGGGGAGGGGCGCGAACAGCCGCCACAGGCTGAGGGGCATGGATTAGTACCAGATGGTTCAGTCACACAGATTGGCTAAAGTGTTGCATCCCTGCTCTCCCACACTTCTTAACTCCCGTCTCTCTCTCCCCATCTCTCTCCCCCGTCTCGCTCTCTCTCCCCATCTCTCTCTCCCCGTCTCTCTCTCCCCGTCTCTCTCTCCCCCGTCTCGCTCTCTCCCCGTCTCTCTCTCCCCGTCTCGCTCTCTCCCCGTCTCGCTCTCTCCCCGTCTCTCTCTCCCCGTCTCTCTCTCCCCGTCTCTCTCTCCCCGTCTCTCTCTCCCCGTCTCTCTCTCTCTCTCTCCCATCTCTCTCCTATCTCTCTCTCGCTCTCCCGTCTCTCTCGCTCTCTCTCCCATCTCTCTCTCTCTTCCGTCTCGCTCTCCCGTCTCTCTCTCTCTCTCCCCCGTCACTCTCTCTCTCTCTCTCCCATCTCTCTCCTATCTCTCTCTCGCTCTCCCGTCTCTCTCTCTCTCTCCCATCTCTCTCTCTCTCCCGTCTCTCTCTCTCTCTCTCTCTCTCTCCCATCTCTCTTTCTCTCTATATTTAACTTCCCCAGCTGAAGAAATGACCATTTGAACCGTTTTGATTTTTCCCAGAGCTGAGTGTGTTAATGACTGCAAACTGCTAATCCCACATTTGGAAAGATTGTCCCTCCTTCCCTTGGGGAAAGGTTCAGCTCTGAATTTCCCACCTTCACAGCAAACAGATCTGTTCATCGAGTTGGAACTACTTCAAAGAGACTTTTCCTGCTCCCAGACTGGCCCCAGGATACCTGGAATTGGCCAATTTCGGAGCTTGCTCCCTATCTCTGTAACCTCCTCCGGCCCCACGACCCTCCGAGATCTCTGCGTTCCTCCAATTCTGGCCTTTTGTCCATCACCTACTTCCATCACTTCACCATTGGCGGCCGTGCCTTCAGCTGCCTAGGCCCCGAGCTCTGGAATTCCCTCCCTAAACCTCTCCACCTCTCTCTCCTCCTTTAAGACAATCCTTAAAACCTACCTCTTTGACCAAGCTTTTGGTCACCTGTCCTAATATCCCATTATGTGGCTCGGTGTCAAATTTTGTTTGAAAGTCGCTCCTGTGAAGCACCTTGGGACATTTTACTACGTTAAAGGCACAGTATAAATGGAAATTGTTGTTTGGGCCATTACCTGGGGTGGGGTCCATGTCGGTGGGGGTGGTGGTCCCATTAGCCCTCCACCGCTGACAGATCTTTGCCCACCTACATTCCAACCTGTTCCCCCATGTTCCGCTTCCTTTTCTGCTCCAGCCGCTGACCCTTGCTTGGGTCCAGTTCTGCAACCCTCACCTCCTACACCTCATCCGAGTGGCCATTCCTCATGGGTGAGTCTTGGCGAGCTATTCGACTGTGTGGAGCATCACCTCAAATCCCAATCCTGTCCTCACCCAACAGCCACGCACCTGCGCTGTCCAGCAGGGAGCGCTAGACAGTGATCGGGGAGCAGGCGCCTTTTGTTTGGTATTCATTCTCGGGATGTGGGCGTCGCTGGCGAGGCCGGCATTTATTGCCCATCCCTAATTGCCCATGAGAAGGTGGTGGTGAGCCGCCTTCTTGAACCGCTGCAGTCCGTGTGGTGAAGGTTCTCCCACAGTGCTGTTAGGAAGGGAGTTCCAGGATTTTGACCCAGTGACGATGAAGGAACGGCGATATATTTCCATGTCGGGATGGTGTGAGACTTGGAGGGGAACGAGCAGGTGGTGTTGTTCCCATGTACCTGCTGCCCTTGTCCTTCTAGTTGGTAGAGATTGTGGGTTTGGGAGGCGCTGTCGAAGAAGCCTTGTTTATTTTATTTACCCCAGTGCCCCAGTTGCTGACCCTGGCTGAGATCAGCACAGACTAAGGTTGGCGGGGTGCGGGTGAAGCCTTGATCTCGCCCACTGCCCAGCCACTTCTAACGGCTGTGTGAAAAACACGGTCTGAAGGCATTGTTCCTGGAGCTGGGAGGTGGATGGGGTATCAGGGCATCAAGGAAAGGCGATGGGCAGCAGGCAGGGGCCTAACCGTAAAGCTGACCATTTAATTCAACCTCACTTCACCTCCTCCTGACTCTTGAATTCAAACACACCCACTCCTCAAATCGGAATGTAACACTGGCTTGTTATCCAGGTACCATCGGCCACTGTACAAACCCCTCCCTCCCTCCGGACACTCTGTTCAACGTCCGGCCAGATCTGATGGTTTGCTGCCATCTTATTAAAATGTTAATTAGCGAGGGGCCTGAGGAGCGGAATTTTAACCCCCAAGAACGGGGGGGTTGTTAAAATAATGGATTTTTCCAACACGCCCACTCCCAGGGTTTAACGGAGGTGGGTTTGGCTGCTGGCGAGAAACCTGCAGGCGGACAGGTCATTATCAGAGCAATTTACCTCATTGTCAGATGTTGATGAGGTGATTTTAAATTGAATTTAACAGGCATTAGAATTTAATGCCTCCAGCACGGGTCTCCCGGCAGTGAAACGGAGGCGGGAACGGCTCGATCCATGAGGTGAGTGCTGTTATTGCACTGCTCGTGGGCCTGGAGGAGCAGGAGTGTTTCACCCAGGCCCAATACCCCACGACCGGCCACCCCCCCCTTCCACTCCAACAATGTCCGACTTCCCCCAATCCCCCCTACGTGATCGCCCCCCCCCGCCACCCTATCCGAACCCTATAGACCCTGATCCCTCCCTGACCCCTGTGATCCAAACCCCAATCTCTGTCCATCTGGGCACGAAACCTGTTGAAAAAATTTTAAAGACGTCCTACTGTCAAAATCGTCCCAGCGTGCGGGGAACCCTCGCTTCCGGGTTTCCTGTCCGATAATCCTCTCTCCCCGCCGGCTCTCTTCCCGGCTCTGAGTTAATGTCCAACTCCTGGAGTTTATGGGGAGGCTGGTGAAAGGAATCGGCCCAGTAAAGCAAATGTATTTAAAACCTGCACCTCCCTCCGTGCCTTCAGCTGGTGCATCTGTTCCCACTCGTCAGGCTCCAGATCCGGAATCTACCCCCAGAGTATTGTTCAAGAGGTGTAAACTCGGGGATGTTAATTACATAGAATTTACAGCCAGAAACAGGCCATTCGGCCCAACGACGACAACATCTTGCATTTATATAGCGCCTTTAACGTAGTAAAACCTCCCGAGGCACTTCAGAGGAGCGATTAATCAAACAAAATTTGACACCGAGCCACATAAGGAGATATTAGGACAGGTGACCAAAAGCTTGGTCGAAGAGGTAGGTTTTTAAGGAGCGTCTTAAAGGAGGAGAGAGAGGCGGAAAGGTTTAGGGAGGGAATTCCAGAGCTTAGGGCCCAGACAGCTGAAGGCACGGCCGCCAATGGTGGGACAAAGGGAGTGGGGGATGGACAAGAGGCCAGAATTGGAGGAGCGCAGAGATCTCGGAGGGTTGTAGGACTGGAGGAGGTTACAGAGATAGGGAGGGGCGAGGGCCATGGAGGGATTTGAACACGAGGATGAGAATTTTAAAATCGAGGTGTTCCCGGACCGGGAGCCAATGTAGGTCAGCGAGCACAGGGGGTGATGGGTGAACGGGACTTGGTGTGAGTTAGGATACGGGCAGCAGAGTTTTGGATGAACTGAAGTTTACAGAGTGTGGAAGATGGGAGGCCGGCCAGGAGAGCGTTGGAAAAGTCTGTGCCGGTGTTTATGCTCCACACGAGCCTCCTCCCTCCCTACTTCATCTCACCCTATCAGCATATCCTTCTATTCCCTCGTGTGTTTATCCAGCTTCCCCTTAAATGTATCTACACTATTCGCCTCAACTACTCCTTGTGGGAGCGAGTTCCACATTCTCACCACTCTCTGGGTAATCTTCAACTCCATTTACCCGCCTTTGCTCCATATCCCTCGATACCTCTTACTCAACAAAACTCTATTGATCTCAGTTTTGAAAGCTCCAATTGACCCCAGAATCCACAGCCTTTTTGGGGGAGAGAGTTCCAGATTTCCACTCCCCTTTGTGTGAAGAAGTGCTTCCTGACATCATCCCTGAACGGCCTGGCTCTAATTTTAAGGTTCTGCCCCCTTGTTCTGGACTCTCCCACCAGAGGAAATAGTTTCTCTCTCTCCACCCAGTCAAATCCTTTAATCATCTTAAACACCTCAATTCGATCACCCCTTAATCTTCTAAACTCGAGGGAATACAAGCCTAGTCTATGCAACCTGTCCTCATAATTTAACCCTTTTAGCCCCGGTATCATTCTGGTGAATCTGCACTGCACCCCCTCCAAGATCAATATATCCTGCCTGAGGGGCGGCATTTGGAACTGTACTTGAACCTGGAGTCAACACCTTCAGGGGATTCAGGGGAACGAGAATGTAAATGGATAACAGGCTGGCGAGTGGCCAGTCTTGATCAGAGTGTCTGTCGAAAGAGGAAAAAGCCCCAAAGGGTTTGAGTTCCAGCCCAGGGAGCTCTCAGCAAGTCAACACACTGCCTTCCCAACTGAGCGGAACGGCACGGGACAGAGCAACAAGGGTGAAGCAGGCAGTCAAGAGGGTGGCTGGGTCATTGGGTTGGGTTTGGATGCTGGGCTGGACTTCAGTCTTTCTGACAGGGGCAAGAAAGCTCTTTTCACCACCTCAGGACGTCCCAAATCGCTTTACAGCCAATGAAGTACTTTTGGAAGTGTAGTCACTGTTGTAATGTAGGAAACGTGGCAGCCAAATTTGTGCACAGCAAGATCCCACAAACAGCAATGAGATAATGACCCAGATAATCTGTTTTTAGGGATGTTTGTTGAGGGATAAATATTGGCCCAGGACACCGGGGAGAGCTCCCCCCTGCTCTGCTCTTCTTCCAATAGTGGCCGTGGGATCTTTTACGTCCACCTGAGAGGACAGACGGGGCCTCGGTTTAACGTCTCATCCGAAAGACGGCACCTCTGACAGTGCGGTGCTCCCTCAGTACTGCACTGGGAGTGTCAGCCTGGAGTCTCTGGGGTGGGGACTTGAACCCACGATCTTCTGACCCAGAGGCGAGAGTGCGACCCACTGATCCACGGCTGACACTTCAGAGAAGAAAGATACTTGCTGGTGTTTATTGCATCAGTAACCATCACCCAGACACCCTCCAAGTAGTGCCACTTTACCAGAATCTTAGTATCATAGTATGGTACAGCAGAGAAAGAGGCCATTCGGCCCATCATGCCTGTGCCGGCTCTTTGAAAGAGCTATCCAATTAGTCCCACCCCCACAGTCGCCTCGCTGACCTGTCACTCTGCCTGCAGAGGGGGTGGGATCTTTGAATTTCTGTTACTATGGAAACACAATTAACCCTTAGAGTACAGGATTAACCAATGGGTAACTGTACTGCATGGTGTACTTTACTGAGCCACACAGACCATGAAGGTCCATCTCTATTCTGACCGTCAAGAACCTCTTGGGTTCTTCCTGAGTGAGAGTCGATAGGCTATTCAACCTCAGGAGCATCACAGCCAAGCCTGTTCCTGTCCTCAGGCCACACCCACACACTTTCCAGTGGGAGTCACTCTGCATCTAACCCGTGCTGTACCTGCCCTGGGAGTGTTTGATGGGACAGTGTAGAGGGAGCTTTACTCTGTATCTAACCCGTGCTGTACCTGCCCTGGGAGTGTTTGATGGGACAGTGTAGAGGGAGCTTTACTCTGTATCTAACCCTGTACCTGCCCTGGGAGTGTTTGATGGGACGGTGTAGAGGGAGCTTTACTCTGTATCTAACCCTGTACCTGCCCTGGGAGTGTTTGATGGGACAGTGTAGAGGGAGCTTTACTCTGTATCTAACCCTGTACCTGCCCTGGGAGTGTTTGATGGGACAGTGTAGAGGGAGCTTTACTCTGTATCTAACCCGTGCTGTACCTGCCCTGGGAGTGTCTGTGCTGACACCAGGTGTCTAGAGTGGGACATGTTCTAATTCCCAGAACTAACATCACTCACCTGGATGTGTTTGGCCTTTTACAAGACCCTACCTCAGTTTACAGGTGTTGAGTTGAGATGTCTCACAGATGCTGAGTCTATCACTCTGGGTTCAGGGCACTCCTGTAGCTGCAGAGTGTTTTTTTCTGAGGAAGTCCTTATCTGGCAGAGATTTTATTACTATGGCAACGAGCTCCATTTGCATGAGGTCAGTAACCTTTTGAATTTGGAACAAAACCGTCCTGAACCCACCTGTCCTCAATATCATCTCTCTCTCCCTCTCTCTGTCTCTCTCCCTCTCTCTGTCTCTCTCTCATTCTCCCTCTCTCTGTCTCTCTCCCTGTCTTTCTCCCTCCCCCCGTTTCTCTCCCTCTCTCTGTCACTGTCTATCCCTCTCAGTCTCTCTATCTATATATCTTTCTATCTGCCTATCTCTGTCCCTTCTGCCTGTCTCTCTCTGTTTATCTCTCTGTCTCTCTGACTATCTCCCCGTTTATCTCTCTGTCTCTCTCTGATTATCTCTCCCGTTTTACATCTCTCATATGTTTATCTCATATCCCACGGACAATCAGGTCAGTGAAAAGTGAAGCTCACACATTCAGGTTTTAAATCTACTGGGGTTTTGTTCCCTGACTAAAAAGAAAGAAAGGATTTGCATTTCTATCGTGCCTTTCACCACCTCAGGACGATCCAAAGCGTTTCACAGCCAATGAAGTACTTTTTGAAGTGTAGTCACTGTTGTAATGTAGGAAACGCGGCAGCCAATTTGTGCACAGCAAGATCCCACAAACAGCAATGTGATAAATGATCAGATAATCTGTTTTTTAGTGATGTGGGTTGAGAGATAAATATAGGCCCCAGGACACCGGGGAGAACTCCCCCTGCTGTTCTTAAATTGTCGCTCACTGTACTCTCCCTCACCCCAAGGCGTTTGAGGGGATACTGCTCCAGCACCTCCTGTGATGTCACTGCGAATCACAGCTCCACCCGCCCCCCCAATCCCCCGCCGCAGCGGAGGCCGTGTGTCCCCCCTCAGTAACACAATGGGCACAGGTTAATCAGAGTGTAATACTGCGTCCACAAACTCCCATTCAAACACCAATCAGCACAGAGTATAGGCCCTCCGAAATCCGCCCTCTGCTAAAATCAGGCAAAATTAATGACAACAGCCCGACTCAGAGAGCCCACAATCTCTGATTGTATAACACTGGGGTACAGTACTGGTGGGGACAGGTCTGTCACTGTATAACACTGGGGTACAGTACTGGTGGGTACAGGTCTGTCTCTGTATAACAATGGGGTACAGTACTGGTGGGTACAGGTCTGTCTCTGTATAACACTGGGGTACAGTACTGGTGGGGACAGGTCTGTCCCTGTATAACACTGGGGTACAGTACAGGTGGGGACAGGTCTGTCCCTGTATAACACTGGGGTACAGTACTGGTGGGTACGGGTCTTTCACTGTATAACACTGGGGTACAGTACTGGTGGGTACAGGTCTGTCACTGTATAACACTGGGATACAGTACTGGTGGGTACAGGTCTGTCCCTGTATAACACTGGGGTACAGTACTGGTGGGTACGGGTCTTTCACTGTATAACACTGGGGTACAGTACAGGTGGGTACAGGCCTGTCACTGTATAACACTGGGGTACAGTACAGGTGGGTACAGGTCTGTCACTGTATAACACTGGGGTACAGTACTGGTGGGTACAGGTCTGTCCCTGTATAACACTGGGGTACAGTACTGGTGGGTACAGGTCTGTCCCTGTATAACACTGGGGTACAGTACTGGTGGGTACAGGTCTGTCCCTGTATAACACTGGGGTACAGTACTGGGGGGTACAGGTCCATCCCTGTATAACACTGGGGTACAGTACTGGGGGGTACAGGTCTGTCACTGTATAACACTGGGGTACAGTACTGGTGGGTACAGGTCTGTCACTGTATAACACTGGGGTACAGTACTGGGGGGTACAGGTCTGTCTCTGTATAACACTGGGGTACAGTACTGGGGGGTACAGGTCTGTCTCTGTATAACACTGGGGTACAGTACTGGGGGTACAGGTCTGTCTCTGTATAACACTGGGGTACAGTACTGGTGGGTACAGGTCTGTCACTGTATAACACTGGGGTACAGTACTGGGGGGTACAGGTCTGTCTCTGTATAACACTGGGGTACAGTACTGGGGGGTACAGGTCTGTCTCTGTATAACACTGGGGTACAGTACTGGGGGGTACAGGTCTGTCACTGTATAACACTGGGGTACAGTACTGGTGGGTACAGGCCTGTCCCTGTATAACACTGGGGTACAGTACTGGGGGGTACAGGTCCATCCCTGTATAACACTGGGGTACAGTACTGGGGGGTACAGGTCTGTCACTGTATAACACTGGGGTACAGTACTGGGGGGTACAGGTCTGTCTCTGTATAACACTGGGGTACAGTACTGGTGGGTACAGGTCTGTCACTGTATAACACTGGGGTACAGTACTGGGGGGTACAGGTCTGTCTCTGTATAACACTGGGGTACAGTACTGGGGGGTACAGGTCTGTCTCTGTATAACACTGGGGTACAGTACTGGGGGGTACAGGTCTGTCACTGTATAACACTGGGGTACAGTACTGGTGGGTACAGGCCTGTCCCTGTATAACACTGGGGTACAGTACTGGTGGGTACAGGTCTGTCACTGTATAACACTGGGGTACAGTACTGGTGGGTACAGGTCTGTCCCTGTATAACACTGGGGTACAGTACTGGTGGGTACAGGTCTGTCACTGTATAACACTGGGGTACAGTACTGGTGGGTACAGGTCTGTCCCTGTATAACACTGGGGTACGGTACTGGTGGGTACAGGTCTGTCCCTGTATAACACTGGGGTACAGTACTGGTGGGTACAGGTCTGTCCCTGTATAACACTGGGGTACAGTACTGGTGGGTACAGGCCTGTCCCTGTATAACACTGGGGTACAGTACTGGTGGGTACAGGTCTGTCTCTGTATAACACTGGGGTACAGTACTGGTGGGTACAGGTCTGTCTCTGTATAACACTGGGGTACAGTACTGGTGGGTACAGGTCTATCACTGTATAACACTGGGGTACAGTACTGGTGGGTACAGGTCTGTCTCTGTATAACACTGGGGTACAGTACTGGTGGGTACAGGTCTATCATTGTATAACACTGGGGTACAGTACTGGTGGGTACAGGTCTGTCCCTGTATAACACTGGGGTACAGTGCTGGTGGGTACAGGTCTGTCCCTGTATAACACTGGGGTACAGTACTGGTGGGTACAGGTCTGTCTCTGTATAACACTGGGGTACAGTACTGGTGGGTACAGGTCTATCACTGTATAACACTGGGGTACAGTACTGGTGGGTACAGGTCTGTCTCTGTATAACACTGGGGTACAGTACTGGTGGGTACAGGTCTATCATTGTATAACACTGGGGTACAGTACTGGTGGGTACAGGTCTGTCTCTGTATAACACTGGGGTACAGTACTGGTGGGTACAGGTCTGTCTCTGTATAACACTGGGGTACAGTACTGGTGGGTACAGGTCTGTCTCTGTATAACACTGGGGTACAGTACTGGTGGGTACAGGTCTGTCCCTGTATAACACTGGGGTACAGTACTGGTGGGTACAGGTCTATCACTGTATAACACTGGGGTACAGTACTGGTGGGTACAGGTCTGTCCCTGTATAACACTGGGGTACAGTACTGGTTGTATTTGCACTATTATCGTGTACTATTGCCCTGTGACACCACTCCATAGTTTTCAATCCCAGGAGTTCGGGGAATCTCTGTAAATCTTTGGTGATTTTCTCAACGTGTTAGTTTGATGACATCATCACTGACCTTATGAAATTGCACCGTGATTAGGAATAAATCAGGTGCTGCGTGTCGCGTGTTGCTGGGAAACACGTGTGTGACCATGATCCCTGCACATGGCGAGTTCCTGATTGATGGCGGGGAGTGGGGTGGATGGCGCACAACGGGCCGTAGACGGGCCGTAGACGGTGGGCGGTCAGCGTCTGCCGCCTCCTGGTGGCCGTTCACAGGGCAGGAGGTCACATGACTTCACCTTCCCCCCCCCCCCCATCCATTTTCCCCGCTCCTCTCCTAAAAGCGCTGACTCTGTATGTGCCAGGGTCCCGTGTTCGCCCAGCGCCTTCCAGTATGTCACCCAAGTTGCCGTTCTTCCCTGTGTGAGCCCCAGACAGTGAGTGTGAGCATGCTATTCGACTGTGGAGGGCCTCGCGGTGTTCGCCTCTCACTCTCACGCTCGCGCCTTCCATCGGGCGGGAGGGAGGGGGCGGTCACCAGAGAATGAACAGGAGCAGGAACGCTGACACCAACATACGGTAAGTGGGGTGCAGTTCTCACGATGGCTGTGGACAAATACATGGCACTGAGCCAGGCAGACCAGACAGGACCCAGACTCCCTCCTCGGTTGGTGCAGAGTTATAGACTCGGGTGTCAGTAGCTGGGGGCCTTACCCAGAGAGGGTACAAATCAGCCAGGATTCCCGCTCCTGATTGCTGGCTGGTGACCCCTGTTGAGAAATGGATGCTTGTGGATGTCAGGTCGGAGAGGAACAGGCTCGGATGTGATGCACTCGTAGTCGAATATCTTATTGAAAGTTACTCTCTAGATTCATATTTGAAAGATGGTCACTTGTGTGAGGTTTCCCAGTGAGAGTCAGTGACAGTGGGACCCGTACCCCAGTAAGAGTCAGTGTCTGTGGGACCCGTACCCCAGTGAGAGTCAGTGACAGTGGAACCCGTACCCCAGTGAGAGTCAGTGTCTGTGGGACCCGTACCCCAGTGAGGGTCAGTGTCTGTGGGACCCGTACCCCAGTAAGAGTCAGTGACAGTGGGACCCGTACCCAAGTGAGAGTCAGTGTCTGTGGGACCCGTACCCCAGTGAGAGTCAGTGTCTGTGGGACCCGTACCCCAGTGAGGGTCAGTGTCTGTGGGACCCGTACCCCAGTAAGAGTCAGTGACAGTGGGACCCGTACCCAAGTGAGAGTCAGTGTCTGTGGGACCCGTACCCCAGTGAGAGTCAGTGTCTGTGGAACCTGTACCCCAGTGAGAGTCGGTGTCTGTGGGACCCGTACCCCAGTGAGAGTCAGTGTCTGTGGGACCCGTACCCCAGTGAGAGTCAGTGTCTGTGGAACCTGTACCCCAGTGAGAGTCAGTGTCTGTGGGACCCGTACCCCAGTGAGAGTCAGTGTCTGTGGAACCCGTACCCCAGTGAGAGTCAGTGTCTGTGGGACCCGTACCCCAGTGAGAGTCAGTGTCTGTGGGACCCGTACCCCAGTGAGAGTCAGTGTCTGTGGGACCCATACCCCAGTGAGAGTCAGTGTCTGTGGGACCCGTACCCCAGTGAGAGTCAGTGTCTGTGAGACCCGTACCCCAGTGAGGGTCAGTGTCTGTGGGACCCGTACCCCAGTGAGAGTCAGTGTCTGTGGGACCCGTACCCCAGTGAGAGTCAGTGTGTGTGGAACCCGTACCCCAGTGAGAGTCAGTGTCTGTGGAACCCGTACCCCAGTGAGAGTCAGTGTCTGTGGAACCCGTACCCCAGCAAAAGCTGCACTGACCCACCAGACCAGGGATTCCCATCAAACCTCCGGTGCTGCCATGAAGCGACATTTTAAACAACCTTTCCTTTTGGCGCGTTTACCAGCTACTTACGTTTGTTGTAGTGGAGCCGTACGAGGGCAAATGGCTGGCGCTGACTCCCAGGGCTTGCTGGGAGCTCTCATCCCTCTCCCCCGCCCTCCGATTCCCGCAGACGCTGGCTGTCGTCAGTCGCTCCACCTGCTGGGAGAGGTGCTGCACCTGGTCTCTGAGCTCCCTGTTCTCCTGCTGGAGGTCAGTCAGTGTCCGGGACAGCGGGGCCACCAGTTTCAGCATGTCCTCAATCCGCTGGTCCACACTTCTCTTCAACGCGCTGATGTCCACGTGGACCTCCTTGACCGCCTCACGCAAGGACCCCTCGAAGTAGCCCATGGCCTGCCTAAGAGACTCGGGCTCGCAATTCTCCAACTTCTCGGTCTCCATGGAGTTTATTGTAACTGTCTCCCTGCAGCCCGAAACAGCCTCGACCTGTTTGCACAAATTGCCAGTTCTTGTGTAGTTAAACGTTTCCCTCAGATTGCCCCCCAGGGCTCCTGGCTTCTCTCCTCCGTTCTTACCCGTACCTTTATCTGGATCAGACCTTTATTCGATTCCTGCACATTGACTCCTCTCACTGCAGGTTCACTTTCTCTCTCTCCCTCCCTCCCTCTCTCTCTCTCGCTCTCTGTCTCTTCCTCCTACTCCCCCACATCTGCTGTCTAATCTCAATTAGAGAAGAATAGAGTCAGAGGCACCAGGAGAGGCTGCCAAACTCCTCGAGCACTGCTCATTAGGATGAGGTGGAGGGACAGAGAGCAGCTGGACCGGGCGGGTGGGGGAGAGGAGGGGGGTGGGGAGGGGAGGGGGGGGAGGGTGACTGCTGATTGAGGAGGGGGTTGGGAGGTGTCTCTTTAGTCTCCGTGTAATCAGACACTGTCACTGTACCGTGAGCCAATTCAGGCAGTCCTTATCAGTGCAGATAGGGGTGTGGAGACAGGCAGCTACCTCAACACACACATGGGGAAGGAAGGGCTCAGCTCTCAGCCCAGCTGACAGCAGAAACTGGTTCACACAATCATTGCAACTTGGATCTGGCGGGCGACTCAGACCTTTGAAAGTCAGAGAAATCAATCGGGCTCTTTGTCCTTTGCGAAGGGGGCCTGAATCTTCCCTTCAGCCTGGGTCAGTTGGAAAAGAGGGGTCCCATCAATGCTGCCCAGAGAGGGGGAGGGGGGGAGTGTTCCTCTCCTCCCTTCCAATTCTCTCCTCTCCACTGGGGTACAGTTCCAGGGGCGCTAACTGGCCAGTGAGTGAGGCTGGACGGCGAGGGGTTGAATTCCCGCAGAGAGTGCTGGCTGTCTCCCAATTCTTCGCCTGCACCGTTCCTGTTGGGGTTCCGCGGATCCTCCCGTCGAAGCTCTGGCGGAAAACCGGGAGAACCCCACCCCCGCCGAATCTCACCCCCTCAGCGGCAGTGGACTATTCCACCATGGGGGGCATCACGGCCGATCCTAATCCCGACGTTCGGGCTCACCGGATTGTGACTAGGAGCAGGAAACTTGATTTGCTTTTACCCCGCTATAGTCCAGGCCTGTCAGTGCCTGTTGGAACTGTACCCCAGGGAGAGTCAGCACCTTCAGGGACTGTACCCCAGGGAGAGTCAGCACCTTCAGGGACTGTACCCCAGGGAGAGTCAGCACCTTCAGGGACTGTACCCCAGGGAGAGTCAGCACCTTCAGGGACTGTCTCCCAGGGAGAGTCAGCACCTTCAGGGACTGTACCCCAGGGAGAGTCAGCACCTTCAGGGACTGTACCCCAGGGAGAGTCAGCACCTTCATTAGGTTATTCCACAGAACACACACGGTGGGGGGGAGAGTAGGCCAATCACCTCATTTGGCCACACACCATTTGCCTTCTGAGAGACCAGGCAAACCCTCATTACCAGTCCTGGCCACCAGCAGGCGCACACGGGCAGCGAGGGTTGGCCCAGCCTCTGATTGTTACTCGTTACCTCAGGGAACCAAAGACAAAGACTGAGATTGGGAACTGGTTGTACAGAGCGGGAATCCTGTTCTCCCGAGTGAGAACAGAGTACGTCATGACTACAAGCACCTGCTCCCACATCAGACGTTTTCCTTTAACTCAATGTTTTCTGGAATCTCTCACAGTCTTGCTCACCACACATTCACAGTCCCAGCATGCTGCTGCCATCACTCTGCTCTGTGTCCCCAGAAACCTGACAGACCCGACATTCACAACACTCTCTCACACAGACACACAGACACACAGACACACACACAGACACACAGACACACACACAGACACACAGACACACAGACACACACACAGACACACACACAGACACACACACAGACACACACAGACACACACACAGACACACACAGACACACACAGACACACACACAGACACACACACACAGACACACACACAGACACACAGACATTCACACACACAGACACACACACAGACACACACACACAGACACACACAGACACACACACAGACACACACAGACACACACAGACACACAGACACACAGACACACACAGACACACACACAGACACACAGACACTCACACAGACAGACACACAGACACACACAGACACACAGACATTCACACACACAGACACACACACAGACACACAGACACACAGACACTCACACACACAGACACACACACAGACACACACACACAGACACACAGACACACACACAGACACACACACAGACACACACACACACAGACACACAGACACTCACACACACAGACACACACACAGACACACAGACATTCACACACACAGACACACACACACAGACACAGACACTCACACACACAGACACACAAACACACACACACACACGTAGAAACACACACACACAGAGACACTCACACACATACACACATAGACACACGTAGAAACACACACTCATACAGACACACACACACTCACACCCACAGACATACATTCACACACAGACACACACACAGATATATACAATCAGACACACAGACACACAGACAAAGAAAGACTTGCATTTCTATCGCGCCTTTCATGACCTCAGGATATCCCAAAGCATTTTACAGCCAATGAAGTACTTTTGACCTGTAGTCACTGCTGTAACAGCCATAGACACACACAGACATTGACAAATGCAGAAATCATTTCCTTATGATTATTTCCAGAGGATTGGAAATTAGTGAATGTGACTCCCCCATCATCAAAAAAGGGGTGAGGGATGAACCATCAAATTATAGATCCACAAACCTCACTTCCACTGTTGGGAGAATGTTTGAAACTATTGTGAGGGATAATATAAGGGGGCCTCTTGAGAGGCATGAGCTAATCAGAGAAAGTCAGCATGGTTTTAGGAGTGGGAGGCCATGCTTGGCTAATTTACTGGATTTCTTTTGAGGAGATGACAGATCTAACAGGAGAGAGAGTGGATGTTACTAACCTGGATCTCAGGAAAGCATTTGACGCTGTCCCATATAATAGGATACTGCGTAATGACCAAGCCCATGGGATCGATGGGAATTTATTAAAATAGATTGGCAAATGGAAGTTTGGTAGACAGTGAGTAGGGAGGGTGGGCAGCCAGTTACCAGTGGAGTGCCGCAGGGTTCAGTGTCGGGGCCGCTGCTATGTATAATTTTTATAAATGATTTATAGAAAGGAATTGTGTCCAAATTGTCCAAATTTGCAGGCGATACCAAATTGGGAGCAGCGGCAGATGGTGAATATCAACACGCACAAATTCGAAAGGATCTGGATCACAACAACTTGCATTTATTTAGCGTCCTTAACGTAGTAAAAGGCCCCAAGGCACTTTGCAGGAGGGTAATCAGACAAAAATTGACACCGAGCAAATGAAGGAGACACTAGGACAGGCGAGCAAACACTTGGTCAAAGAAGAGGGTTTTAAGCAGCGTCTTAAAGGAGGAGAGAGAGGTAGAGAGGCGGAGAGGTTTGGGGAGGGAATTCCGGGGCTTAGGGCAGCTGAAGGCACGGCCGCCAGTGGTGGGACGAAGGGCGTGGGTGAAGGACAAGAGGCCGGAGTCGGAGGAGCTCAGATATCTGGGAGGGTTGCAGGGCTGGAGATGGTGACAGAGATGGGGAGGGGCGAGGCACCTGTTGGGTGTGACCTGACACACTCAGAGTTAAATGTCACAATCAGAATGGGGCACACTTGACTGCTGACCCTGTCCCAGGCGTAGAGTTGATGTTCTCCACCAGGTCTGTCTCAGGAGGCAGGTGGGGAGGGTGGGAGCCGGGTTTACGATTGGACGGGGCCAGTCCGTGTGGATGTGGGTTTAAGGAACCTTAGATTCAGGTCTGAGCTCTGCTGGACGGGGCTGAGGAGGTGAGAGAATCAAAGTGAAAGGGGTCATGAGGGAGCTGTCTCCTCAGGAATGCCTGGCAAATTCCAAGGGATAAAAATTCCTGCTTAACCTCCCCTCCCCCACTGGTGGCTCTTCAGCCGTAGAGAGAAGGAAGGGGCCCCCAGCCTGAGCAGCATTGAGCCTCTCGCAGTGCCCTCTAGAATCAAATAGCACATGACACTCACTGCCTAGGCTTGCACACAGAGCCAGCATCCATTGTACGGGCCCCGGGGTCAGTGCCCGAGGAGCGGGCCCCGGGGTCAGTGCCCGAGGAGCGGGCCCCGGGGTCAGTGCCCGTGGAGCGGGCCCCGAGTCAGTGCCCGTGGAGCGGGCCCCGAGTCAGTGCCCGTGGAGCGGGCCCCGGGGTCAGTGCCCGAGGAGCGGGCCCCGGGGTCAGTGCCCGTGGAGCGGGCCCCGGGGTCAGTGCCCGTGGAGCGGGCCCCGGGGTCAGTGCCCAAGGAGCGGGACCCCGATCAGTGCCCGTGGAGCGGGCCCCGGGGTCAGTGCCCGTGGAGCGGGCCCCGAGTCAGTGCCCGTGGAGCGGGCCCCGGGGTCAGTGCCCGTGGAGAGGGACCCGGGGTCAGTGCCCGTGGAGAGGGACCCCGAGTCAGTGCCCGTGGAGAGGGACCCCGGGGTCAGTGCCCGTGGAGAGGGACCCCGATCAGTGCCCGTGGAGAGGGACCCCGAGTCAGTGCCCGTGGAGAGGGACCCGGGGTCAGTGCCCGTGGAGCGGGCCCCGGGGTCAGTGCCCGTGGAGCGGGCTCGGGGTCAGTGCCCGTGGAGAGGGACCCCGGGTCAGTGCCCGTGGAGCGGGCCCGGGGTCAGTGCCCGTGGAGCGGGCTCGGGGTCAGTGCCCGTGGAGCGGGCCCAGGGGTCAGTGCCCGTGGAGCGGGCCCCATGGTCAGTGCCCGTGGAGCGGGCCCCGGGGTCAGTGCCCGTGGAGCGGGCCCCGGGGTCAGTGCCCGTGGAGCGGGCCCCGGGGTCAGTGCCCGTGGAGCGGGCCCCGGGGTCAGTGCCCGTGGAGCGGGCCCCGGGGTCAGTGCCCGTGGAGCGGGCCCCGGGGTCAGTGCCCGTGGAGCGGGCTCGGGAGTGGCTCGCTGTGGAGACCAGGGCAACTCACTCTGTCACACGCACACGCTCAGTTTCTGTGACACGGACATTCGCACACACATACATTCACTCTCTCTCACACACACTGACTGCCGCTCACTATCACTCACACACACACTCTCATTCATCATGTGTGAGCCCAGAGCATGAGTGCTAGCAGGCTATTCGACTATGTGAGGTATCACCATCGAACTTGATCCTGTCCTAATTTGAAAGTCCGTGCAGGTGATCAGGAGGCTCTCCTGGGTGATTGTCCCCATTCTAACCCAGGACACAAGGACATCTTTGAAGCCCAGATGAATTGATCTGGGACGTGCCTGGCCTGGATCGTCCATTTCCACCCTGGGCAGCACATTTCACCACTGAGCCACTGGGGTAGCTGGTGGGCCCTGCAGCGGGAGTGAAGGAGTTAATCGGTTCAGGCCTGACTCACTGCGCTGGCATCTCACAGAGGCACAGAATGGCTGATTATAAATCTCGCCTGCTTGACAAGATCAGCCGCTTGGGGCTTTTGTACCAGCTCAGGGAGGGGGAGGGAGAGGGGGGGTGATTGGTCTCAGATCTCAGCTCCTGTACCAACCTGTCAAGCATCTGTCAAATTGGAAATGTATTCAATCTGCTGCTAAACACAGGGCAGGCCCGAAACTGGCCCGAATCTCCCCCGGCCTGTCACACCGCAGGGTCCAAGTAATCCTTCGATCCAGAAATCATTCTGCTTTGTCAAAAACACTTACAAATACATCTTACCCTCCCCCTCCTCTCCTAAAGACACTGACTCTCACTGGGGTACGGGTCCCACAGACACTGACTCTCACTGGGGTACGGGTTCCACAGACACTGACTCTCACTGGGGTACGGGTCCCACAGACACTGACTCTCACTGGGGTACGGGTCCCACAGACACTGACTCTCACTGGGGTACGGGTTCCACAGACACTGACTCTCACTGGGGTACGGGTCCCACAGACACTGACTCTCACTGGGGTACGGGTTCCACGGACACTGACTCTCACTGGGGTACGGGTCCCACAGACACTGACTCTCACTGGGGTACGGGTCCCACAGACACTGACTCTCACTGGGGTACGGGTTCCACAGACACTGACTCTCACTGGGATACGGGTCCCACAGACACTGGAGACTGGTCAAGAAGGTACGAGCCCATGGAATCCAGGGTGCCTTGGCACTTTGGATACAAAACTGGCTTAGTGGCAGAAGGCAGAGGGTGATGGTCGAAGGTTGTTTTTGTGACTGGAAGCCTGTGGCCAGTGGGGTACCACAGGGATCGGTGCTGGGTCCCTTGCTGTTTGTGGTCTACATTAATGACTTGGATATGAATGTAAAAGGTATGATCAGTAAGTTCGCTGATGATACAAAGATTGGTAGGGTGGTAAATAGCAAGGAGGATAGCCTCAGTCTGCAGGACGATATAGATGGGTTGGTCAGATGGGCGGAACAGTGGCAAATGGAATTTAACCCGGAAAAGTGCGAGGTGATGCACTTTGGAGGGACTAACAAGGCAAGGGAATACACAATGAATGGGAGGACCCTAGGCAAGACAGAGGGTCAGAGGGATCTTGGTGTGCAAGTTCACAGATCCCTGAAGGCGGCGGAACAGGTAGATAAGGTGGTAAAGAAGGCATATGGGATACTTGCCTTTATTAGCCGAGGCATAGAATATAAGAGCAAGGAGGTTATGATGGAGCTGTATAAAACACTGGTTAGGCCACAGCTGGAGTACTGTGTGCAGTTCTGGTCGCCGCACTACAGGAAGGATGTGATCACTTTGGAGAGGGTGCAGAGGAGATTCACCAGGATGTTACCAGGGCTGGAGCGCTTCAGCTATGAAGAGAGACTGGGAAGATTGGGTTTGTTTTCCTTGGAGCAGAGGAGGCTGAGGGGGGACATGATTGAGGTGTACAAAATTATGAGGGGCACAGATAGGATAGATACTAAGGAGCTTTTTCCCTTCGTTGAGGGTTCTATAACAAGGGGACATAGATTCAAGGTAAAAGGCGGGAGGTTTAGAGGGGATTTTAGAAAGAACTTTTTCACCCAGAGGGTGGTTGGAGTCTGGAACTCACTGCCTGAAAGGGTTGTGGAGGCAGGAACCCTCACAACATTCAAGAAGCATTTGGATGAGCACTTGAAATGCCATAGCATACAAGGCTACGGACCAAATGCTGGAATATGGGATTAGAGTAGACAGAGCTGATGGCCGGCGCGGACACGATGGGCCGAAGGGCCTCTATCCGTGCTGCATGACTCTATGACTCTATGACTCTCACTGGGGTACGGGTCCCACAGACACTAACTCTCACTGGGGTACGGGTTCCACAGACACTGACTCTCACTGGGGTACGGGTCCCACAGACACTGACTCTCACTGGGGTACGGGTCCCACAGACACTGACTCTCACTGGGGTACGGGTCCCACAGACACTGACTCTCACTGGGGTACGGGTCCCACAGACACTGACTCTCACTGGGGTACGGGTCCCACAGACACTGACTCTCACTGGGGTACGGGTCCCACAGACACTGACTCTCACTGGGGTACGGGTCCCACAGACACTGACTCTCACTGGGGTACGGGTCCCACAGACACTGACTCTCACTGGGGTACGGGTCCCACAGACACTGACTCTCACTGGGGTACGGGTCCCACAGACACTGACTCTCACTGGGGTACGGGTCCCACAGACACTGACTCTCACTGGGGTACGGGTTCCCCGGGCAGTGACTTAGTCACTGAGGTAAATATATTATACAGAGATCACAGAACCCTGTGTATTATATGGAGATCACATGATCCTTGTGTATTATACAGAGATGACAGGATCCTGTGTTTTATACAGAAACCACTGGAACCCCTGTATTGTACAGCGATCACATCATCCTGTGTATTATGCAAAGATCACATGGTTCCATGTTAAACAGGTATCACAGGATCCCCCATGTATTATACAGAGATCACTGGATCCCTATGTATTATACAGAGATCACTGGATCCCTATGTATTATACAGAGATCACTGGATCCCTATGTATTATACAGAGATCACTGGATCCCTATGTATTATACAGAGATCACTGGATCCCTATGTATTATACAGAGATCACTGGATCCCTATGTATTATACAGAGATCACTGGATCCCTATGTATTACACAGAGATCACTGGATCTGATTAATTTGCATATATCTCTACTTGCCGATTGAGAATTTATTCTCCAATGAGGCAACAGGTAAAAAAAAATCAATTTCCAAACCTCCCGACCCAGAGTTCAAACACAGGAACCGCGGGGAAAAGGAACGTGAGGGACTCCAGGACTCGGCCGGCTATTGTCTGGTCTCTTCTGCTGCAGGTGGTTGGAGGGCGTGCATCCTGTGGGAGGTGAGAACTTGCACAGGTTTGAGGGGCTGGGATCCAATGAGGTGGAGCAGGATTTGCTGTGATCTCCATTCACCACACTTACTGTCGGGAAGAGAAGAGGCTGGGATGGGCAGATAGATCAGGTCATTGGATTAGAACGGGAGGGGAAGAGCAGCATGGGATTGAGGAGTTAGAGGCTGAGACACAACACCCAGGGGGCAGGCAAGTATCCAGAGTGTGTGAAAGTGCCAAGGGTTTGTACTCAGGTCTGTAGCGACAGGTCCTTGATAAAGTGCCTGTGGATGTAATTGTTTTATCAGAATGTGCGATCGAAGGCAGATTACTGAGTGAAACAAAGGAGACTCTGTAACCTGAGCAGAGTTAGCAGTGTCCCAGTTAACAGCCAAGTTGGCGCAAGTGATGTGCAGTCACCCTCTCTTGCCCTGCACAAGCCTCTGGGTCGGGGACAGCGGACTGTACTGGTCATTGGTCACTGTCTGGTGCGGTGCTGAACCCGTACAGACCAGGAAAATCCACTTCCATTCCCTGGTCTGTTGGCCAATCTCAGAGAGGCAGAGGCTGGGGCTCCTCACTGGGCCTCTCGGTGACCCTGGTGTTGGTAACAGGCCCCGGCTCCCGATCACCATCCAGTGACCCCAGTCCAGTGTCAGCCCACCCTCCAAGGCAAGACTCCCCTCTCACGCCCAGAGGCGACAGGGAGTCGGGGAGTGCCTGTTTCTCGGTGGGAGGGTGGGGAACGTGTGTTGCAGGCCACGTATCCGTCCAGGAGGTGCCTGAAACTGGCGTCAGGTCCAGTAGCGCCCGTGAATCGGGAGCCTAGCACCTGTTTCAGGCCCCTTTGTGAAATTGGTTTGTGGTCGGCTGGCGGAGTGGGGGAGGGGAGCGGGAGGGTAGGGGGAGGGGGGAGGGGGGAGGGGCCCGGCCTAGTGATCCCCTGGTGGGAGGCCTGTTCCATTCTGAGGGAGGGAACTCGTTAACATAACGCCAGCGGGTTGCGGGCTCTGAATGGGAGTCCCGCTGCAGCTCGGTGAGGGGCGGGCGAGGCCTCCGGGCCTACACAATATCTACAGGCTGACCAGGCCTGCAGCAAAGTAAGAAAGAACGAACTTGCATTTATAGAGCGTCCTTCATGACCTCAGGACGTCCCAAACAGCCAATAAAGTACTTTTGAAGTGTAGTCATTGTTGTAATGTAGGAAACGCAGCAGCCAATTTGCACACAGCAAGATCCCACAAATAACCAGATAATCTGTTTTTTAGTGTTGAGGGTTAAACATTGGCCAGGACACCGGGGAGAACTCACCTCCTCTTCTTTGAAATAATCTGCCATCGGATCTTTTACATTCACCTGAGAGGGGCAGACGGGGCCTCGGTTTAACGTCTCATTGGAAAGACGGCACCTCCGACAGTGCAGCACTCCCTCAGTACTGACCCTCCGACAGTGCAGCACTCCCTCAGTACTGACCCTCCGACAGTGCAGCACTCCCTCAGTACTGACCCTCCGACAGTGCAGCACTCCCTCAGTACTGACCCTCCGACAGTGCAGCGCTCCCTCAGCACTGACCCTCCGACAGTGCGGCGCTCCCTCAGTACTGACCCTCCGACAGTGCGGCGCTCCCTCAGTACTGACCCTCCGACAGTGCAGCACTCCCTCAGTACTGACCCTCCGACAGTGCAGCGCTCCCTCAGTACTGACCCTCCGACAGTGCAGCGCTCCCTCAGCACTGATCCTCCGACAGTGCAGCGCTCCCTCAGCACTGACCCTCCGACAGTGCGGCGCTCCCTCAGTACCGGCCCTCCGACAGTGCGGCGCTCCCTCAGTACCGACCCTCCGACAGTGCAGCGCTCCCTCAGTACCGGCCCTCCGACAGTGCGGCGCTCCCTCAGTACTGACCCTCCGACAGTGCGGCGCTCCCTCAGTACCGACCCTCCGACAGTGCGGCGCTCCCTCAGTACCGACCCTCCGACAGTGCGGCGCTCCCTCAGTACCGACCCTCCGACAGTGCGGCGCTCCCTCAGTACCGACCCTCCGACAGTGCGGCGCTCCCTCAGTACTGGCACTGGGGAGCGTCGGCCCGGATTACGGGGCTCAAGTTCTCTGGAGTGGGGGCTCGAACCCACGACCTTCCGACTCAGAGACGAGACTGCGACTCACGGAGCCACGGCCGACACCTAAAGGCTGAAGACGGAGCGTTTCCGGGATTCGGGAGCAGGAAGGGACGCCCGTTAAACGAGCCCAGATCCTTGAGGGATCCGGGAAGGGAAAAAATTCTGTGACCTTTTCCCAGGTGAAGGACGAGAAAAGGGGTCAGGGGTGACGGGGAGTAGAACAGGAAATGATGCCATCTCCTCCTTCCCCACGAGGGAACGGAGCGACTCAGAGATTTCGACTAATTAAAAAGCCTAAAATAACATTACATTAATAACCTTCAGTCTCTCCAGTCTCACAAGAGAGCAGATTTAAAGAGATTCCATTATTCTGGGAGCAATAAAAACCCAGACCGTCTGGCAGTGGAACAGTGGCAGGATTGTCTTTAACTCTTCCCCGTGGCCAAGGAGAGAGAACCAGCTCCTGGCCGCCGCGCTGCGACTCCCCCTCGCTGGAACGTGAGAGCGTGGAGGTCGGGCGGTCAGTCGAGGACAGGAGTGGGCCCCAGATTGTGATCTTTTCTCCCCCCCCCCCCGCCCCCCCCCTCACCCCAAACTGTCAAGCTGACACTCTAGGCCCGCCAGTGCTGGATGGGTCCCTGGTTTGCTATTGCTGCTCGTGGTACCTCTCCCCCCAGCAAAGGTCAGCGACGTAGGGAGGGGGGAGAGAATGGGGGAGGCGGAGGGGGGGACTTTATTTTAAAAATCCACTTCACACAAATTTAGAGACTCACACAGAATGTACAGCACAGAAACAGGCCATTCGGCCCCACTGGTCTATCCCGGTGTTTATGCTCCACACGAGCCTCCTCCCTCCCTACTTCATCTCACCCGATCAGCGTATCCTTCTATTCCTTTCTCCCTCATGTGTTTATCCAGCTTCCCCTTAAATGTATCTACACTATTCACCTCAACTACTCCTTGTGGGAGCGAGTTCCACATTCTCACCACTCTCTGGGTAAAGAAGTTTCTCCTGAATTCACTATTGGATTTATTAGTGACTATCGTATATTTATGGCCTCTAGTTCTGGTCTCCCCCACAAGTGGAAACATTTTCTCTACGTCTACCCTATCGAAACCCTTTCATAATCTTAAAGACCTCTATCAGGTCACCCCTCAGTCTTCTCTTTTCTGGAGAAAAGAGCCCCAGCCTGTTCAGCCTTTCCTGATATGTGTAACCTCTCAGTTCTGGTATCATCCTCGTGAATCTTTTCTGCACCTTCTCCACTGCCTCGATATCCTTTATAGTGGTCCAATTTCAACAGTTTTCATCCCATTGGCCACTGAACAGATTTTTCCCTTAGATTTTTTCAGGAGGATCTTTGGTTCCTTGTTGATGTTTGAGAAATGGACAGTTTCTGGTCTCTTGCCCTGCTCCAATTTCCCTATGTTTTGTTGACTAGAGTAGAATGGGCCTATACTCTCTGGAGTTTAGAAGAATGAGAGGTGATCTCATTGAAACATAAGATCCTGAGGGGGCTTGACAGGGTAGATGCTGAGAGGTTGTTTCCCCTGGCTGGAGAGTCTAGAACTAGGGGGCATAGTCTCAGGATAAGGGGTTGGACATTTAGGACTGAGATGAGGAGGAATTTCTTCACTCAGAGGGTTGTGAATCTTTGGAATTCTCTACCCCAGAGGGCTGTGGATGCTCAGTCATTGAGTATATTCAAGGCTGCGATCGATGGATTTTTGGACTCTAGGGGAACCAAGGGATATGGGGATCGGGCGGGAAAGTGGAGTTGAGGTCGAAGATCAGCCATGATCTGATTGAATGGCGGAGCAGGCTCGAGGGGGTGTATGGCCTACTCCTGCTCCTATTTCTTATGGTCTTATGTTTTACACAGTCCGATCCCACAGAATATGTAATACATGGGGTAGAAATTGGGCCTTGTTGCCCCTGTTGTACAGGTGCCGATTTTGGGGACCAATCTCCTGCGCCCCAGGGACACCAGAAAGACGTCCAATCTGATATTGGGGGTCAGACCATTTCTCAGGTGTCCCTGGCGGCTGCCTTAAAACAGGCATGAGGCCCCTTACATGTGTTTTAGGCCCCATTGCAGGAATTGGTCAGCGATGAGTGGGAACAGGAGTCTGGTCTCTCCGCCCAGGGTTCTCCAGTGGCCTCCAACTAAAGGTCAGTTCTTTTATATAAAACTATTCAAAAAACACTACTATGGAGCCAGGAAACCAGGAGTGGCCCTCCGACTATATAATCCTCGCGATCGCCATCCCCCCAATCACCACTGCACCCCCCAACCCCCCCGCCCGGGACTTATCCTCTGGCCCATGCTGGTGATCCCTCTCTCAATCCCTCCCTCATTCACTCTCTCAATCCCTCCCTCATTCCCTCTCTCAATCCCTCCCTCATTCCCTCTCTCGATCCCTCCCTCATTCACTCTCTCGATCCCTCCCTCATTCCCTCTCTCAATCCCTCCCTCATTCACTCTCTCGATCCCTCCCTCATTCCCTCTCTCAATCCCTCCCTCATTCCCTCTCTCGATCCCTCCCTCATACCCTCTCTCAATCCCTCCCTCATTCCCTCTTTCGATCCCTCCCTCATTCCCTCGCTCAATCCCTCCCTCATTCCCTCTCTCGATCCCTCCCTCATTCCCTCTCTCGATCCCTCCCTCATTCCCTCTTTCAATCCCTCCATCATTCCCTCTCTCAATCCCTCCCTCATTCCCTCTCTCGATCCCTCTCTCAATCCCTCTCTCAATTCCTCTCTCATTCCCTCTCTCGATCCCTCCCTCATTCACTCTCTCAATCCCTCCATCATTCCCTCTTTCAATCCCACCATCATTCCCTCTTTCAATCCCTCCCTCATTCCCTCTCTCAATCCCTCCCTCATTCCCTCCATCATTCCCTCTTTCAATCCCTCCCTCATTCCCTCTCTCAATCCCTCCCTCATTCCCTCTCTCAATCCCTCCCTCATTCCCTCTCTCAATCCCTCCCTCATTCCCTCTTTCAATCCCTCCCTCATTCCCTCTCTCGATCCCTCCCTCATTCCCTCTCTCAATCCCTCCCTCATTCCCTCTTTCAATCCCTCCCTCATTCCCTCTCTCAATCCCTCCCTCATTCCCTCTTTCAATCCCTCCATCATTCCCTCTCTCAACCCCTCCCTCATTCCCTCTCTCAATCCCTCCCTCATTCCCTCTCTCAATCCTTCCCTCATTGCCTCTCTCAATCCCTCCCTCATTCCCTCTCTCAATCCCTCCCTCATTCCCTCTCTCAATCCCTCCCTCATTCCCTCTTTGAATCCCTCCATCATTCCCTCTCTCGATCCCTCCCTCATTCCCTCTCTCGTTCATTCTCTTGATCCCTTTCTCATTCCCTCTCTCAATCTGTCCCTCATTCCCTCTCTCAATCCCTCTCTCGTTCCCTCTCTTATTCCCTCTCTGGTTCGCTCTCTCGTTCCCTCTCTCGATCCCTATCTCGTTCCCTCTCTTATTCCCTCTCTCGTTCCCTCTCTCGTTCCCTCTCTTATTCCCTCTCTCGATCCCTCTCTCTCGTTCCCTCTCTCATTCCCTCTCTCGATCCCTCTCATTCCCTCTCTCAATCCGTCTCTCATTCCCTCTCTCAATCCTTCTGTCACTCTCTCATTCTCTATCTTGATCCCTCTCTCGTTCCTTCTCTCGATCGCTTTCTCATTCTTTTGTTTCCTTGTTCCCTCGTTCAATCTCTCTCTCATTCCCTCTCTGGTTCCTTCGTTCCCACACTCATTCCCTCTCTTGTTCCCTTATTCCCTCTCTCGTTCCTTTGTTCTCTCTCTCTCGTTTCCTCTTTTGTTCCCTCTTTCCCTCTCTTGTTCCCTCGTTGCCTATCTCATTCCCTTGTTCCCACTTTCGTTCCCTCTCTCATTCCCACTCTCATTCCCTCTCTTGTTCCCTCTCTCATTCCCTAACTCATTCCCTCTCTCAATCCTCTCTCGATCCCTCTCTCGATCCCTCTCTCATTCCCTCTCTCGATCCCTCTCTCGATCCCTCTCTCATTCCCTCTCTCGATCCCTATCTCGTTCCCTCTCTCGATCCCTCTCTCGTTCCTCTCTCGATCCCTCTCTTGTTCCCTCTCTCGTTCCTCTCTCGATCCTCTCTCGTTCCCTCTCTTATTCCCTCTCTCATTCCCTCTCTCGATCCTCTCTCGTTCCCTCTCTCATTCCCTCTCTCAATCCTCTCTCGATCCTCTCTCGTTCCCTCTCTCGATCCTCTCTCGTTCCCTCTCTCGTTCCCTCTCTCATTCCCTGTTTGACTCCCTCCCTGGGCCCCCTACACCCTGTGCTGACTCCGTGTTGAACCTCAGGCAGTTAGTGAGCGGTCACTCAATCTGGTGTCAGCCAGCGTTCCACAAACAGCTACAATTCTTTCCAGATCAAAGATCGAGCTGTTCACAGAGCAGGAAACTCGATCTGAACACTCGCTGCCAACTGCGCAGGGGGATGGGAAGGGGAGAGAGCACT
The DNA here is from genome assembly GCF_035084215.1 of Heptranchias perlo. Taxonomy (NCBI): domain Eukaryota; kingdom Metazoa; phylum Chordata; class Chondrichthyes; order Hexanchiformes; family Hexanchidae; genus Heptranchias; species Heptranchias perlo. The sequence goes on from NC_090352.1 coordinate 39,059,692, forward strand.
AGTGTCAGCCTGTGAGGAGAGGGCAAAAGAGCAGAGTGTGTGTCTCCGTGAGCGTGTGGGGGGTGTGCACGCGTGTTGTGTGTGTGCGTGTGTTTTGTGTGTGTGTATTGTGTTTGTGTGTGTGTTTTGTGTGTGTGTGTATTGTGTTTGTGTGCGTGTGTTGTGTGCCCCTCTGTGTGTGTGTGTGTGTGTGCCTGTGTTTTGTGTGTGTGTGTGTGTGTGTGTGCCTGTGTTTTGTGTGTGTGTGTGTGCCTGTGTTTTGTGTGTGTGTGTGTGCCTGTGTTTTGTGTGTGTGTGTGTGCCTGTGTTTTGTGTCTGTGTGTGTGTGTGTGCCTGGGTTTTGTGTCTGAGTGTGTGTGCCTGTGTTTTGTGTCTGTGTGTGTGTGTGTGTGTGTGCCTGTGTTTTGTGTCTCTGTGTGTGTGTGTGCCTGTGTTTTGTGTGTGTGTGTGTGCCTGTGTTTTGTGTCTGTGTTTTGTGTCTCTGTGTGTGTGTGTGTGTGTGCCTGTGTTTTGTGTCTGAGTGTGTGTAAGGGAGTGGGTCTGGAGCAGTGTCTCTATTCCTGTGGACAGGTCAGAATGTCAGAATTCAAGGGGTTCAAACGCTCAGTTTTATAACCGTGAGTTGTCTTTATCTGGTCAGCAAATCTCATCACAGCAAAATCAGTCTGATCAGCACTGGGACCAGGTGAGGGCCTGTAATATCTGACCCAGGTGAGGGCCTGTAACATCTGACCCAGGTGAGGCCCTGTAATATCTGACCCAGGTGAGGGCCTGTAATATCTGACCCAGGAGAGGCCCTGTAATATCTGACCCAGGTGAGGCCCTGTAATATCTGACCCAGGAGAGGCCCTGCAATATCTGACCCAGGTGAGGCCCTGTAATATTTGACCCAGGAGAGGCCCTGTAATATCTGACCCAGGTGAGGGCCTGTAATATCTGACCCAGGTGAGGGCCTGTAATATCTGACCCAGGTGAGGCCCTGTAATATCTGACCCAGGTGAGGCCCTGTAATATTTGACCCAGGAGAGGCCCTGTAACATCTGACCCAGGTGAGGGCCTGTAATATCTGACCCAGGTGAGAGCCTGTAATATCTGACCCAGGTGAGGGCCTGTAATATCTGACCCAGGTGAGGGCCTGTAATATCTGACCCAGGTGAGGCCCTGTAATATTTGACCCAGGAGAGGCCCTGTAACATCTGACCCAGGAGAGGTCCTGTAATATCTGACCCAGGAGAGGGCCTGTAATATCTGACCCAGGTGAGGCCCTGTAATATCTGACCCAGGTGAGGCCCTGTAATATTTGACCCAGGAGAGGCCCTGTAATATTTGACCCAGGAGAGGCCCTGTAATATTTGACCCAGGAGAGGCCCTGTAACATCTGACCCAGGAGAGGCACTGTAATATCTGACCCAGGTGAGGGCCTGTAATATCTGACCCAGGTGAGGCCCTTTAATATCTGACCCAGGTGAGGCCCTGTAATATCTGACCCAGGTGAGGGCCTGTAATATCTGACCCAGGAGAGGGCCTGTAATATCTGACCCAGGTGAGGCCCTGTAATATCTGACCCAGGTGAGGCCCTGTAATATCTGACCCAGGTGAGGCCCTGTAATATCTGACCCAGGTGAGGCCCTGTAATATCTGACCCAGGTGAGGCCCTGTAATATCTGACCCAGGTGAGGGCCTGTAATATCTGACCCAGGTGAGGCCCTGTAATATCTGACCCAGGTGAGGCCCTGTAATATCTGACCCAGGTGAGGCCCTGTAATATCTGACCCAGGTGAGGCCCTGTAATATCTGACCCAGGTGAGGCCCTGTAATATCTGACCCAGGAGAGGCCCTGTAATATCTGACCCAGGTGAGGGCCTGTAATATCTGACCCAGGTGAGGCCCTGTAATATCTGACCCAGGTGAGGCCCTGTAATATCTGACCCAGGTGAGGCCCTGTAATATCTGACCCAGGTGAGGGCCTGTAATATCTGACCCAGGTGAGGCCCTGTAATATCTGACCCAGGTGAGGCCCTGTAATATCTGACCCAGGTGAGGGCCTGTAATATCTGACCCAGGTGAGGCCCTGTAGTTTTTAACACAGGTTTGAGTGCATTGGCGATATCCCAAGACTCAATTTTCAGATTGGGACTTCTTTAACAAATGTCCAGAACATTCTTTGCCCAGCTCTGCATCCATTACTGTCTCACTAAACCCTGCCTCCTTTCTACTCACAGTGTCGGCCGTGGCTCGGAGGGCCTCACTCTTGTCTCTGAGTCAGAAGGTCGTGGGTTCGAGCCCCCACTCCAGAGACTTGAACCCATGATCCAGGCTGACACTCCCACTGCAGTGCTGAGGGAGTGCTACACTGTCAGAGGTGCCGTCTTTTGGATGAGCCTGATGCCCCGTCTGCCCTCTCAGGTGGACGTAAAAGATCACACGGCCAAGTTTTCGAAGAAGAGCAGAGGGGAGTTCTCCCCGGTGTCCTGGGGCCAATATTTATCCCTCAACCAACATCACCAAAAAACAGATTATCTGGTTATTATCACGATGCTGTTTGTGGGATCTTGCTGTGCGCAGCTAGGCTGCTGCGTTCACTACATTACAACAGTGGCGACACTTCATTGGCTGTAAAGCGCTTTGGGACGTCCTGAGGTTGTGAAAGGCGCTGTAGAAATGCAAATCTTTCTTGTTCTCAAGCAGGAGGGTGTTGAGCACAGAGTGAGGGTGGGGGAGATGGAGAGTTGGGGGCGAGTGCCATCAGGAGCAGAGTTTGCATCTGTGGGGGGCCTTGCCCAGAGGTCTCCTACGTTTCACCGCACAACGATACTGTAAACACCATCGACTTAATCTGGAGTGTCGGCCTGGATTATGAGTTTAAGTCTCTGAAGTGGGGACTTGAACCCATGACCTTCTGACTCAGAGGCGAGAGAGTGAGCCCCGGCTGACAGTGTGAGTAGAAGGGAGGGGGGGTTTAGTGAGACAGACGCACTTGATGGATGCAGAGCTCCAAGTGGATTAGGACACAGCTAAGTGTTTGAGAAGATGCAGTAAACCTGAGTGTACTGGAGTGTGACTGCATCAAAGATCAGCTGCACTGAGCTTAATTCCACTCAACAAACAACACATTCCATCCCAATAATGTCATTGTTTCCCCTGAGCAGTAAAATACTTGTCTACAGGGGAACATGGAACGGAGGTCGTGGGGACCCTCTCTCCCACTGCTGGGGGGGGGGGGGTCACAGTGTGGGGCACAGTGTGGGGCACAGTGTGGGGCACAGTGTGGGGCACAGTGTGGGGCACAGTGTGGGGTACAGGGTGGGGCACAGTGTGGGGTACAGTGTGGGGCACAGTGTGGGGCACAGTGTGGGGTACAGGGTGGGGCACAGTGTGGGGTACAGTGTGGGGCACAGTGTGGGGCACAGTGTGGGGCACAGTGTGGGGTACAGGGTGGGGCACAGGGTGGGGCACAGTGTGGGGCACAGGGTGGGGCACAGTGTGGGGCACAGGGTGGGGCACAGGGTGGGGCACAGGGTGGGGCACAGGGTGGGGCACAGTGTGGGGCACAGGGTGGGGCACAGTGTGGGGCACAGGGTGGGGCACAGTGTGGGGCACAGTGTGGGGTACAGTGTGGGGAACAGTGTGGGGCACAGTGTGGGGTACAGGGTGGGGCACAGGGTGGGGCACAGTGTGGGGCACAGGGTGGGGCACAGTGTGGGGCACAGGGTGGGGCACAGTGTGGGGCACAGTGTGGGGCACAGTGTGGGGCACAGGGTGGGGCACAGTGTGGGGTACAGGGTGGGGCACAGGGTGGGGCACAGTGTGGGGCACAGGGTGGGGCACAGTGTGGGGCACAGGGTGGGGCACAGTGTGGGGCACAGTGTGGGGTACAGTGTGGGGCACAGTGTGGGGCACAGTGTGGGTCACAGTGTGGGTCACAGGGTGGGGCACAGTGTGGGGCACAGTGTGGGGTACAGGGTGGGGCACAGTGTGGGTCACAGGGTGGGGCACAGTGTGGGGTACAGGGTGGGGCACAGTGTGGGTCACAGGGTGGGGCACAGTGTGGGGCACAGTGTGGGGCACAGTGTGGGGTACAGTGTGGGGTACAGTGTGGGGCACAGTGTGGGGTACAGTGTGGGGCACAGGGTGGGGCACAGTGTGGGGTACAGTGTGGGGTACAGTGTGGGGCACAGTGTGGGGTACAGGGTGGGGCACAGTGTGGGGTACAGTGTGGGGTACAGTGTGGGGCACAGTGTGGGGTACAGTGTGGGGTACAGTGTGGGGCACAGTGTGGGGTACAGTGTGGGGCACAGGGTGGGGCACAGTGTGGGTCACAGGGTGGGGTACAGTGTGGGTCACAGGGTGGGGTACAGTGTGGGGCACAGGGTGGGGTACAGTGTGGGGTACAGTGTGGGGTACAGTGTGGGGTACAGTGTGGGGCACAGGGTGGGGTACAGTATGGGGTACAGTGTGGGGTACAGTGTGGGGCACAGGGTGGGGCACAGGGTGGGGTACAGTGTGGGGTACAGTGTGGGGTACAGTGTGGGGCACAGGGTGGGGTACAGTGTGGGGTACAGTGTGGGGCACAGGGTGGGGTACAGTATGGGGCACAGGGTGGGGTACAATGTGGGGCACAGGGTGGGGTACAGTGTGGGGTACAGTGTGGGGCACAGGGTGGGGTACAATGTGGGGCACAGGGTGGGTCACAGTGTGGGGCACAAGATGTGGCACAGTGTGGGATACAGGCTGGGGTACAGTGTGGGGTACAGTGTAGGGCATGGTATGGGGTACAGGGTGGGGTTTCGGGTGCGGTACAGTGTGGGGCACAAGGTGGGGTACAGTGTGGGGCATGGTATGGGGTACAGTGTGGGGTACAGTGTGGGGCATGGTATGGGGTACAGTGTGGGGTACAGGGTGGGGCACAGAGTGGGGGTACAGTCTCAGGCAGGATAGTGCAGGGGAATCCAGGCCATGACACTGAATCCCACCCTGTACCCCACCCCACACTGTACCCCCTCCCCCCCCGTACTGGGGGAGGGTGTCCCATGTCATACAGACCAGGCTCTGGCCCAGGTCTGTACAGAGTTTGACCGCAGTGGCCTCCTGGGTTAGGAAGAGGAAGAGGATTTGGGGTGAGGTCAGGTTCGGCCTCAGCTCTCTCTCCGCTCGACAGTCACACTGCACTGTCCATCCTCCTCATTACAGACAATGTTATCCTGGGATAACGGGCACCTCACTCCAGAGACCATTCAGGAATCGAGAGAGGGAATAAGAGAGGAAAAGAGAGCAACTGAGAGAAGGAATAAGAGGAAGAGGGAGAGAATGAGGGAGGGACGGAGGGAGGGAATGAGGGAGGGACGGAGGGAGGGAATGAGGGAGGGACGGAGGGAGGGACGGAGGGAGGGAATGAGGGAGGGACGGAGGGAGGGAATGAGGGAGGGACAGAGGGAGGGAATGAGGGAGGGACGGAGGGAGGGAGGGAATGAGGGAGGGATGGAGGGAGGGACGGAGGGAGGGAATGAGGGAGGGACGGAGGGAGGGACAGAGGGAGGGAATGAGGGAGGGACCGAGGGAGGGACGAAGGGAGGGAATGAGGGAGGGACGAAGGGAGGGAATGAGGGAGGGAGGGAATGAGGGAGGGACAGAGGGAGGGAATGAGGGAGGGCAGGAGGGAGGGACGGAGGCAATGATCCCTGGCTGATTTCCCCTCCCTAACCCAAGGTCACCTTGGCCACAACCCCAAAGGGGAGCAGTTGATTGAGCACAGACCCAGTGGGATTGAAGCAGGAACTGGGGCCTCTCAGGACTTGGCCACCAGAGGAAGTTCATCCACTAAATCATTAACCTCAGTAAATATCACACAAGCCCTTTGCAGACAATCCAGTGAAAGGCGACGCCATCAAACGGTCTAAAGCCTGTGCAATTCCTCTTTATAGCAGGATAGTGATTACCGAGCGAACACACATCCAGTAATGGATCACGGGCTGGAGCCAGGATCAGGACACAACCTGAGCGTTCGAGCAGCTGGTGAGATCTCAATCGCAGCTCATCTCTGTCACCAGAGACACATTCCATCTCGGTGCAGTCACTGTCGCCCCTGGACGACCTAACCTGCCCGCAGAGAACTCGTGTCAGCTCAATCTGACCTGTCGGCCAAGAGCCAGGAGCAATGGGTAAAAGCACTGGGCCATTCGGACCAGGGCGAGTCCAAGTTCCACCCCTGCTCTCGGCACTGGCAGGTGCGTTAGAATTAGTTTCACCGTCCCCGGGGTACGGGGTGGGGAAAATCAGCCAGGGTTCCTGCTCCTGATCTACTGTCCAGAGATTCCTGTCAGAAAACAGAGGTCGTGTGACGACAGGATCCTGCACAATTTAACACCCTCGCTGCGAAAACAATGGAGGCAGCACCTTCAGGAGGGGAGGGGAGGGGAGGAAAGGGGGAAAGGGGAGGAAAGGTGAGGGGAAGATGAGGAGGGGAGGGGTGGGGAGGAGTGGAGAAAGAGAGCAATCCGTGCTTTTGTCACCTCCGGACTCAACTATTCCAGTGCTCTCCTCTCCGGCCTCCCATCTTCCACCCTCCATAAACTTGAGCTCATCCAAAACTCTGCTGCCCGTATCCTAACTCGCACCAAGTCCCGTTCACCCATCACCCCCTGTGCTCGCTGACCTACATTGGCTCCCGGTCCGGGAACACCTCGATTTTAAAATTCTCATCCTTGTTTAAAAATCCCTCCATGGCCCTCGCCCCCCTCCCTATCTCTGTAACCTCCTCCAGCCCCTACAACCCTCCGAGATCTCTGCGCTCCTCCAATTCTGGCCTCTTGTCCATCCCCCGATTCCTTTGCCTCACCATTGGGTCTGGAATTCCCTCCCTAAACCTCTCCGCCTCTCTCTCCTCCTTTAAGACGCTCCTTAAAACCTACCTCATTGACCAAGTCACCTGTCCTAATATCTCCCTACGTGGCTCGGTGTCAATTTTTGTCTGATTTACGCTCCAGTGAAGCACCTTGGGACGTTTTACTACGTTAAAGTTGATTTATAAAAGTGCAAGTTGCTGTTGTTGCAAACTTAAAAGCTCATTTCGTTTTGACTCTGACGCTGAAGGAACTCGAGGGGTTAAGGAGATGTGGGAATTAAGATCTTGAGGCTGGGCCCAGACTGCTCATGGAAAAACTGCAAAGATAACCGTGCGGTATCAAGCTGGAAAAGTATTTGCATTTCCCGGGACTCTGGCAGGAGCTGATATGAATATAATGGACGGGACTGTGAGGCTGGAGTCCGTTATCTGGAGATGCTGTGAGAAAGGGAGAGAGTTTAGCCAATCCCTGGTCCAAGGAGATAACAGCATTACATCACTGGAGCCCGAGCAGTCCTCACTATCTCCAGGCAACGTAGTCGGAGAGATAAAAACCCTCCCGAGCCCACAGATAGCACCGAGAGATACACGTTTACTGCATCATTGGAGCTGGTGTGAAGGCAGGGATAAGGAGACAAGATTTTGAGAGGAAGCACTGAAAATGACTCCTCCCCTTAACAGTCTCACTCAAACAGGTCAATGGGCCAGAGTCCAGCCTCTCATCGCTCGGACCTCTGGCCCAGACAGAAGGGGCGAGCGGCTCCTTTAAATGATGGTGGAACTGGGTGATGCAGTGGGTTGGATATTCTACCGATTCACCCCCGCCCCCGGGGCTATCTATTGGGAGGAGGAATCTTCTGTCCCAATCTCTGAACCTGCCTAAAAGGGGAGAATCTCCACTTCAGTTCCCGGGCACCAAAACCCACCCATCATCAGCATATTAATACATGCTGTACCCTGGATCTAACCCGTGCTGTACCTGCCCTGGGAGTGTTTGATGGGACAGTGTAGAGGGAGCTTTACTCTGTATCTAACCCGTGCTGTACCTGCCCTGGGAGTGTTTGATGGGACAGTGTAGAGGGAGCTTTACTCTGTATCTAACCCGTGCTGTACCTGCCCTGGGAGTGTTTGATGGGACAGTGTAGAGGGAGCTTTACTCTGTATCTAACCCGTGCTGTACCTGCCCTGGGAGTGTTTGATGGGACAGTGTAGAGGGAGCTTTACTCTGTATCTAACCCGTGCTGTACCTGCCCTGGGAGTGTTTGATGGGACAGTGTAGAGGGAGCTGTACCCTGGATCTAACCCGCGCTGTACCTGCCCTGGGAGTGTTTGATGGGACAGTGTAGAGGGAGCTTTACTCTGTATCTAACCCGTGCTGTACCTGCCCTGGGAGTGTTTGATGGGACAGTGTAGAGGGAGCTTTACTCTGTATCTAACCCGTGCTGTACCTGCCCTGGGAGTGTTTGATGGGACAGTGTGGAGGGAGCTTTACTCTGTATCTAACCTGTGCTGTACCTGCCCTGGGAGTGTTTGACGGGACAGTGTGGAGGGAGCTTTACTCTGTATCTAACCTGTGCTGTACCTGCCCTGGGAGTGTTTGATGGGACAGTGTAGAATCATAGAATCATAGAACGGTTACAGCACGGAAGGAGGCCATTCGGCCCGTTGAATCTGTGCTGGCTCTATGTAAGAGCAATCCAGCTAGTCCCACTCCCCTGCCCTATCCCCGTAGCCCTGCAAATTTTTTCCTTTCAAGTACTTATCCAGTTCCCTTTTGAAGGCCATGATTGAATCTGCCTCGACCACCCCCTCAGGCAGTGCATTCTGGATCCTAACCACTCGCTGTGTAAAAAAGAGTTTTTCCTCATGTCACCTTTGGTTCTTTTGCCAATCACCTTAAATCTATGTCCTCTGGTTCTTGACCCTTCTGCCAATGGGAACAGTTTCTCTCTATCTACTCTGTCTAGACCCTTCATGATTTTGAATACCTCGATCAAATCTCCTCTCAACCTTCTCTGTTCCAAGGAGAACAACTCAGCTTCTCCAGTCTATCCACGTAACTAAAGTCCCACATCCCTGGAATCATTCTAGTAAATCTCTTCTGCACCCTCTCTAAGGCCTTCACATCTTTCCTAAAGTGCGGTGCCCAGAACTGGACACAATACTCCAGTTATGGCCGAACCAATGTTTTATAAAGGTTCATCATGACTTCCATACTTTTGTACTCTATGCCTCTATTTATAAAGCCCAGGATCCCGTATGCTTCTTTAACCGCATTCTCAACCTGCGCTGCCACCTTCAATGATTTGTGCACATATACCCCCAGATCTCTCTGTTCCTGTACCCCTTTTAGAGTTGTGCCCTCTAGTTTATATTGCCTCTCCTCGTTCTTCCCACCAAAATGTATCACTTCACATTTTTCTGCATTAAATTTCATCTGCCACGTGTCCGCCCATTCCACCAGCCTGTCTATATCCTCTTGAAGTCTATCACTATCCTCCTCACTGTTCACTACACTTCCAAGTGTTGTGTCATCTGCAAATTTTGAAATTGTGCCCTGTACACCCAAGTCCAAGTCATTAATATATATCAAGAAAAGCAGTGGTCCCAGCACCGACCCCTGGGGAACACCACTGTACACCTCCCTCCAGTCTGAAAAACAACCGTTCACCACTACTCTCTGTTTCCTGTCACTTAGCCAATTCTGTATCCATGTTGCTACTGCCCCCTTTTATTCCATGGGCTTCAATCTTGATAACAAGCCTATTATGTGGCACTTTATCAAACGCCTTTTGAAAGTCCATATACAGCACAACAAATGCATTGCCCTCATCGACCCTCTCTGTTACCTCATCAAGTTAGTTAAAAACGATTTGCCTTTAACAAATCCGTGCTGGCTTTCCCTAATCAATCCACACTTGCCCAAGTGACTGTTAATTCTGTCCCGGATTATCGTTTCTAAAAGTTTCCCCGCCACTGAGGTTAAACTGACCGGCCTGTAGTTGCTGGGTTTATCCTTACACCCTTTTTTGAACAAGGGGGTGTAGAGGGAACTTTACTCTGTATCTAACCTGTGCTGTCCCTGTCCTGTTTGATGGGACAGTGTAGAGGGAGCTTTACTCTACATCACCTACAGGGGAAGGGGAACTGTACCCCAGTAAGAGGCAGCACCTTCAGGGGAGTGGCGGGGGTGGGGGGCTGGAATTAAACCAGCCCCATCTCTGTTTTGTGCGCCTAAGTCACTGACAAGTGCGGGTGAGGTTGTGAGCTGTTTGTGGCTCGTTGCCACAAGTGGCATCAGATAGAATGAGTTTATGAGGTTCTGAGTTCTGAGCTGTCATAAAACCTCTCCGTCAGGGACCTAAGTTTAGAGAAACAGTTCCTCAGATTAATTTAACCTTTATAGCTGTGAGAGAGTTTCAGCAGGAGCCCAAACACAGAACCTGCCAGGAAGTCACAAACTTGAATCAGCATTGTGTGGAATCAAAACCCTGCCTGGATCAGGACTGCGTCTGGATCAGGACTGTGTCTGGATCAGGACTGCGTCTGGATCAGGACTGCATCTGGATCAGGACAGTTTCTGTTTCCGGACTGTGTCTAGATCAGGACTGCGTCTGGATCAGGACTGTGTCGAAATCAGGACTGCGTCTGGATCAGGATTGTGTCTGGATCAGGACTGCGTCTGGATCAGGACTGCGTCTGGATCAGGACTGTGTTTGGAACTGGACTGTGTCTGGATCAGGACTGCGTCTGGATCAGGACTGCGTCTGGATCAGGGCTGCGTCTGGATCAGGGCTGCGTCTGGATCAGGACTGCGTCTGGATCAGGACTGTGTTTGGAACTGGACTGCGTCTGGATCAGGACTGCGTCTGGATCAGGACTGCGTCTGGATCAGGACTGCGTTTGGAACTGGACTGTGTCTGGATCAGGACTGCGTCTGGATCAGGACTGCGTCTGGATCAGGGCTGCGTCTGGATCAGGACTGTGTCTGGATCAGGACTGCGCTGACTCTGGGGTTTGGGTCCAATGGGCACTGATTCCACTGATTCTTGCTTGGGAATGGGGCACAAAGGCTTGGAGCCGGAGGGGGATTGGTTAGAGCCGGGGGGGGGGGATTGGTTAGAGCCGGGGGGGGGGGATTGGTTAGAGCCGGGGGGGGGGGATTGGTTAGAGCCGGGGGGGGGGGGGATTGGTTAGAGCCGGGGGGGGGGGATTGGTTAGAGCCGGGGGGGGGGGGGATTGGTTAGAGCCGGGGGGGGGGGATTGGTTAGAGCCGGGGGGGGGGGGATTGGTTAGAGCCGGGGGGGGGGGGGATTGGTTAGAGCCGGGGGGGGGGATTGGTTAGAGCCGGGGGGGGGGGGGGGGATTGGTTCGAGCCGGGGGGGGGGGATTGGTTAGAGCCGGGGGGGGGGGGGATTGGTTAGAGCCGGGGGGGGGGGATTGGTTAGAGCCGGGGGGGGGGGGATTGGTTAGAGCCGGGGGGGGGGGGATTGGTTAGAGCCGGGGGGGGGGGATTGGTTAGAGCCGGGGGGGGGGGGGGGATTGGTTCGAGCCGGGGGGGGGGGGGATTGGTTAGAGCCGGGGGGGGGGGATTGGTTCGAGCCGGGGGGGGGGGGATTGGTTCGAGCCGGGGGGGGGGGATTGGTTAGAGCCGGGGGGGGGGGGGGGATTGGTTAGAGCCGGGGGGGGGGATTGGTTCGAGCCGGGGGGGGGGGGATTGGTTCGAGCCGGGGGGGGGGGATTGGTTCGAGCCGGGGGGGGGATTGGTTCGAGCCGGGGGGGGGGGGATTGGTTCGAGCCGGGGGGGGGGATTGGTTCGAGCCGGGGGGGGGGATTGGTTCGAGCCGGGGGGGGGGATTGGTTCGAGCCGGGGGGGGGGATTGGTTCGAGCCGGGGGGGGGATTGGTTCGAGCCGGGGGGGGGGATTGGTTCGAGCCGGGGGGGGGGATTGGTTCGAGCCGGGGGGGGGGATTGGTTCGAGCCGGGGGGGGGGATTGGTTCGAGCCGGGGGGGGGATTGGTTCGAGCCGGGGGGGGGGATTGGTTCGAGCCGGGGGGGGGGATTGGTTCGAGCCGGGGGGGGGGATTGGTTCGAGCCGGGGGGGGGGATTGGTTCGAGCCGGGGGTTGCTGAACTGAAAATGGACGAGGGAGGTTGTAATCTGATTGAAGCTGATGAGATGCCTCCTGCTCCCTGGGAGGTGCAGCCCACCCAGCACTGAGCCAATCCCAGTCAGAGAGTTAGTGTCTGCCCTGGGGTGCCCTCTGGTGCTGGGTGAGTGCTGCGGGAATAGTCATTTGGTCCTTTATTACATCTCAACATACTCCACAATCATTCACAGTACGACCTGAAACACACCCAAATACCCCCAACAAACCCCCCCAACAAACCCCCAACAAACCCCCCCAACAAACCCACATAAACTCCCCCAACAAACCCCCAACAAATTCCCCCAACAAATCCACGCAAACTCCCCCAACAAGTCTTTCTGACGGAGAGGCTATGAGGTGGGAATCTCAGCTCAGGGTTGAGTGGGACGCTGTGATTGTGAACAGTCTGGTTCAGCCTCAGACAATGATCGGGAAACCTCTGCGATTGTGGTGATGTCTCTGAAAGAATTTGCCTGATTTTTTTTTTAAACACGTAGAAAGATTTCACAAGGCTGTATTTCTGTTATTGCTCCAGGCATGAGTTCTATCTCCCCTCTTCTCCTGAAGGCACTGACTCTCGCTGGGGTACGGGTTCCACAGGTGCTGGCTGTCCTCCTGTACGTCACCCAAGTGGCTCATTCTTTATTTGTGAACCAAGTGAGCGTTGGCAGGGTATTCGATCAAGGCTGCATCACAGCTGAGCCCGAGCGGAGCAGGCTCAAAGGGCCATATGGCCTACTCCTGCTCCTAATTCTTATGTCCTCCCCTGACAACTGATCAGATGCATTTTCCAGAGATAGGAATGGGAACCCATGCTGATTTTACTCCTCCTTAATCCAGAGATATTGAGGCCAATGGCAGCCCAAGGCACTGTCCCAACTAAGACGACAACTTACATTAATACGACGCCTGTAATGTAGTAAAACATTCCAAGGTGCTCGACAGGAGTGCAATCAGACAAAAATTGATACTGAGCCAAAGAAGGAGATATTATGATGGGTGACTAAAAGCTTGAGGTGGAAACATTTAGGGAGGGAATTCCAGAGCTTAGAGCCTAGGCACGGCCGCCAATGGTGGAGTGAAGGAAATCGGGGATGCACAAGAGGCCAGAATGGAGGAGCGCAGAGATCTCGGAGGGTTGTAGGGCTGGAGGAGGTTACAGAGATAGGGAGGGGGTGAGGGCCGTGGAGGGATTTGAAAACAAGGATGAGAATTTTAAAATCGAGGCGTTCCCAGACTGGGAGCCAATGTAGGTCAGAGAGCACAGGGGGTGATAGGTCAACGGGACTCGGTCCGAGTTAGGATACGGGGGGGCAGCAGAGTTTTGGATGAGCTGAAGTTTATGAAGTGCGGACGGTGGGAGGGCGGCCAGTGGGAAAGTGATGGAGAGGACGTGGGGTCGGAGGCTCAGCTCAGGGTCAAAATCAGCTAATTCACCAGAGACTGGGGATTTAATCTGTGACTTTCTTGCTCTGTGTGGCGTCAGTTACTCGCTGAGCCAGCAGGTGGCGCCCTTGCTTTTTTTAAAAAAACAAAAGTCCTTTGTGGGTGCGGTGTTTCCTCTTGGCCGTGATTTGCACTCGTTGGCTTTGGTTGGTCCTCCGGCCGCGGGGGCAGCAGTGAGCGGCGCGGCTCCTCTTGTCCGTCTCCCGCTTCTCGTTGGTTGGAATGGCGGCGGTCCGGGGCCTGCGGGTCTGTGTGGAGCCCGTGGCCGAGTGTGAGGGCGAGGAGCCCGGGTCGGGCTCCGAGTCGGAGCGGGAGCGGGAGCGGGAGCGGGAGCGGGAACGGGAGCCGGAGCGGGAGGAGGAGCCGATGGAGGTGGAAGAGGGAGAGATCGAGCCCGAGAAACTCGACTCCATCTCGGTGCGGAGGTCACTCAAGGACCTGGTTCCGGTGAGGAGGCCGCGGGGCAAACCCGAGGCTTCGGGGCCTAGCGCTGGCGGATCGGGTGGGCGCGCTGGAGGAGCTGGAAAGCCGGACCGAGGTCCTTGCGGCCCAGATGGAGCGTCGGGTCCCCGGGATCAGCATGAGGCCGAGGCCCAGGGTGTGGAGGGGAACCGCAGCAGGAGATCCCCGGCCTCGGGCGTCAGTCAGAAGCTGATTCACGGGCTGAGCGACGCCGGTGTGACGGCCGGGGAATTGCAGTTAAAGGAGGGCGGACTGGACTGTGAGGCATCCCTCGGTTGAATGTCCGGTTGGGGGGAGGGAGGGGCTCAGTGGGTCTCACTCCCGCCTCTGGGTCAGAGGGTCGTGGGTTCGAGACCCCGCTCCAGAGACTCGAGCACATAATCCAGGCCGACCCTCCCACTGTGGTACTGAGGGAGCGCTGCACTGTCGGAGGTGCCGTCTTTCGGATGAGACGTTGAACCGAGGCCCCGTCTGCCCTCTCAGGTGGATGTAAACGATCCCACGGCCACTATTGGAAGAAGAGCAGGGGAGTTCTGGTGTCCTGGTCAATATTTCTCCCTCCACCAACATCACTTAAAAAAACAGATTATCTGGTCATTTATCTCATTGCTGTTTGTGGGATCTTGCTGTGCGCACATTGGCTGCTGTGTTTCCTACATTACAACAGTGACTACACTTCAAAAAGTATTTCATTGGCTGTAAAGCGCTTTGGGACTTTGCAAGGCGGTGAAAGGTGCACTCATCCAAGCAAGTGGAATACTCTCCACTTGCCTGGATGAATGCAGCTCTAACAACACTCAAGAAGCTCGACACCATCCAGGACAAAGCAGCCAGCTTGATTAGCACCCCATCCACCACCCTAAACATTCACTCCCTTCACCACCGGCGCACTGTGGCTGCAGTGTGTACCATGCACAGGATGCACTGCAGCAACTCGCCAAGGCTTCTTCGACAGCACCTCCCAAACCCACTACCTCTATCACCTGGAAGGACAAGAGCAGCAGGCACATGGGAACAACACCACCTGCACGTTCCCCTCCAAATCACACACCATCCCGACTTGGAAATATATCGCTGTTCCTTCATTGTCGCTGGGTCAAAATCCTGGAACTCCCTTCCTAACAGCACTGTGGGAGAACCGTCACCACACGGACTGCAGCGGTTCAAGAAGGCGGCTCACCACCACCTTCTCAAGGGGCACATGGGGATATGCAATAAATGCCGGCCTCGCCAGCGACACCCACATCCCATGAACGAATAATAAAAAAAAGTATAAACGGCCAGCTTAACTCTGCCCTGCGCTTTTCTTCCAACTTCAGAAATATTTGCAATACTGTTTGCGAAACTGGGGTAACTCCTGAGGAGCTGGGTGGGAATGAGCAGAGATATAATCATAGAATCTAAAATGAACAAAGACAAGCTAATGTTTGGGGTGAAGACCCTTCGTGAGACAGCCTGAGTGCTAACCCAACAGGTGCTGACAGACCTGCTGTGGATTTGGAATTCCCTCCTCGTGTGCAACATGGACTAGTTGGGCCGAATGGCCACTTTCTGTGCCGTATATTTTATGTAAACCTCGCCACCTCTCGAGCCCCCCATCTCGTTAAAACCTACCTCTGACCAAGCTTTCGGTCACCTGTTCTAATACCTCTTTATGTAGCTCGGTTTCAATTTTTGTTTGATAATTGCTCCTGTGAAGCGCCTTGGGACATTTTACTACATTAAAGGCACTATATAAATGTAAATTATTACTTCCAGCATTTTGGGATACAGTACATTAGTAATTGGATACATTTTTTAAAATTCGTTCACGGGATGTGGGCGTCGCTGGCGAGGCCGGCATTTATTGCCCATCCCTAATTGCCCCTTGAGAAGGTGGTGGTGAGCCGCCTTCTTGAACCGCTGCAGTCCGTGTGGTGACGGTTCTCCCACAGTGCTGTTAGGAAGGGAGTTCCAGGATTTTGACCCAGCGACAATGAAGGAACAACGATATATTTCCAAGTCGGGATGGTGTGTGACTTGGAGGGGAACGTGCAGGTGGTGTTGTTCCCATGTGCCTGCTGCCCTTGTCCTTCTAGGTGGTAGAGGTCGTGGGTTTGGGAGGTGCTGTCGAAGAAGCTTTGGCGAGTTGCTGCAGTGCATCCTGTGGATGGTGCACACTGCAGCCACAGTGCGCTGGTGGTGAAGGGAGTGAATGTTTAGGGTGGTGGATGGGGTGCCAATCAAGCGGGCTGCTTTGTCTTGGATGGTGTTGAGCTTCTTGAGTGTTGTTGGAGCTGCACTCATCCAGGCAAGTGGAGAGTATTCCATCACACTCCTGACTTGTGCCTTGTAGATGGTGGAAAGGCTTTGGGGAGTCAGGAGGTGAGTCACTCGCCGCAGAATACCCAGCCTCTGACCTGCTCTCGTAGCCACAGTATTTATATGGCTGGTCCAGTTAAGTTTCTGGTCAATGGTGACCCTCAGGATGTTGATGGTGGGGGATTCGGCGATGGTAATGCCGTTGAATGTCAAGGGGAGGTGGTTAGACTCTCTCTTGTTGGAGATGGTCATTGCCTGGCACTTATCTGGCGCGAATGTTACTTGCCACTTATGAGCCCAAGCCTGGATGTTGTCCAGGTCTTGCTGCATGCGGGCTCGGACTGCTTCATTATTTGAGGGGTTGCGAATGGAACTGAACACTGTGCAGTCATCAGCGAACATCCCCATTTCTGACCTTATGATGGAGGGAAGGTCATTGATGAAGCAGCTGAAGATGGTTGGGCCTAGGACACTGCCCTGAGGAACTCCTGCAGCAATGTCCTGGGGCTGAGATGATTGGCCTCCAACAACCACTACCATCTTCCTTTGTCATGATGTGGAGATGCCGGTGATGGACTGGGGTTGACAATTGTAAACAATTTTACAACACCAAGTTATAGTCCAGCAATTTTATTTTAAATTCACAAGCTTTCGGAGACTTCCTCCTTCCTCAGGTAAATGTTTCAGGAGCTCCTTGAAGCCTACGCATTTATACATATAGAACAATACATGGTGTTTACAGACTGCCCCTGCAACTGCCCGTTGCCAAGGCAATCACCGTGTTCAGACAGAGAGGTGTCACCTCCAGAACCCCCGAATACACATTCAACAAAAAAACAAACAGGGAAAAAAAAACAGAGAGAGGCAGAAACATCCGGAAGGCAGAGAGAGCCAGCAAATGACCCATTATATTAAAAACAGATAACATTTGTTCGCTGGTGGGGTAACGTGTAGCGTGACATGAACCCAAGATCCCGGTTGAGGCCGTCCTCATGGGTGCGGAACTTGGCTATCAATTTCTGCTCGACGATTTTGCGTTGTCGTGTGTCTCGAAGGCCGCCTTGGAGTACGCTTACCCGAAGGTCGGTGGATGAATGTCCATGACTGCTGAAGTGTTCCCCGACTGGGAGGGAACCCTCCTGTTTGGCGATTGTTGCGCGGTGTCCGTTCATCCGTTGTCGCAGCGTCTGCATGGTCTCGCCAATGTACCATGCTCTGGGGCATCCTTTCCTGCAACGTATGAGGTAGACAACGTTGGCCGAGTCACAGGAGTATGAACCATGCACCTGGTGGGTGGTGTCCTCTCGTGTGATGGTGGTATCTGTGTCGATGATCTGGCATGTCTTGCAGAGGTTACCGTGGCAGGGTTGTGTGGCGTCGTGGACGCTGTTCTCTTGAAAGCTAGGTAGTTTGCTGCGAACGATGGTCTGTTTGAGGTTGGGTGGCTGTTTAAAGGCGAGTAGTGGAGGTGTGGGGATGGCCATAGCGAGGTGTTTGTCCTCATTGATGACATGTTGAAGGCTGCGGAGAACATGGCGTAGTTTCTCCGCTCCGGGGAAGTACTGGACGACAAAGGGTACTCTGTTGGTTGCGTCCCGTGTTAGTCTCCTGAGGAGGTCTATGCGATTTTTTGCTGTGGCCCGTCGGAACTGTCGATCGATGAGTCGAGCGTCATATCCCGTTCTTACTAGGGCGTCTTTCAGCGTCTGTAGGTGTCCATCGCGTTCCTCCTCGTCTGAGCAGACCCTGTGTATTCGCAGGGCCTGTCCATAGGGGATGGCCTCTTTGACGTGGTTAGGGTGGAAGCTGGAAAAGTGGAGCATCGTGAGGTTGTCCGTGGGCTTGCGGTAGAGTGAGGTGCTGAGGTGCCCGTCTTTGATGGAGATTCGTGTGTCCAAGAAAGAAACTGATTCTGAGGAGTAGTCCATGGTGAGCTTGATGGTGGGATGGAACTTGTTGATGTTATCGTGTAGTCTCTTTAGTGATTCCTTGCCGTGGGTCCATAGAAAGAAAATGTCGTCGATGTATCTGGTGTATAGTGTTGGTTGGAGGTCTTGTGCAGTGAAGAAGTCCTGCTCGAACTTGTGCATGAAAATGTTGGCGTATTGGGGTGCGAATTTGGTCCCCATGGCTGTTCCGTGTGTTTGGGTAAAGAACTGGTTATCGAAGGTGAAGACATTGTGATCCAGGATGAAGCGGATGAGTTGTAGGATGGCTTCCGGAGATTGGCTGTTGTTGGTGTTGAGTATTGATGCTGTCGCAGCGATGCTGTCATCGTGGGGGATACTGGTGTATAGTGCCGAGACGTCCATCGTGGTGAGAAGTGTTCCTGGTTCAACTGGTCCGTGGGTACTGAGTTTTTGTAGGAAGTCTGTAGTGTCGCGACAGAAGCTGGGGGTTCCCTGTACGATGGGTTTCAGGATGCCCTCGATGTATCCAGAGAGGTTCTCACACAGGGTTCCGTTGCCTGATACGATGGGACGTCCGGGTGTGTTGGCTTTGTGTATCTTTGGGAGGCAGTAGAAGTCTCCCACGCGGGGATTACGTGGGATGAGAGTGCGTAGGATGCTTTGAAGGTCTTGATCAGTTTGTTGAGCTGGTGGGTGTGTTCTTTGGTCGGATCTGCGGGTAACCGTCTGTAGTGTTCCTGGTTGTCCAGTTGTCGGTATGCTTCTTTGCAATAGTCTGTTCTGTTCTGTATGACTATGGCTCCTCCTTTGTCCGCTGGTTTGATGACGATGTTGCGGTTGGTCTTGAGAGCGTTGATGGCGTTGCGTTGTGCTCGGGTGACATTCTGGACTGTCTTCTGAGTGCGGCTGATGAATCTGGCATTGACGCATTTCCTGACAGCTTGAGCATACATGTCCAGCTGAGGGCAGCGACCCTCCGGAGGAGTCCAGTTTGACTCTTTCCTCTTCGGTTGCTGTACCGCGGATCCCTCTGTCTGCTGTTCCGGATCGTCGATTGTCTCATTGGGTTCGCTGCTGAAATCTTGGGGTTTGTGGTAGAATTCCCGGAGCCTCATTCTCCTGATGAATTCCTCTGTGTCTGCCGCGAGACTAGTGGGTTCCATTTTGGTAGTGGGGCAGAAATTGAGCCCTCGGCTGAGAACTTCGATTTCGTCTGGTTGAAGGGTGTGGTCGGATAAATTGACAATAGACTTCCCTGTGGTTGCAACCGTGGTACCAGGGGATGCTTGGTCGTTGCTGGTGGTGATGCCGAGTTTCTCAAGCTTCCTGCTCTTGGTTTTCATGTAGGCAGCGTAGTTCCGTTGCCTCGTCTGTTTGGCGGTATAACATAGCTGGTCTGCTGTGTCCTGAGTACAGGTTGAGAGTATGGACTCTATCTTGGTTTCGAGGTTGTGGCGTCTGCTGTAGAGTTGGTCTATGAGATGGTTGCGGAGTGTGCGAGAGGTACGGCGGCAGAGTCTCTCAGCGTAATCCGAGTTGTATGGTAGTGGGGCAATTGAGCCCCACTACCATACAACTCGGATTACGCTGAGAGACTCTGCCGCCGTACCTCTCGCACACTCCGCAACCATCTCATACACCAACTCTACAGCAGACGCCACAACCTCGAAACCAAGATAGAGTCCATACTCTCAACCTGTACTCAGGACACAGCAGACCAGCTACGTTATACCGCCAAACAGACGAGGCAACGGAACTACGCTGCCTACATGAAAACCAAGAGCAGGAAGCTTGAGAAACTCGGCATCACCACCAGCAACGACCAAGCATCCCCTGGTACCACGGTTGCAACCACAGGGAAGTCTATTGTCAATTTATCCGACCACACCCTTCAACCAGACGAAATCGAAGTTCTCAGCCGAGGGCTCAATTTCTGCCCCACTACCAAAATGGACCCCACTAGTCTCGCGGCAGACACAGAGGAATTCATCAGGAGAATGAGGCTCCGGGAATTCTACCACAAACCCCAAGATTTCAGCAGCGAACCCAATGAGACAATCGACGATCCGGAACAGCAGACAGAGGGATCCGCGGTACAGCAACCGAAGAGGAAAGAGTCAAACTGGACTCCTCCGGAGGGTCGCTGCCCTCAGCTGGACATGTATGCTCAAGCTGTCAGGAAATGCGTCAATGCCAGATTCATCAGCCGCACTCAGAAGACAGTCCAGAATGTCACCCGAGCACAACGCAACGCCATCAACGCTCTCAAGACCAACCGCAACATCGTCATCAAACCAGCGGACAAAGGAGGAGCCATAGTCATACAGAACAGAACAGACTATTGCAAAGAAGCATACCGACAACTGGACAACCAGGAACACTACAGACGGTTACCCGCAGATCCGACCAAAGAACACACCCACCAGCTCAACAAACTGATCAAGACCTTCAAAGCATCCTACGCACTCTCATCCCACGTAATCCCCGCGTGGGAGACTTCTACTGCCTCCCAAAGATACACAAAGCCAACACACCCGGACGTCCCATCGTATCAGGCAACGGAACCCTGTGTGAGAACCTCTCTGGATACATCGAGGGCATCCTGAAACCCATCGTACAGGGAACCCCCAGCTTCTGTCGCGACACTACAGACTTCCTACAAAAACTCAGTACCCACGGACCAGTTGAACCAGGAACACTTCTCACCACGATGGACGTCTCGGCACTATACACCAGTATCCCCCACGATGACAGCATCGCTGCGACAGCATCAATACTCAACACCAACAACAGCCAATCTCCGGAAGCCATCCTACAACTCATCCGCTTCATCCTGGATCATAATGTCTTCACCTTCGATAACCAGTTCTTTACCCAAACACACGGAACAGCCATGGGGACCAAATTCGCACCCCAATACGCCAACATTTTCATGCACAAGTTCGAGCAGGACTTCTTCACTGCACAAGACCTCCAACCAACACTATACACCAGATACATCGACGACATTTTCTTTCTATGGACCCACGGCAAGGAATCACTAAAGAGACTACACGATAACATCAACAAGTTCCATCCCACCATCAAGCTCACCATGGACTACTCCTCAGAATCAGTTTCTTTCTTGGACACACGAATCTCCATCAAAGACGGGCACCTCAGCACCTCACTCTACCGCAAGCCCACGGACAACCTCACGATGCTCCACTTTTCCAGCTTCCACCCTAACCACGTCAAAGAGGCCATCCCCTATGGACAGGCCCTGCGAATACACAGGGTCTGCTCAGACGAGGAGGAACGCGATGGACACCTACAGACGCTGAAAGACGCCCTAGTAAGAACGGGATATGACGCTCGACTCATCGATCGACAGTTCCGACGGGCCACAGCAAAAAATCGCATAGACCTCCTCAGGAGACTAACACGGGACGCAACCAACAGAGTACCCTTTGTCGTCCAGTACTTCCCCGGAGCGGAGAAACTACGCCATGTTCTCCGCAGCCTTCAACATGTCATCAATGAGGACAAACACCTCGCTATGGCCATCCCCACACCTCCACTACTCGCCTTTAAACAGCCACCCAACCTCAAACAGACCATCGTTCGCAGCAAACTACCTAGCTTTCAAGAGAACAGCGTCCACGACGCCACACAACCCTGCCACGGTAACCTCTGCAAGACATGCCAGATCATCGACACAGATACCACCATCACACGAGAGGACACCACCCACCAGGTGCATGGTTCATACTCCTGTGACTCGGCCAACGTTGTCTACCTCATACGTTGCAGGAAAGGATGCCCCAGAGCATGGTACATTGGCGAGACCATGCAGACGCTGCGACAACGGATGAACGGACACCGCGCAACAATCGCCAAACAGGAGGGTTCCCTCCCAGTCGGGGAACACTTCAGCAGTCATGGACATTCATCCACCGACCTTCGGGTAAGCGTACTCCAAGGCGGCCTTCGAGACACACGACAACGCAAAATCGTCGAGCAGAAATTGATAGCCAAGTTCCGCACCCATGAGGACGGCCTCAACCGGGATCTTGGGTTCATGTCACGCTACACGTTACCCCACCAGCGAACAAATGTTATCTGTTTTTAATATAATGGGTCATTTGCCGGCTCTCTCTGCCTTCCGGATGTTTCTGCCTCTCTCTGTTTTTTTTCTCTTTTTTTTTCCCTGTTTGTTTTTTTGTTGAATGTGTATTCGGGGGTTCTGGAGGTGACACCTCTCTGTCTGAACACGGTGATTGCCTTGGCAACGGGCAGTTGCAGGGGCAGTCTGTAAACACCATGTATTGTTCTATATGTATAAATGCGTAGGCTTCAAGGAGCTCCTGAAACATTTACCTGAGGAAGGAGGAAGTCTCCGAAAGCTTGTGAATTTAAAATAAATTTGCTGGACTATAACTTGGTGTTGTAAAATTGTTTACAATCTTCCTTTGTGCTAGGTATGACTCCAGCCACTGGAGAGTTTTCCCCCTGATTCCCATTGACTTCAATTTTACTAGGGCTCCTTGATGCCACACTCGGTCAAATGCTGCCTTGATGTCAAGGGCAGTCACTCTCACCTCACCTCTGGAATTCAGCTCTTTTGTCCATGTTTGGACCAAGGCTGTAATGAGGTCTGGTGCCGAGTGGTCCTGGCGGAACCCAAACTGAGCATCGGTGAGCAGGTTATTGGTGAGTAAGTGCCGCTTGATAGCACTGTCGACGACACCTTCCATCACTTTGCTGATGATTGAGAGTAGACTGATGGGGTGGTAATTGGCCGGATTGGATTTGTCCTGCTTTTTGTGGACAGGACATACCTGGGCAATTTTCCACATTGTTGGGTGGATGCCAGTGTTGTAGCTGTACTGGAACAGCTTGGCTAGAGGCGCAGCTAGTTCTGGAGCACAAGTCTTCAGCACTACAGCTGGGATGTTGTCGGGGCCCATAGCCTTTGCTGTATCCAGTGCACTCAGCCGTTTCTTGATATCACGTGGAGTGAATCGAATTGGCCGAAGACTGGCTTCCGTGATGGTGGGGATATCGGGAGGAGGATGAGATGGATCATCCACTCGGCACTTCTGGCTGAAGATGGTTGCAAACGCTTCAGCCTTGTCTTTTGCACTCGCGTGCTGGACTCCACCATGATTGAGGATGGGGATGTTTGCAGAGCCTCCTCCTCCTGTTGTTTAATTGTCCACCACCATTCACGACTGGATATGGCAGGACTGCAGAGCTTTGATCTGATCCGTTGGTTGTGGAATCGCTTAGCTCTGTCTATAGCATGTTGCTTCCGCTGTTTAGCATGCATGTAGTCCTGAGTTGTAGCTTCACCAGGTTGGCACCTCATTTTTAGGTACGCCTGGTGCTGCTCCTGGCATGCTCTTCTACACTCCTCATTGAACCAGGGTTGATCCCCTGGCTTGTTGGTAATGGTAGAGTGAGGAATATGCCGGGCCATGAGGTTACAGATTGTGCTGGAATACAATTCTGCTGCTGCTGATGGCCCACAGCGCCTCATGGATGCCCAGTTTTGAGCTGCTAGATCCATTCTGAATCTATCCCATTTAGTACGGTGATAGTGCCACACAACACGTTGGATGGTGTCCTCAGTGCGAAGACGGGACTTCATCTCCACGAGGACTGTGCGGTGGTCACTCCTACCAATACTGTCATGGACAGATGCATTTGCGACAGGTAGATTGGTGAGGACGAGGTCAAGTAAGTTTTTCCCTCGTGTTGGTTCGCTCACCACCTGCCGCAGGCCCAGTCTAGCAGCTATATCCTTCAGGACTCGGCCAGCTCGGTCAGTAGTGGTGCTACCGAGCCACTCTTGGTGATGGACATTGAAGTCCCCCACCCAGAGTACATTTTGTGCCCTTGCTACCCTCAGTGCTTCCTCCAAGTGGTGCTCAACATGGAGGAGGACTGATTCATCAGCTGAGGGAGGACGGTCGGTGGTAATCAGCAGGAGGTTTCCTTGTCCATGTTTGACCTGATGCCATGAGATTTCATGGGGTCCAGAGTCAATGTTGAGGACTCCCAGGGCCACTCCCTCCTGACTGTATATTACTGTACCGCCACCTCTGGTGGGTCTGTCCTGGCGGTGGGACAGGACATACCCAGGGATAGTGATGGAAGAGTCTGGGACATTGGCTGAAAGATATGATTCTGTGAGTATGGCTATGTCAGGCTGTTGCTTGACTAGTCTGTGGGACAGCTCTCCCAATTTTGGCACAAGTCCCCAGACTTAGCAAGGAGGACCTTGCAGGGTCGACTGGGCTTGGTGTTTTGCCGTTGTCGTGTCCGGTGCCTAGTGGTCCATCCGGTTTTATTCTTATCGTGACTTTTCGTAGCGAGATTTTACAACTGAGTGGCTTGCTAGGCCATTTCAGAGGGCAATTTAGAATCAACCACATTGCTGTGGGTCTGGAGTCACATATAGGCCAGACCGGGTTAGGACGGCAGGTTTCCTTCCCTAAAGGACATTAGTGAACCAGATGGGTTTTTATGACAATACGGTTGTTTCATGGCCATCATTACTGATACTAGTATTTTAATTCCAGATTTTTTATTTAATTAATTTAATTAATTAATTGAATTTAAATTCGCCAGCTGCCGTGGCGGGATTTGAACTCATGACTCTGGATTTTTGTCCAGGCCTCTGGATTACTAGTCCAGTAACATAACCACTATGCTACCATACCCCTCATGACGTGGTTAATGTACCAGGCTCGGGAGGAGCAAGTGACTTTCGACTCATGGTTTCCAAAGCTGCTCCACTGGGGTTTTTCTCACCTCATGTCTGGGTCTGTTGTAAACTAATTGATAGTATTGAAAGTGGAGTTGAGGTCGAAGATCAACCATGATCTGATTGAATGGCGGAGCAGGCTCGAGGGGCTGAGTGGCCTACTCCTGCTCCTATTTCTGATGTTCTTATGATTGCTGTGATTAGTCAACAACTCCATTATCGTTCTATCATGTGGCTACCAGGATGGTAGAAGGTGAACTCGATGGATCTTTTTATGTCTAGCAGTTCCCAGATTCTCTTTTTCTTATATTTAAGTACGAGCAGAGCAGGTGCAGGAGCGATGTTTAGATGGCTTGAAACTTTAATTTTTATACTTGAAGAAGGAATCTATGTTGTCAGTTCTGCGCTTCAGGCATTGATTGTTTACACCGATTTCCGCTTGTTTCTCAGAATTTTTAATTCTGCCATTTGCTCATGAGATTGGCAGGAAATTTTGGCTTAAGTTGACCCTGGTAGAATGGTGTGGAGATGCCGGTGATGGACTGGGGTTGACAATTGTAAACAATTTTACACACCAAGTTATAGTCCAGCAATTTTATTTTAAATTCACAAGCTTTCGGAGATTTCCTCCTTCCTCAGGCAAATGTTTCAAGAGCTCCTTGAAGCCTACGCATTTATACATATAGAACAATACATGGTGTTTACAGACTGCCCCTGCAACTGCCCGTTGCCAAGGCAATCACCGTGTTCAGACAGAGAGGTGTCACCTGCAGAACCCCCGAATACACATTCAACAAAAAAACAAACAGGGAAAAAAAACAGAGAAAAAAAAACAGAGAGAGGCAGAAACATCCGGAAGGCAGAGAGAGCCAGCAAATGACCCATTATATTAAAAACAGATAACATTTGTTCGCTGGTGGGGTAACGTGTAGCGTGACATGAACCCAAGATCCCGGTTGAGGCCGTCCTCATGGGTGCGGAACTTGGCTATCAATTTCTGCTCGACGATTTTGCGTTGTCGTGTGTCTCGAAGGCCGCCTTGGAGTACGCTTACCCGAAGGTCGGTGGATGAATGTCCATGACTGCTGAAGTGTTCCCCGACTGGGAGGGAACCCTCCTGTTTGGCGATTGTTGCGCGGTGTCCGTTCATCCGTTGTCGCAGCGTCTGCATGGTCTCGCCAATGTACCATGCTCTGGGGCATCCTTTCCTGCAACGTATGAGGTAGACAACGTTGGCCGAGTCACAGGAGTATGAACCATGCACCTGGTGGGTGGTGTCATCTCGTGTGATGGTGGTATCTGTGTCGATGATCTGGCATGTCTTGCAGAGGGCCTAATTTCGGGTGTAACCTCCCGATTGTGTCCCCACAGGAAATTCCGCCCCACAGAGCAATGGGCTGCATCCACACCCCTCGCTCAGTGGGCTTGTAATTTGTGCCCCCCTTTCTCCTCCTTCATCCTGACCTCGTCACCCCTTTTCTTCAACCTCGGGCTGGTCCCGTCCCCCCACATTTCAGGCTCCGGTTCTGCTGCTTCTGAACCACATTTCGGTCTTGTGTTCCTAGCCTTTTGCTTCAGATAACTTAGTCTCTTTGGTCAGCGAGTGATAGGTCTCCCACCTTGCCTGTCTTCCCCCCACCCCCAAAATCATTGTTCGAGCTTTTTCCAACATAATTTTTCTCATTCAAACATCCTGACAGTAGTTTACATGATGCGAGCAGTCCTGGCATGTGCTGCAGCTTTGCCCTGTTTATATTGTAGGCTGGGTTCACATCAGTCGTAAGATCACTGGGACAGCTGCACACACACGCAAGGCACATCTGCAGCTTAAGTCTTTGGGTGGGGGGAAGGTTCCAATACTATTCCAACGCTCTCCTGGCTGGCCTCCGACATTGCACCCTCCGTAAACTTGAGCTCATCCAAAACTGCCCGTATCCTAACTCGCACCAAGTCCCATTCACCCATTGTCCCTGTGCTCACTGACCTACGTTGGCTCCCGGTCTGGGAATGCCTCAGTTTTAAAATTTTCATCCTTGTTTTCAGATCCCTCCATGACCTCGCCCCTCCCCACCCCGGTGTTCCACCAATTCTGGCCTTTTAAGCACATCCCTGATTTTCATCGCTCCACCACTGGCGGCCGTGCCTTCAGTTGCCTAGACCCTAAGTTCTGGAATTCCCTCCCTAAACCTCTCTGCCTCGCTACCTCTCTCTCCTCTAAGACGCTCCTTAAAACCTACCTTTTGATCACCTGTCCTAAGTTGTTGTTCACACAGGCTGTCGATGTTAAAAAGTGCATTAGTGGCCTGCATGGTCCAGTTCAGCTCTTACCCTGCCTCCACTCGCTGCACATGCACGAGGCAATGCAGTACAATCGGCACGAGGCGAAAAACAGAACAGCTTGAATTTATATCAGAGTAAAAAGGGCTTGCATTTATATAGCGCCTTTCACGACCTCAGGATGTCCCAAAGCGCTTTACAGCCAATTAAATACTTTTGAAGTGTAATCACTTTTGTAATGTGGGCAGACTAATATAACACATTATGAACTTGTCTCAAAGCACTTAACACGACAAATTACTCTAAAATGCTCAGATTGGTGAGGAGACAAGCAGAGCAGAAATGTCCCACGAACAGGACTGAGAGGAATGAACACTTTCTCTGGTTGGTTGAGAAATGTTGGCTAGGACACTGAAAGCCCCCCCCACTCTTCTTCAAAGAGGTGCCATGGGATCTTTTACACCCACCCGTGGACAGAGCCTCGGTTTTACAGCTCATCGAAAGGACGGCAGCTCCCTCGGCACTGCACGAGGGTGTTGGCCTGGATTATGAGCGTGGAGTTTGAATCCACAACCTTCTGACTCGGGCGCGAGTGCTGCTGGCTGGGTGAAGAGCTGGTGGGTGCATTAGAGAGTGTGAAGGGCTGTGTCGCTGATGTTAGGGTAAGGTACCGACATCCTGCGAGGAAAGCTCAGCTCGCCCATGGCGGTTGGCTGCCCGAAAACCGGAGCTGTGTTTTGCTCTTACCGAATGGTGTTTCTGCTTCTCTCTCCTACGCACAGTGACCGTCTCCTGCCCCTACACCTTGGTAACAGGGTGGGAAGCTCCAACACACAGACTGATTCCCAGTCCGCACACAGGCCCAGGATTTCCTGTGGCCACAGAGAGCGGATGGCATGGTTTTCTCCCGGGGAGGGGCCAGGAATTTGGGCTGGAGTCCAGTTATGCCAGAAATCCACCCTGTTTAAAGTGGCCCTTTAAGTTCTGGTCGGGGGGCGGGCATGAATGGATCTTACGCTCTACATAAGGGGATGTGGCTGGGAGAACTCCCACGGCTTCATCAGAACTTATTCAACGGAGAGCTATTATAAGTCCGAACCTTTACTAGGGAAAGTTAATCAATCCCGGGAGCTGAAGAATTGGGGATTGCTAGTAGTGGTTATGATTATGTTTCAGGACTAATAATCCGGAGAATGAGAGTTCGAATCCCTCTGCGGCAGTTTGAGAATTTGAATTCAGTTTTTAAAAATATGGAAATAAAAAACTTGTATTAGTAAAAGTGACCATGAAGTTGTCTGAGTCAGCACCTTCGGGGACTGTACCCCAGGGAGAGTCAGCACCTTCGGGGACTGTACCCCAGGGAGAGTCAGCACCTTCAGGGACTGTACCCCAGGGAGAGTCAGCACCTTCAGGGACTGTACCCCAGGGAGAGTCAGCACCTTCGGGGACTGTACCCCAGGGAGAGTCAGCACCTTCAGGGACTGTACCCCAGGGAGAGTCAGCACCTTCAGGGACTGTACCCCAGGGAGAGTCAGCACCTTCAGGGACTGTACCCCAGGGAGAGTCAGCACCTTCAGGGACTGTACCCCAGGGAGAGTCAGCACCTTCAGGGACTGTACCCCAGGGAGAGTCAGCATCTTCAGGGACTGTACCCCAGGGAGAGTCAGCACCTTCAGGATCTGTACCCCAGGGAGAGTCAGAACCTTCAGGGACTGTACCCCAGGGAGAGTCAGCACCTTCAGGGACTGTACCCCAGGGAGAGTCAGAACCTTCAGGGACTGTACCCCAGGGAGAGTCAGCAACTTCAGGGACTGTACCCCAGGGAGAGTCAGTACCTTCAGGGACTGTACCCCAGGGAGAGTCAGCGCCTTCAGGGACTGTACCCCAGGGAGAGTCAGCGCCTTCAGGAACTGTACCCCAGGGAGAGTCAGCACCTTCAGGGACTGTACCCCAGGGAGAGTCAGCACCTTCAGGGACTGTACCCCAGTGAGAGTCAGCACCTTTGAGGAGAGGAAAAGTGGTTTCTCATCTTATGACAAAACAGTGAATCTCGCTGAAACAATGACGCAATGTGTTGGGACTCTGCCAGTTGTTTTGGTAACACGGCATTTCACCGGCCTTGGTTGATAATCACCATGTAGTGACGTAATTTTTTTTTCAATTCCTTTTACACAGGATACAAGTAGGCGTTACGAGAACAAGGCTGGGACTTTTATCACTGGTATTGACGTCACCTCGAAGGTACGAGCCATTTCCATCTCTGCCTGAGTTCAGAGTGGGGTGTGTTGTTAAAAATCTGGCTGGGAATATTTATTGTGACGAGTGATGGTGGAACGGTTCTAGCCATGGGTCCCAGGGAGTGGCGATTTAAGTCCCCTCAAGATACTGTTTCACACCGTGTAGTACTTGCAGGGAGGGGACCGCCCATGCACTCCAGTCATTCTGCTGTGGCCAGTGGTCCACCTGTAAAGAGGCTGCTGCTGTGCGGCTTGCTGTGATGGGATGGCCGAGAAAGGCAACTTCTCGTACAGGTGGGGTTGCTCTGCTCGTAGAAGGTGGCTGTTCATCGCGCTTCAGCTCAGTGTGATGCAGGAATAAATTCTTTAAAATCTATTCCCAGAATAGGGTAGACGTTGAGATGATGTTTCCACTTGTGGGGGAGTCCAAAACTAGGGGCCATAAATATAAAATAGTCACTAATAAATCCAGTGGACAATTCAGGAGAGGTTAGATGTGGAACTCGCTGCCACAAGGAGTAGTTGAGGCGAATAGCATAGATGCATTTAAAAGGAAGCTGGATAAACACATGAGGGAGAAAGGAATAGAAGGATATGCTGATAGGGTGAGATGAAGAGGGGAGGGAGGAGGCTCGTGTGGAGCATAAACACCAGCAGAATGGCCTGTTTCTGTGCTGTAAATTCTTTGTAAAACCAAGCACTTGAACGAAGCATTGAAAGCACTGGCTTGAATAAGTTAGTTCCAATCCTCTGAAACCAGTGCAGGGTAGTGCAAGGGGACAGACGTTATACTTGCAACAGGCTCTCTTCCCCCCAGCCCAGCGTTTTATCGGTTTATTTGTTTCCACAGGAAGCGGTGGAGAGGAAGGAACTGCGAGCCAGGAGATTCCACTTCCGGGCGGAGGTGAACATTGCTCAGAGGAAGGTGGTGCTGGACAAGGAGATCCTGAAGGAAGGTGACAGTTTGATTTTGTTCGGTTCTGTAAAGCCTTTTCAGACTGTAAAACTAATGGTTATTTTGCTTTTTTTGATTTTTATGGTTTTATAAAATGTTTCCTCTCCCTGTCCTTTGCACAATGCAGCGTATTGCACTTCATCTACCGAGTAAAACTCACCCAGTGGGTAGAGGCTGCTGTCCCAGCAGTCTATCAATATAACGTCATCTATAGACCTATATAATCAGATGTATTTATGTTATTTATTGAAAAGTCTTGTCTGCACTTCCTTTTGTGCAACACTTTTTTGTCTAATTTTTTCTGTTGCTGTCACCTTTCGCCGCTTTGTTGATTGGCTCAAAGTAAAACTGCAGCAAACTAGAACTGAAGAGATAGGAAGTGTACGATTCAGAAGCCTAGAAAATGGCCAATGAGAAACTACTACGGATTTATGAAAACCAACCCTGAATGACCAGGAAGCAGAGCTTGCCAATTAAAAAAAGACAAAGAAGTTGTTGCACCAATTGAATTAAACAAAACGCTATTTGGGGGAAAAAAAACTTTAGATGCCATTTTTTTTCCTCAATAACTGAAATTTCTAATGTCTAAAATAAGGGTCAAAATAAAAATATCAAAAATTATATATTTCACAATAGCATGGTTACATTTACACTCCCAATTGTCATTCAGTAACTTCATTAAAATTTTTGCTTCAAGAAGCCTCGGCTTGGACTTAATGTTTTTGCTCAGAACTGTGACACTGTCAGTCCGAGTGTGTACAGTGTCCTCAATCTCCTAGGATGAGCCAGTAGTATGTAGTCAGACTAACTGCTAAAGCGTGTCTCTTCAGCTTCTAGCAATATCTGCTGGGTTATTTTTCAAAGCTGTTTGGAGAAAAGCTGTAGGGCAAATTTCAGAAGCTTTTCAACTTAAGTTTATATAAAGAAAGGCCGTCAGTAAGGAGAGATCCACTTTAAATATGACGGACAGTACTTATTACACACTTGTAGCTTTTGTTGATGTTCTAGTTCCCGACAACTTATTTTTTTAATCTGCTAAAGTCAAGTTGTGTCTCTGTGCATAACAAAGTTTCAGTTTGTGTGTTTTTGAAAATGATTTGTAAACAAACTGGGTGGTGAATTTGTGTACATTTTCAAGTACACTTTTAAATAAAGCTATTCATTTTTACTTCAGAAAGCATGTCAAGCGGACAGAGACAATGAGAAAGAAACGGATAGAGACAGAATGAGAAAAGACAGTGTCTTTCTTCCTCTTAATTTGAGTTCTTTTTTCTTTTACAAAAATTAAAAACAAATTAATTGCATTTTGAAAGCTCAGACAAGCAGCTCTGATTACCATAATCTGTGTTTTGGTGGCTAGAAAGTGTAAATATTCAAATTAGTGACAACTGTGGGACAAAGTCTCGGAGGGAGGGAGACAGACAGTCACATGTCCAGGAAAACACAGATCTCTTAGAAACTTTCAAAGTATAGCTGCCAGTTCCATTGCAAGCACTGCCAAAGTGTTCTTCCTCTCGTAGCTGAGAGACTCCAGGGTTCCATCGGTAGATCAAAGCCCATATTCCACTCCGCAGTTCTGCCATACCCCAGATTTCCTCTCCACAGAAGTGCTAAACCACAGGACATGCCTCCATTTTGCCAAACTCCAGGCTGGTTCTGCCAGATTCCTCACCCGGGCCACCATAGCCCAATACCACACCCATTGCAGCTAAAGGCACTTTATCAGAGCAAGTTGTTGCTGTTAGCCCAGATACCAACCTCCAACTTGTACATCTAGCAGTATATCCTCCGTTTTGAAAATGAGATGGAATAAGAATTAAATATATACGTAAAGGATATAATAAAGGTTTCACAGAATTGTGCACAGAATTCAGTGAGTGATATTAAAAACTTCACGTTGTATACATTTCCTGTTCGCGCATTTCAGCTATCTGTCACACTTCAGATGTCACGCTATCTAATTCTCCTTTCTTTAAACAGAGGCTGAGGTCATTCAGAGATCAATTGTTTGATTATTTACAGGAGGTCCCTGGGTGTTTATTCAAAGTGTTTATATTGCATCATCACTGTCAACATACTGAGCTGGGTTTTTGTGAGGTTCATTTAGTCCAATATCTACGGTATCCTTACAATATCTGTGTACTGAAATTGTAAACTATCAATATTTACTATGGCCAGTTTTATTTAAAAAAAACTCTCATCATCCTTGTGTTCAAATCCTTCCATGGGACCCCTCCCTATCTCTGTAACATCCAACCCTCCGAGATCTCTGAGCTCCTCCAATTCTGGCCTCTTGTCCACCCCGATTTTCACCATTGGCGGCCGTGCCTTCAGCTGCCTGGGCCTGAAGCTCTGGAATTCCCTCCCTAAACCTCTCCGCCTCTCTCTCCTCCTTTAAGATGCCTCTTAAAACCTACCTCTTTGACCAAGCTTTTGGTCGCCTGTCCTAAAATCTCCTTATGTGACTCGGTATCAATTTTTGTCTGATTTCACTCCTTGTGAAGCGCCTCGGGACGGTTTACTACATTAAAGGCGCTATATAAATGCCAGTTGTTGTTGAATATTGCGATCTCTGTTGACTGTGGTTACCTGTTGCTGTGTTTTTTTTGCAGCGATCCCTAAGATTCGCCTGGAGGCCCTACACGTGACCGGGGTCGATGAGATGAGCACCGAAGAGATCTTTGCATATTTTAAAGAGTACCCTCCATCCAGCATCGAGTGGATCGATGATTCCTCCTGTGAGTGAATTTTGGGGCTATTCGGTTCTTAGCTGTGGAGACCAAGGTGTGATGTGCAAACTGAGCAGGGAAATTCTTGCCTTGGTTTAATTTTATTTTTGTTTGATTTCTGCTGCCTCTCGCCCGGCCTCCCCTGCATCCACTGCTCTTCTGAAGTTTTAAAAGATTTTTATAGTCGATCCTGGCTTCTGATATAGGTCGACGCTCCCGGTGCAGTACCGAGAGAGTGCTGCACTGTCTTTCAGACGAGACGTTAAACCTCGGGTGGATGTAAAAAGATCCCCTGGCACGCTTTCGGAGAGGAACAGGGGAATTCTCCCTGGTATCTTGGACAATATTTATCCCTCTACTAACATCACTAAAACATATGATGTGGTCATTATCACATTGCTGTTTGTGGGATCTTGCTGTGCGCAAATTGGCTGCTGCATTTCCTACATTACGACAGTGACTACATTTAAAAAAAAAGTACATCATTGGCTGTAAAGCGCTTTGGGTCATGAAAGGCGCTGTAGAAATACAAATCTTTCTTTTTCCCTCTAAAACCACACGGGCGGGAAGGTTCTGCTGATTAAAGGTGTGTGTTAGGAGATGGGATAAGGTGCAGGAGAGAGTCCAGCTGTTAACATTGATATTTTTGTTAATTCTGAAAGACCAATTTCTTGAATGTTTCCTAGGTAACGTGGTGTGGCTGGATGATGTCACGGCGGCCCGTGCCATGATAAACCTCAGTGTCGGGGTGGACCCGAACGCCAGCGTGCGCACGCAGGCGGCAGTCGAAGGCGAACTCAACTCAACAAAGCAAGGTACTCCCCTGGATGCTGCCCGTTACACCTGTTGCCCAGCAACAGTCCCAGGAAACTGTGGACCAGTTGGTGAGCCTGAAGGAGCAAAGGATAGTAGAGTACAGATCACTGTCACCATTAGATCATTATTTTGCTCCCTCTGTCCCTTGGCCCAGAACCCCTTCTACTGAAAAGACCGTGTACTGGTACAGCCAATACCCTGGGAATAACACCAGACCCTGCAGTGCACAGAATTACATAGAATTTACAGCCCAGAAACACTCTGTCTCTGTTTATGCTCCACACAAGCCTCTTCCCACTTCTCTTCATCTCACTCTATCAGCGTATCCTTCTATTCCTTTCTCCCTCATGTGTTTATCCAGCTTCCCCTTAAATGTATCTACACTATTCACCTCAACTACTCCTTGTGGGAGCGAGTTCCACATTCTCACCAATCTCTGGGTAAAGAAGTTTCTCCTGAATTCCTTATTGGATTTATTAGTGACTATCTTATATTTATGGCCCCTAGTTCTGGTGTCTCCCACAAGTGGAAACATTTTCTCTACGTCTACCCTATCAAACCCTTTCATAATCTTAAAGACCTCTATCAGGTCACCCCTCAGCCTTCTCTTTTCTAGAGAAATTGGCCCCATCCTGTTCAGTCTTTCCTAAATTTGCTTTTTCTTTCCAAAAACATTTTCCTTCCCCTTTTCCCCCGAAACGCTGACTCTTGCTGGGCTACAGATTCCCAGGGAGGGGAGGACCCGGCGACTAGCCAGTATTTTGCCCCAGTGGGATATTTGACTGTGAAAGGCATCGCAATCACGCTCGATCGTGTCCCCACCTGACATCCAGGCTTTCCAGCAGGGATCATCGGTTAGTGATCAAGAGCGGGAGTCCTGGACGATTATTTATTCCCTCCCCGGGGCACTGAGGCCAATTGGCGTACCTGAAATGCTGTCTCAGCTGTGATAAACCAACAAAGGAGAACCTTGGCCATCCTGATTTGTGTGGCTTACCGCTACACCCGGGCACTGCCTCTCCGCACCCGGGCACTGCCTCTCCGCACCCGGGCACTGCCTCTCCGCACCCGGGCACTGCCTCTCCGCACCCAGTGTTCTTTAATGGATTTCTCTTGCGACAGTTCCTTCAGTTGTCCCCTGGGTATGTTCAATGTACTGGTACCGTTTTTAAGCCAGTGCACTCTGATAATGCGATACATTTCTTGTGTGATGCTCTTAATTCATAGTCCGAAATTGCTCCCCTCGGTGACAGTACTTCACCCAAATGTTACGCAGCTCGAAATTCACTCTCTTGTATTTTTGATCCCCCTTGATTTAATCCACTCGAGCCACAGCCAAACGCTGAAGAAGCACCAGTCCTGACTGCCGGGTATCGCAGCCTCTGTTTGATGTAACACCAATCTGTACGCTCCACCTAGTCATACTTGGCAACATTGCAGATCGCCCTGAATGAACCCTGTACCTTTTTAATGCTTCCCTGCTTAATGGTTTGCAATGTTTCACTGCAGATAGCTCCAATGAGCATGACTCGGCTGACAGGACGGATGACGATGATGATGAGGAAGAGGAAGAGGATGAGGATGAGGATGAGGATGAGGAAGAGGAAGAGGAGGGGGAGTTAGATGAGAAGGAGCCCGGAGACTCCGAAGAAGTGGAATGCAAGCCAGCCACAGCAGACAGTGAAGTATGTCTGAATGTGTGAGATTGGATTACTCTGGCATTGCAGTATCACTCATACCGGTATAAAATACATGGTTTATTCTCAGATTATTTCATGTACTTACCCCCCGCCCTGGCTTTTAACAGTTGGAATTAGAAAGTTGCAGAGAAGAGCTTCCCCCAATGTCTTAGCAAGTTTATCTTTTGAGTAGCTGATCCAAGGTGCTTCCTGTCATGTGTGTTGAATTAACTGATCTCAGGGGTCCCACAACTGGCCTCTGTGCCCCAGTTTAGGGAGGTGCATTTGGGGGTTTTCCCCCCTCCTGATCTCTATCCATTCACCCCTTCTGGAAAGTGAACGTGTGGGGACAACTGGTGAGGACAGGGTTGAAGTTGGGTGTGATGCCCGTCACAGTCAAATAGCACACTAGGTTCACACAGTCTTGGTTCATGCACGATTAATAGCCACTTCTGTGGGTAACCTGTAGACCTGTTAGAACTGTCCCCCAGTAAGGAGCAGGTGACCATCGAACTGTCCCCCAGTAAGGAGCAGGTGACCATCGAACTGTCCCCCAGGAAGGAGCAGGTGACCATCGAACTGTCCCCCAGGAAGGAGCAGGTGACCATCGAACTGTCCCCCAGGAAGTTGACTCTTTCAGTAGAAGAGAAAATTGGTGAGAAGTGTTGAATTTTTAATCTAGTTGTGAATTTCAGTTGTCCTGGAAAATGTTATTTATGGTGATTGAAAATAGCTGTTATGAGTTGGGGTCTGCTATAGGGGCTGTCTCGAGTTCAGTGGTGTAAGTCGCTCCTGTTAGTGGTCGAAATGTCTACCTTTATGGGAGTGGGCTCACGCTGCCCGATATCTACTTGTGCAACAGCACCTCAACATAGGGATGTAACAATAGCAGGCATATGTGATGTGGACCTTATATATATTTGTTTTTTAAATGTGTATTACTTCCATCCCTCTGCGTTTTCCTTGTTCACTAAGGGCGAGGCAGTGGTCTTTGGGAAGCTGCTGTTCCCCCAACCTCTTTCCTTCATCGCCCAGCTCCTCGGTCATCGTTAACCACACCAACCAAAAGTCCTGTGAGAGCGATGGCATCATCTTCCAATACCAGGCTCAGGCCCAACGGTACACCAGAGCCTGCGCGCGCTGTCTCACGATGCAGTCTCTGCTAGTACTCAGCAAAGATAAGTTAACCAATAATTCGTCTCTTTTTTTCTTTCGCTAGTTGGACACGCTGTCGCAGGCGGAGCAGGCCTCAATCCTCCGCAATGATCTACGGCCAGCAGTCAGGACGCTGCAGGGGAACAAGCTGCAAGTGAGGTTTGCCACCAAAGGTGAGTCAGGTCGCAGGTACAGGGCCTGCTGGCCCAGGGTGATGGTCGTGCCCCCAACGACGGTGGGGGAGGGGTGAAGGTCGTGCCCCCAACGACGGTGGGGGAGGGGGTGAAGGTCGTGCCCCCCGACGGTGGGGGAGGGGGTGAAGGTCGTGCCCCCCGACGGTGGGGGAGGGGGTGAAGGTCGTGCTCCCCGACAGTGGGGGAGGGGGTGAAGGTTGTGCCCCTGATAGTGGGGGAGGGGGTTCAGAGGCAAGATGGAGGGGTTTGTAGATAAGGGTCGAGGACTTTGCAATCAATGTGGTGGAAGCACTAAGTAAGTAGGAGGGGCGAGGGTGCGATCTGCGGCGAGGGTGCGATCTGCGGCGAGGGTGCGGAGCTCCTGAGGTATCTAACAGGATGTCACATTTTATCAGCCCTCCGGCAGCTCCCTGGGACTTTCCGTTTTCTTCTCCAGTGTCTTCTCCTCCCCCGACGTTCCCCCCTCTATGCCTGAAGGCTTTGACTCTCTTGCTGGGGCACAGTTTTCAAGGGGCCACCGGATTCCTCACCCAAGTAGCCAGACATATGAGCCTAAACAGCGAGTGTCGGCAGGCAATTCGATTGTGATGGTCATCACAGTCTCCCCAATCCTTTCCTTGCCCAGTGTCCAGCAGCAGTCAGGAGCAGGAGTCCCACCTGGTTTTCCTAGTCTTAATGGGGAGAGACGAGGAGCAAAGGGATTTGGATGTCCAGTTACACCACTCCAAGCTAGTGCACAGGTACAAAAAGTAATAGGAACATAGGAATTGTTAGATGAGAAAAGACCACGGTCCATCTAGTTCACCTTCTACCATCCCGGTAGTCACTGGTACAACAATAGTGGAATTGTTGACTGATCAGAGCAATCAATCTCCATCACTGAGTCTACAACAGACCCAGACATGAGGTGAGGAAAACCCCCAGTGATGGAGAGATTTGGGAACCACAGGTCCAAAATCACTGTTCCCCCCGAGCCTGTTACACTCACCACACGTCATGTCTCAAATTAATCATAAACTGGATCCCAAAATATTATTTTCTGAAAAAAATCTATTTCATTTGCATTTGAATAAATCAAGCTATCTGCTCCCACCGTCTTCCCCAGGGAGCCTGTTCCATTCAATTAAAAAGGCTAATGGAATGTTGGCCTTTATCTCAAGGGGACTGGAATACAAAATGGAGGAAATGATGCTTCAGTTGTATAAAACTCTGGTCAGACTCCATCTGGAGACTGCGTTCAGTTCTGGGCACCGCACCTCAGTAAGGATATATTGGCCTTGGAGGGGGAGCAGCGCAGATTCACCAGAAATGAGACTTTGAGGGGCTTAAAGAGTTAAATTATGAGGTTGGGTTGCACAAACTTGGTTTGTATTCCCTTGAATTTAGATGGTTGAGGGGTGATCTAATTGAGGTGTTTAAAATGATGAAGGGATTCGATAGGGTAGATACAGAGAAACTATCTCCTCTGGTGGGGGAATCCAGAACAAGGGGGCAGAACCTTAAAATTAGAGCCAGGCCGTTCAGGGGTGATGTCAGGAAGCACTTCTTCACACAAAGGGGAGTGGAAATCTGGAACACTCTCCCCCAAAAAGCTGTGGACGCTGGGGGTCATTTGGAGCTTTTAAGACTGAGATCGATAGATTTTTATTGGGTAAGGGCATCGAGGGATAGGGAGCAAAGGCGAGTAAATGGAGTTAAGATACAGATCAGCCGTGATCCGACTGGTGGAGGGGCTGAAAGGCCTCCTCCTGTTCCTGTGTACCCCAGGGCACTGAAACTAATTGGTCATGCCCCTGCTGCTAATCCACTAATGCAGCACAGGGCAACAACAACAACTTTCATTTATATAGCACCTTTAACGTAGTAAAACGTCCCAAGGTGCTTCACAGGTGCGATTATCAAACAAAATTTGACACCGAGCCACATAAGGAGATATTAGGACAGGTGACCAAAAGCTTGGTCAAAGAGGTAGGTTTTAAGGAGCGTCTTAAAGGAGGAGAGAGAGGCGGAGAGGTTTAGGGAGGGAATTCCAGAGCTTAGGGCCCAGGCAGCTGAAGGCACGGCCGCCAATGGTGGAGCGATTAAAATCGGGGATGCGCAAGAGGCCAGAATTGGAGGAGCGCAGAGATCTCGGAGGGTTGTAGGACTGGAGGAGGTTACAGAGATAGGGAGGGGCGAGGGCCATGGAGGGATTTGAACGTGAGGTTGAGAATTTTAAAATCGAGGCGTTGCTGGACCGGGAGCCAATGTAGGTCAGTGAGCACAGGGGGTGATGGGTGAACGGGACTTGGTGCGAGTTAGGATACGGGCAGCAGAGTTTTGGATGAACTGAAGTTTATGGAGGGTGGAAGATGGGAGGCCGGGCAGGAGAGCATTGGAATAGTCGAGTCTGGAGGGTTTCAGCAGCAGATGCTGGACAGGGATCAAATCTTGCACCTCCTTGGTCTGCGTGGTTCAGTGACGGGCATTTTACCCCTCTGCTTGGAGGGAATTGCAGGGCTTTTATTGATGACTTGCGCTGTTTTGCAGATGATCGGAAGGAATTGGGAGCAGCGAGACGGAGTCAGTATTACATGAAATACGGAAATCCAAATTACGGTGGCATGAAAGGAATCCTGTCAAATTCCTGGTGAGTAACACGTGTGTGTGCTAGATTGGTGACTGATATCCAGTGTGTAGTGTTCTCACTAGCACATGTTTGTTAGTTGGGTGTAGCAGTGTATCCCTGAGATGCAGCGTTCTGTGGATCGGCTAGGCAACCAGATGCTGCCTTTCACTGGTCCTGACTTTATTATTATTCATTCTCAGGGGGTGGGCGTTTATTGCCCATTCCCATTTGCCCTGAGAAGGTGGTGGTGGGTTGCCGCCTTGAACCGCTGCAGTCCATGTGGTGAAGGTGTCTTTTGTGGCAGTTTGTTTCAACTGAGTGACTCGCTGGGCCACTTCAGAGGGCAGTTAACAGTCAACCACATTGGTGTGGGACTGGAGTCACGTATAGGCCCAGACCGGGTAAGGACGGCAGGTTTTCTTCCCTAAAGGACATTAGTGAACCAGTTGGGTTTTTATGACAATCCAACAGCTTCTTGGTCGCTTTTACTGATCCTAGATTTTTATTCCCAGATTTCTTAAAACTGAATTAAAATTCCTAAACTGGCCAAGGTGTGATTTGAACTCAAATGGCAAAAAGATAAATGATGTGTTGGTTGAGGGCACGTTGGCCAAAACACCAGCTGAACTCCCTGCTCCTCTTCACATAGTGCCCTGGGATCTTTGACATCCATCGGAGCAGGTAGTTGTGGCCTCGGTTTAATGTCTCACCTGCGGGAAAGCACCTCCTGACAGTGCAGCATTCCTTCAGTGTAGATCGCGTGTCAGTGGGACTCTGAACTCACAGGGCTCTGGCTCAGAGGCCAACCAAGCTGTGACAGTCCTCCATCTCCGGGAGGACCTCCTGTCACTGTAGATACTGAGCTTTTGTATCCTTTCCTCTTCCACTGAGAATCAGCTTTGCGCCTCCTGTGTATTTTTGAACAAAGTCCCGGCTTTGTGTTGATTTTTGGTAATGTTGCCTTTCCGCAGGAAGCGGCGGTATCACGCGCGACGGATCCAGCGGGACGTTCTGAAGAAAAAGACCTTCCTGCCCGGTGACGCGGGGCTGGCGTCCCGCTACAAGCACCATCACTCCGGTCAGTCGGCATTCGAGCGGGCAGGAGGCTCAGGTGGGGGCGGGTGATGGCGCGGTCGGGCGGGCGATGGTGGCGCGGTGCTCGACTAACTCCTGATTTTTTTTTTTCCCCCCCCCCCCCCACCTTCCCTCACTTGTCGAGAGCTTTAGGATTTGCTCAGTGCCGGGCTGACATGTTTCATTGCTCGCAGGTCTGGGTAATGTTCCTGAAGAACCGATCCAGGAGGAGGATGAGGACGAGGATGAAGCAGAGCAGGATATGGAGGCGGACGACCGGGTAGTGGTGGAATATCGCAACGAGAGCCGCACGGGGGGGCACTCCAGCCCCCGGGGTTCTGACTCCGACGAGATGGACTACGACCTAGAGCTGAAGATGATCTCGATGCCGTCGCCCAAAAAAAGTCTGAAGATGACCATGTATGCGGACGAGGTGGAGGCCCAGCTGAAGACTATTAGGTGGGTTTTCTCCAAACACTCTCTCCAGCTTTCTCCCTCCTCTCCTGAAGCCCACGGCCCTTTGCTGGGATGATGACAGCTTTCTGCTACTTTGCCGAAGTGGCCTCTCTGTATGTGGGGGAGTCGCCTGGCCGTGTGATTGGGCGGAGGGCATCGCAACTAATCCTGACCCTGTCCTCGCCCAGTGCCCACACTTTCCAACAGCGATCAATGGACCGTCACTGGGAGGGAATTAGCATTTTGGAAGGAAGAACAAGGAGAGGCAATATAAACTAAATGTTACAATTTTAAACGCAGGAATAGAGAGACCTGGGGGTGTATCCATAGTCGCACCAAGTCCCGTTCACCCATCACCCCCTGTGCTCGCTGACTGACATTGGCTCCCGTCCGGGAACGCCTCGATTTTAAAATAGTCATCCTTGTTTTCAAATCCCTCCATGGCCTCGCCCCTCCCTATCTCTGTAACCTCCTCCAGCCCTACAAACCTCCGAGATCTCTGAGCTCCTCCAATTCTGGCCTCTTGCGCATCCCCGATTTTAGCCGCTCCACCATTGGCGGCCGTACCTTCAGTTGCCCGGGCCCCAAGCTCTGGAATTCCCTCCCTAAACCCCTCCGCCTCTCTACCTCTCTCCTCCTTTATGACCTGGAACGCACCGCCTGAAAGGGCGATGGAAGCAGATCCAATAGTAACTTTCAAATGGGAATTGGATAAATACTTGAAGGGAAAAAGTTTGCAGGGCTATGAGGAAAGTGCAGGGGACGGGGATAGCTCTTTCATCAGAGCCGGCAAAGGCACGATGGGCTGAATGGCCTCCTCCTGTGCTGCATGTTTCTATGGTTGTAGGAGCGCAGATCTTGGCTAGTTGTTCTTCCCTCTTCCAAAGTCGGGAGTGCTGAGGTGAACTGTAAGCTCAGCTGAGAATGGCACAGGCCTGGGATCGAACCTGCGACCCCCTGTTCCTCTACACACTGGGCTGTTGGGGGAGTGAAGAACGAATTCCTTCGTTACCTCAGCCCACCATTCTGTCAATTAAATCCCGACTGGGGCTTCTGTGGCTCGGTGGGGGCGTGAATGCATCGCCTGCTGAACCACACAGATCAGGGAGGGTCCCAGGTTCACCAGAACATGAGAAATAGAAGCAGGAGTAGGCCATTCGGCCCCTCGAGCCTGCTCCACCATTCAATAAAATCATGGCTGATCTTCAACCTCAACTCCACTTTCCCGCCCGATCCACATATCCCTTGATTCCCCTCGAGGCCTTGAATATACTCAACGACTCAACATCCACAGCCCTCTGGGGTAGAGAATTCCAAAGATTCACAACCCTCTGAGTGAAGAAATTCCTCCTCATCTCATCTCAGTCCTCAATGGCCGACCCCTTATCCTGAGACTATGCCCCCTAGTTCTAGACTCTCCAGCCAGGGGAAACAACCCCTCAGCATCTACCCTGTCAAGTCCACTCAGAATCTTATGTTTCAATGAGATCACATCTCATTCTAAACTCCAGAGAGTATAGGCCCATTCTACTCAACCTCTCCTCACAGGACAACCCTCTCATCCCAGGAATCAATCTAGTGAACCTTCGTTGTACCCCCTCCAAGGCAAGTATATCCTTCCTTAGATAAGGAGACCAAAACTGTACGCAGTACTCCAGGTGAGGTCACACCAAAGCCCTGTACGATTGTAGTAAGACTTCCTCACTCTTGTACTCCAACCCCCTTGCAATAAAGGCCAACATACCATTTGCGATCCTCAGGATGCCAGTTTCTGGTGCCTGTCGTGGGCGTGGGTTGAGGACAGGATCGTGATCTGATGCCTCCCGTAACATCAATCCCCTGCCGGCACTCACCATCCAGGCTTGTATGAAGACCACCTCATGTTGAGTGAGGTAGAACCGTTCCCTCAGCAGGTGTTCGAGGCGATGGGGAGGGGGTGCCTCTGCTTAGTTATTCATTAACTTCCTGCTCTCTGATCGTGGCCCTGTTCCATTCAAAGGAAGAGTTTACACAATGTGATCGTGGCAGTAAAATGGATGATAAATCAGAGCAATGAACTCACCAATCCCAAGGTTAATAAATGATCGACTGACTGTCGGGTGTATAAGTGTGTGATTGTCTCCAAACAGCGCTAGGAACAGCTCTTTCCAAACCTCTAGGCCCACGGAATTCAAGCAGGACGAAGCAGCTAGCAGGAAGTATAAGGGAAAACAGAACTGATTTGCCCGAGTTTCAAGGGCTACATAGCCAGAGTTTGGGGGTCTGTAGTTTGGCGAAAATAAGGAGAAACTGTTTCCACTGGCAGGAGGTCAGTAACCAGAGGGGACGGATTTAAAATAATCGGCAGAAGAATTGGGGGGGGGGGCGGGGGGGGCGCGGGTGAGGAGAATCTTTTTACGCAGCGAATTGTTGTGACCTGGACTGCGCCGCATGAAAGGGCAGTGGAAGCAGATTTCATAGTAACTTTCAAAAGGGAATTGGATAAATAGCTGAAAAGGAAAATGTCCAGGGCTACGGGGAAAGAGCAGGGGAGTGGGACTAATTGGAGAGCTCTTTCAAAGAGCCGGCACAGGCACGATGGGCCGAATGGCCTCCTCCTGTGCTCTAAGATTCTAAATCTAGTATTGTTTCAATCTTCCACTTCCTGCTCAGGCGCTAGGGAGTATCAGGAATCGCTCTAGTGTTGTGTTAGCCTATCTCCTGTGGCACCAACGCTTCTGATCGACTGCCCTGATAACCAAGCCCTGGTTGCAGAGCGCACTGTTGTCCATTGAATTCTGTTAGGAACGTAGGAGCAGGAGTAGGCCATTTAGCCCCTCGAGCCTGCTCCACCATTCAAGCCTGATCTGTACAGTAACTCCATCCACCCGCCTTGGTTCCGTGACCCATTTCTGGTGAATCTGCGCTGCACCCCCTCCAAGGCCAATCTATCCTTCCTGAGGTGCGGTGCCCAGAACTGAATCCAGTTGGGGGTCTGACCAGGCTCTGTATGACTGTACAGAGCTGTTGGCAGCTCGACAGGCTGCAGCTCCCTGAAGCTGGTGATGTTTTAGTTATTACCCTCTCTCCGATGTTCTTCTCTAGGAATTCGATAAAGCCGGAAGCGAGTGTGCCGATTGTGAGCGGCAGCGTGAGGAACCGAATCGGAGCCAGACACTCGACGGAGAAGGTCTCGGACGTGAGGCTGCTGCTGGAGGAGAAACGGCAGCTGGCGGAGAGGCAGCA
This sequence comes from Heptranchias perlo, assembly GCF_035084215.1. NCBI lineage: Eukaryota > Metazoa > Chordata > Chondrichthyes > Hexanchiformes > Hexanchidae > Heptranchias > Heptranchias perlo. The sequence continues at coordinate 39,103,957 of NC_090352.1, forward strand.
GCCAGCGGGAGCGGGCGGCAGCACCGGCACTGGTACCAGTACCAACCGCGCCCTTCCCAAACTCCGGCCTGGTAAAAACACAGTGCAGGCAAGGCGCAGGGCAGTGCAGGCAAGGCGCGGCGCAGGGCAGTGCAGGCAAAGTGTGGCGCAGGGCAGTGCAGGCAAGGCGCGGCGCAGTGCAGGCAAGGCGCGGTGCAGGCAAGGTGCGACACAGGGCAGTGCAGGCAAGACTCGGTACCTCCAGCAACCTGTGTATTTCAAGCATTTTCTGTTTTTACTTCAGATTGCCGATGTCGTGGCCTTGTTTTTAGTCTGGGTGTTGTTATAGAGCTGGGATTGTCCCACCAACCACTCCCTTTTGGAGAAAAATGAATGAAAGGCTGTTTTCAGAAACTTCAGTTACGTTGATAGACTGGAGAAGCTGGGGTTGTTCTCCTTAGAACAGAGAAGGTTGAGGGGAGATTTAATAGAGGGGTTCAAAATCATCAAGGGTTTTGATAGATTAAATAAGGAGAAACTGTTTCCAGTGGCAGGAGGGTCAGTAACCAGAGGACACAGATTTAAGGTAATTGGTAAAAGAGCCAGAGGGGAGATGAGGAGAATTTTTTTTACGCAGCGAGTTGTGATGATCTGGAATGCGCTGCCTGAAAGGGCGGTGGAAGCAGATTCAATAATAACTTTCAAAAGGGAATTGGATAAATTCCCATTGGATAAATTCCCAATTTATCCAATAAGTAATAAAGGAAAATTTTGCAGAGGAGTGGGACAAATTGGATAGCTCTTTCAGAGGTGGCACAGGCACGATGGGCCAAATGGCCTCCTCTGCTACATGATCCTATGAAACTGCGCTGACCAAGGGCTGTTTCGAGAGTTGTTGGGAGTTGAAGTCCTTCCTGTTCATAGCCAGCAGCAAACTCTCTTCACTGGAAGCAAAGTAAGGCTGTATCCAGATGTGTGCCGGGAGGCTGGATTCAGTAATGGACGGCAGGGAGCAAGAAAATCTGCAGCCGTTACAAGAGATAGATCCCCTCCCTTCCTACACTGCTCAGTGTAGCTCTGGGCTGTGGGCGGCGCCTCGCACTGCCACAAACAATGTATTAGATCTGTTGCTAAGCTACAGTAACGTGTAACGTAGTGTGGTCGTTGCTGTGACGTGTGGTCTGTTAGAGGCCAGAGTTTGTCTCTGTTCTTTATGTGCGACCCCGGGGGTCAGTGAGAATCGTTCCGTGCTCTGGCGAAGTTTCTCTACATGTTGGAAATGACTGGTTCTCCTCCTGCTCTCTCTTCAATTTGCTTGTGACAGCAGGCCTGTGACCTGTGATCTGTTTGACCATGTTTGATGTTGACCTGCAGTGCCTGATGCTTTGTACAGGCAGACCTTTGACTGGTGTACTTTTTCTGTCTTGGTTACAGGTGTCCGGCAGAGGCTGGGGAAGAGGCCTCATTCCCCACAGACCGGCACCAGCACGGTGACCATTGGCAGCATCTCCGTCACCCGGCGAGAACCACAGACAGACGTCCACAGCAGGCTGGGGATTCCCAAACAGGAGAGCAGGAGCTTCACACCCGACAGGAGCAAGAAAACAGGTTGGTTTTTGGGGGTGACCCTGCGCCCCTCACGCCCCCCCCCATCCTCCACTGAGTGATCGGTCGTGTGTGCAAGGTGTTGGGGGGAGGATAGAGGAACATAGGGACAAGAGTCAGCCATTGAGCTCTTCAACACTTCTGCCATTTAGAGGAGCAAGATTTTACAGCTAAGTTTGGATAATTCCCACTGGGGCCATTGGATAGAAAGATAGAACTGGCATTTCGACAGCGTCTTTCACAACCTCAGGACGTCCCAAAGAGCTTTACAGCCAATGTAGTACTTTTTTTGAAGTGTAGTCACTGTTGTAATGTAGGAAACGGGGCAGCCAAATTGTGCACAGCAAGATCCCACAAACAGCAATGTGATAATGACCAGATAATCTCTCTGTGATGTTGGTTGAGGGATAAATATTGGCCCAGGACACCGGGAGGAACTCCCCCTGCTCTTCTTCGCATAGAATCTTAGAACGATACAGCACAGGAGGCCATTCGCCCCATCGTGCCTGTGCCGGCTCTTTGAAAGAGCTATCCAATTAGTCCCATTCCCCTGCTCTTTCCCCATAGCCCTACAAAACTTTCCCCTTCAAGTATTTATCCAATTCCCTTTTGAAAGTTACTATTGAATCTGCTTCCACCGCCCTTTCAGGCAGCGCATTCCAGATCATCATAACTCGCTGTGCAAATAAAAAAATTTCCTCATGTCGCCTTTGGTTCTTTTGCCGATTATCTTAAATCTGTGACCTCTGGTTTCTGACCCTCCTGCCACTGGAAACAGTTTCTCCCTATCTACCCTATCAAAACCTCTCATAATTTTGAACACCTCTATTAAATCTCCCCTTAACCTTTTCTGTTCTAAGGAGAACAATCCCAGCTTCTCCAGTCTCTCCACATAACTGAAGTCCCTCATCCCTGGAACCATTCTAGTAAATCTCTTCTGCACCCTCTCCAAGGCCTTGACATCCTTCCTAAAGTGTGGTGCCCAGAATTGGACACAATACTCCAGCTGAGGCCTAACCAACCTGGTGAAGCTACAACTCAGAACTACATGCATGCTAAACAGTGGAAGCAACATGCTATAGACAGAGCTAAGCGATTCCACAACCAACGGATCAGATCAAAGCTCTGCAGTCCTGCCACATCCAGTCGTGAATGGTGGTGGACAGTTAAACAACTAACGGGAGGAGGAGGCTCTGCAAACATCCCCATCCTCAATGATGGTGGAGTCCAGCACGTGAGTGCAAAAGACAAGGCTGAAGCGTTTGCAACCATCTTCAGCCAGAAGTGCCGAGTGGATGATCCATCTCGGCCTCCTCCCGATATCCCCACCATCACAGAAGCCAGTCTTCAGCCAATTCGATTCACTCCACGTGATATCAAGAAACGGCTGAGTGTACTGGATACAGCAAAGGCTATGGGCCCCGACAACATCCCAGCTGTAGTGCTGAAGACTTGTGCTCCAGAACTAGCTGCGCCTCTAGCCAAGCTGTTCCAGTACAGCTACAACACTGGCATCTACCCAACAATGTGGAAAATTGCCCAGGTATGTCCTGTCCACAAAAAGCAGGACAAATCCAATCCGGCCAATTACCACCCCATCAGTCTACTCTCAATCATCAGCAAAGTGATGGAAGGTGTCGTCGACAGTGCTATCAAGCGGCACTTACTCACCAATAAGCTGCTCACCAATATTCAGTTTGGGTTCCACCAGGACCACTCGGCTCCAGACCTCATTACAGCCTTGGTCCAAACATGGACATCAAGGCAGCATTTGACCAAGTGTCGCACCAAGGAGCCCGAGTAAAATTGAAGTCAATGGGAATCAGGGGGAAAACTCTCCAGTGGCTGGAGTCATACCTAGCACAAAGGAAGATGGTAGTGGTTGTTGGAGGCCAATCATCTCAGCCCCAGGACATTGCTGCAGGAGTTCCTCAGGAGTTTCACATCGTTCACCTGACGAAGGGGGAAGCCTCCGAAAGCTTGTGAATTTAAAATAAAATTGCTGGACTATAACTTGGTGTTGTAAAATTGTTTACAGGAGTTCCTCAGGGCAGTGTCCTAGGCCCAAACATCTTCAGCAACTTCATCAATGACCTTCCCTCCATCATAAGGTCAGAAATGAGGATGTTCGCTGATGATTGCACAGTGTTCAGTTCCATTTGCAACCCCTCAAATAATGAAGCAGTCCGAGCCCGCATACAGCAAGACCTGGACAACATCCAGGCTTGGGCTCATAAGTAGCAAGTAACATTCGCGCCAGATAAGTGCCAGGCAATGACCATCTCCAACAAGAGAGTGTCTAACCACCTCCCCATGACATTCAACGGCATTACCATCGCCGAATCCCCCACCATCAACATCCTGGGGGTCACCATTGACCAGAAACTTAACTGGACCAGCCATATAAATACTGTGGCTACAAGAGCAGGTCAGAGGCTGGGTATTCTGCAGCGAGTGACTCACCTCCTGACTCCCCAAAGCCTTTCCACCATCTACAAGGCACAAGTCAGGAGTGTGATGGAATACTCTCCACTTGCCTGGATGAGTGCAGCTCCAACAACACTCAAGAAGCTCGACACCATCCAGGACAAAGCAGCCCGCTAAATTGGCACCCCATCCACCACCCTAAACATTCACCCCTTTCACCACCGGCGCACCATGGCTGCAGTGTGTACCATCCACAGGATGCACTGCAGCAACTCGCCAAGGCTTCTTCAACAGCACCTCCCAAACCCCCGACCTCTACCACCTAGAAGGACAAGAGCAGCAGGCACATGGGAACAACACCACCTGCACGTTCCCCTCCAAGTCACACACCATCCCGACTTGGAAATATATCGCCGTTCCTTCATCGTCGCTGGGTCAAAATCCTGGAACTCCCTTCCTAACAGCACTGTAGGAGAACCATCACCACACGGACTGCAGCGGTTCAAGAAGGCGGCTCATCACCACCTTCTCAAGGGCAATTAGGGATGGGCATTAAATACCGGCCTTGCCAGCGACGCCCACATCCCGTGAACGAATATTAAAAAAAATTATAAAAGTTTAGCATAACTTCCTTGCTTTTGTATTCTATGCCTCTATTAATAAAGCCCAGGATCCTATATGCTTTTTTAACAGCCTTCTCAACTTGTCCAGATACCTTCAAAGACTTGGCACATATGCCCCCAGGTGTCTCTGTTCCTGCACCCCCTTTAAAATTGTACCCTTTAGTTTATATTGCCTCTCCTCATTCTTCTACCAAAATAAATCATTTCACATTAAATTTCATCTGCTGTGTGTCTGCCCATTTCACCAGTCTGTCTATGTCCTCCTGAAGTCTTTTAATATCTTCCTCACTGTTTACTACATTTCCAAGTCCAGGCCATTAATATATATCAAAAAGAGCAGTGGTCCTAATACCGACCCCTGGGGAACATCACAAGGATACCCTGTTGTTCCCCTCCATCAGCCGTGGCTAAGTGGCAAGCACTCTCCTGAGTCAGAAGGTCGTGGGTTCAAGTCCCACTCCAGAGACTCGAGTGCATAATGCAGGCTGACGCTCCCAGTGCCAGTACTGAGGGAGTGCTGCATTGTCGGGAGTGCCGTCTTTTGGAGGAGACGTTAAACCGGGGCCCTGACTGCCCCCTCAAGTGAACATAAAAGATCCCTGTCCACTATACCTCAGCTAACATCACGAAAACAGATTATCTGGTTATTGTCTTGTTGCTGTTAGTGGGATCGTGCTGTGCACAAATTGGCTTCCACGTTTCCTATATTACAAGTGACCACACTTCAAAAATACTTCATTGGCTGCAAAGCACTTTAGGACAAACGGAGGTCATGAAAGGCGCTATAGAAATGCAAGTCCTTTTGTCCCTTGTCGAGGGCATTGAGACCAGGCCCTTTCTGATCTGTGGCTCAGTTACTCTCAGGGCTGTCCAAAAAAACCTGTTCTTTAAAAAAATATATACCTAAAGCCCGGAAGCTGGTTTTTATTCCGCTATTCCCTTCCCAACAGGAAGTTTATGGAGCCGCCTTGGCAAAGTCCCCGTGAAACGAGAGAAGACGCCAGAAAAAGAGACTGAGAAGGCACCTGCTGCGGAGAAAGAGAAGGTGGCGGCGGAGGAGGAGGAGGAGGGGGAGGAGCAGGAAGAGGGAGAGAAGGACGAGGATGATGACACTGAGCTCCAGCGAGCCTGGGGCGCTCTAATCAGAGAGAAAGAACGCTCGCACAAGAAGAGCAGATTGGACAACCTCCCGTCACTACAGATCGAAATCAGCCGCGAGAGTTCAACCTCCGACAGCGAGTCTTGACCTCTTGAAACCCTGGCCACGAACTCTGACCCGCCCACGGAGAAAGGTGGCAGCTCACTGAGGCACATGCGGACAATTGCCGGCCCTGAGCTGAAAACGGGAGTCTGTGTTTGAAACAACCCCCCCCACCCCACCCCCCAATGTTACAGTTCACCTTATGACTGAATTAAATTTAACCTTGAAGCCAAATTGTGGGCTGAATTTATTTCAGAGTAATTGTTTGCTTGCAAAGAAATCCAGGCTTCACCTCTCCATTGGAGAGATACCTGGAGCCAACAGGAAGTGGGGGAGCTGGGGACGGGGAGCGATGGAGATATAAGCTGACGTCATATCATTCAATTGTGGTTTGTACTTTCCTATGTTTAAAAAAAAACAATATGTATTTTAGCAGGAGATGCTTCCCAGTGTGGGGTATGCTTTAGTACTCTGCATGATGTTCTTGAATAATCTGCCTTAGTACTCAGTGTGGTATTTTAGTACTCTATGCAGTGTGCTTTCGTGCTTTGCTTGATGTGATTTGGTACTCTTTTCAGTACTCAGCTTCAATACTCTGCATGACCTGCTTTAGTACTCAGCACGATGTGCTCAGTTCTCTGTGTAATAAGCTTTAGAACTCTGCTCTAGTATGTGATGTGCTTTAATACTCTGATGTTTTAGTACTTTGCGCTTTAGTACTCTGCATGATGCATTTTTCTTTGTTACTGTGTGTACTTTAGTACTCTGAACATTGTACCTTAATACCTTGTTCGAGTACTCTGCGTGCTGTGTTTTAGTACTCTACACATTGTGCCTTAATACCCTGATCCGGCAATGCCTCGATTTTAAAATACTCATCTTTGTTTTCAGATCCCTCCATGGCCTCGCCCCTCCCTATCTCTGTAACCTCCTCCAGCCCTACAACCCTCCGAGATCTCTGCGCTCCTCCAATTCTGCCCTCTTGCGCATCCCCCATTTCCATCGCCCCACCATTGGCGGCCGTGCCTTCAGCTGCCTGGGCCCCGAGCTCTAGAATTCCCTCCCTGAACCTCTCTCTCCTTTTAAGACATTCCTTAAAACCTCCCTCTTTGACCAAGCCTGTTGGTCTCCTGTCCTAATATCTCCCTACGTTGCTCAGTGTCAAATTTTGTTTGATAATCGCTCCTGTGAAGCACTTTAGGACTTTTTATTACGTTAAAGGTGCTGTATAAAGGCAAGTTGTTCGAGTACTCGGCATGCTGTGTTTTACTACTCTGCACGTTGTACCTTAATACCCTGTTCAAGTACTCTACATGATGATACAAAAATTGGCCATGTGGTTGATAGTGAGGAGGAAAGCTGTAGACTGCAGGAAGGTATCAATGGACTGGTCAGGAGGGCAGAAAAGTGGCAAATGGAATTCAATCCGGAGAAGTGTGAGGTAATGCATTTGGGGAGAGCAAACAAGGCACGGGAATACACAATAAATGGGAAGATACAGAAAGGTGTAGAGGAAGTGAGGGACCTTGGAGTGCATATCCACAGATCCCTGAAGGTAGCAGGACAGATAGATAAAATGTTTAAGAAGGCATACGGAATACTTTCCTTAGCTGAGGTATAGAATATAAGAGCAGGGAGGTTATGCTAGAACTGTATAAAACACTAGTTAGGTCACAGCTTGAGTACTGTGTACAGTTCTGGTCACCACATTACAGGAAAGATGTGATTGCACTAGAGAGGGTGCAGAGGAGATTTACGAGGGTGTTGCCAGGGCTGGAGAATTTTAGCTGTGACAAAAGATTGGATAGGCCGGGGTTGTTCTCTTTGGAACAGAGGAGGCTGAGGGGAGATTTAATTGAGGTGTATAAAATTATGAGGGGCCTCGATAGAGTGAATAGGGAGGGCCTATTGCCCTTAGCAGAGGGATCAGTGACCAGGGGGCATAGATTTAAAGTGATTGGTAGAAGGAGCTGAGGAAACCTTTTCACCCAGAGGTTGGTGGAGGCAGAAACCCTCATCACATTTAAAAAGCACCTGAAGTGCCGTAACCTACAGAGCTACGGACCAAGTGGTGGGAAGTGGGATTAGGTTGGGTGGCTCGTACCATTTGAGTACTCTGTGCACTGTGTTAGTACTTACACATGTTTAATGCCCTGTTCAAGTGCTCTGCTGAAGACGGACTCTGCGGTATTTTATTTTAATAACTCCCTTTATTCCAAGCCCAGATCCTCGCTGATTCTAACTGGCTGGCTGGTGTGTTCGGACTCTCCCGTATTAAGAGTCTAGCTGTGTCTGCACCGTTCTCTTTGTGATTGTGCGTTTCAGCATATTTTGGAGGAGTTGTTTGTCCTGGTTTTGGGGAATTCCCATTGCTCCCACGTTGACACAACAAAAGTGGAGTTTACCTTCCGCCAGTTATTGTGGGGCAGACTTCCCTTTAAGAAAGACGGTTTATTGTATTTATCCTCCTACATTGTAAATGCCCCATCCTATACACTCTCGTCCTCCCTGCATCCTCACCGTGTTGAAATTGAGACTCCTCGCACCGTCTCCTATTCCAGCCCATTCTTTCCTAGGGCATCGGAATTCTGGGACTCCTTCACCTCCCCCCTACAGTCAAACCTTTTACCAGCTGTTGGACCTGGTGCTGCAGAATAAAGGGGAGCTCAGCGCCCCCCAGCATTTTAGGGGTTAAAGTCTCGACACAAGCCTCTCGGGAAGGGATGAGTTTGGCGCCTTGTGCAAATGAAAATAACTGAAGCGTGAGGGGGCTGATTGTGAACAGTAATCGTGCACACCCCACGGTGAGGGGGCTGATTGTGAACAGTAATCGTGCGTACCCCACGGTGAGGGGGCTGATTGTGAGCTGTAATCGTGCACACCCCACGGTGAGGGGGCTGATTGTGAACAGTAATTGTGCACACCCCACGGTGAGGGGGCTGATTGTGAACAGTAATCGTGCAAACCCCACGGTGAGGGGGCTGATTGTGAGCTGTAATCGTGCACACCCCATGGTGAGGGGGCTGGTTGTGAACAGTAATCGTGCACACCCCACGGTGAGGGGGCTGATTGTGAACAGTAATCGTGCACACCCCACGGTGAGGGGGCTGATTGTGTAAACACCTCCTCCTCACAGATAATGTCGTTTCCCACCAATGGGAATGGGGTGGTCTGAAGTCACGCAGACACTTTGCGATCCTGGTGCAGTGTCTTTCCGCAGGTTCGGGGTCCGCTGTCCCATCTCCCTCCTCTGCCCCCCGCTGTTGGGGAGAGTGATCTCGTTCCTTGTTCACGTTCAGCCCCATAGAGGTGGGTGTGTATAAGTGACCTGTCGAGCTGGATTGGCTTGTTCTATGCTACGGTCAGTGTCGAGCTCTCCCAGGTCAGCACTAACCTTTCTGTATTTAGATGCTGTTCCCAAAATACTTGTGCGTGAGATCTGTTCAGCCTACCCTTGCGCAGAGCAGGAAGCTAACAATTAATACCTGAGGTTCAATTAGACTATCCCAGGACGGGATGTCCCGGTGCAGCGTGCTCGTGAAGAAACCCAAATCGAGAAGGACTTGTTCCTCTCCTCGCCCCTTCCTACAAACAGAAATTCTCTCTGGTTGTAGTGGATTTGCTGTCGACCCAGATCAGGCTGCACAATAAACTGGAGCTGAGCTGAGTTTCATTGACATTTGACATCTGTTGAGACCAAAAATCTTCAATTTTTTTTCCTCCCAGTTTAGTCCCTTTCTGTGCTGGGTTCCACGGGTCCTGTACCTCACCCGATTTCAGATATGACCCTCTAGTGAGCGAGTAGCAGGCTGTTCAACTGTGGAGGGCATCACAACCTAGCCTGATCTTGCCCTCGCCTGATACCCACATGCAAGTTTCAGCAGGAGTTGCAGGTTAATAAGATGGTGCAACATCACTGACTGACTCATCCCCCCACTCCCTGGCCCAAGGGGGTTGAGGCCTGTTGTTACACCACAATCGCTGTGATCAGCACAGAGCAGCGTTCGAACCTCAGACGTTTCTGTTCTGGATGGCTCTGCACCACATTCTCCCACTTAGCCGTCAGGGAGCTCACCTCGGTCCCTGTAACACCGTGGCCTAAATCTCTCAGCAGTTTGGGTGCCTGATGCTGTGTGGAGTGTGCTGTGTTTATTTTTAATATTATCAGGAAGATAATCATGGACAGTGAAAGGCTGCAGTTTAATGGAGAGGAGCTCAGTGCTGTCAGGGTATGTCTGAGATCTCTGGGCTTTACTCGCAGCCACTGTTTCCCAGTAATTTGAGACTCTAACACTTCGTAAAGATAGAAAGAACTGGCATTTCTCCAGCGTCTTTCACCTCAGGATGTCCCAAGACGTTTTACAGCCAATGAAGTACCTTTTGAAGTGTAGTCAGTGCTGTAATGTAGGAAACGCGGCAGCCAATTTGCACACAGCAAGATCCCATAAACAGTAATGAGATAATGACCGGGTGATGTTGGTTGAGGGATAAATATTGGCCCCAGGGAGAACTCCCCTGCTCTTCTTCAAAATAGCGATCGTGGGATTTTTTACGTCCACCCAAGAGGGCAGACAGTGCCTCCAACACTGTGGCACTCCCTCAGTTTCCTACATTGCAACAGTGACTACACCTCAAAAGTACTTCATTGGCTGCAAAGTGAAAGGCACTGTATAAATGCAAGTTATTTCTTTCTAAACTAATTGCGCAGTTCAAATTGCACCTTTAACGTAGTAAATCTCCACAGCACATCATGGGGTGGGTGGGGCAGTGCGAGGTGGTGAGGGTGGGTGTTGGGTGAGGGTGGGTGTTGGGTGAGGGTGGGTGTTGGGTGTGGGGTGAGGGTCGGTGTTGGGTGGGTGTGGGGTGAGGGTGGGTGTGGGGTGAGGGTCGGTGGTGGGTGTGGGGTGAGGGTGGGTGTTGGGTGGGTGTTGGGTGAGGGTGGGTGTTGGGTGAGGGTGGGTGTTGGGTGTTGGTGGGTGTGGGGTGAGGGTGGGTGTGGGGTGAGGGTGGGTGTGGGGTGAGGGTCGGTGGTGGGTGTGGGGTGAGGGTCGGTGTGGGGTGTTGGGTGAGGGTGGGTGTTGGGTGAGAGTGGGTGTTGGGTGAGAGTGGGTGTGGGGGGTTGGGTGAGGTTGGGTGAGTGTGGGGTGTGGGTGAGAGTGGGTGTTGGGTGAGAGTGGGTGATGGGTGTGGGTGAGAGTGGGTGTGGGGTGTTGGGTGAGCTTGGGTGTTGGGTGAGAGTGGGTGATGGGTGTGGGTGAGAGTGGGTGTGGGGTGTTGGGTGAGGGTGGGTGTTGGGTGAGAGTGGGTGTTGGGTGTGGGTGAGAGTGGGTGTTGGGTGTGGGTGAGAGTGGGTGTGGGGTGTTGGGTGAGCTTGGGTGTTGGGTGAGAGTGGGTGATGGGTGTTGGTGAGGGTCGGTGTTGGGTGAGTACAAGCTGGGAGGGAAAGACAAGCGATTTGATGAGTCACCAGTAACCGCAGGGCAGTTTCAGCAGCTTTGACTCCCGGTCTGACTCACCTGGGACAGATTAATGCCTGTAACAACAACAACTTGCCTTTACATCGTTCCTTGAAGATGTTTCATGAGTGAAATCAGACAAAAACTGACACCGAGCCACATAAGGAGATATTAGGACAAGTGACCAAAAGCTTGGTCAAAGAGGTAGGTTTTAAAAAGTGTCTTCAAGGAGGAGAGAGAGGCGGAGAGGTTTAGTGAGGGAATTCCAGAGGGTGTTAATTTAAGAATTAATTGTCCCTTTTAAAATAGCACTGATGGCTGCTCAACCTCAGCGGCAGCACATGTATAAAGGTGGTTCTGGGGGAGCCCCTCCTGAGCTGGCCGTGAACAACCCAAACACTCAGCTCAGTGACCGGGGAAAGTGCAGGGTTAGAAGACGAGGCACCAGCCGGACTTTTAACCCAGGCCTATTGTAGGGTCTCCCCACCGCTGTACGGGTTAGGACTGGCGAACACTGCACAGATCGGATGGATCCTGGGGAGCTTCATTCTGGTCCCTGACCGTTGTGTTTGGTGCAGTGACCTGAGCCAATGAGCGATTGAGGAAAGCTGCACATTCCTGCTCTGGGGTTTAAGGAGCCTCCCGGTTCACATCACTCGAATACCCGACAATCCAACCACCACAGAATGCAAATGGTCCCAGGGCGTGTGGGCTGATTCCAGCAAAACCACATTCCAACACTGCAGGTCAGGAATGGTTGGGAACTGAGTGTCCGAGTGCAGCTCCTTCCATGGGACTTGTTACTGTGTGGGCCTAGAGCCTGGGACACTGAACTCCCCTGCACCGCCCCCCCACGGTACAGGAGGTCAGTCCTCCCCTGCACCGCCCCCCACAGGAGAACAGAGCTCCCCCTAAACCACTTCCTGTGTACACACAGACACTGACACTGACACACACACACAGACACTGACATACAGACACTGACACACACACACACTGACACACACACAGACACTGACACACACGTACAGACACTGACACACACACACAGACACTGACACACACACCGACACGGACACACACACACACACAGACACTGACATACAGACACTGACACACACACACTGACACACACACACACACCAACACTGACACACACACTGACACTGACACACACACACACACACACACTGACATACAGACACTGACACACACACACACAGACACTGACACACACACCGACACGGACACACACACACAGACACTGACATACAGACACTGACACACAGACACTGACACACACAGACACTGACACACACACACTGACACTGACACACACACACACAGACACTGACATACAGACACTGACACACACACACACACACACACACAGACACTGACATACAGACACTGACACACACACACACACACACAGACACTGACATACAGACACTGACACACACACACACTGACACACACACACACACACACACAGACACAGACACTGACACACACACACACTGACACACACACACACACACACACAGACACTGACACACACACACACTGACACACACACACACACGGACACACACAGACAGACACTGTCACAGACACACACCTTCCAGCAGGAGTCGGCTGATTTGTCCCGCCCAAGATGCTGGCACTGATGCCAATAGTAAGGGAGGATTAAAGGTGAAATCGAGCAGCCCATGGGTCTCTGCATTTGTTGTTTCTCTTTACTGATTCCTATCTTCCAGCCCATGGCCACTCCTTGTGCTCTGTTTACTCTTCCAGGCAGTAACTGCCTCACACACTAGCAACCAGACGGTCACTGCCCAGAAACCACTTCATGCTGAAAGACTCAGGACTTCATTCAGGGAAAACACCAGGTGTCTGACAGACAGTTCAAGATACCAAGGCAGTTCAAGCAAAAGTGAGAGAGTGAGAGACAGAGAGTGAGAGAACGCGCTAGGGAGGGAGAGAGAGATAAGGAGAGAGAGACAGAGAAAGGGAGACAAAGAGAGTCAGAGACACACTGGGTGACAAAGGGGCAGAGAGAGAAAATCAAACAGACATAGAGGGAGATAGACAGAGGCAGAGAGTGAGAGAGACTGACCCAGGACAGGGAGACTGACCCAGGACAGAGAGACTGACCCAGGACAGAGAGACTGACCCAGGACAGAGAGACTGACCCAGGACAGGGAGACTGACCCAGGACAGAGAGACTGACCCAGGACAGAGAGACTGACCCAAGACAGGGAGACTGACCCAGGACAGGGAGACTGACCCAGGACAGGGAGACTGACCCAGGACAGAGAGACTGACCCAGGACAGGGAGACTGACCCAGGACAGGGAGAGATCAATCACGCAGAGAAACTACCACAGTTTGTAAAACAGCCAGGAAATGGTCGGCCCAATCGGGAGGTAAGAGGTAACAAGTTTATCAAATCTCAAATCAATTCTTCACAAGGCTTCTGGAAAGCCCGTGAGCACAGCTGGATGGGAGATCACACGGAGACACACCTTGTACACACATGGATACACGTTAATACATGGGTAACCACTTACACATGGGTACATGCTAACACGTGGGTACATGCTAACACATGGGTACATGCTAACACGTGGATAAACACTAACACAAGGATACACATGGGTACATGGTAATACACAGGTACATACTAACAAGGATACACCTGGGTACAGGCTAACACAACAATACACATAGGTACATGCTAACACATGGATATACAGTAACACAAGGATACAAACAGGTACATGGTAACACATGGGTACACGCTAACACATGGATTTACACACGGATACATGCCAACAAAGGGATAAATGCACTCTAACATACAGATACACACAGGCTCACAGACATTGTCTTTGGTCCCCGCCACAAAATCCGTTCCCCAGATACACACACAGATATACACTAATATGTCCAGATACACAGACAGATATACACTAATATGTCCAGATACACACACAGATATACACTAATATGTCCAGATACACACACAGATATACACTAATATGTCCAGATACACAGACAGATATACACTAATATGTCCAGATACACAGACAGATATACACTAATATGTCCAGATACACAGACAGATATACACTAATATGTCCAGATACACACACAGATATACACTAATATGTCCAGATACACACACAGATATACACTAATATGTCCAGATACACAGACAGATATACACTAATATGTCCAGATACACAGACAGATATACACTAATATGTCCAGATACACACACAGATATACACTAATATGTCCAGATACACACACAGATATACACTAATATGTCCAGATACACAGACAGATATACACTAATATGTCCAGATACACACACAGATATACACTAATATGTCCAGATACACAGACAGATATACACTAATATGTCCAGATACACAGACAGATATACACTAATATGTCCAGATACACAGACAGATATACACTAATATGTCCAGATACACAGACAGATATACACTAATATGTCCAGATACACAGACAGATATACACTAATATGTCCAGATACACAGACAGATATACACTAATATGTCCAGATACACAGACAGATATACACTAATATGTCCAGATACACACACAGATATACACTAATATGTCCAGATACACAGACAGATATACACTAATATGTCCAGATACACAGACAGATATACACTAATATGTCCAGATACACACACAGATATACACTAATATGTCCAGATACACAGACAGATATACACTAATATGTCCAGATACACAGACAGATATACACTAATATGTCCAGATACACACACAGATATACACTAATATGTCCAGATACACAGACAGATATACACTAATATGTCCAGATACACAGACAGATATACACTAATATGTCCAGATACACACACAGATATACACTAATATGTCCAGATACACAGACAGATATACACTAATATGTCCAGATACACAGACAGATATACACTAATATGTCCAGATACACACACAGATATACACTAATATGTCCAGATACACAGACAGATATACACTAATATGTCCAGATACACAGACAGATATACACTAATATGTCCAGATACACACACAGATATACACTAATATGTCCAGATACACAGACAGATATACACTAATATGTCCAGATACACAGACAGATATACACTAATATGTCCAGATACACACACAGATATACACTAATATGTCCAGATACACACACAGATATACACTAATATGTCCAGATACACAGACAGATATACACTAATATGTCCAGATACACACACAGATATACACTAATATGTCCAGATACACAGACAGATATACACTAATACTTGCAGATACACAGACAGATATACACTAATACTGGCAGATACACAGACAGATATACACTAATACTTGCAGATACACAGACAGATATACACTAATACTTGCAGATACACAGACAGATATACACTAATATGTCCAGATACACAGACAGATATACACTAATACTTGCAGATACACAGACAGATATACACTAATATGTCCAGATACACAGACAGATATACACTAATATGTCCAGATACACAGACAGATATACACTAATACTTGCAGATACACAGACAGATATACACTAATACTTGCAGATACACAGACAGATATACACTAATACTTGCAGATACACAGACAGATATACACTAATACTTGCAGATACACAGACAGATATACACTAATATGTCCAGATACACAGACAGATATACACTAATACTTGCAGATACACAGACAGATATACACTAATATGTCCAGATACACAGACAGATATACACTAATATGTCCAGATACACAGACAGATATACACTAATATGTCCAGATACACAGACAGATATACACTAATACTTGCAGATACACAGACAGATATACACTAATATGTCCAGATACACAGACAGATATACACTAATACTTGCAGATACACAGACAGATATACACTAATATGTCCAGATACACAGACAGATATACACTAATATGTCCAGATACACAGACAGATATACACTAATACTTGCAGATACACAGACAGATATACACTAATATGTCCAGATACACAGACAGATATACACTAATACTTGCAGATACACAGACAGATATACACTAATACTTGCAGATACACAGACAGATATACACTAATACTTGCAGATACACAGACAGATATACACTAATATGTCCAGATACACAGACAGATATACACTAATACTTGCAGATACACAGACAGATATACACTAATATGTCCAGATACACAGACAGATATACACTAATACTTGCAGATACACAGACAGATATACACTAATACTTGCAGATACACAGACAGATATACACTAATACTTGCAGATACACAGACAGATATACACTAATATGTCCAGATACACAGACAGATATACACTAATATGTCCAGATACACAGACAGATATACACTAATACTTGCAGATACACAGACAGATATACACTAATATGTCCAGATACACAGACAGATATACACTAATACTTGCAGATACACAGACAGATATACACTAATATGTCCAGATACACAGACAGATATACACTAATATGTCCAGATACACAGACAGATATACACTAATACTTGCAGATACACAGACAGATATACACTAATATGTCCAGATACACAGACAGATATACACTAATATGTCCAGATACACAGACAGATATACACTAATACTTGCAGATACACAGACAGATATACACTAATACTTGCAGATACACAGACAGATATACACTAATATGTCCAGATACACAGACAGATATACACTAATACTTGCAGATACACAGACAGATATACACTAATATGTCCAGATACACAGACAGATATACACTAATACTTGCAGATACACAGACAGATATACACTAATACTTGCAGATACACAGACAGATATACACTAATACTTGCAGATACACAGACAGATATGCACACTGATATGTGCAGATACACACAGACAAACATACACACTAATACTGCAGATACATACTAACTCACAAATGCAAACATCCACAGATACTCTAACATAAAGATAAAAGCTAGTACACAAACACAGATACACCCAAACATACACTGACACACACTGAAACACAGATGAACACAAATATACACTGATGCACACTAAAATACACACTAACGTACACACTACTGATACACACTAATACACAGATACACACTTAAATACATAGATGCACACGGACATGCAGATGCACAATTTGGAGATACACCATAACAAACAGATACACGGAAATACAGATACACATACAGATACAAACTAAATACAGATACACTCCAACAAACACATACACCCCAACATATGCAGTTACACACTAACACACAGATATACACTAACACAGATATACACTAACACACAGATATACACTAACACACAGATATACACTAACACAGATATACACTAACACAGATATACACTAACACACAGATATACACTAACACACAGATATACACTAACACAGATATACACTAACACACAGATATACACTAACACAGATATACACTAACACACAGATATACACTAACATACAGATATACACTAACACAGATATACACTAACACAGATATACACTAACACACAGATATACACTAACACACAGATATACACTAACAATGGGTTGAGGGATGTTGTGAGGTGGGTTTGAGGAATGTGATGGGCAGTGGGTTGTAGGAAAAAGACAGGCTTGTTCCTACAGATTTATCATTATTTCTCGTCAAGCTCAAGGTTTTTAATCAGTTAGATGGAGATAGTTGGGATACAACAGGGGTTAGGGTTCCAGTTCTAATCACACTCACCCTGACAGTAAGCTTCCCTTCTCCACATCGACAAGAACCAGCCGGAGGAAGGGAAGTGGGGGGGGGGTGGGGGGGAGAGGAGGAGGGGGAGGGGGAGGGAGATGGGGGGAGAGGAGGAGGGGGAGGGTGAGGGGGGGAGAGGAGGAGGGGGAGGGGGAGGGGGGAGGGAGAGGGGGGGAGAGGAGGAGGGGGAGGGGGAGGGCACTTTTACAAGCGATGGAACGATTTAATTAAATTTATGTTCCCACAAAGCCAGGCAAATGTCGCCCAGAAATCGGGGAAAGGTAAAAAGAAGAGATTGAAGAGGAGATCCAAACACGAGCCAGAACTCTTGCTGCCCAGTGTCAGTCCACTCCTGCACGACCCAAGGGTATGATTTTAATGTTATCAGGAAAGTGATGGATCCGGTTTGCCCATTTTGTTTTTGCTGATTTTTTCCCCTCCTGTCCTGCAGATGCTGACTCCTCGCTGGGGTTCAGGTCCCACGGGTGCTAGTCCATGTGGCCAGTCTAGGCTGGGACACTGACGGTCTAGACTTATGAGTCATGACTGGCCACTTGGGGTGAGGTACTGCAGGGTGTGCAGCATCAATGGAACTGAACTCCCAGCGAGGGGAGGGGAGGGAACGCCAAGGGACGTGATCAGGTCTCTGCCCTTACCTGTTAATGTGACAGTTCAGCTGAGATCAGTCATTCTCCATCAAAGGGACTGTCAATCAAGGCTGGGATTCAGTTTTCACTCCATAGCTCTGCTTCTCCATCCTGAATTGAGGTAACATATTCCCAGAACGCACTGTCATTGAGTAGGCTCCATGAGGTGCCTGAACAATGGTGTCTGGGAGGAGAGGGCCCTGTCTAGTCATTGTCTGAGGCTGCAGGGCACAGTCTGATGGTGGAAGATGTCTCAGAGTTAGTTAATGTTGGATGGCAGATGTTGATGGAAGAGGCTGTTGGATGGCAGATGTTATTGGAAGAAGCTGATGGATGGCAGATGTTGGTGGAAGAGGCTGATGGATGGCAGATGTTGGTGGAAGAGGCTGCTGGATGGCAGATGTTGATGGATGGCAGATGTTGATGGATGGCAGATGTTGGTGGAAGAGGCTGTTAGAACGCAGATGATGGTGGAAGATGTCCTAGAGTTATAGCTGCTGTTGGATGGCTGAAGAAAGAATCACATTCACTTTGCTGGGTTGTTCCTTTTCCAAGGCTGCGCTGCAGGAGTTGATGTCACGACATCTGCCAGCACCAAAGGACAGTGGGATAACCAGCATCACCATGGAGATGGTGAGCTACGAGGCCTCTGTGAGTAGACACGGTTGTCATGACAACACTCCTAACGAGATCGACCACATATTTGTGGCACTCGGTGCCCTGCGATTTGTTTAATTGAGGGATAGACAGGCCGATGGAAACAGAGGGACTGAAAACGAGACGAACAAAGCCTGGCCGTTTTAAGCCGAGCTCAGAGCTGAACTCCTTGGATACACACTACAGGCCACGGGGGGAGTGGGGCCCGTCACTGAGACCAGGCTGAGCCTGGACAACGTGTGGGGTAGGGAGCTGACGATCTGCTCCAACACTGCAGAGGCTGCCGCTGCTGTCAAAGGGAGTGAGGGGTCCGAGGGGGCAGAGCCAGTAGCAGCAGGGAAAGGCCCATTCAATCACCCCTCACCCCATTCCCTTCCTGTCCCCCAATCCAAGCAAAAAAAAAGATGGCAATCTTATTCCCAACCAATCAGAACCACATATGAAGCTTCTACTCGCCCCCCTCCATCCCCGATTGGCTCGGTCGGTAAATGCCCAGGTGTAGTTCTGGAGCAGATTCCACCCGAGGATGTGCTGAGGGAGCTGATGTCTCACAGAGAGATGGTTAGAGGGGGAAGATCTGCCCATATCTCCACTTCCAATCACACTCCTGGCTGGCTAGTGTGGGACGTGAGAAGGTTGGGTGGGTGCAGATCAGGCTGGGCAGTGATATCCTCATGGTTGAATAGCCTACAACCCTGACACTTAAAGAACGGCCGCCAGAGTGAGAGGTGACTGTGGAACCTGCACAGGGGAGTCCCTGCAGGGGACAAAATTATCAGGAACTGTTGAACAGGCTGGGGCTCTTTTCTCTGGAAAAGAGAAGACTGAGGGGTGACCTGATAGAGGTCTTTAAGATTATGAAAGGGTTTGATAGGGTAGACGTAGAGAAATGTTTCCACTCTTGGGGAGACCAGAACTAGAGGTCATAAATATAAGATAGTCACTAATAAATCCAATAGGGAATTCAGGAGAAACTTCTTTACCCAGAGAGTGGTGAGAATGTGGAACTCGCTCCCACAAGGAGTAGTTGAGGTGAATAGTGTAGATACATTTAAGGGGAAGCTGGATAAACACATGAGGGAGAAAGGAATAGAAGGATATGCTGATAGGGTGAGATGAAGTAGGGAGGGAGGAGGCTCGTGTGGAGCATAAACACCGGCACAGACCTGTGGGGCCGAATGGCCTGTTTCTGTGCTGTAAATTCTGTGTAAAACCAAACTGGGTGAAAAGACGTTTCAGGCAATGTTTCTGAAGCAGTGGCCGATCTGTTGAGAATTCAGAACCTCAGGAGTGTTGGACGTCTCTCATTGTGCTGTTTAAATTATTTGCAGGGGAACAAATACCAAGCTATCCCATCACGCCTCGCGCTCTCGAAACAAGCCAGCCAGTTCACGCTGCCCATGGACATGAGGCTGTTGGAAGGTAGGTTCCAGTTACCACCTTCAGAACCATGGTCGTGGTTAAGGAACACGTCAGAAAACCCATCGGCTGTGCACGCTCTGAAAAATCAGCTGTGTACTGTCTGCTTGGCTCGCGTGGTAGCACCATCACCTCTGAAGGTCCTGGGTAGAAGCCTCAGGACTTCAACACGTAATCAAGGATAACACATCACTGCAGTACTGAGGGACCGCTGCATAAAAAGATCGTTTCCTCTGTTGGTTGGAAGGGACCTGCATTATTCCTCATTCACAGCAACCGCCAGGGGGCACCCTGCTGAGGTTTAGACAGTGTAGAGGGAGCTTTACTCTGTATCTAACCCTGTACCTACCCTGGGAGTGTTTGATGGGACAGTGTAGAGGGAGCTTTACTCTGTATCTAACCCGTGCTGTACCTGCCCTGGGAGTGTTTGATGGGACAGTGTAGAGGGAGCTTTACTCTGTATCTAACCCGTGCTGTACCTGCCCTGGGAGTGTTTGATGGGACAGTGTAGAGGGAGCTTTACTCTGTATCTAACCCGTGCTGTACCTGCCCTGGGAGTGTTTGATGGGACAGTGTAGAGGGAGCTTTACTCTGTATCTAACCCTGTACCTACCCTGGGAGTGTTTGATGGGACAGTGTAGAGGGAGCTTTACTCTGTATCTAACCCGTGCTGTACCTGCCCTGGGAGTGTTTGATGGGACAGTGTAGAGGGAGCTTTACTCTGTATCTAACCCTGTACCTACCCTGGGAGTGTTTGATGGGACAGTGTAGAGGGAGCTTTACTCTGTATCTAACCCTGTACCTACCCTGGGAGTGTTTGATGGGACAGTGTAGAGGGAGCTTTACTCTGTATCTAACCCTGTACCTGCCCTGGGAGTGTTTGATGGGACAGTGTAGAGGGAGCTTTACTCTGTATCTAACCCTGTACCTGCCCTGGGAGTGTTTGATGGGACAGTGTAGAGGGAACTTTACTCTGTATCTAACCCGTGCTGTACCTGCCCTGGGAGTGTTTGATGGGACAGTGTAGAGGGAGCTTTACTCTGTATCTAACCCTGTACCTGCCCTGGGAGTGTTTGATGGGACAGTGTAGAGGGAGCTTTACTCTGTATCTAACCCGTGCTGTACCTGCCCTGGGAGTGTTTGATGGGACAGTGTAGAGGGAGCTTTACTCTGTATCTAACCCATGCTGTACCTGCCCTGGGAGTATTTGATGGGACAGTGTAGAGGGAGCTTTACTCTGTATCTAACCCGTGCTGTACCTGCCCTGGGAGTGTTTGATGGGACAGTGTAGAGGGAGCTTTACTCTGTATCTAACCCGTGCTGTACCTGCCCTGGGAGTGTTTGATGGAACAGTGTAGAGGGAGCTTTACTCTGTATCTAACCCTGTACCTGCCCTGGGAGTGTTTGATGGGACAGTGTAGAGGGAGCTTTACTCTGTATCTAACCCGTGCTGTACCTGCCCTGGGAGTGTTTGATGGGACAGTGTAGAGGGAGCTTTACTCTGTATCTAACCCGTGCTGTACCTGCCCTGGGAGTGTTTGATGGGACAGTGTAGAGGGAGCTTTACTCTGTATCTAACCCGTGCTGTACCTGCCCTGGGAGTGTTTGATGGGACAGTGTAGAGGGAGCTTTACTCTGTATCTAACCCTGTACCTGCCCTGGGAGTGTTTGATGGGACAGTGTAGAGGGAGCTTTACTCTGTATCTAACCCGTGCTGTACCTGCCCTGGGAGTGTTTGATGGGACAGTGTAGAGGAAACTTTACTCTGTATCTAACCCTGTACCTGCCCTGGGAGTGTTTGATGGGACCAGGGACAAAAAAGGGAGAAACTCTGTGCCTCAACATTCATTTGATGCAATAATTAGTGACTGTAAAGATATTTTAAAGGCCTTTTTTGTGTGTTGCAGCTCTTTCACCTCAGGGATATCTCCTGAAGTACTGCTCCGTCTGTAAGAGGAGACAACCTCAATACAAGAGATCTTTTGATAAGTTTGACAGGGACCGAGATGGAATCCTCTCATTCCAGGTAATCATCAAGGTCCAACAGCCCCTTCATACCGTCCCTCGCAAACAGTCCTCCAAAGACATGTACTCTCAGGAATGAACTTGTCAGACACGCCCGTCAAAAGGGGATTGTTTGGTCTTGAAATTGTAAGGGTGGGGATGTTGACTGTCACAGCTCTTCCCTTAATAACTGTTCACCTCCCTACTAGCACTCCTGTGCACCACTGAGGGAGCGCTGCATTGTCGGAGGGTCAGTACTGAGGGAGAGCTGCATTGTCGGAGGGTCAGTACTGAGGGAGTGCTGCACTGTCGGAGGGTCAGTACTGAGGGAGTGCTGCACTGTCGGAGGGTCAGTACTGAGGGAGCGCTGCACTGTCGGAGGGTCAGTACTGAGGGAGCGCTGCACTGTCGGAGGGTCAGTACTGAGGGAGCGCTGCACTGTCGGAGGGTCAGTACTGAGGGAGCGCTGCACTGTCGGAGGGTCAGTACTGAGGGAGCGCTGCACTGTTGGAGGGTCAGTACTGAGGGAGCGCTGCACTGTCGGAGGGTCAGTACTGAGGGAGCGCTGCACTGTCGGAGGGTCAGTACTGAGGGAGCGCTGCACTGTCGGAGGGTCAGAACTGAGGGAGTGCTCTACTGGCGGAGGGTCAGTACTGAGGGAGCGCCGCACTGTCGGAGGGGGGTCAGTACTGAGGGAGCGCCGCACTGTCGGAGGGGGGGCAGTACTGAGGGAGCGCCGCGCTGTCGGAGGGGCAGTACTGAGGGAGCGCTGCACTGTCGGAGGGGCAGTACTGAGGGAGCGCTGCAATGTCGGAGGGTCAGTACTGAGGGAGCGCTGCACTGTCGGAGGGTCAGTACTGAGGGAGCGCTGCACTGTCGGAGGGTCAGTACTGAGGGAGCGCTGCACTGTCGGAGGGTCAGTACTGAGGGAGCGCTGCACTGTCGGAGGGTCAGTACTGAGGGAGCGCTGCACTGTCGGAGGGTCAGTACTGAGGGAGTGCTGCACTGTCGGAGGGTCAGTACTGAGGGAGCGCTGCACTGTCGGAGGGTCAGTACTGAGGAAGTGCTGCACTGTCGGAGGGCGGTCAGTACTGAGGGAGCGCCGCACTGTCGGAGGGGGGGCAGTACTGAGGGAGCGCCGCACTGTCGGAGGGTCAGTACTGAGGGAGTGCTGCAATGTCGGAGGGTCAGTACTGAGGGAGTGCTGCAATGTCGGAGGGTCAGTACTGAGGGAGTGCTGCACTGTCGGAGGGTCAGTACTGAGGGAGCGCTGCACTGTCGGAGGGTCAGTACTGAGGGAGCGCTGCACTGTCGGAGGGTCAGTACTGAGGGAGCGCTGCACTGTCGGAGGGTCAGTACTGAGGGAGTGCTGCACTGTCAGAGGATCAGTACTGAGGGAGCGCTGCACTGTCGGAGGGTCAGTACTGATGGAGCGCTGCACTGTCGGAGGGTCAGTACTGAGGGAGCGCTGCACTGTCGGAGGGTCAGTACTGAGGGAGCGCTGCACTGTCGGAGGGTCAGTACTGAGGGAGTGCTGCACTGTCAGAGGATCAGTACTGAGGGAGCGCTGCACTGTCGGAGGGTCAGTACTGATGGAGCGCTGCACTGTCGGAGGTGCCCAGGATTGAACACAATACTCCAGCTGCAGCCTAACAATTGTTATTCAGAGGTTTATAAATGTGGTGAAGATGCTCGCAAAATTTTGCTTGTTATTCTTTATAGTAGCAGTTTTGTTACAACTGAGGGGCTTGTTGGGCCACTTCTGAGGGCAGTTAAGTAAGAGTCAATCACGTTGGTGGGGGACTGGAGTCATGTATAGACCCAGAGCGGGGAAGGACGGCAGGTTTCCTTCCTAAAGGGACATTAATGAACCAGTTGGGTTTTAACGAGAATCCGACAGCTTCACGGTCACTTTAGAAAGTTGGAAGTGGAGATTCCGGGGGTGGATTGTTGTACTGAGGCACCCAGGACACTGTAACTGGTGACGGAACCACTGAGTGAGCTCTCCAGTGAGTGCGGAGGTCACAGTGGGGATTGGGAACGAGGAGGCCCTCCTAGAATCATACAACATTACAGCAGGAGGCCATTCGGCCCATCGTCCCTGCAAACTCCTGAATATTCATTGACATTCACCGCCTCGTCTTCCATATGAAGAATGGCCACTTGGGGCAAAGGGAAGAGTGTTAATGAGTAAAGTTAGATTGAGGCAGCAGTGGGGTAGAGGGTACAATGGGGAATGGTAAAGAGTTTGTGATCAGACTGTGAGTAGGCATGAGCTGAAAACGGGAAATCTCATTTTTATTGAGAGAGAAAGGACTTTTTCTACAGCGCTTTTCACAACCTCAGGACGTCCCAAAGGGCTTCACAGCCAATGAAGTACTTTTTGAAGCGTAGTCACTGTTGTAATGTAGGAAACGTGCAGCCAATTTGTGCACAGCAAGATCCCACAAACAGCAATGAGGTAATGACCAGATAATCTATTTTTAGGTGTTGATTGAGGGATAAATATTGGTCAGGACTTCAGGGAGAACTCCCCTGCTCTTCTTCGAATAGTGGCCATGCGATCTTCTACATCCACCTGAGAGGGCAGACGGGGCCTCAGTTTAACATCCATCCAAAAGACGGCACCTCCGACAGTGCTGCACTCCCTCAGTACTGCACTGGGAGTGTCAGCCTGGATTTTGTGCTCATTGGACACTAAGGGAATCAAGGGATCAGGTGGGAAAGTGGAGTTGAGGTCTTGAACCTTCTGATCCAGGAGTGCTACCCACTGAGCCACAGCTGACACCTTGTAACACATTCATTCCTAGGAAATGGAGAAAGCACTGATGGACTTGTATTCCAATACCATCACCTCCCAGCACATCCGACAAGTGACGGGCGTCCTACTGGCTGAAGAAAACACCAAATTCACATACAAATTATTCTTTCCACTCTGCGCTCTCTCCGAACGTCTCTTTTACAACCTGTTTGAGTGAGTAAATGTTTGTTTTCTTCCAAAGTGTTGAGTTTACACCGTAGGTGGCTCAGTGCTCCAGCAGAGCTGGTTGGCACTTTACAGGGCAGGGGTAGGGAGTGCTGTAACAGGCCTTAATATCTCCGCAAAAAGAAGGGAAAAGAAATAAAAGGCTAAACGGGGATCCCCTCTACATCATTCCCCGTACTCCAGTGAGAGACAGTGCCTGGGGGGGGGGTGCCCACACCCCAGTGACAGTGCCTGGAGGGCTCATACCCAGTGAGATTCAGTGTCTGTGGGACCCGTACCCCAGTGAGAGTCAGTGTCTGTGGGACCCGTACCCCAGTGAGAGTCAGTGTCTGTGGAACCCGTACCCCAGTGAGAGTCAGTGTCTGTGAGACCCGTACCCCAGTGAGAGTCAGTGTGTGTGGGACCCGTACCCCAGTGAGAGTCAGTGTCTGTGGGACCCGTACCCCAGTGAGAGTCAGTGTCTGTGGAACCCGTACCCCAGTGAGAGTCAGTGTCTGTGGGACCCGTACCCCAGTGAGAGTCAGTGTCTGTGGGACCCGTACCCCAGTGAGATTCAGTGTCTGTGGGACCCGTACCCCAGTGAGAGTCAGTGTCTGTGGGACCCGTACCCCAGTGAGAGTCAGTGTCTGTGGAACCCGTACCCCAGTGAGAGTCAGTGTCTGTGGGACCCGTACCCCAGTGAGAGTCAGTGTCTGTGGGACCCGTACCCCAGTGAGAGTCAGTGTCTGTGGAACCCGTACCCCAGTGAGAGTCAGTGTCTGTGGGACCCGTACCCCAGTGAGAGTCAGTGTCTGTGGAACCCGTACCCCAGTGAGAGTCAGTGTCTGTGGGACCCGTACCCCAGTGAGAGTCAGTGTCTGTGGAACCCGTACCCCAGTGAGAGACCCGGCCCGGGGACCACGCGCCCCAGTGAGAGACGCCACTTTTGAGGGAAAAGCTGAAGATATTTTTTTTCAATAAACCACTTTAAATGCTGTTCATCAACTCCTTTAGAAACAGCTGAATGGATATCTGATTAATGGGGATGAGGGATCGTTCCTCCCACTGTACTGTCAGCGGTGATACTGAGCTGTACAGTCCGGTAAACTGGCCTCGGTGCCCAGGGAAGGGGAAGAACAGGAAACTGCCTGGGTTCCTGCAGCCAATCCAGTAGCCACTACTGGAACGGTTGATTATGTGGACTTCCTTCATGGTCCAGGAATCGGACAGGATCAGGCAGGAGGGGGAGGAACGAAGGGTTTGCTGGGGCACGTGATATGGACCCAAAATGGTTCAACACTTTCAGAAGGGTGGGGAAAGGGAGGTGGAAAATTAAGAAACACCCCTGGTGCTCTCACTGGTGGCACTGCTGGGTGGGGGCTTAGGTGAGTTTTTAAGTAGAGAGCTGGTAAAATGCAGAAAAATAAGGAGGTGTATGCAAATCAAAATTAAATGTTAAATTTGGTGAAACATTTTCTTCCATTTCCCAGTGCGGAGGGCAGAGGGGACGGTGAGCACCGGGAGAAGCACAAAGTGGAAGAAGCCGATTTCGATGGCCTGAAATGGAAGTTTCAAGACTGCCGAGTGAGCAATGAGATGAAGAAACTGATTTACCTTCTTTAGATACGGTGACTCCCAATGGAGAGCTCCGCGCTGGCATCGGTAACTAGACCAGTCGAGTTTTCAACATTAAGTGCATTGGTTCTTCGGTCTGAACTTTCCTCTTCTTGCCCCCCACCCCCGCCACAAATTCTCTACCCACTTTTCCTCCACCCTGCATTGAAACCAAAACTCATTGGACTCTCTTTCCCAGGCCTCAAAATGGTGGAACTCTTCACCTCCCTTCTAACTACAACATACGGGGTTTTAAACCCAGAGCTTAGCATCACCTAACCATGATTACCTTCATCTTATGCTTCCTAACTTTGGTGTCCAGTGTGATGGGCCTAACCCTAACCCTTACCCTTCTGGCCTATTACCATTACCCTTCTGGCCTATTACCAATCCCCGGTTTTAATCGCTCCACCATTGGCGGCCGTACCTTCAGCTGCCCGGGCCCTAAGCTCTGGAATTCCCTCCCTAAACCTCTCCGCCTCTCTCTCCTCCTTTAAGACGCTCCTTAAAACCTGCCTCTTTGACCGAGCTTTTGGTCACCTGTCCTAGTATCTCCTTATGTGGCTCGGTGTCAAATTTTGTTTGATAATCGCTCCTATGAAGCGCCTTGGGACGTTTTACTACATTAAAGGCGCTATATAAATGCAGGTTGCTGTTGTTCACTTAGGTTCAAACAGTGAGTGAGTTGCACTCAATACCAGACCGAGCAGCTTCAACACCTGCTCTAGTTATAGCCTGGCTGTAGCATTAAAGTAAGATCCGTATTAACAGGTTTCATTCAATATCTGATCTCCATATATACAGCTTTTCCGTTAATAAAGACTGATTTACTAAATGACACCATTTCTTTGGGTTACTGATTTCATTATCTAGGTGCAAGATGCTGGGTTTTAAAAAGGCAGACACCACCTGTACAATGAAACACAAAGCAGGGGAGTTTGGCAGCACTTGCTAGATGAGATCTAGACAGTGTCCTCAGGAATAGGGCCAGCATGCTCCACTCATTTTCATACAAGAGCTCCACTTTCTCACCATAACCCCCCCAACCCTACTTACCCACCCTTTGTTTGGTCTCGGGTGGTGGATGAAGCAGGCAGTTCCATTTATTGCCCACTGCCTACCTGCCTGAGTGGTGATGGGCATTCTCCTGGTGGTGATGGCGCTCCCACGACGTTGCTGCTGTTCTCAGTTGTAGAGGTCACAAAAGAGGATGGGGTGCTATTAAAGTAACCTTGGGTGAGTTGCTGCAGTGCATCCCGCAGCCCATATATACTGTGCTGGTGATGGAGGGTGTGGTGTGGATATTAAGTCAGTTACCTGGATAGTGTTAGTTGCCCGAGTGTTGTAGCTACACCCATCCATGTGAGTGTGAGTTCCACCACACTCTTGACTTGAGCCTTGTAGATGGAGGAGAGGCTTTGAGGGGCATTCAGAGTATCCAGCTTCTGCCTTGCTCTGATTGCTCCACAAATTTCTGGGCAGGGGTAACCCCCAAAATGTTGATGATGGGGAAACACACCATTTCACTCAATCTCTTCACTTCAGAAATACACCCAGTTGTCTCTTGATCCCATTCATACTGTCCCCATCACTGGTAACTTATTCCACGACTTACCCTTGGGGTGAAACTGTTCCAACTTCCCTTCTTATTCCCAACCTCCCAACTTTTAACTCATGGCCCCATGGAATTTGAGCCCTTCACCATAGGTGAACATTGTCTGGATCAATTCTCCATTCCTGTATAATCTCAATCAATTAGATAACCTCTAAGTATCTTTTCCCAGAGACCAAGTCCCAACAACCTGATGCCCAGAATCAACTATATTGTCCACCCCTGTACCCTTTTACGGGCAATTACATCCCTTCTGTGAGGATTTACTGAGAGGGGGCAAATGTTGGCGTGCACCAGCAGAGGCAGTGTAGAAATGTACATTGGTTGCATTCTTGCTCGACAAAAGCACTGCTTAGACTCTATCTGAAGTACTGGGTTGGTTTGGACAGTTTAATTAAAAAGTCGTCTTCAAACTTTAGTACACCCTCAGAACTATACATGGTATTCACAGTGGGTGAAACCCTTCATACAGCAGCAATGTAACCTCTCTCAACCTACCCCCACTGCAAATGTTTTATTTGCCTTGATTTTGTATGGTACAGCCTCAATCTAGCTGATTAACATACTCTGATTTACCACAAACTCTTAGATCCCCTTCCTGGTCAGAACATTTCATTTAACATGCACTGCAGGTTTTTCTTGCTCCTTTATTTTGTAATTAAACTGTGTCTGCCACCTGTTAGCCCAGCAACCTAAAAAAATAAATCTTTCTTAATCTCATTGCCTTGTTGTTCATTATTTTGGCATCTAAACTTATTTACAGTATCATATACATACACATACAGTAATCTCAGCAATATTCACAGGAAGTTGGAGGATGTGCTGTTTAATTGCATAAGTGTTACATAACTTACTACAGTGGATCTCCAGTGGCATAGTTCATGGAGCTGCAGAGATTGGGCTATGCCTGCAATATGCTGGTGGAGGCCTTTTGCGGCCAGGGCCCACAAAGAATTTTTAAAAACTATAGAAAAGGCTGAGGCTGTGAACAAAAACATCAACAGGCTATGCCAGAAAAAGAAATGTTAATCCGAAACAATCCAGGTGGAAAAACACGGAAATGGCACAGGAGTTCAGGTAGGGAATAATAATACAAGTGGTTGATGGTCTAAAGAACTGGGGAAAGAGAACTAGTTGGATAACTGAGAGCTGGCACAGGCACAATGGGCTCCTTCTGTGCTGTAAAATTCTACACCAGTTGGAAGGACCTGGGGGAAATAATTTCACAGATGTGTTCGAAGATAGTGAAGCAAGTAAGTCTTTAAAGTTCTTGGGAAATCAGAGCCAATCAGCATGCTTTACAGAAATAAAATATTCATCGCTAGCAGAGAGAGTCTCGAGATCAAACCCTGGGTTCGCTGCTGGAAAAGTTCCCATTTATACTTTACCTCCCTAATCTACCACATCATCTTGGCCATTAATCACTTGGAAGCCTGTCAAGCTCTTAAAACTTAAGCATCTCGTCTGCACTCCCCTGGTCTACCATATCATGAATATCTTCAAATAGTAACAGCTTAAATGTGGCCTCTTCTTTCCTGAATAGCTGCCCATTTCAAGCCTTGCTTTTCCCCAAATGGATCCCTTGAATGTCATTTTAAAATTGTTTGATGTTTAACTTACTGGTCTATAGTTTCCAGACACAGTTCAACCCTTAAAATAACAGGGTCACACCAACCACTTCCCAATTCTCCAGCATATTTCGCAAACCTTCAATTTCAATTCCCTTCTTTCAAAAATGCAGATTAATTGTAAGAGTACCAGAGTCTTTCCAGGATATGCAATCAGATGATTTATAACTGAACTCTTCCTGGAAATCAATATCCAACTTAGGCACCGTTTCCGGCACTTCTTGAATAGTATTTATAACCGTTTGAGCTTAAGTGGACCAATACCTCAGTTTACTATTTATTCACTACTTATATTGAACTCATTAGGTAGAAGGTTCTCAGGAGTCTTAACATAATAGGAGCAGGAGTAGGCCATATGGCTCCTCGAGCCTGCTCCGCCCTTCAATAAGATCATGGCTGATCATCTACCTCAACGCCACTTTCCTGCCCGATCCCCATATCCCTTGATTCCCCTCGAGTCCAAAAATCTATCGATCTCAGCCTTGAATATACTCAACGACTGAGCATCCACAGCACTCTGGGATGGAGAATTCCAAATATTAACACTCTGGGTTTGCTTCAAATCTACTTTTCCTCATCTCTGCAATTCACCCAAACCCCCACCCAACATGGTCCTTGATTCCCGCCCATCCGTAAAACTACATCCATGCATTTCACCGACCAGTCTCATTTGCAAGTTTAGAAAACTCTACTGGGCAAAGGGACAGTCTCCAGTTTGTTCTCCAGTCTGGGTTGAATGCGCTTGCTTCATTTTTTTTTAACACCATAAAAATCAACCTTGTACAAAAGCTAGGATGTAATGTGGGGATAGTAGGCTGTACTGGAATAAAAAGGGCAGTGGGAGGATGGACATGAAACTGGCTAAGTGACAGGAAACAAGAGTAGTGGTTAACAGTGTTTTTTGGACAGGGAGATAATATGGCAGTGTTCCCCAGGGGTCAGTACTAGGACCACTGCTTTTCTTGATATATATTAATGACTTGGACAGGGTACAATTTCAAAATTTGGCAATGACACAAAACTTGGAAGTGTAGTGAACAATGAGGAGGATAGTGGTAGACTTCAAAAGGACAGACAGGCTGGTGGAATGGGCGGACACTTGGCAGATGGAATTTAACACTGAGAAATGCAGAGTGATGCATTTCGGTATAAAGAACGAGGAGAGGCAATATAAACTAAAAGGTACAATTCTAAAATCGGTGCAGGAACAGAAAGATCTGGGGGTACATGTGCACAAATTGTTGAAGGTGGCAGGATAGGTTGAGAAAACATATGGGATCCTGGGCTTTATAAAGTGGCGGAGTACAAAAGTAAGGAAGTTATGATGAACCTTTTAAAACACTGATTTGACCACAACTGGAGTATTGTGTCCAATTCTGGGTACCACACTTTAGGAAGGATGTCAAGGGTGCAGAAAAGATTTTCTAGAATGGTTCCTGGGTTGAAGGACTTTCGACAAGGTGCCACATAAAAGATTATTACTTAAGATAAAAAATCACGGGATTGGGGGTAATATTCTGGCATGGGTGGAGGATTGGTTATCGAACAGGAAGCAGAGAGTTGGAATAAATGGTTCATTTTCGGACTGGCAACCAGTAACCAGTGGTGTTCCACAGGGGTCGGTGCTGGGTCCCCAACTCTTTACAATCTATATTAACGATTTGGAGGAGGGGACCGAGTGCAACATATCAAAATTTGCAGATGATACAAAGATGGGAGGGAAAGTAGAGAGTGAGGAGGACATAAAAAACCTGCAAGGGGATATAGACAGGCTGGGTGAGTGGGCGGAGATTTGGCAGATGCAATATAATATTGGAAAATGTGAGGTTATGCACTTTGGCAGGAAAAATCAGAGAGCAAGTTATTTTCTTAATGGCGAGAGACTGGAAAGTACTGCAGTACAAAGGGATCTGGGGGTCCTCATGCAAGAAAATCAAAAAGTTGGTATGCAGGTGCAGCAGGTGATCAAGAAGGCCAACGGAATGTTGGCTTTTATTGCTAGGGGGATAGAATATAAAAACAGGGAGGTATTGCTGCAGTTATATAGGGTATTGGTGAGACCGCACCTGGAATACTGCATACAGTTTTGGTGTCCATACTTTAGAAAAGACATACTTGCTCTCGAGGCAGTACAAAGAAGGTTCACTCGGTTAATCCCGGGGATGAGGGGGCGGACATATGAGGAGAGGTTGAGTAGATTGGGACTCTACTCATTGGAGTTCAGAAGAATGAGAGGCGATCTTATTGAAACATATAAGATTGTGAAGGGGCTTGATCGGGTGGATGCGGTAAGGATGTTCCCAAAGATGGGTGAAACTAGAACTAGGGGGCATAATCTTAGAATAAGGGGCTGCTCTTTCAAAACTGAGATGAGGAGAAACTTCTTCACTCAGAGTGGTAGGTCTGTGGAATTTGCTGCCCCAGGAAGCTGTGGAAGCTACATCATTAGATAAATTTAAAACAGAAATAGACAGTTTCCTAGAAGTAAAGGGAATTAGGGGTTATGGGGAGCGGGCAGGAAATTGGACATGAAGCTGAGTTCGGATCGGTCAATGCCCTGTGGGTGGCGGAGAGGGCCCAGGGGCTGTGTGGCCGGGTCCTGCTCCTACTACTTGTGTTCTTTCGATTTGTGGTTGGGATCAGATCAGCCATGATCTTATTGAATGGCGGAGCAGGCTCGAGGGGCCGATTGGCCTACTCCTGCTCCAATTTCTTATGTTCTTATGTAGTTAAGTGGATAGACTGGAGAAGCTGGGTTTGTTCTCCTTAGAAGAGGTTAGGGAGATTTAATAGAGGAGTTCAAAATCATGAGGGGTCTAGACGGAGTAGATTGAATCTGTTCCCATTGGCAGGGGGGGTTAAGAACCAGAGGGCAGAGATTTAAGGTGATTGGCAAAAGAACCAAAGGAGACATGAAAATCTTTTACACAGCAAGTGGTTAGATCTGGAATGCACTGCCCGAGGGGGTGGTGGAGGCAGATTCAATCATGGCCTTCAAAAGGGAATTGGATAAGTACTTGAAGGGAAAAAATTTGCAGGGCCACGAGGAAAGGGCAGGGGAGTGGGACTAGCTGGATTGCTCTTGGAGAACTGGCATGGACTCGATAGGCCGAATGGCTGCCTTATTTGCTGTAACCATTCTATGATTCTGTATTGTGCCAATATCCAAAATTGTCATGTAATAAAGTACTAGTTTTCCAGCAGAATAATGTGCTGGAAGTCAGTTTAATTAACAGATTCTGTAAGAACGCCAAGGTTAAAATCATAGGTTACAGCACAGTTCTTTTGAAGGCCATGATTGAATCTGCCTCCACCCCCTCTCCAGGTCATAACCACTCACTGTGTAAAAAAGTTTTTCCTCATGTCCTTTGGTTCTTTTGCCAATCACCTTAAATCTGTGTCCTCTAGTTCTTGACCCTTCCACCAATGGGAACAGTTTCTCTCTATCTACTCTGTCCAGACCCTTCATGATTTTGAATACCTCGATCAAATCTCCTTGCACAGTCTGTTCCAAGGAGAACAACCCCAGCTTCTCCAGTCTATCCACATAACTAAAGTCCCTCATCCCTGGAATCATTCTAGTAAATCTCTTCTGCACCCTCTCTAAGGCCTTCACATCCTTCCTAAAGTGCGGTGCCCAGAACTGGATACAATACTCCAGTTGTGGCCGAACCAGTGTTTTATGAACGTTCAACATGACTTCCATACTTTTGTACTCTATGCCTCTATTTATAAAGCCCAGGATCCCATATGCTTTTTTAACCATTCTCAACCTAACCTGCCCTGCCACCTTCATTGATTTGGGCACATTTACCCCAGATCTCTGTTCCTGCACCCCTTTTAGAGTTGTGTCCTCTAGTTTATATTGCCTCCCCTCGTTCTTCCTACCGAAATGTATCACGTCGCATTTTTCTGCATTAAATTTCATCTGCCACTTGTCCGCCCATTCCACCAACCCTGTCTATATCCTCTTGAAGTCTATCACTATCCTCACCAAGTTTCGTCATCTGCAAATTTTGAAATTGTGCCTTGTACACCCAAGTCATTTATATATCAAGAAAATCAGTGGTCCCAGCAACGACCCCTGGGGAACACAGCTGTTTACCTCCCTCCAGTTCGATTAAAAAAAATGTTTACCACTACTGTTTCCTGTCCCATAAGCCAATTCTGTATCCATGTTGCTACTGCCCCCTTTATTCCATGGACCACAATCTTGATGATAAACCTATTATGTGGCACTTTATTAAATGCCTTTTGAAAGTCCATATACACATAACTGCATTGCCCTCATCTACCCTCTGTTACCTCATCAAAAAACTCCATCAGGTTAGTTAAACACAATTTGCCTTTAACAAATCCGTGCTGGCTTTCCCTAATCAACCCACAATCAACCAAGTGATTTAATTCTGTCCCGGATTATCGTTTCTAAAAGTTTCCCCACCACTGAGGTTAAACTGACTGGCCTGTAGTTGCTGGGTTTATCCTTACACCTTTGTTCAAAAAAGGGTGTAACACTTGCAATTCTCCAATCCTCTGGCACCACCCCCAGGTTCTCTAACTTTTCTCACTCCCCCAATCTTGCCTCAATCTCTGGCACCAAAAGGCTGACAACTCCACATGCAGGATACTGAACAGCAACATACTTCTCTCTCTTCTTCTTCTCCCTCTCCCCCCGCCACCCCTCAATGAATCTGTCTCTTCACTGTGCTCTCTCTCTTTCTCTCTCTCAAGATGTCTGCGAAACAAACAGGCGACACACAGTCACAGACAGGATAAACAGCAACACAGATCTTAATTTAGGTTCTTTTATTTAAGTTTAATATTAATCCATGCTGTGTTTCAGTAAGAAGGATACAGATCTGTATCGGTGGCTCCAGTCAGATATATCCAGTAGTACAAATTAGCTTCAAGTTACACATACTGAACAAAGAGAGAAAGAGAAGGGGAAGGGGAAAGAGGAGGAGTGGATAAGAAAAAAAAAAACAAAAAAAAAAACTTGTTTTAACAAAGCATGCAGGCTTTGACAGCAGCTCAAACACGACCTGCTCTGCCAGGATGGACAAAAAATAACAGCAAAGGACTATCCATGGATTGTAACTGTAATCTGCTATCTTCAGGGTTAGCATACTGAAGGAAAACACCGTGCACACCAGGCTCAAAGACTTTTAGAGCAAGCTATTTAACTGTTCACAAAAGAACACAGTTTTATTTGTTTAGCCACACTGGTCAATGTGTACATTTTTTTGAAAAAAAAAGCAAACCAAGAGCATGCAGTAACGAAGGTGGTTAAGACGGTTTGGTGGGTTGTAAAGCATAACACGTTTAAAGGGTCGAGGGTTTCTCCGCACACAAACGAGCTGGGCTCGGTTGTCAATCATTGCGATTCATGACTGACCACCAAATCCGATTCACTGCTCAGATCTCGATTGGAAAGAAGGTGGAGACGTGAATTATTCACAAAACTGTATTAAGTAGAATTGAACAGTTTATTCAAAAAGGATTTCCAAAGAATTCTGGTCAAAGAAAGCAGGTCCCAGTTAAACATCCATAGAGAGCCAGCATTGCCTTTAGATTTTTTTTTAAACAAGTAAAAAATAAAAATAAAAAAACAAAAATAATCCTCGGAACCCAAATGGGCACATAGCTAATTCTGAGGTCCAGTACCAACATCAAATTCACTGGTTCTCAGCTTGGACTAGGACTGCGGGGAGGGACAGGAGAGGGGCAGACAGGGTCTTCTCATTCGCCATGTCTTCTCACTGATTGTCGTCATCAACATCTTGCACCACATCTTTACTCGGTTCTTCACCTGCGCAGAAAAGAACGAGGCAAGAAAAAAAAATCAATTTACACACCAGCAGACATCTAAACACACTGGCCACAGGCTCACAGCAGCAGTTTTCAGAGATACATGCAGCTTACTAAAGATTAGCTGTCGCATTCCAGTCACTGAAGCCACGGGCAATCTGCCCCACATCCATCCTCCGTTCATGGCCTCATTGTTCAATTGTGAGAAACGAGCCAGATTCCAACTCTGCTCAGCCGACAAGCAAGCTATCGTCTTTTTAAAAAAAAAATCAAACAATTGACGTCTTCCCCCTACCCACAACTACAAAAACCCAAGAGGAAGCTGGAACATCTGCATGCAGGGCCTGGTCACGGAATAACAGGCAGTTCTGCTTAGGCTGCAGAAACAAACATTTGACATTAAAGCCTTCAGTTGGAAGAGCACTGAAAATGAATAGGGCCTGATTAAGGTTAAATTACCCTCAAACTAAAAATATTTTAAATTCGATTAAAAATCTGTATTCGATAGCAAGTTTTGCAGAATATATATTCAGCAACACCACAAGAAAGCGTAAAGGGAGAGACAAAGGAATTGATCGGTTATAATCTGCTGGCACCATGCCAGTGTTCAGACTTGTAACAGACCATGTGGATGGAGCATTTGGTGAATGCTACACTTCCAAGTATTGTGACGTAAGCAACTGCAAGATACAATGTGACTAGAGGCCTCAAAATACTAGCATATAAATGTTTAACACACCCATGGGATATTTTAACATGGGTGTTAGCTGGCTTACTTTAGAATGGATTAATGGCAGTTAAAATAACAGGAAGGAATTTTATATGAACACTACACTGGTGTCCCTCATCATGAAAGCAGGTTATTTTGCAAGGGTTTCACTTTGTAACAATTTACATTAAGCGTTTCCCACTGACTCAAATCCCATTCTTGATTATTCCAGCCAAAGATGTACATATGGAAGGACAACTGGAATAGCAGTTCCTCAAACTGTTCACAACTCAACACCATGACCTAGATTCCAGTCAACCGTTCCATTCTATAAACTTTATCTGGGGACATTATCAGAATTATTATCGAGGAAGAATAGCTCACTCAAAGAATTTATTTGACTGCAGTGGATGAGCAGCTCACTCGGAGCTGTCTGACTTCAGTTTAAATACTGTTGGGAAGTCTGATCCTGGAGCAAAAACAGGTGATTGGTTCAAAAACAATAAAGGCAAGCTCCCTGCAGCAGGAGGGGGAAAATATTACTTGCATCAAAAATTCAAACTGCAGATATGCACCGTGTTTTCACCAATTAACCATCTAGCACCTGTATGACAATAATGAACAGCTATGGTTGCTGGAATTAGCAGGCTATTGAGCATTATTCCTGGATTAGTTGGAGATCACACGATTCTGTAGTATGCACCAATGCCACTTAAAGATGCAGGAAGTCCTGAGGTTGATAAATCTGTTGCCCAATTCCACACCTGGCAAAAAAACCAGCATGCGAATGTAAGTCAGAGTTGTGAACATCATTTTGTTCCTTGGGTTAAGAGCAATGGATTTCTGTGCTACATGGACCATTTCTGTGGTTTAACTCCAGTGCTGCTGCACTACATAGCTTCAAGGAAATAGTTTCTGCAGTGTTTCATAGAATACATATCTTTAGCTAAAAAGTGAAAATAGCTTAAAAATAGGTCGGAGGTATCAAAGATCATAGCAACTGCAAGCACTGTAGCTTTAAAGTAGACATTATGCATAGCAGTATACTGCACCACCTCTTGTACTATATCAGGTCCATCGATAGCCAAATCCGATGCCAATCAGTTGTCAATCGTGGGCAGTGCGTGGACTGGAATTGCTTCCAATTTGTATTGGAAAGAAAGGGAAGTGATGTAGGGGAAGACCAAGCAGCCCATTTTCAGAATCTACAAGCTTGGGTACAGCTGATTCAATTGGTCTACGCACTCATGTAGCAGTGGTTCTGGCTGGAACAGTGGGTTAGCATCACTAGCTCACCGCTGGGACCTGGGCTAAAATCTAATACAAAACAATGGTGGAAATAGGCCTTGCACATGAAACTAGTTAGTGGCAGCCTCAACGGTGATAAATGCAAAAGCACAAGACTCCCCACAATTTCAGGCTAACCTGATACTTTCCACACCAGCCATTCATAAGCTAAGTGTCAAATTGGTACAATAAGGGTGCTGTCAGGTTGATGAGTTTGGGCATGTAGTTGATGCTGTGTAGAGGCAGCCTGCTCTAATCCATGCTGCACCAGACCAGGAGTTACTCTCAAGTAATGGGAGGG
Source organism: Heptranchias perlo (assembly GCF_035084215.1). NCBI lineage: Eukaryota > Metazoa > Chordata > Chondrichthyes > Hexanchiformes > Hexanchidae > Heptranchias > Heptranchias perlo. Next base: position 39,142,763 of record NC_090352.1, read on the forward strand.
CTGTAATTCCTAACATTGACACAGATGTCAGACTACATGCCCCCAGTTTTATAGTTCTTGTACACACCTGGATGACCATGGAGTATGACAAGTGCTCATCAGATGCTTTTGCGAGCAATGTGAATTGCTCAGGCTGGAGTGTCATTGATGCAAATACAATCATTTGCAATTAATCAGTATTGATTTTAGCACAGGATTTTTTTTTAGACCATCCGTTTCATTGGATATGCGGTGGCCTCCTTTTGAGGGATGAGACAATTGCAATAGTTCTGGTGGGATTAGACCTACCTCAGATGCTTCAACCAATCTCTCAAAATGGTCTGTATAAAATAGGATAAACACAAAACTAGCTTGTAGAGACACTACAGCTTTAAGAACACCAAGCACACCAACAAGTCAAGGCAAGGAACAAGCGGATTAAATAAAAAACAGAACTGCTCATCTTGAGCATGCCCAGATTCAGGATGCAAAACTATCCTTCCTGCAACAGTGAAAGTTCAGGAACCCCAAATGAAGACAGTTGCCCCTGATGCAGGGCTACAGATATTCCAAACCGCTTGCCCTGATCATGACCAGAAGGGACTACACACTACAGCAGAAATACACGAGTGGCTAAAACCACATCAGACAGAAAGAAGTCCAAGCATGCCAACAGGTTGAAATGCAGCTTCTCCAAGTACGTCTAATTCTAACAGAGCGGCTGAGACAGGCCCAGCTGTGAGAAGAGCCACACGGAAGTTAATGCAAGGACAGGGCAGATGTCACAATACCAGACAGGTATGAAAACCACAAATCCAATTTTCAGCCCAATTTTAAAATAGCAATTTCCATCCCCTTACTGGCCCAAAAGGTTTCTCTGGACTTTCATTAAAGTTTTATGGACCATATATTGAATAAATGCCAATCATTACAGTTAAAACTCAGTCACAAGGAGGTGGCTCACATTTCTAGGAGTGATTTTTTATGACAGCATTTCTTAACAGATCATCTTTAAAGACCCAGTATTACCGGCTTGCAAACCTTAAAAAGCCCTGTAAACAGCAACAAGTTAGGGACTGAGTACAGCTGATTTTTTGGTGTAATTTTGTGAAGTTATTAATGCTTTCATTCCCTCCCAAATCTCTGATGTGCCACCAATAGCCAAAGGCAAGCGAGCACTTGCCGCCTCCTCCCCCAGCCCTCTGGCTGTGCCATTCAAAGTAGCTGCCAGGGCACTAGCACAGATATCTGACCTTCACCTGCCACCTCCAGTTTGGTGAGATCAGTATAATGTGGGAGACAAAAGCCAGTGGACCCGGAGGCCAAGCCCTGACTCCCCAATACAGCAGTTAATCTGTAAACTTCATGTGCATGCAGTTTACAGCAAGAATCACAAAATGGGTCCAAATCATCCAGTTTAACATAATTTACTGCTTGCAAGCCAGAAGCCCCAACAATGCATCAATAAAAAACAGTTTTAAAACAGTATTGTGACATCTTTATGAGATGTGACAACTGCTTGGCATTTTGAATGACTTACAAAGTACAGATTACAGGGGGAATGAATGGTTCATATCCTTTAGGAATCTATTCAGGAAGGAGAAAGGAATGGAAAAAAAAACAGGAAGAGTGAATGTAGAATCACAGAGGGAAATTTAATAGTATATAACAAGGGCACATAAATAATAGCAAGAGATTCGTCAATGAAATGGAGAGATTAATGGTTATACCAAGAGAGCCTGGTTATTTCGCAGCACCAATTAGTGCCATATGGGATTAGAAAGTGATCAGTCACCCAGCAGCCAACACTGGAGAAACTGTTGAGTGCAGACAGTTTTTTTTAAAACATAGAATGTACAACACAGAAACAGGCTATTTGGTCCAACAGGTCCATGCCGGTGTTTATGCTCCATACGAGCCTCCTCCTTCCCCCACCCGCCCCGAACGAGGCTCCTCCCTTCCCGCTTCATCTCATCCTATCAGCCTATCCTTCTATTCCTTTCTCCCTCAAGTGTTTATCCAACTTCCCCTTAAATGTATCTACACTATTCACCTCAACTACTCTTTGTGGTAGCAAGTTCCAGATTCTAACCAGTCTCTGGGTAAAGAAATTTCTCCTTTATATTTATGGTCCCTAGTCCTGGTCTCCCCCACGAGTGGGAACACCTGCTCTACGTCTTCCCTATCAAACCCTTTCATAACCTTTAAGGCCTCTATCAGGTCACCCCTTAGTCTTCTCTTTTCCAGAGAAAAGAGCCCCAAGCCAGTTCAATCTTTCCTGATGTGTAACCTCAGTTCTGGTATCATCCTAGTAAATCTTTTTTGCACCTTCTCCAATGCCTCTATATCCTTTTTATAATATGGAAACAAGAACTGTGCACAGCACTCAGTGTGGCCTAACCAAGGTTCTCTTCAAGTTTAACGTAACTTCTGCTTTTCAATTCTATCCCTCTAGAAATGAACCCCTGTGCTTGGTTTGCTTTTTTTATGGTCTTATTAACCTTTAGTGATTGGTGTATCTGTACCCCCAGATCCCTCTGCGCCTCCAACCCTTTTAGACTATTATCCAAGCAGTACATGGCCCCCTTATTCTCATCAAAATGTAACACCTCACACTTATCTGTACTGAAATTCATTTGCCAATTACACAACCATTCTGTAAGTTTATTAATGTCTTCCTGTATTTTGTCGCAGTCCTCCTCGGTATTAACTATACCCAATTTTGTGTCGTCCACAAATTTTGAAATTGTACTTTGAATTTCTGAGTCTAAATCCTTTATGTAAATGGTGAACAGTGGTCCCAGCATCGATCCTTTTGGACCACTTCCCACCTTTTGCCAGTCTCTGTTTTCTGTTTCGTAGCCAGCTTGCCATTAAGGCTATACCCAGTGTTATATTCCCAACAGACCAGGCTGTCACAATATTAGGTACAGGGAAGGGGGGGGGGGGGGGGGAAGAGGGGAAAGAGAAGAGTACGGGACACAATTAAAACTACCAGCAATGCCTGGTGTATTGGGTCAGAAAAAGCACACGATTTACAGTTGCACATTAAGACTCAGATCTATATATCAACTCCTAGTCATCTTGCGAGTGAAATCACATCTGAAGGTTGAATTTAAGAGTTCAATCACAGATCAAAAACAGAGGAATGGTTTTTGTTATAAGTTAAATTGGTCCCATAATTGATGTGCAGTGAAAACTACCTTAACTTGAGTTATCCCAGAAGAGGCAGAGATGAATTGTGGTTTGCTGCTTTAGTATTTTTTGGCTTTTTAAACGTTTTAGTCTGGACAGTAAGCTGCATGGAGCGTTAGAATTGTTGCTGCTAGGTACAGCTAGAGCCAGCATCCTATTTTGGTAAATACTCAGATCTAGCTATAGATGACACTGGGCAGAAAACATGAAGCGATGCTGGGAACTCCACATAGTGATATCCAGCAAATGAAGCTGAGTGCACCATCAACTCCATGTTGGTCAACCAACAAGGTTTTTCCCCTGCTGGTCTGGACCCACAAAATCCTGATGCAGGAAACCAGTGCATGGCACCAGAGTGGTGTAATGTGACATCACAGTGAGGAAACTTCCTGGGGAGGAAGTCTTGTGCAGCTCCCAAACAGCCAGACAAAGCAACATCAAGAGGGGCAAACTCCATCGGGATGAGGTGCATGGTTGGGGAAGGGATTAAAAGCTGGAGCTTTTCCTTAAAAGCAGCTTAAGTGGGTCCCAGACCCAGTGGAAATTTCAACCCCGGTAAACATTAAAAAACATTAGTTGAGTTAGGCCTCCTCTAAAGTTGTGTCAATTTCAGCTGGCATGTGGTCCTTTGTGCAGACTCTAGCACAATTCCTCGCAAGTGAACTGGGATTATTAGTTGAAAAGTTGTTTGGTGTGGGAGAGGGCTAATGCAGAAAGTTAAAGCTTACCATAGAAGAGCCCGATAGTGTCTTTTTCATTCCCTCCCCGCCCGCCCCCCCCCCACCCCCCACACCTCAACTTTTGAATAGACCCACAAATAAAACAGCTCAAATACAAAAAAGCTTCCTCCATCACTTTGACTGCAGTAGTTTGCTCATTGACCCAGTGAGCAGGAATTCACTGCAACCCACCCTTAAATGTGAAAAAAGTTAAGCTAACACTGAGAAAGCAGAGTATAGACAATTGGGCACAATGGATCCGTGCAATATTTGTACTGAAGGTGTCCCCCAGGAGGTACTGGGGCATGGATTTAAAACACCTCAAACCAACACAACCAGCCCTCGCCAACTTTTTGGTTTCAGTGGGGGGAGGAAATAGGGCATCTACTGCCTTCAGTACACAAAAATAAGACACGGATCTCTGCAAATCAATAACTTTTGCTTGTTACATACCATCTCCCTGCATGTCTGAAGTCCATAGTGTCAAGTTGTCACGTAACAACTGCATAATGAGTGTAGAGTCCTTGTAGCTTTCTTCACTCAAGGTGTCCAGTTCTGCAATTGCATCATCAAATGCTGCCTTCGCCAATCTGTGGGGTGAAAAAGATTCTCGTTTTGTTGCTTCAGTCAACTTAATGTAAGATTTGATGGCCAAGATTGGCACTCAGCACCTCAATCTCAACAGTTGACATTCAGTCTACTGCTTTCAGCAGAGTGGCTTACTGGGTAAAAGCAGCAGCCATTCGGCACCAAACTCCCACAATCAGCAAGGAGGCGGATGGCCAGTTGATCTGTTTAGACGACATTGGGTGAGGAAGAACGTTGGCCAGGACTGGGAAGTCCCTTCAAAATGTGCTGTGGGATTTTTAACGTCCACCTGAACCACAGGAATAGGTAGACAGGACCTCAGTTTAACATCTCGTGTGGTGGTAGAGGCTGTCCTTTGCAACAGTCCCTCAGTGATCCACTGGACCATCAGCCTAGAGAGCGGCTTAAACGCTCAAGCTTCTGACGTGGGACTGAATGTACTCAACTGAGCCCACCTGACACTTTGCCTTCTGCAGCTGAAACACAGGCTGACGCACTGTCCAGGTTCACACACGAGGGGCCATTGAGATGGGATACCAGAGGGCTCCTGGGACCTGTGGAATTGTGTCGCTAATGTGGGTCAGCAACTTTAGGAGAGAAAGCTACAACCTTCAGTCTAAATTCCTGCTTCTCGCTCATACAAAAAATAACTACCTGCTATTCTAGTTTGCGTAGCCTGTACATACCTGCAGGCACGGTCAGGGGAGTTGAGGATTTCATAGTAGAATACGGAGAAATTCAAAGCAAGGCCTAAGCGGATGGGGTGCGTCGGCGGAAGTTCTGTCATTGCAATATCACTAGCCGCCTTGTATGCGACCAGGCTGTTCTCTGCTGCCTCCTTTCTGTCGTTCCCTGTTGCAAACTCTGCCAGATACCTGTGGTAATCACCTTTCCTGTAATCACGACAAAGGACAAACAGTAATCCCTGGCCAGGTCACTGTAATGGTTTTAAATAACACATGGCTTCTTCATTGCAAGAGAGCAATAAAACCAGACTTACTCAAAACAGAGCAAGGAGGTGGTCCATCAGCAACACATTCACTTCTGAATACAGGTGGAATTTTAAAAGGATGTAAAACAAGGATTCAGCTAACCGGTTATCCATTCCCTCTCTTGCCTTCTACCCCCCACCCCGAAAAAAATAAACGCAAAAGTATCAAGAAACCTGCTGATACTCATGAGGAACATTTATGACCCACTGTAAAGAAAGAACTTGTATTTACATAGTACTAACATTATCTTTCTTCCCCCCTCCTACCCGTAACTCTTCACTGGGGTATAGTTTGACGAGGGATGGCAGGAAATAAAATCCCAGCTGATTGATATTTTATTTCCCAGAGATCCACACATAGGCTCTTTCTATCAGGGGTCACTGGATAATGATCAGAAGCAGGACTCTTGGCTGACATTCTTTCCCCTCTCTCAACCAGGGCACTTAGTTAACTGCAGTACCCCAAATGCTGCTCTGACTGAGGTCAGCTAACTCAGCACCAACCAGGAATCCAACCTGGGACTTTATGGTCAGTATGGGTCACTACTGCACTAGGCAGTGACTTTTATCTACTAGGCCATCCTGGGAGCATCCACTGTTATTTTCTCAGTCAACTCTTCTTTGGCTGGCAGAGAAAAAGTCAAAGTCCCTGCCCATAACCCCTGTTATAGTATAATAGCACCTCCGCCCACAGGGGAATAACGGTGGCACACAAAGAGCAACTACCACTGCCCATGGAACTGTTCCCCAGTATGAGTTAGAGGTCACCAAACCTTAGCATGGAACTGTACCCTAATGTGGAATCCGAGCCCAGCACTCTCAAATACCCGGTACGTACATTTTATAGTAGAAAACCTTTGACTCTCCGGAGTTGGCGGCAGGAATGAGGTGTTTATCCAGTACATCCAGAATGTCATTACAAATTGATTTCAGCTCGTTCTCAACCTGAAATGACAACAGCATTTAAAATCACAAATCAGAAAGCAAACACACAGAACAGTCCAAGGTTGTAACTACAGACTTACTATCAGGATGGCCACCCTCTAGTGGCAGCATAAATTAGTGACACATGAATTCAAATGATATCAACACCACTCTTCACCCAGATACAAGAGTTGACAAAAGTGTACGTGGAGGAACACGGACCTCAAATGTCGAGTTACATACTGTACTTGTAAATATCGATGTATAGAAAGCCTGAAGGGAGAGCAACATGAATCATGGAACACGGACTCATCACTTCAGCAAGGACACAGTAGATAGGAAGTGCCCACCTTGAAAAAGTTCTGCTTCTCTCTCCAACAGGATTTCCGTTTGTCTCTCTTACCTTGTTCACCTTCATTGCTTTGTTTCCCTTTTCGTGTCTGATAAGGCTTCTTCTAAAACTTGCTTTCTCAGCCACTTAACTTGTCCTTGTCCTATTACCATCTTACTTGCCTTGCACCTTCATCCCTTGTCATTTAATCACTCGTGCCCTCCACCCCATCAGAGACCTTCCCTTTTGTTCTTTCCTCTCCTCCCTCTGTACTAGCGCAAAAACTTTAACTCTTAACATCTTCCAGTTCTAACGAAAGGTCTTCGGCCTGAAACGTTAACTGTTTCTTTCTCCACAGATGCTGCCTGACTTGCTGAGCTTGTCCAGCATTTTCTGTTTTTATTCAGATTTCCAGCATCCGCAATATTTTGCTTTTGAGATAGAAAGTGCGGTCAGTTGATTTTTGCTCACGTGCAGTCATCACTGGCTGACGAACTGTTCTACATGCTTGATCAGCATTACTGTATTCCATTTTTAGGGGTTATAAAGAGCATCCCAGAGCAGTTCCTGCAGATTTTTCCCTTCTCATCCCCATCCAATGTGGGCAAACACCTGAGCTGTCCAAGCTGTCATGGTGGAGATCAAAACTCACCATGTGTATTTTTTGGACTGAAGAGAAAAAAATATATTGAATAGCTTGGTATTAGTAGTAAAACTTATTTTTAAAAGTACTCTGAGGCATAAGGAACTTTTTCCCAGCAGCATAAAAGTTTCCTGGTCCAAATGTTCCACAGAATGCCTGATGCACCATGTGTCACATTCCTATGTGCAAAATGTTGAACTGGCCACTTTGATGATACCACCAGGCAAAGTTTCAAGTCTTGAGCTTTGATTGACAGAAAAATCAGTCCAGGAAGCCAGCTTTCAATCTCAGATCAATTTTGCTTCCACTTCCCAAGAATAGTGCAACCCTAGAGAAATCCCAGAAAATACTATTTGTTTGATTCAAACAACTGTTTGATTTGAGCACAAGCTGAAAACTCAAAACTAGCTGGAATAAGAGCCTGCCAGTCATTAAAAGCTAAGATGGAGTACTTCAACTGCAGTTTTACCAACACAAGCCACTTGTGTTTAGAAGTGTACCTGATGGGTTTCATTACAGCCAGTTCATTGCTCACATTTACTCCTCCGTGTACAACTCAAAGCACATTTACAGAACTACTTCAGATTACAAATGTACAGCTTGGTGCTTTTCTGAAAGGTACGTTAGCAGCATTTTCAGTACAGTATAACCCCTGGGACAGACCGTTTAGTGTGTACCCCAGACACCAGAGCAGGGATTTTAACTTCCAGGCGGAAAGCAGGGATGTGCCATGGGAGGCCTAGTCGATTTTAACAGCCGGGTCTCATTTTCTAGCCTAGAGGCCGCCCTCCAGCACTCGGGTAAGTTGCAGGGTGCGCGTGTAAGTGGATGCTGGCAGTGCTCTTTGGGTTTGGGGTGGAGGGGGGGTGGCGGCGGCGACAGGAGCAGGGGCTGCACTTTCCTTGTGGGTCCTGGAAGAATACTCCTGCTTTAACAATCAAGATTTTTAAAAAAACTTACCTATAGGTGCCTCCGCCAGGTGTCCAGCAGGTTTCATTAGTTGGAGTTAGCACTGCAGTCGCTTCAGCCAATAGGCCGGTAAAATCGCACAAGGGTCCTGTCTGAGCGATAGGACGTCAATTCGAACGTATTAATGAGGTACCTGGCTGATTCAGGTGGACTCAATTGCCATGGGAAGTTATCGGAGTGGAGGAAAAAAAACTGTCCGATTTGGAACTTCCGTTCCACCCAATTTCCGCCAGGCGAAGGGAGTTAAACGGTCCCCTCAGATTTCCAGGAGTCTAAGGGGCCTCAAGCTGGATTTAGATTGATCCAAATCCTTTAGGCATTTTCACATTTACTGGACAGGGAATTGAAGCAAAATTCACAAGCTGCATTCCTAAAGGCAAACAAACCCTGACAAGTGAAAATCATCTCCAAAATTGAAGTCTGCGGCTAATCAAATTAATTCTCCCTTCCCCGTTCTACATGGAGTTTCACTGATGTCATGAATTGACTTGCAGCCGAGCTCCTCAAATACCATTCCAATTAGATCAGCAAGTGGAACAGATCATACACAAAGAATTTGGGAATAAAATCCATTGAAAATTTAACTTCAGATTTCCAGAGCAGCAGCTTACTACAACGACATTCCTGGCCTGTATGTCTCAGTCCCACACCAGGTAGTGCATGCATCCATCAATCCATCCGACAGTCTCTATTTTCAGCTTCGCTATTCAGCATTCAAACCACAAGGAAAACAGTTAGGGGTCGCTCCACTTCTCAGGATCACTTTTTTATTATCCTGGTTCATCAGGTTTTGATTTGGATTAGGTTCACAAGCTGAAGAGAAATTGTGTTGTGCACATTTATAGCAACGAGCAAAACTGTGTCCATGGAAACAAGTGTACTGGGTTTTTAAGTGAGATGCCAGTGGAAGGGAATGGAGCAAGCTATTGAGGCAACAAAATGGACCAAAATAGCATGAATTGCAGCCTTTTCTCAGCCACTTCAAATCACGTCTCCTTTTAAATGAGAAAAGGTGTATTTTTTTTGTTCATATGCTGCTCCAGTAATGACAACTTTTTGAAGGTGGGCAGCCATTTTACCACTCACTGGCTTCTAGGACATTTTGATGCACGATGTGGGTATGAATACTGTAGAAATTTACCAACTCAAAGCAAACTTTCGACAAAAAATGGTTTGCAACAAAGTGCCATCATGCTCTGTGCCATGATGAAACCCAGGGGCTGTACACAGATTAGTCCTTCAGGCTACTTGGCCACGCTGTGCTCTCTAAGACATGTTAAGACTGAGAAATTGTAAAGGAACAATCTGGATGTAAAAAGCAAGTCTTTGGAAAAATTTCACAGCAACGTTTTTGAGGGAAAAAGAAAGAAAACTCCCTCAACAGAACAGTGCTCTGTATTTTTGTCTAAGTAAAAAATGTGTAGGAATTAGCATTGAACCAAAGCATTCATACAGCACTGCTATTTAACCACATACAAAGGACCCCCTACATTGTGTAGGGATCTTAATGGAAATTAAATTGGGGAGCCACAGATGAGCAAAACTGGTTTGTAAAGATTCACTCGCCATGTAGAATGACAGAATTTTATAGCACGAGAGGCGTTTGCCATCACACCTTTGCTAGCTCTCCGTTATTCACTTATTACGATCCAATTAATTTCCTGAATGAACAAGTGACTTCTTCCTCTCTCAATTTAAACTGAAGCCTGTATAAAACACAAACGATTCACAAGTCACTGGTGTTGAATGAATGAACTCCTTGGCAGTCTGTATTACAAACATAGGAATCAGTCTCATACCCATAATCCCAGACATCAGCTAGTTTCTAGCATTCTGGCTGACTCAATCCTTACATACCAAGATTCTGATCTTGGTCAGGTAGTAGGGATGGTGCAGAGTAGAAGCAACCAGTTTCATTGTAGGATGAGAAAACGGCTCTGACAATGCAAGGCATTCAATAGTGGCATTGAGACACACTCGGGATCAGTGCTGTCCCCATGGCTGGAAAAAGGTGCAGTGACCTAAGGGAGAAAAGTCAGGGGTTAAAAAAAAATGGAACCCACTATTCAAGTGAAGTTCAGACACTAACTTAAATTTGGTGAATGAAATGTTGAGTGTTCCAATTGAGAGGGGCTGGGAATGGATTAAATAAATTACAAATCAGCAACATTTGTTTGAAATGAGAAAATTGTTATTCTTTAGTTATAAGTGGACTCCTTTGTGATGTAGAAACAGCACTGCTTCATCCAAGATTCCAAGAACACAAGAAAGAACACAGATTTCCACAGACATCATTAATTGAATTTTTTGGCATTAGATGTCTCAGCTTTTCCATGTAATGCTCATATGAATGGATTCATTTCTCTGATTGCTTTAAAAAGTAACCCCATATGATAGGTCCTACAACAAAATTGGTTAAACCAGTAATGCATGCCGCCTCCCACAGTCAAACCGCACTGGGAAAACTCAAAATGCACGCAGGAGCGGTAGATTAAGTTGGCACAACCATTTTAAGAGCACCAATTCAATCACTAGATTCAAGGAATACTTGATAAATAAATTGAGTTTCAATGCTCCATTTATAGGTTGCGCTGAACTCCTCAAAGATATTACTGCCTTGTCATTCACTCAAGCATTTATTACTGTGGTGTATGTTTCAGTAATATGCCCCAATTATAGCAGTCCAGACTTTAGATTCTATATATTTGGTTATTAAACTCTAATATAACACTTCTATGAACAGAATAGAACATAATTCAAGGTTAAGAAAAGGCTAGTCTATTGCTCTTCCTTGCTTTTTAAAAAAAATTCTCAGCCTTGTGGACACAGGACTGCTTTTATTACCACCTCCAGTTGCCTGGACAACTGAATGGTGGCCTAGGGCAGTAAGAGGCAATCAAGTAGTGTGGGACAGTAGCCCCATGTAGGCCAGACCAGGCAGGGGTGGGAGGCTCCCTCTATCACCGGCGCAGGCATGATGGGCTGAATGGCCGCCTCCTGTGCTGTACCTACTACGATACTTGGCAGATTACTGTTTCATGTCTCTGCACTCTCTCCAATGCATGTTTTTGTGGTACGGTGATAGCAACGTAGAACAGGATTTTTAAAAAAATACATTGAAATATGAAACAAAATTACAGCTTTAAACTCACTGCCAATCTGTTGGGAGGCTCAGAAATCATCCCACTGCCAAGAAACACGACTGAATTATTACCTGGAAACTGACACACACACACACCTTGTTTGGGATAGAAAACCATTTGGCCTTACCGTTTGTCTGTATTCACGGATCATTTTTAGTTTGTCTTCTCCACCTTTGTTTTCCTCCTTCTGCTCAATACTGCTGATTATCCTCCAGGACGCTCTCCGTGCTCCAATCACATTTTTATAGGCCACAGACAGTAAGTTCCTTTCCTCAACCGTCAACTCCACGTCCATACCAGCTACCTTCTTCATTGATTCCACCATTTCTGTGTCACAGGAAATAAATATAAATCAGCATTGTAACTAGTAATGGTCAATGCAATAAGAGACAATGCTTAAGTTTTTCAAAGTTTGTGGTTTCATTATTTTGGGAGGGAGTAAAGAGTTAATAGAACCAAAGCACAAATGGTATTGGAGCCCCAACTTCTGACATCCTGTTACAGGGGTAACAGAAAGCAGGTTTAGACTAATGCACCATACACCGAACTCTGTTCTGAGGAACTCCTAAACTCAAATCTACCAACCAATTCATTAGTTGCTAGTCAGCTCAAATTTCATTTATTTTTCTGATGTACCATTTTAGTAACCCATGCAGTCTACAGTACAGCTGCTATTCAATTGTAAATGCAAAAAATTTAATCCAACCCCTACATTTTTGTTGCATTTAACAACTATTGTACAACACTAATTAGAAACTTTCAAGTTGCATTGACTTGAGCTTTTAAAAAAAATACTATTGGTGGAAGCAAGATGGACAAAGGAAAATTTGCCACAAATCCTACTAAACCAAATGCATACAAAATCCGCAGGTACTAGTTTGTACCTGACTTTCAACCCATTTGAAATTGATTGCTTCCCATAGTACAGAACACTCAATATCATACCCTGTGTATTTTAAGCAGCATGTCCAATCTTTGCCTGCAATTTATTAGTTCCACACCGGACAGGCATTTGCACAATTGGCAACGCATAAAAAGCTGCCGAGTGCACCACACCCATACTGGTCAAGTTCCTGCAGCTACTATGCTTCAGCACACAGAACAGCTCCACTATTACAAACTTTGAACAAGCTCCTCCTGCTTCAGGGAATAAGATTTCAACTTCCACCCATTCCTCCCCAAATCTCCACCCCAGACCACATTTACACAGTAATATTCCCACACAGCAAATGCAGCTGGATGGGCTAGACCATCCACATAAAACACACAGCAACAGATCTTATCCCTGCTGCAAACCACTTTTAAAAAATCCATTAAGTGGAGTTTGAGAACTGAAGTGAGCAAAAATAATCACTCCCAAAATCTTCCAGGCAAAAAGGTCACACTCTCAACTTCCCACAACCCCAGCTGGCTCCACAGCATCGAGTAGGAGCTTGGAAGAAGCCTGGAGTGGGCTACCTGTCAGCCTGGCATACAGCCAAGGAAGGGATGCTGAAAGACACTTCAAAGTTGTAATTAGGGCCACTGCTTTACGGTGACTAAATCAATCAAATTCCTTGGCATGGATTTTTAGTAATGCTTTGCGGATTGCATTCCATCAGTTAATAATTGGATCAATTGGTTTATAATGGCCGAATTCCATATTACATGGAATTCTGGGACTTTTCCCAATGTTCTGAAGATAGAATTTCATGTCTGTCTGTGAAAGTCCTAAATCAGTGGCTTCAGTATTACCAGTCTTTACTGATGATATTTTGGTAAAGAAGTGCATCAAAGTCACAGTGATTCTGGTTTTGGATAGGCAGTAGTCCTTCTGCAAATGGTCTGATGGGTTTACTATCTTGATTCTGTCTACATGAGGCCTGAGTTCTCAGTCCACCTATACAGACCAGAAACATACTTTGTTACCACTGTTGACATTCCATCAAACGTTGGGGAAAGCCCTCAGCAAAATGTCCCACTGTGGTGAAATCCATTCCACAGTATAAGCACAGCCAATTCAGAACAAAAAAAAAAGCACAAGATTAGAATTCGGAGTAAGTGCTGTTCCTAGCACCAATGTATTATAGTGTGCTAAACTAGAGGCAAGTCTCGGGTTATCCATTTGTGTCAAAGGCAAAATGGAAGCAGGCTGAGTGAACTCCCTGCAATGATATTTTATGATAGCCAGCGAAAAACACACACTAGAAGGGATAAATTCAAACTCTCTGCCAGAACCAGGCATATTGGCCTAGCTGATCGATATCCTGGCATCCACAATCACCAACCTGCCCAAAAAAGTGTAGCTCCTGCAGTTTTCTGCTTCTATATTGTATAAAAACCCATGCTAGTAGCACCACCTCCTACTGCACAGGTCTCAAGCAATGTAAAAATCTTAACATTCAAATATACACACCAGGAAAGTAAGCAGTACACCTCTATGTGCCAGCCACAATTAATCATCAGGGAAGATAGCCATTCAAGTTATTATAACTAAGGACAGCAGAAAGGTGACTAATGAAGAGCCATTACTGGGCCCAAGTCCAATCTAACAATGACCTACCATATTACACTATTTCTCTTGGCAAGACAATTTAGTGATAATAGAACAGTTTCACTCTTGCTAATGTTAAGTGCAGGTAAACTACCTCCTTTAGGATAAAACAAGACACTCAACCTACATTGGTAGCAGAAATCGGGTAAGTATTTCACAGACCAGGTAGTAACAGCCACTATTTTGCTTTATTGAAATTCTAGTGACAATCAGTGCAATGCTCCACATACCCTACCCTCACTAAAAAAGTTTGCACATGCAAATATAGTAAACTGAAATATTAAGTCTCCAACTTTTCCCCTCCTGATGGTGCAAATATATGCTGAGATATGTCTCTGGGTCCCAGTAACCATTCAGTATCCCATCCAAATGGACAATCTTCATGTATGAACTTTGGCATTAGTGTCAGCAAGCTAATCAATTGTGGAGGGGACATCGCAGGCTAGCCCAATCTTATACTTAACAGCTATCTGGAGAAGCTGGGGTTGTTCTCCTTAAAGCAGAGGTTAAGGAGATATTTGATAGAGGTGCTCAAAATCATGAACTGTTTTGATAGAGTAAATAAGGAGAAACTGTTTCCAATGGTAGACGGGTCAGTAACCAGAGGACACAGACTTAAGATGTTTGGCAAAAGAACCAGAGGCGACATGAGGAAAAAATGGTTTTACACAGCAAGTTGTGATGTGGAATGCAATGCCTGAAAGGATGGTGGAAGCAGATTTAATAAGGGATTGGGTAAATACTTGAAGGGAAAAAATTTGCAGGGCTGTGGGGAAAGAGCAGGGGAATGGGACTAGCTGGTCTGCTCTTGCTCGAGCCGGCACGGACTCGATGGGCCGAATGGCCTCCTTCCATGCTGTTACCTATGATTCTATGAAAAAGAATTCCTCCCTAACCTCTTTCCTTTTAATGCTAAATATATGCCTTCTAATTACTGACTCACAAGTGGAAAGTTTTTCCTGGTTTACTTTATCAAAAATCTTCACAATTATCAGGTCTCCTCTTAACTCCCTCTGCATGAATAAAAAGAGTCCCAGTTTTCCTAGCCGCTCCTCATAACTGAAGCCCCACCTTATCCCTGGTAGCAGTGAATCTGATCTGTACCCTCTCAATGGCCATTTCCCACAGTAATCAGGAAAGTGAATTCTGGATGCTTTACTCTCTCTCTCCCCCTTCCGCAAGCTGATTGGACACCAAGTCTGGCCCAGCAGGGTCCAGAGATGCAACCTGCGATCATCCTGGTCTCCAGCTCAACATCGTACAATGCAGTGCATACGTCCACTTGACGTTTTTCTCGTCTTATCATTTCTAACATTACTTATCGGGCAAGCATTTTACATGGGACACAGCTAGTTACATCTTCTAGAAGACATGAAACCTCAACTGTTTGGGCAAAAGTTAAAGGAAAAATATTGCCCACTTCAATAAATCCCACCTCAAATTACTGCAGCATTAGCAGTGTAGCATGCAACTAAGTATGTAATCTAAGTCAGGAAGAAAGCG
Source organism: Heptranchias perlo (assembly GCF_035084215.1). Lineage (NCBI taxonomy): Eukaryota > Metazoa > Chordata > Chondrichthyes > Hexanchiformes > Hexanchidae > Heptranchias > Heptranchias perlo. Next base: position 39,158,281 of record NC_090352.1, read on the forward strand.
ATTTGGTTCAAAGCTGCTGAGGGGGCAGTAACACGGTTGCAATTTTATGCAACAGGCTTTAATTACCAATTGGTGTCACCCGCACACTTTTCAAATATTTTAAGAGTTCAGTATTTACAAGGCATGAATCCGGTACTGCATCAGAACCCAAGGTGGCTGTGTGTAACTAAATACCAAGAAAATGTGGCTAAAAATAACTGCATTTGAGCCAGAGACGTTAACTGAAGTTCTATTGGGTTCATATACAGGACGGCTAAACAAAGAAGAGCTGGCTTGCTTCCAAACACACAAGACCAAACTATCACCAACAGACATGTAGTAAGAATTAGTCAGGCCACCTGGAAACCTAGTTAGTTCTAAATGCAAACACATTTTAGCCAAAGCTGAATGAGAAAATATTCAACATTACTCAGCAGCGCACAAGAATGGGTAGGAAATCCTATCAATTCACGACTCCAAAATGGCAGGCCCAAGGAGGAGTGTTATATTCTGGATACAGCTGAATCAGTATGCCTTTGGCTTAACAGTAGCATTCCCGCCCCTGAATCAGAAGGTGCAGAGTTCGAACCCCACTCCCGGCAGTCCTGGCACTGGAGATCTGCATCTAAATTCTGGGTTGATATCCAGTGGGAAACTTGTGTCCGGTGGGTGGGAGTGCCTCCTTCCCTCATTGCATCAGTTGTAGGAGCTTATAAAATCCTCTCATCGTGTAGGACATCCCATCGGCTGGTAGAACGATGGTTATGGCCACGGCAGAAGCGTTCACAAACGGCCTGTCAGACTGTTAATCAGCCTTCAAATCCTTCCACTACTTCACACTGTTCTCCAAGGGAAGAGTGCGAAAATACAAAAACAACTATGCTAGTCACTTGTATTACTTATTTTGAATGCATCCTTAAAAATTACTGGACACAATACATGTTGTTGAACGAAGTTTTATAAATACATAAAGAGCAAGAGGATAACTAAGAGTAGGGCCTATTAGAGACCAAAAAGGTAACCTATGTGCAGAGGCAAAAGATGCGGGTTTGTTAATGAATACTTTGCATCTGTCTTCACAAAAGAGGGGGACAATGGCGAGATTGTAGTTAAGGAGGAGGAGTGTGAAATATTGGATGAGATAAACAGTGAGAGGAAGTATTAAGGGGTTTAGCATCTTTGAAAGTAGATAAATCTCCAAGCCCAGATGAAAGGTATTAAGGGATATGGGCCAAAGGCAGGTATATGGAGTTAGATCACAGATCAGCCATGATCTTATCAAATGGCGAAGCGGGCACGAGGGGCTGAATGGCCTACTCCTGTTCCTACGTTCCTAAATGCAAAGAGAAGCAAGGGAGGAAATAGCAGAGGCTCTGACCATCATTTTCCGATCCTCCCTGGCTACAGGCGTGGTGCCAGAGGATTGGAGGACTGCTGGCGTTGTACTGTTGTTTAAGGTAGAAAGAGATAGACCGAGTAATTATAGGCCAGTCAGTCTAACCTCGGTGGTGGGCAAATTATTGGAATCAATTCTGAGTGGCAGCATAAATCGTCACTTAGAAAGGCACGGGTTAATCAAGGACTGTCAGCATGGATTTGTTAAAGGAGGGTCTGACTAACTTGGTTGAATTTTTTGAGCAGGTAACAAGGAGGGTCGACGAGGGCAACACTTTTGATGTAGTGTACGTGGATTTTAGCAAGGCTTTTGACAAGGTCCCACGTGGCAGACTGGTCAAAAAAGTAAAAGCCCATGGGATCCAAGGGAAAGTGGCTAGTTGGATCCAAAATTGGCTCAGTGGCAGGAAGCAAAGGGTAATGGTCGATGGGTGTTTTTGTGACTGGATTCCGCAAGGCTCAGTATTGGGTCCCTTGCTTTTTGTGGTATGTATTAATGATTTGGACTTGAATGTGGGGGGCTTGATCAAGAAGTTTGCAGATGATACAAAAATTAGCCATGTGGTCGATAGTGAGAAGAGCTGTAGACTGCAGGAAGATATCAATGGACTGGTCAGGTGGGCAGAAAAGTGGCAAACGGAATTCAATCCAGAGGAGTGTGAGGTAATGCATTTGGAGAGGGCAAACAAGGCAAGGGAGTACACAATAAATGGAAGGATACTGAGAGGTGTAGAGGAACAAAGGGACCTTGGAATACATGTCCACAGATCCCTGAAGGTAGCACGACAGGTAGATAAGGTGGTTAAAAAGGCATATGGGATACTTTATTATCCAAGGCACAGAATATAAGAGCAGGGAGGTTAGGCAAGAACTGTATAAAACATTGGTTAGGCCACAGCTTGAGAACTGCGTACGCTTCTGGTCACATTACAGGAAAGATGTGATTGCACTAGAGAGGGTACAGAGGAGATTTACAAGGATGTTGCCAGGGCTGGAGAATTTCAGCAATGAGAAAAGATTGGATAGGCTAGGGTTGTTTTCTTTGGAACAAAGGAGGCTGAGTAGAGATTTAATTGAGGCATATAAAATTATGATGGGACTAGATAGAGTGGATAGGGAGGACCTATTTCCCTTTGAGGGGTCAGTGATCAGGGGGCATAGATTTAAAGTAATTGGTAGAAGGATTAGAGGGGAGCTGAGGAGAATTTTTTTCACCCAGAGGGTGATGGGGGTCTGGAACTCACTGCCTGAAACGATGGTAGAGGCAGAAACCCTCAACTCATTTAAAAAGTGCTTGGATGTGCACCTGAAGTGCCATAACCTACAGGGCTACAGGCCAAGTGCTGGAAGGTGGGATTAAGCTGGCTAGCTCTTTTTCCGCAGGCATGGATACAATGGGCCGAATGGCCTCCTTCTGTGCCGTAACTTTCTATGATTCCACGATAACCATAACCTTGAGAGTGCGCTGTCCACAATCACTTCCCATTCATATTGGTACATAAGGGACATTTCTATATAAACTGTCTGCTCCCAAACTGTTTCTAAATGTGCTTGAAAAGGACATCAAGGGGGAACAGCCACATTAAAATGTATAGGCAACGAGGTTATGGGGAAATTCAATGGGTGTTATTTTCCTTGTAGTGCAGTATCTGATCAGAGGCAAAATTTGTGACAACTGTAAGATAAGATTGCGCAGTCACAGAAAGAGACCAAATAGTCAACTGAAACACAAATATAACTACACCCGAGTTTATTAGTGCATTCTATAGAAACAAAAGTCACAAGAGATCTGCATAGCTGATTCGTAACCACTCATTGCTGTCTGTGGATGCCCCGCCCTATGACTAAGTGCTAAACGGCAGAATTAAAGTAATCCAACAGTCCAGGCTGCTTCCTCATTTTACTGCACTGTAATCCCCAAATTGCCCAGACATTAATTCTATTGCTAAAGCAGCACTATTTCCTGTCCCGATTCTCTGTAGTAGAATACAATGCAGCCTTCATTTTAATCCTCAACTTCCTACACTGTGAACCATAACTGATATTAGATTAGAAGATATGAATCATTGTGAAAGTGGAGTTGAGGTAGAAGATAAGCCATGATCTTATTGAATGGCGGAGCAGGCTCGAGGGGCCTTATGGCCTACTTCTACTTCTTGTGTTGTAATGAACAGAACTATTAAAGCTGCAGTTCAGGGCATCAAGCACAAAATCATGTTAGTTTAAAAAAATGTTCCCCTTCCATTTTATGCCAATCAACCCCCTCTCTCCCACCCCTGTGAAAGATTTGACTGCTTGCTGCAATATAATTCCACAGGTGCTAGTTGTCCTCCAGTCCAAATGTCCATTATCTAGGTATGAGCCTATATACTGACTGAGTATTGGCAGGATATTCAACCTCAACATAGCCAAGCCCAAAATGCAGAACTCATTCAATTTGATTAGTCTCATGCTGTTAAGGAAGATTTGTAACCTTAAAAAAAGACCCCAGCTACAAAACTTGATCCAGGGACATTACCTTTTAACTGAAGGCTATTGAGTCACGTGATAACAGCTGAAATTTGCATTCCTAAATCCACTAAGTGGGAAGAGAAATCTCAATCTTCTCACTCCATATCCACCCACACACACTTAGCACCAGGAATCACTGTGTAGTGATCAGGAGCCAGAACCCTGCTGAATTATCTCCTTTCCTAGCCTAAGGCTAGAAAGCAGCCTCTCTCTGACAACAAAGCCAGTCATCCGCATAAATGCAGTTCCAAACCTGTTTCTTACCACTCCCTGGAACAGCAAAGCTGGAATACCACATTCAGAAACCACCCTGTAAACTATTCATTTCAACAAGCTGCCTTAATAGTCCTCACAGAAAACTTATTCCAAATTCAATTTGGCTTTGAACTCCAAGGAGAGAAAATGTAAAAGAATGCATTGTGGAGTGTCAAGGAAATAGCATGTTGCTTTTGGGCTTAGTATAGGTGTAACCAGAAGCCTCAAATCTGAGCCTCTAGAAATTTCACCTATCACACTGCAAGGGAAAAAAAAAGAGAAACTCACCATTTCCTACAGTATATCTGTCAATGAACCAACTTCAGTTATAACAGTCATATCACCATAAGCATTAAAGGCGATTTCAGCACATTTTTAAAAACCTAGCAACATAAAGACCTGCAACAGTTTGGAGATACAGCCAAATTAATTCACTGCAGAGACAATGTCTCAGTAATTTATGAAGAGTTTGGTGATTTCCACTCACAGGGTTGAATTTATTATCTGAAGTATTTAAAATAAACATTTTTGAACTATGAACAGTTGTTTGAATTCTGCTAGCAGTTATTAGTAATATGAATTAGAAAATTTAATCTGAACATAAATCTCCTCCCACCTAAATCCAATCTCCCTCTTTTTAAATACCAGCATGTTTTTTCTGTACCCACATCCAGGAAGGTTTGTTAAAACCCATCAAACCTGTGAGACCCATCTCCTGCCACCCAGTTTCTGCATCAGGTGAACTTCAGATTACCATATGCTCTGGCAAAATAGGTGGTCAGGCTACAGCTGGTTACAACTCAACAGCAGCTCTCAACCCATCCATACTTAAAATGGTTCCTGTAGCTGCAGCCAAGCATATTACTCTACATTTCTTTGTATGTGTGTATATATTACTTTATATTTATATTATATACACACACACATTTGGTAATTAGCAGTGGAATGGCAAAATTAGGGATTCGATCACAAAAATACATCTTCAGTTTGATGCAGGGATATGTTATGCTCCCATCTTGCACACTACAGTAAGGACAAAGCAGCCCGCATGATTGGCACCCCATCCACCACCCTAAACATTCACTCCCTTCACCACCGGCGCAGTGGCTGCAGTGTGTACCATCCACAGGATGCACTGCAGCAACTCGCCAAGGCTTCTTCGACAGCACCTCCCAAACCCGCGGCCTCTACCACCTAGAAGGACAAGGGCAGCAGGCACATGGGAACACCACCTGCACGTTCCCCTCCAAGTCACACACCATCCAGACTTGGAAATATATCGCTGTTCCTTCATCGTCGCTGGGTCAAAATCCTGGAACTCCCTTCCCAACAGCACTGTGGGAGAACCTTCACCACACGGACTGCAGCGGTTCAAGGCGGCGGCTCACCACCACCTTCTCAAGGGCAATTGGGGATGGGCAATAAATGCCGGCCTCGCCAGCGACACCCACATCCCATGAATGAATAAAAAAAAGCACCCTTCCTGCTTCCTCATCCTCAACACAATTTACAACATTCCTGGTCCCAAATTGGGAACCTAACTTTTGAAAGACCCTAAAGAGAGCAGTCCACACACCCTTTCTCCAAACCAGCACAAAGTACAGGCTGACACCATACTAGTATTTCTTGCAACACTGCACTGCTCAGACGAAGGAAGGAAATGACCGTTGAAAATAAGTGTTTAATTCCCAGGCGCTCACTTGCCTCTAGCAAATGCAAACTGCCTGGGATAGGCTCAACTTCCCCAACTGACAACCAGCAAGATAACTGCAGTAATTCTTGGCAAGTGAAAATCAAATTTACATTCTCAGCAAATTTCATTTGACTAGCATATGATGAAAACTTGTCACTTTTGCATTAGCACTCCCATTTCGACAAAGGGGAAAGTGTTTACTTTCAAAAGGAACACCATACTATGTATGCATTTCTTTCTCTATTTTCTCCCCATTCTCATCCCTTTTAAAGGCAGAGTGTCCTTGCTAGGATGGGCAACTCCAGTACTTCTCCCAAGTGGCCACTGTTCCAAGTATGAACCTCAACAAAGGCTATTTAACTATAGGCAGGGACACTAATGACAGGTACACTTTCAGTGAGGTACCGGTCGAAAGTGGGAAGGCCTCACCAAGGGCCCAAAGGCTAATGGTACCACTACTGCTGTCCTGGTTAAGATCAGTTAACTCAAACCTGGGAACCTCCTTACCCTCATGGAAACATTCTCCGAGCCACTAGGGGACCCTGTGGGCAGTTTCTAAAATTTGATATTGGATATTGAGAAAAACCTCCACATAAATGCCAATTTTATTTTTGCTATTCAGACAAATGAGGATATGCTAGTGCCTTCAGAGTTCAATCAAGTCCCTTGCTGGCTGCACAAACTATGAGGATTTACATGTCCCAATGTAAATTCACATTTATTACAAAATTAACAGTCATAACTGAGCTGCACGCAAAGCTGGGTCACAGCTTTTCCTTAACAGTGCCAGTTTCGGAGAGAGGTTAGAAGAGAATGTCTCCACTGTCGTCCGACTACTTGGTACAGTGACTAACCAAACTTGTACCAACTGGTCATGAAGCCAGTATGCTCTGGCAGACTACCATAGCGACATTTGGCCTTCTGCAGAACATTTCTGGCATTGTTGCAGTGGGGTTAAGCCTGATAAATCAGAACTTCTACATGCTGTACAGAGGTCCAACCTATCTAGGTTGAGTTAAACTTATGTTTGTTGTTCAGTCTCGTAGCAAAGCAATTGAAGATACAAGGAAAATATAAACTTAATCCCTAAGCAGGCTGAAATTCAGGAATAACTGGTTATCATTTGATGCTGCCCCCTCCCCCCTGGAGACTTCAGCTATCCAAATGTTTCCCAGCAATTAATGAGCCTGAAATTGGAACAGCTGTTAATTCAGTGTTTTCACCCCAAAGAAACAGGATCATAGTAAGCAGCAAAACTGTCTCCCAAAAAATGGTTTTATATAATGTAAAAAAGGAAACAGTCACCATTATATCTGCATTAATGGTTATCAAAACTAAACACAAGCAGGTCAAGACTATAATAGGGAGACTAGGAGAAATGGAGGACGTAGAAGCGTTGTCGAATGATTCAGACAGGCTACTCAACTGGACAGTTAAAATGCAATGATTGGCTTTTGCACATTGATCAAAAGAATGGACCCAAGTATAAAATGAATGGGATTGAATTAGCAGAGGGAGACTCAAAAGGCAGTGATGGTTTATTCAACACGCTCAATTTCTGGAAGTGTAGGTGGGTAAAAGCAATACAAAGAATCATTTAAGTCTATTAATATAGATTAAAAAGTCCTTGCACACAGTGCACACTTACTTCCTGTAACACAGCTAACACCTCACTTAAAAAACAGCGCACACTCTGAAGAATGTCAGAAAGATCTGTTAGTCACTGAGAAAAATGAAGTACAGCACAAATATCTGCCTGCCCAACAGCTGCTAGTACCGCACAGAGTTAGGGAGTGGTTTTCATCAGCAACATGTGCAGTGACTGCTCCTTCCCAAATAATGTGCACTGCTGCAGAGAGCAATAGCAAACAGAACTCTTACACTCCCTAATATGCTTCATAGCTCCTCATAGCCCAGCAGTGAATAGACACTGCCTGGTGTAGCGCTACGCCACACAAACTAGAAAGTTTAATTTTCAATGTGTAGACAGTGCTGAGTTAGTTGATTTCAACTGAAGCAATATTGAGAGCTCTACAATCGACCTCAGTGCCCCGAGGCTAGGGAGGGGAAACAATTAGAGAGTTCCTGTTCCTAATTGGTATCCAGTTACTATCGCTGGAAAACGCACCCATGTTAATATCAGGCTCAGCGGTGACACTCTATAACCACACTATGATATTAATCGGTCACAACTGGAAGTGCGGTTCCTTTTGACTTTATTGGCCTATCACTACAATAATGGCTTCTGTGATGATTGATCTTTGGGATGAAAACAGAAGAGTTTCAAAGCTTTCAAATTAACACATCCTTGAAAGATCAAGAAAAAAAATACACTGAAGGATATGCAGCCAAAACATGAACTTTTAAAAAAAAATCACTCTTGGGATATGGGCATCATTAGGTGATAGGCCTTCTTGAACCAGTGCAGTCCATATGAAGGTGCTCTCAGTGGTCTTAGGTAGGGAGTTCCAGGATTTTGACTCAGCGACGATGAAGGAACGATCTGACTTGCTGTGTATTTCCTTAATTTAAAAAAAAATTTCCACCCCCTTGAAATATTCTTAGCCATCTGGGTCTATGCTACAAAAAATTTTAAATTTAACAAATGTTGGATTAAAAATTAAAAAGATCAAATCACGTCATTAAATCTATTTTTACTAGTGGGTAATAAAATGAATATATTTAGTCCACAAGTTAATAGGTTTTACAGAAATGAGTCCGCTATTTTGTTTACAAGCCTTTCCTGAGATCAAAACTTACAATTACCATTGTTACCAGCTGCTGAGTTTCACAACACAATTCTTAAAACTGTTTTGAGTGTATTTTTGGTTTTAAGTTTACATGTTCCCACCCCTGCCCATAAAAGTTCCACTCCCTTTGTCCATCCAGATACCCTGGTAGACACAAAGCCTGCTCTCAAACATCTGTGGCCGAGCACCAGGAACTGCCAAGACATGACCCTCCCCTTTAATTGTGCCAATGATCTGACACTACACTGGCTCTCATCATGAGCAGACAATACTTCACTAATGTTACAAAGTTCAAGATGTTCTCTCCAGGCATACTAAATTTGTATGGTCAAATGTACTCTTCACAGCTTTTATGGATACCTCCAAAAATCTCAGACCCATTATGCTTTGTTGAAATCCTAAAGAGAACATGGTCTCAGAACTTTTGTAACTTTATAACAGAAAAACAAAATGGACAAAATGAACATTGAGGATTGGGTTAATTCTGGAGAGAATATTTTGATCAATTCAACGCTACTTAAGTATTGGTGTGAGCAATTTGGTGATAAATTAAGAGTAACGCACAGCTTTGAAATATATTGGCTTAAATGTGATTTCTGCCATTAAAAAATAGCCTAGTAACAATGACAAATAACTTACCTGTAGGGCCATTGCAGCTGGTTTCAAGTGATTGTAGTTGGTTTGAACGTATAACCGCAAGATGTTTGGATACAATTACAAGTAAGTGTGTCATGACTGCTGAATGACAAATATCCAGATGTATTAGCACTGGGTTTTACAGCTAGAAATGGGCTTTTTATTTTAAAAAATGATTTTTGAATAGTCCATTTACCGTGCAAGACTAAATTTACAATTACACCACTGTGCATCCTTTTCATAGACAAACTTACAACAGCACATCCAATTCACTGAACTGGTTTTAAATGCGCAGGATTTTACCACACATATTCATTTGTATAGAAGATGGCACCATTGAAACTGTTTTAGAACACAGCAAGGATTAAAAACACATTGGGACTGGTTGGAATAGAAAGGCTCTTCACCTCTGGGAACTCTTTGAATCCAGCTCAGACTGATCAACTAGGTTTATTTCTGCTGGCTGTAAGGGTTGTTGACATTGTACAGATGCTCATCTGGAAAATGAATTACACAGGTAGTGGGGTTCTAAGGCTTGTATTAAAGCAAACTTTTGAACACAGCAACAAGAGTTTCTGAAGCACCTGGTGTTTGAATTCAGAAACTGGAAGAGTGAGCATCAACACTGGTAACTTTTTTTTTAAAAAAGCATGCTAAATTGATTAAAGATGTGTTTGTGTACATCAAGGATTTGGATCACAGTGGGGCCACAGAAAAGCTTACGGTAAAATAACGTTTTAACAGTAACTTGGCAGATTTATATACTAAATAGCAAAACTGAAAAGCAAATCAGGCCCGCATTTGATAATTGATCACTCCCTGATGAACATTCCAACTTGTGTGATCCTGCCACTCAAAGGCTGCATCTAGTGACATGCACCACTCATTTCAAATGCAAAGACATGCTTAGCAGACACATTTATAAAGAGGTTAATGCTTAAAAGCTCAATTCCACAGTTCCCAACACCATTTCAATTAGGCTGTTAATGGATTTCCTTAATGTTGTCTAATTGCTCTTTGTGCATACATTTTTCTTTTGGTATATCACTGCAATATTCATAATCAGCGCATTTGCAAAAGGTGGACATTAATTGAAGCAGAATCACTCAGGGGTATGTATTGTACATTAAAATAAATAAATTCGCATTTTAAATATCAGTAGTGTATAGGATCCAAGAGTAAATTTAATTCGACTAGGATCCCATTTGTAAAGTTTCAAAACGAGGGACGATGGCAGCATTTGAATGATGCATGGAAACCTAGAACAGCGAGGAGATAATTACAAACAAATCTCGAAAAAAATCGCTATCGAATTGCAACATCTCAATCATATATAATTTTGAAAGAGCCTCAGTTATTTAGCCTCAAATCTTGCACTCCTTTCTACAATCTTATCTCCAAGCATTTTCAGATTGTGTGTGGTTGGAATTTTCAAAAAATGCCTTTAACCAAATGAACAAAAAGTTTAGCCGCTTCTGTAAAAGGTACCCATTTCCTAATCCCCGCCTTGGGTTCAAATCTCAAAACATTGCCTTTTCCTACCATCTCCACGTTAATCCATTAGCCCACTTTACCAAGAGGTTAGAAACTACAATAGCTGAATAATTTGACTTCCCAGGGATAGAACAGCTGAGATCAGTTAAAAGGGAGCGGGCTTGCTGGAGCAAGTGGCCGCCTCTCAGTTTACCTGTTGCACGAAAATGTACTTGATGTTCTGCCCTCATACTTTTTTTCACCCTCCCCGCCCTTTGTAATTATCTGAAAGTACAACTATTACTTCTCACGAGGCCCACATTATTAGGAGTTTCCTTCAAATTGAAAAACAATTTGCATAGTCATTAGCAATTGCCAGAGGAAAGGAAACTGCTTGAAGTATGAGGCACAAAAATGTCAGAATATGTAATATTGTAGTTCAAGTTACACAGAAACTATTATTGGGGTATTTAGAGCCAAAAAAGGCTCAAGTTGATGATCTCGGAATATGAAAAATAGCAATTAAGAATAATTTACTATTTTAATTATGCATCAATACTGACAATTAACAGCTGAAATTTTTAACAGACTTGTCTACTTAATCCTAATTGTACACATTATGTGGCAGAATTAAACGTTTGCATCAGGGAACAGTAGGTCACTGGTTTTATACCAGATACCACACAAAGCTCCTGATCTCAGGTTAAAGGACTCCTAATATTGGGATGGAAGAAATTACAGCAAGTTGGTTGTTTTTGTACAATTCAGTAGCCAGTTTAGACTGGGATTAGCAATGGCCAAGAACATGGTATGCTGTGGTGGCCACAGGTACAAAAGACTAAGCATTAAGTATACATTTATTGCCAATATTAATGCGCCAACGCAGCTCAGAAACCGCTGCCCCCCAGAAGCATTTAACAAGATGGGTGTGCCTTTCAAAGTAATGTTGAGGAACGATAATTCAAAATAGAACAATTCCAAATTGATTTCTAGACTTAAAACTTTCAGCTATTACAATTCTGGATTAGTAACTACATCAAAAAAACTCGAGCACTGTTACACAACATTAAATTTCAAAATGGTTTTGATGTAGCACCACCCTGCTTCCAACACTGCATACAGGCAGATCAGCGTTGCCTGTAACTTTGAAACTTACTCCCCAAATGCAGTATATAAATAATGTTGCTGCCTACATCTGTAGGTAGGAGAATTTTAAAAAGGAGTAGCAGAACCTCTACTGGGAAATATACTTACTTACCCAATTTGACTACAACAGATTCTGAAGGATGCATTTTAGCAGGAAATGTTAGCCTCAATTCTCATCCTCTCACTTCTCCCTTCACTAATAACAATTTGATCCGGGCCGGTGGTGGTGTGGGGGGGGGGGGGGGGGTGTCATACCCAAGTCTCTCCTTCCTGAATGATTAGCTTCAATAAGACAACTGCTAAACTGAATGGAGTTTCCAAATCAACTATCATTTCTTTTTCATAAGCTAGTAAAAAAGCAGGGATTAGCTTGGATGGGAGGCTTCCTAAATGGTCAAATCAGCATGCAACAGAACCACACAGTCCAAGTTTATTTGTGCTTTGCTCAGTTAGCCAATTTCAGTCCCTGGGGAAGGGGCACTATAATTAGCCTCGGCTTCCCTAGGAAAGGAAGGGTTGTGGTGGCAGTGGAGGAAGAGAGGGAGGTAGGAGGAAAGTCAGCCAGGATTCCTACTCCTGATAATCATCCAGCAATTTCTGATAGAAAGAGCACACAGCCAGGCTCAGTTGTGATGCCTGCAGTAATCAAAAGGCTTCCCAAACCCCAATATCTAGACTGGTATGAAGAATGAACACTGGAGGGCGATTGGCAACTGTGGGACCACCTTTCAGTAAGAATCACCCTTGCGAGCATGGGAGAAACTGGCATAAAAGGAACAGGAAACCTTTTTTAAAAATGTAAAAGGTTAGCTGCAATGATGCAGCCAATAAACAGCATTCCTCATTAGGCAACAGACGCAATGAAACACTCACCCATCATCTTTTTTGGTAAGTGGTAGATTCTCTTGGACTGTCGGGTGTACTACTACCATCTTCAGCTGCTTCATCAATGACCTTCCCTCAATCATAAGTTCAGAAATGGGGATGTTCGCTGATGATTGCACAGTGTTCAGTTCCATTCGCAACCCCTCAGATAATGAAGCAGTCCGTGCCCACATGCAGCAAGATCTGGACAACATCCAGGCTTGGGCAGATAAGTGGCAACTAACATTCGCGCCAGACAAGTGCCAGGCAATGACCATCTCCAACAAGAGAGTCTAACCACCTCCCCATGACATTCAACGGCAGTACCATCGCCAAATCCCCCACATCAACATCCTGGGGGTCACCACTGTCCAGAAACTTAACTGGACCATCCACATAAATACTGTGGCTAGAAGAGCAGGTCAGAGGCTGGGTATTCTGTGGCGAGTGACTCACCTCCTTACTCCACAAGGCCTTTCCACCATCTACAAGGCACAAGTCAGGAGTGTGATGGAATACTCTCCACTTGCCTGAACGAGTGCAGTTCCAACAACACAAGAAGTTCAACACCATCCAGGACAAAGCAACCCGCTTGATTGGCACCCTATCCACCACCCTAAACATTCACTCCATTCATCACCAGCGCACCTTGGCTGCAGTGTGTACCATCCACAGGACGTACTGCAGCAACTCGCCAAGGCTTCTTCGACAGCCAAACCTGCGACCTCTACCACCTAGAAGGACAAGGGCAGCAGGCAAGTGGGAACACCACCACCTGCACGTTCCCCTCCAAGTCTCACACCATCCTGACTTGGAAATATATTGCCGCTCCTTCATCGTCGTTGGGTCAAAATCCTGGAACTCCCTACCTAACAGCACTGTGGGAGAACCTTCACCACACGGACTGCAGCGGTTCAAGAAGGCGGCTCACCATCACCTTCTCAAGGGCAATTAGGGATGGGCAATAAATGCCAGCGACGCCCACATCCCATGAACGAATAAAAAAACAGCTCCCACGACGACTAAAGTCCCTCAAGGATGTTCCAGTATCCTGAGGTGGTTACATGCACGGCAGCTCTCCCTCTTCCCCATTAGCCACACAAACCTCACTTCTATCCCAATACCCCTTTGGTTCCTCAAATTTTCCTCCTCCACTCTATCCCACTAAGAGGCATTAGAAGATTTGCTCCCATTGGAGATATTGTGGTCCAAAGCATGGTTCACAGCATGACTAGCTAACTGTTAGGGGCCTGAAACCACTGGCAGCTCTTTGGGAAATTGCCCAATCAAGTGTGAAAATCATATAGCTGCACCAACTATTCACCAAGCAGCTGTCCAGGCACCAATGATGTAACTGACAACATGAATAGGGCACCTATCTTTTACAGAAGTTGACTCTCACTACCTTGTATCTACTTGGACAATGTAACGGTCACTCCCGGTGATCTGGACCGGATACTTGCGCCTTTTGTACATATACTACTGCGATCTATCCAATGGCAGACCAAGTTATCACTAGACAAAGCAAGGCTTTATTTTTAACTATAACAGAGCAACTTATGATCAGATTCACTTCGTTCAGTCATTAAAACTTACCTCTTATGATAGAAAAAGTGAGCACCCTACCCCACTGCAGTGGGTCGACTAACTTAAAACAGAATAACTCCTCCAGATTACAGCCCAGGGTAGAACATCCTCTCCCTGACTGTACTGTGTAGCATTCCATTACCCAAAAGGGCCCTTTTTCTCCCTTTGTTTTTTAAATCCCTCACCTCAGAAATCAAAAGGTTTTTTATGTTTCCATTTACGTAAATGAGCTAACAAATTGCTTGTTTAGTCTCTGGGGGAAAAACAAATTTCCAATTAGTATATTAACCACCTTTCATCTAGGAGTCCTTGTAACCAACTTTAGGAGGACATGGACAAGTTGATACATTGAACTTAGCCTGTCATCTTTTTGCCCAGTGTGTAGAAGGCCGAGATGTTATATTTTGGGAAGAATGAGCAGGGGACATATATACTAAATTGCAAAACTTAGGGGTTCAGACACTCATTTTTATGAGTGGGAGCAGAAATTGATAAAGTTGTTAAAAAAAGCACTGGGACCTATCTTCTATAAATAGGGGCATACCGTAAAAAAGAGAACGCTAACCTTATACAAATCAGTTGGGTTGCAGTTATACTATTGTGTCCAGTTGTGGGTGTCTTAGTTTAGGAAGGATATTAATGCCATGGAGAGGGTGAAGAGATTCACTACAATACGGGGAATGACAGTTCAGATAGAAAAGATGATAAAAGCTAGGATGTTATAGCAGAGAAGGCTAGAAGGAAGAATTATGGAGTTTTGATAAGGTCAGGAAAAGCTATTTGCACGAGTTGGTAAATGCAGAGCATAGATTTACCACAACAGATGGGAGTGGATAGAATTTTTTTTTAAACTATAAACTCAGTTGTTACTGAGACTACCCAGCCAACAGTGGTGGAAGCAGAATCCATAATGGATAAAAGGGAAGAGCATAAATAATGGAGAGCAAAATTTAATAATGTGAAAAGGGTTCGGAGATACAGTTGAGCTCTGGCATATGTACGATGGGTCAAATGGACTGCTTTTGCACAATTCTGGTTCTGGAACTCCACACCCATCTGCCACCCTAACAGTAGTCGTTCTCTCCCCCCCAAAAAAAATCAAGCTCTCTCTTTAGGTCACTTTTCACCTCCCAGCACTAACCTACCTCCATTGTTCCATCTGTTCAGCCATGACCCCCAGGTCTGTCAGATCATCTGTCTGAACTCCAAGGTCACTGGCCCTGATCAAATCCCTCCAATTGTCCCAAAACGTATCCCTGCCCTATATAATCTTTGATCTTACTTCTACATTATCAATTTGTGTCTTTTTCCACAAGGGCTCTGATCTCCCCAACCTTGTTCCCACTTTATTTGAACATCCCTGTCCATCATTAAATCCTATGAAGCATTTTGATGAATTAACACTACATTCATCAGCTTTCTTCAGATTGCACGTACTCAGTACTCAACCTACAATCTTGCAATGGTTGAATCACACCATCTTCATCTCCTCAATGGCCTTAAATAAGCAGTGAAAATCCATATTCTTTTGATTCTCTAAGGTCAGTTTCTTCATGCCTCTCACCAGTCTAACAGCTCCCACCTCTTACCTTTGATGACTATCGCTGATCTCCCTTGATCACCATTTATGACTTCATTATCTCCTGACCTCAAGCAGAAACCAACTCCCTTCTCTCTCAGGACTTCAAAATTGAGAAACAACTTATCGAGCTCAGTCCCTCCTCACTCCTACAATCTTCAAACCTTTAAAACCTTAAGAGTCACTTAATCACTCATTTCCTAATTTACCTCATTCAGAGGAAGAGTAGGCCATTCAGCTCCTCGAGCCTGTTCCGCCATTCAATTAGATCATGGCTGACCTGCAGCTTAACTCAACGACCAACCTTGGTTCCATAATCCTCAATACCCTTGCCTAACAAAAATTATTCCCTTTCAACCTTAACGTCCTGCACTACGAGCTTTGGCGCTCACCTCGGTTACTCAAAAATCATGGATTGCTGGAACTTAAAGAGGCCAGATCCAAGCACCTCTGGTGCCAATCTATTGACAACATTGTACTTTTAATAATCACAAGAGCTTTGATTACTATATTCCCTGTATCAACTTAAAACTGGTAGTGAAAACTCAAAACTATTCAGGTAGATATTTTCGTGTCATATTTAACTAGAAAGTACACAGGTGAAGGGAAGGGAATAAAATTACAGGGCTATGGAGAAAGAGCAGGGGAATGGGACTAATTGGATAGCTTTTTCAAAGAGTCAGCACAGGCATGATGGGCTGAATGGCCTCCTCCTGTGCTGTACCTAGGACTAGATTCTCACATTAGGTCAAGCAGTTACAGAGTACAGAAACTGGTGTTTTATAATCAGGATCAAAATGACCCAAACTCTATGGTGATTTAGAAACTTAGCAAGGCACAGCACTAAGGTTTATGTACACACAAAAACATCAGCAGTAAGTGGATAACAGTCACTTAGCCATTTAACCGGCAAATTCCAGCATGATCACAAACTATTGCAGCAGAGAATATATTTGAAATAAATGGCTTGGGTCATTCGCTTGTTATATGCCTGTTATAATTAAGCCCTAGGAATTACTCCCATCTGAGTCTCCTAAACTACATAGGCAACCCTTCCAAACTGAAAATGCATTTGTAGTTTTATTTAAGAACCTCAGAACAAACTTTAATTGATCACTACTACAGATTTGTTCTTCATCTGCATTATACCAAATTTCTATTAAAACAGCAGATTTTTAGCTCCCCTGATGGCTTACTTGGTAAAGACATCCCCAGTGTCAGCTTGGTTCAGTTGGTAGAACTAAAGCAGTCAGAAGGTTGTCAGTTTACACCTCACTACAGATCTGAACACCTGATCTAGGCGATGCCAGCATTGGGATGAGACCTAAACCAAGGCTCCATCTGCTTGTTCAGGTGGACATGAAACATCCCATGGCACTATTAGAGCACGAAGTTCTCTGGGTGTCTGGTCCCGCATTCCTCCCTCAACCAATACCACCAAAAACAAATTAACTGGTCATTCATCTATTTGTTGGTTGTGGGACTTTGTTGTACACAAATTGGCTGCCCCACTCACTGACATTAAGAGGCTGCACTTCAAAAAGTCATTGGTTATAAAGCACTTCAGGATGTTCTGAGAATGTAATACTACTACACCACATGAATGATAGTTCATTCATCCTTCACTAAATCACACAGACAGAAGGTGCCACGTGCAATTCCCAGTCCATAAGTAATTAGATGATCCTAGTTACGGCAGAAGTCGGGGCGCTACAATTGCCCTATAGGGCAAAAACACAGCCAGGTCTCCTGATTCTGATCACTGTCTGATGCCCCTGCTGGAAAGTACACTATGTGGACTTAAATGAGACAGGATTAGGCCATTTGACCAGTGTACCAAGAGGGGCAGCTGGCATCTGAAGGAAAATTGGAATCAAGTTTTTAAAATTTTGTTTAAACCTCTACAGTTGAGGGTCCATGCCATCCTTGAAACACACCAAGAAGTCAAATGTTTCAAAGAAATCCTGTACTCCTGAGTAACTGAGTCAATGACTGAAACAAAAATGCAGAAGTCCCACCCACATGACTAGTGGGCAGCAGCTGAGGATGCCTTAGTCACACATCTAGTGGCATGTTTTAATCTGATGAGCTGTCACGACCTGCCAGCTCCTAGCAACGGTTACACCTGCTAAATGGCCCAGTGTTGAGAGCTGGAAGGGTAAAGAGTGTGGGGCATGCTTGATCAGGAGAGAAAATGAGTAAGCAAATAGGGCTGAAACTGCAGAAATGACAGAATAGAAACAAGAGTCTATGCAAACAGATTAGGAATATCTATTCTGACTGGTCCAAAGATTGGAAGTATCCAAGAAATTCTTCCACAACAATTCAACCTCCGACTCCACGTTCTCCCTCACACTGCGGTAGATGGTTGAAGCAACAGTTGGTTGGTGGGCTAATTAACAGCTGGGTTAATCAGACACCAGAGATCAAATACTGCACCTTCCTGGTCTGTATGACTCAGTGCCATACCATGCAGTACATTTAATAACTTGAGCCACTGATTGTTTAATGTTGAACAATGTCCAAAAGCAGGTTAACAGAAATGCCCGAGTTACAGCTTTATTGCTACTATAGGTTTAAAAAAAACACATGGGAGACTTGTTTACAAATCAGTTTTATTTGTTGCAAAAATGGGTTTACCACACATGTTCTGGAATTCTCCTTCCCCCATCATTTCATGCAGGTTATTCAACCTAAATCTACAACACCAAAGTACCAGTAACATGCGTTAACAGGGCACAGAGATTTGTAGTTTCAGAAACAGAAACTTCAGGCTAGGGTGGGGCCTGAGTTTAGCTTGGCATCTCAACAGAGTGGTAGTGCTAAAATGCCCCCAGGTTGGATAGTTTTAACACACAGATGGGTCCTACTGAAAAATGCTAGCATTCCTTTCATTAAAAAGACCTTAATTAAACCACATTTACAGCGCAAGATTTCCTTCAGCCACTGAGTGCTCAATGAGATCATGTCTGAAGCACTGCAATCTTATTAGTCTGGTCAGCATAATGCACCAGGATGGGCAGGACTTAACTGTTCAGGTATCCAAATTCCTTCAGCAGCACATCTTTGAAGAATCTTCAACCAATCCCATTTCCTGGCCATTGTACCACACGCTGCCTGGGAAACAGTGGCCTGGTAGATCCATCTGTACTCTACTTATCCTGCCCACATAGCAGAATAATGGTAGCACTGGCAAAGATTATAGTGCAATTCTACCAACAATGCACAATTAAGGAACAAAATGTATGCAAGAAAATTTTAGTGAAACCAACTGAAATAGCTAAAATTTTGAAGACATTACAAATCGCTCAGCGCTGTCTAAATACTTGAAACCAAACCCCAATACTCTACTGCGGCCAGTCTCAGCCTTTTAAGATTTTTAAATGTACAACTGCAGGCCAGCAACTAGGGAGTCTCACTTTGGAAAAACAGAGTTACAAGACATAAGTCCCTGTCACGATTAAAAATGTGATCCTTTCACAGCTGATTTTGGAACATTACAATATGCCATGGCCGTTATCACTTAACAGTTGAAAACATGTCACATCACAAGTGCAATAAATCACAGTAAATCTGTTACAATCTCCCTACCTGTTAACAGGAACAGCCCTCTTCTCTTCCCCCCACAAAATCGCCATGTGTCACACAAACACAAATGAATATACTGCAACAGTAGCATGACATTGCTAGATTCATAACAGTATTTTAATGAATAATTTGACTATCTAGCTTTAGGGAACTGATTTTAAGATTTAAAATATCAACAACAGTAATCATTATTTTTCTCAATTAACAACAGAATTCATGAACAGATAACTGATTAGGTAAGCAAGATAGTTAGTTTTTTTGGATGGGGGAGGGAGAGATATTGAAGAGTAGCATCAAAAAATAACATGATCACAGATGTTCCAGACTCAAATAACTTGAAATCGTTCTCTTAATATTAAAGGATTGAATTTTCTTGTCACAACTCTATCCCAAAGATGTATGTGTCAGGGATGGTAGCTGAACTACCAACTCTTAAAATTAGGTTAAGAAATCACAAAATAAAAAGCAAATAGCCCACCAAAACCTTCACAAAGACAGACCGATAAAAATCCATCCGACACAGGATGAGCCAAAGGAGGCAGGAAAAAACCTTAATGTGAAGCAAAATGAACGTTTTGCTGGGCTTGTGAGGAGAAATTCCTTGCCTCCACCCTGCCTCATTTCTCAGCATGTGTGCGCTAAGGGTGACCTGTAACTTCCGCCTCAGCAGAATGAAAGAAAAAAAATCACCCTCAATCCCACATTGTGCAGATAACCAAAAAAACCCACACACTAAATAAGAGACACAGATTTAAAATATTCCAACCCCTGTATTTCTATCTGCAAATATATATATAAATTAAAAAAGAGGCGTAGCCATTTCAGGGGGGGTCGCTAAAAAGACAAACCCCATTAAAATCATCCTTTATAAAGAAAACAAAAATCAGATCTCAAATTAAAACTATGCATGGGGGACGGGGGGGGGAAGGAATAAAATCCCTCTTCATTAAACCCCAAATTCCCCTTGGATGCAGGGAGCAATCCAATGCCTTTCTGTATAGGGGGTGGGAAAGGAATCCACTTGGAACAGATTTTGAGGCGCGGGGGGGGGGGGGGGCGGGAGAGAAGAAATTTTAAGAAAAATTAAATGTAAAATGAGAGAGGGAGAGATGGAGGGAATCTATCAGCCGATGCGCCTCTCCCTCGCTCCATGATGTAAAAGGGAGGGGTCGGTGTGAATAAAAGAGGGAGGCGGTCGGGGGATTCTCCCCCCTCTCTCCCCGGGACTTGCCTCCACATACACACAAAGGGGGGGGGGGGTAATTGGGGTTAAGGGTTTTTTGGGGGGGGGGGGTGGGTGGGGGGTGAGGACCGCCGGTGATTGAGGCGGTAGGGGGGAGGGGGGGGAGCGCGGGCACCGAGCGGCCGCCGGGCGCCATTTTGTGAAGCGAGAGGAAGCCGGCGGCCGGGAGACAGGGAGGATGGGGGGGGATGGGGGGGGGGGGGGAGGGGCGGAGAAAACCCCCTCCTCACCCCGGGGAAATACCCCCCTCCCGCCATCACCTCCACCCCCCAGGCCCAAACATCAATCCCCATCTCACTTACCGTCATAACGCTCGGCCTGCTCGGCCAGCTTGGCTTGGTAAACGAGGTCCTCGCGGTCCTCCATGTCTCCGGCGGCGGCAGAGGCGCTCGGTGGGGGGATTTTGGTTTTATATAATGGAGAGATGGGGAAGGGGGGAGGGGAGGGAATTTTATATATATATATATATGTTTTTTTTAAAAACCGCTAAGAGGTTTTTTTAATATATATATATCCTCGCTGCGGGTGAGAGGAAGGCGGAGAAAAGGAGCGAGAGGGACCGATGCAGCGACCGCCGTCCTCAGGAAGCAGCTGAGCCGCCGACACACAAGACCCGCCGCCGAGCAGCTGCCAAAATGGCGGACGGACCGAATATAGTGCCGGGCTCACAAACGCTTGCGCGCCCCCTCCCTCGGCTGTTTTAAAAAAAACTCCTCGCCGCTCGGCGGTGATGAGGTCCGCGCACTATATTCTTTCCTCTTCATCACCTCGCGCTAGTTCCCGCCGCGGGCGCGCGCGCGCGCGAGACAGAGAGGGCGGAGGAGGACAAAAAAAAAGGAGCGAGGGTGGGAGGCGGAAGGATACGGAGCGCGCGCGCGCGCGCCGCGGCGGCGGCGGCCGAACAACCCCCCCTCCCCCCACGCCTCCACACAAAAAAAGAAGGGCACAAAGCAAAGTGCCGGGCACCCCGCGCCCCTCACTCCGCGGGTGAAGCGGCGCAGCGGAGCGCAGAGACAAAGAGAGGCGAAGGCCAGTGTGTGGCGCCACGCTGGAAAAATAGGACCAGTCACTTTCGCTAGATGTGAAAAATTGCAACCATCATTATTAGATAAATGCATTTTATATAAATATATATATATATATATATAGAGAAAAGAATTTGGCTCCTGCACTCCACCTAAAAGGAAGACATTTTTCCTTAACCCATTTGGTGCTCAGTTCCTTAGCTGTTAAAGGACATTCTTTCCCCTGCCCAGTGGGGCATTGACCCTTGCACAGACCCACATCACAGATATGATCCAACTAATCTTCCAACTAGGGGGTCTACGTAAGCCAGGCCGACACTCCCGGTGCCAGTACTGAGGGAGTGCCGCATTGTCAGAGGTGCCGTCTTTCGGATGAGACGTTAAACCGAGGTCCCATCGGCCCTCTCGGGTGGATGTAAAAGATCCCACGGCCGCTATTGGAAGAAGAGCAGGGGGGAGTTCTCCCCGGTGTCCTGGCCGATATTTATCACTCAACCAACATCACTAAAATAACAGTAATTATGTGGTCAGTATCACATTGTTGTTTGTGGGATCTTGCTGTGTGCAAATTGGCTGCCGCATTGCCCACATTACAACAGTGACTGCACTTCAAAAGTACCTAATTGACTGTAAAGTGCTTTGGGGTGTCCTGACGTGAAAGGTGTCGTATAATGACATTCTTCAGGATACCTGGATTGAGGAGAGGAGACTGAGCCTGGGTTCCTGGCCCTGATCGCCATCCAGTAGCTCTTGCTGGAAGGAACATGTGTACAGATACGATGGAGCTTCTAACCACGTGATCCAACACCCTCCCAATCCTCACTGACTAGGCTCACACAAAGAGTGTCCACTTAGGCGGGTTTTTAAAGAGCACTCGGTCCTCCAGAATGTATCCCAGCATCAGTCAGAAGAGGAGAGCGTGTTGAGAGAAAAAGAAAGGATGTAAATGCATCTGATTGGGTGTAAGATCCATGGCAACCAAGAGGCCACATCATCATCAAGGCTATTCTCAAGAAGGAGGGCATTGAGAGGAAGGTGGTCAATAGATTATATTACACTGATTTTACAGCACAGAAACAGGCCATTCGGCCCAATGCCGGTGTTAATGCTCCTCACGAGCCTCCTCCCTCCCTACTTCATCTCACCCTATCAGCATATCCTTCTATTCCTTTCTCCCTCATGTGTTTATCGAGCTTCCCCTTAAATGCATCTACACTATTCACCTCAACCACTCCTTGTGGTAGCGAGTTCCACATTCTACACTGTTATGAGATTATAGGAACCGATTGACAATTGTAAGACTGCACGGTGTGGATTTTTAAATATCTTTTTGGAAGTAAGTTGTTGGGGTTTTCAGCCCCTCTCTGTGTTGTTGATGGGATGCCTCGGAAGGTGGGGAATTGTCACTCAACAACCCAAGGAGACAATGAAGAGAATTTCTGCAGGGACTGGACGGACACAAGAAATGGGAGCAGGAGTAGACCATATGGGTCCCCCCCGCCACACCGAGCCTGCTCCGCCAAGGATTGGTAGCATAGTGGTTATGTTACTAGACTGGATTAATAATCCAGCAGGGACGTGAGTTTAAATCCCACCGTGAATTTGAATTCACTTTAAAACAACCTGGACCTGGAAGCTGCCGGATTGTCGTAAAAACTGGTTCATTAATGTCCTTTAGGGAAGGAAACCTGCCGTCCTTACCCGGTCTGGGCCTATACGTGACTCCAGTCCCACACCAATGTGACTGACTCTTAACTGCCCTCTGAAGTGGCCTAGCGAGCCCCTCAATTGTATTAAACCGCTTTCAAAAAGGCCCGCCACCGCCTTCTCAGGTCAATTAGGGACAGGCAATAAATGCCGGCCTTGCCAGCGACGCCCACATCCCGAGAATGAATTTTTTAAAAGAATCCGCTTTTGGACGCTGTGAGGTTATGAAAGGATCTATAAAAATGCAAGTTCTTTATTTCTGGGACCAACCAACCGCAAATCTCTCCTCCGATTTTCCCCACTCCTGGTGTAATGCTGCCATCGCATCGTCAGGGTTTGTGGTTGTGTGATGAAAGGGCACATCATTAATTTGATCACCACCCCTTCCGAGCGTCAGCGATGCAATAGATTGTTGCTCCTG
The DNA here is from genome assembly GCF_035084215.1 of Heptranchias perlo. NCBI lineage: Eukaryota > Metazoa > Chordata > Chondrichthyes > Hexanchiformes > Hexanchidae > Heptranchias > Heptranchias perlo. The sequence continues at coordinate 39,182,133 of NC_090352.1, forward strand.
GGTTTGGCGGAGATTTCTGGAACACTCCAAGATTTTTGTTTTTAAACAGTGCTGCCTTTGTTCGCCTAGTGGCGGGAAGCGGTCAGAAGGTTCAAATAGCCACTGGCGCCAGTGGGTGGCAGAGGTCTGAGTTGGGCAATTCCACCTGATGCAATTTTTGGGGGAAGTGGGCTACATGACCCATGACAAAAGAATTTGGGGGGGGAGGGGGGCATGAGCCCTTGTTACTCTCCAGCCTTTGTACCAAGAGTCTGCAAAGGGATATAGACGGGTTAAGTGAGTGGGCAAGAAGGTGGCAGATGGAGTATAATGTGGGGAAATGTGAGGTTATTCACTTTGGTAGAAAGAATAGAAAAACAGAATATTTTTTAAATGGTGAGAAACTAATAAATGTTGGTGTTCAGAGAGATTTGGGTGTCCTCGTACAAGAAACACAAAAAGTTAGCATGCAGGTACAGCAAGCAATTAGGAAAGCAAGTGGCATGTTGGCCTTTATTGCAAGGGGGTTGGAGTACAAGAGTAAGGAAGTCTTACTACAATTGTACAGGGCTTTGGTGAGACCACATCTGGAGTACTGTGTACAGTTTTGGTCTCCTTATCTAAGGAAGGATATACTTGCCTTAGAGGGGGTGCAACGAAGGTTCACCAGATTAATTCCTGGGATGAGAGGGTTGTCCTATGAGGAGAGATTGAGTAGAATGGGCCTATACTCTCTGGAGTTTAGAAGAATGAGAGGTGATCTCATTGAAACATATAAGATTCTGAGAGGGCTTGACAGGGTAGATGCTGAGAGGTTGTTTCCCCTGGCTGGAGAGTCTAGAACTAGGGGGCATAGTCTCAGGATAAGAGGTCAGACATTTAGGATCAAGATGAGGAGGAATTTCTTCACTCAGAGGGTTATGAATCTTTGGAATTCTCTACCCCAGAGGGCTGTGGATGCTGAGTCATTGAGTATATTCAAGGCTGAGATCGATAGATTTTTGGACTAGGGGAATCAAGGGATATGGGGATCGGGCGGGAAAGTGGAGTTGAGGTCGAAGATCAGCCATGATCTTACTGTAAACAATTTTACAACACCAAGTTATAGTCCAGCAATTTTATTTTAAATTCACAAGCTTTCGGAGACTTCCTCCTTCCTCAGGAAGGAGAAAGTCTCCGAAAGCTTGTGAATTTAAAATAAAATTGCTGGACTATAACTTGGTGTTGTAAAATTGTTTACAATTGTCAACCCCAGTCCATCACCGGCATCTCCACATCATGATCTTACTGGATGGCGAAGCAGGCTCGAGGGGCCATATGGCCTACTCCTGCTCCTATTTCTTATGTTCTTCTGTACCAATGCCATCCTGGGACACACCGTACTCTTGGCGGAGTGTCTTCCATTCAATGCTCTATGGTGCAATTTACATTGGAACAGGAGGAGGCCATTCAGCCTCTTGAGCCTGTTCCGCCATTTAATTAGATCATGGCTGATCTGTATCTTAACTCCATTTATCCGCCTTGGTTCCATATCTCTTAACACCCTCACCCAACAAAAATCTATCAATCTCAGTTTTGAAATTTTCAATTGACCCCCAGCCTCAACAGATTTTTGGGGGGAGAGAGTTCCAGATTTCCACTCCCCTCTGTGTGAAGAAGTGCTTCCTGACATCACCCCTGAACGGCCTGGCTCTAATTTTAAGGTTCTGCCCCCTTGTTCTGGACTCTCCCACCAGAGGAAATAGTTTCTCTCTATCTACCCTGTCAAATCCTTTAATCATCTTAAACACCTCAATTAGATCACCCCTTAATCTTCTATACTCAAGGGAATACAAGCTCACCTGCTGCTGAAACCCTCATCCCTGCCTTTGTTACCTCCAGACTTAACCATTCCAATGCTCTCCTGGCCGGCCTCCCATCTTCCACCCTCCGAAAACTTGAGCTCATCCAAAACTCTGCTGCCCGTATCCTAACTCGCACCAAGTCCCGTTCACCCATCATCCCCTGTGCTCACTGACCCACATTGGCTCCTGGTCTGGGAACTCCTCGATTTTAAAATTCTCATTCTTGTTTTCAAATCCCTCCATAGCCTCCTCCCTATCTCTGTAACCTCCTCCAGCCCTACAACCCTCCCAGATCTCGGCGCTCCTCCAATTCTGGCCTCTTGCGCATCCCCGATTTTAATCGCTCCACCATTGGCGGCCGTCCCTTCAATTGCCTAGGCCCCAAGCTCTGGAATTCCCTCCTTAAACCTCTCTGCCTTTCTACCTCTCTCTCCTTCTTTTAAGACGCTCCTTAAAACCTATCTCTTTGACCAAGCTTTTGGTCACCCGTCCTAGTATCTCATGTGGCTCGGCGTCAAATTTTGTTTGATAATTGTTCCTGTGAAGCGTCTTGGGACGTTTTACTATGTTAAAGGCGCTATATAAATGCAAGCTGCTGTTGTTTTCGTTATGTGACCTGGCTTCATAATTTAACCCTTTTAGCCCCGGTATCATTCTGGTGAATCTGCACTGCACCCCCTCCAAGGCCAATATATCCTTCCTGAGGACCGATGCCCAGGACTGAATGCAGTCTCCAGATGGAGTCTAATCAGAGCTTTTTAAAACTGTAGCATAACTTTTACCACTTTGTATTCCAGCCTCCTTGAGATAAAGGCCAACATTCCATTAGCCTTTCTAATTATTTTTGTACCTGTCCACTAGCTTTTGGTGATTTCAGTACTTTGATCCCTAAATCTCTGCTCATCCACAGTTCCGAGCTTCTCGCCATTTAGAAAATACTCTGATCTACCTTAGCTCCAGAGTGGATGACCTCACACTTTCCCACATTGAACTCCATCTGCCACAGTTTTGCCTACTCACTTAATCTATCAATGCCCCTTTGCAACTTTCTGCTCCCATCTACACTATTTACTGTGCCACCTAACTTAGTGTTGTCAGCAAACTTAGATATACAACTGTCTATTCCTTCATCCAAGTCATTTATAAATATAGTAAAAAGCTGAGGCCACAGTACAGATCCCTGGGGGACACCACAAGTCACATCCTGCCAATTTGAGTACATACCCATTATCCCTACTCTGCCTCCTACCTCCTAACCAATTCCCTATCCAAGCCAATAGGTTGCCTCCAACCATCCGCTCCCACTTTTCCGAACAGTTTCTTACGTGGAACTTTATCAAATGCCTTCTGGAAGTCCTTTAAACTACGTCCATAGATGCTCCCTTATTTACCACTTTTGTTACCTCCTCAAAAAATTCAACTGGGTTCATTAGACATGACTTACCCGTTACAAATCCATGCTGGCTCTCTCCGATCAGCTCAGATTTGTCCAAATGCCCAGTCATTCTGCCCCTAATTTGAATCAGGGTCAAAGGAACGGAGAGTTCAGGTGGTGGGGGGTGGTAGGGCTGGAGGAAGTTACAGAGGTAGGGAGGGGAGAGGCCATGGAGGGATTTAAACACGAGGCAGAGAATTTCAAATTTGAGGTGTTGGGGGAACTGGGAGTCAGTGCAGGTCAGCGAGCTCAGGGGTGGTGGGTGAGTCCTGTTGTTCTTATTGCTGATTTTCACATTGAAATGTAATTTTTGAACTCGACCACTGACAAGACAAAAAAACACAGATTAACTGGCAGTTTGACTCAGTCCTGTTCGTGGGATTCTCCTGGATGCAGAATTGCTGCATTCACCTGGGGAACAGACCCTGTACTTCAAAGTAAGTTATTGTTTGTGAAGATCTTTGTGATCTTTTGAAAGAACTGGTGGGAGATAAAAGTGTGTTTCACATGCGTTCCATGTGGATAATGTTGGCTCAGAGTCATTACTGCCCCTGCTCCAGCTCTGCCATGGCTGCCACTGTCCAACCAAACCGATTGCCTCAATCCTACTACTGAATATTCTGATGTCGAGTTAAGAGGGATACATCACTGTCTGATTGGAGTGAGATTTTATTTTTATTTGTTTATGGGATGTGGGCGTCGCTGGCGAGGCCGGCATTTATTGCCCATCCCTAATTGCCCTCGAGAAGGTGGTGGTGAGCCGCCTTCTTGAACCGCTGCATTCCATGTGGTGAAGGTTCTCCCACAGTGCTGTTAGGTAGGGAGTTCCAGGATTTTGACCCAGTGACGATGAAGGAACAGCGAACCCTACTGCCTGTATCCTAACTCGCACCAAGTCCCGTTCAGCCATCACCCTCGTCCTTGCTGACCTACATTGGCTCCCAGTTCCCCAATGCCTCAAATTTATAATTCTCATCCTCATCTTTATATCCCTCCATGGCCTCACCCCTCCCTACCTCTGTAACCTCCTCCAGCCCAACAACCGTCCTCTCCCCACCCAACCAAACTCTCCTTTCTTTCGACTCTGGCCTCTTGTGCTTCCCTCCTTCTCTTCACCCCACCATTGGCAGCTCTATGCTCCCAAAACCCCTCCATCTCTCCACCTCCCTCTCCTACTTTAAGACCCTCCTCAAAAAAACCCACCTCTTGGCCAAGCTTTTGGTCACCTCCTAATATCTCCTGATTTGACCCTGCGTCTGTTCCTTTTTTTTGATTATGCGTCAGTGAAGTGCCTTGGGACGTTTTTCTACCTTAAGGGCGCTGTAAAAATGCACGTTCTTCTTGTTGTTGTTGTTGCTGATTTTCACAGTGAAATGTAATCTTTGGACTCAACCATTGACGACACCACAAAAACACACAGATTAACTGGCGGTTTGACTCAGTCCTGTTTGTGGGATTCTGCTGGATGCAGAATTGCTGCATTCACCTGGGGAACAGACCCCGTACTTCAAAGTAAGTTATTGTTTGTGAAGACCTTTGCGATGTTTTGACAGAACTGGTGGGAGATAAAAGTAAGTGTGTTTCACATGCGTTCCATGTGGATAATATTGGCTCTGGGTCGGGTAAGGCAAGGACAGGGAGAAACATCTGATGCTAACTTTTCAAACCCTCCCAGCGTTTATCCCAACATTTGCTGCAGATTCTTTGTTCTTCTCTCTGATGGTCTGTGTCAGCCCCAATATTCACATCTGTTTTACAGGTTTTAATCAGGTTTGTGATAACTGCTGTTCACCCAGGCATTCTGATCTGTTCAACGCTGAACAGCCAGATTCAGTTTGGTACAGAGCTGTAGGGTTAAAATGATCACCAGAGTGTAAATTACAGAGCACTTGCTGTGTTGGCAGCTAAATCCTTACATTGGTAAATGGTACATTCGTGTGTACTCTGCCCCCTAGATGTGTTGATGAATGGTACATTCGTGTGTATCCTACCCCCCTGGGGGTGTGTTGATGAATAGTTCATTAGGGTGTACACTGACCCTGGGGGTGTGTTGGTGAATGGTACACTAGTGTGTACTCTACCCCCTGGGGGTGTGTTGGTGAATGGTTCATTAGTGTATACCTGTCCCTGGTGTGTGTTGGTGACTAGAAGGCACTTGAATTTAGGGTGGGAATTCTAGAGCATAAGCCCTTGGCCACCAATGGTGAGATGAAGGATGCTCAAGAGGCCAGATTCAGAGGGACTTTAGCTCCGCCTTCGATGACTTTGCCCCGAGCAAAACCTTTACTCTCTCCCATCCTGGTCCTTCCTCCAACTCCGCTCCTTTAAGTCCGAGGGATGCAGAATTGAACATTTATGGTGAACAACTGGGTTTAGATGTTCATCACTAGATTTGGCTGGACCACATAAAGCACTTTATATCGGGACCTGCCCTCCTCTGCCAAAACTGCTCACTATTCCAGAAACATCCTGGGATTCAAAGATATCCCCCAGCTTCTCTTCTCCATGACAAACCGTCTGACTGAACCTCTTTCCCCTGCCCCCTCACCTCCAACAAGTGCGAGGAGCCCATGGACTTTGTCACTAAGGTTGAGACAATCGTTCAGCTGCCTCTGCCCCGTCCTTCCCTTCCCCTAGCCCACAGGGCCAAACTTCCCCCATGGTTCCACCCTGCCCTAGCCCTGAACTCACATCTTTCTCTAGTTTCTCTCCTATCGCCCCTAATGCCCTCTCCGAGCTCACCTTGACCATGAGACCCACCTCTTGCTCCCTCAACCCTATTCCCACCACCCTGCTGACCACCCAACTTCCCTTCCTGGCCCCCACGTCAGCTGATATTGTTAACGGTTCCCTCTCCTCAGATACTCAGGTCCCTCCCCTTCAAAGCTGCCATCATCACCCCCCTCCTCAAAAAACCCACCCTTAACCCCTCTGTCCTTGCAAACTATCGCCTCATCTCCAACCTCCCTTTCCTCTGCGAAGTCCCTGAATGTGTTGTCACTCCCAAATCCGTGCCCATCTTTCTCGCAACTCCCTGTTTGAATCCTTCCAATCAGGTTTCCGCCCCTGCCCCAGTACTAAAATGGCCCGTCAAGGTCACAACTGACATCCTATATGACTGTGACGACGGTAAACTATCCCTCCTCATCCCTCTCGACCTCTCTGCAGTCTTTGACACGGTTGACCACACCATCCTCCTCCACCGCCTCTCCTCCATCGTCCAGCTGGGTGGGACTGTCCTCGCCTGGTTCCACTCCTATCGATCCAGTCGTAGCCAGAGAATCACCTGCACTGGCTTCTCTTCCCGCTCCCGCACCATTACCTCTGGAGTCCCCCAAGGCTCTGTGCTTGGCCCCCTCCTATTTCTCATCTACATGCTGCCCCACGGCGACATCATCCCAAAACACGCGTCAGATTCTACATGTACGCTGACGACACCCAGCTCTACTGAAATTTCCTCCGATTAATCATTGGGAAGACCAAAGCCATTATCTTCGGCCCCTGCCACAAATTCCGTTCCCTCGCCACTGATTCCAGATGAGCTGAGGCAGGGGTGGAGACGGGTGAGGTTACAGAGGTGGAAATCATTGGTCTTTGCGATAGAGCAGATATGGGGTTGGAAGCTCAGCTCAGGGTTGAATAGGACACCGAGGCTGTGAACAGTCTGGTTCAGCCTGAGACAGTGGCTGGGGAGGGGAATGGAGTCAATGACAAGGGCAGGGGCCGAAAACGATGGCTTTGGCCTTCCTAGCGCTTAGCTGGAGGAAATCGTTTGTCCAACATCCAAGACTGGATGCTGGAGGGGTGGAGAGGAGGAGGAGGAGGAGGAGGGGTGGAGAGGAGGAGGAGGAGGAGGAGGGGTGGAGAGGAGGAGGAGGAGGAGGGGTGGAGAGGAGGAGGAGGAGGAGGGGTGGAGAGGAGGAGGAGGAGGAGGGGTGGAGAGGAGGAGGAGGAGGAGGGGTGGAGAGGAGGAGGAGGAGGAGGGGTGGAGAGGAGGAGGAGGAGGAGGGGTGGAGAGGAGGAGGAGGAGGAGGGGTGGAGAGGAGGAGGAGGAGGAGGGGTGGAGAGGAGGAGGAGGAGGAGGAGGGGTGGAGAGGAGGAGGAGGAGGAGGGGTGGAGAGGAGGAGGAGGAGGAGGAGGGGTGGAGAGGAAGAGAAGGAGGAGGAGGGGTGGAGAGGAAGAGAAGGAGGAGGAGGAGGGGTGGAGAGGAGGAGGAGGAGGAGGGGTGGAGAGGAGGAGGAGGAGGAGGAGGGGTGGAGAGGAGGAGGAGGAGGAGGGGTGGAGAGGAGGAGGAGGAGGAGGAGGGGTGGAGAGGAAGAGAAGGAGGAGGAGGGGTGGAGAGGAGGAGGAGGAGGAGGAGGAGGGGTGGAGAGGAGGAGGAGGGGTGGAGAGGAGGAGGAGGAGGAGGAGGGGTGGAGAGGAAGAGAAGGAGGAGGAGGGGTGGAGAGGAAGAGAAGGAGGAGGAGGGGTGGAGAGGAGGAGGAGGAGGAGGAGGAGGGGTGGAGAGGAGGAGGAGGAGGAGGAGGAGGGGTGGAGAGGAAGAGAAGGAGGAGGAGGGGTGGAGAGGAGGAGAAGGAGGAGGAGGGGTGGAGAGGAGGAGGAGGAGGAGGAGGAGGGGTGGAGAGGAGGAGGAGGAGGAGGAGGAGGGGTGGAGAGGAGGAGGAGGGGTGGAGAGGAGGAGGAGGAGGAGGAGGAGGAGGAGGGGTGGAGAGGAGGAGGAGGAGTGGAGAGGAGGAGGAGGGGTGGAGGGGAGGAGGAGTGGAGGGGAGGAGGAGGAGGAGGGGTGGAGGGGAGGAGGAGGAGGAGGGGTGGAGGGGAGGAGGAGGAGGAGGGGTGGAGAGGAGGAGGAGGAGGAGGAGGAGGAGGAGGAGTGGAGAGGAGGAGGAGGAGGAGGAGTGGAGAGGAGGAGGAGGAGGAGGGGTGGAGAGGAGGAGGAGGAGGAGGGGTGGAGAGGAGGAGGAGGAGGAGGGGTGGAGAGGAGGAGGAGGAGGAGTGGAGGAGGAGGAGGAGGAGGAGTGGAGAGGAGGAGGAGGAGGAGGGGTGGAGAGGAGGAGGAGGAGGAGGGGTGGAGAGGAGGCGGAGGAGGAGGGGTGGAGAGGAGGAGGAGGAGGAGTGGAGAGGAGGAGGAGGAGGGGTGGAGAGGAGGAGGAGGAGGAGGAGGGGTGGAGAGGAGGAGGAGGAGGAGGGGTGGAGAGGAGGAGGAGGAGGAGGGGTGGAGAGGAGGAGGAGGAGGGTCAAAGGTGAATATTTGGGGGAGTCCTGAGGTGGGCTACAATCAGGCAGGTAAGAGTGGAACCAGGCGAGGGCAGTCCCACTGAGCTGCACAATGAAGGCGAGGCGTTGGAGGTGAATGGTGTGGTCGACCGTGTCAGAGAATACAGACTGTTCGAGGAGGGATATTCACCACGGTCACAGTCACAGAGAATGTCGGTTGTGACTTTGGTTAGGGCCGCTGATGAGCTGGAGGAACTTGTGATTCACCCAACACCGGAGGTCCGTCAAGCACAGAGGCGGGGCCGAGAGAAGTGGAGGAGAGGTCGATGCAAAGGGTATCCTCAGCGCACAGATACGAAAGCTGCCTCTGCCTGCAGACGATGTTGCCATCGAGATAAAGAGTTGGGGTGATGAGAACTCCTGTCTGACCCCCCCCTTGCCCTCTTCTTCTGACCTTCAACCCCCCCACTCCATCTGGACACCCTGCTCAGGGACTAATCATCCCACCCACGGGCCCCTCCTTCAGTTTTGAGACAGACATTAAAATAAATGTCAAATGAAGACTTTCCTTCAGGCTTCACAGTGAAACACGTTAGCAGAGATCAGTGGCAGGAACTCGCAGGCATTATCAGAACAGCAAATAAGGCAACGGATAAAATAATGTAATTGATGCCTTTATCTCCACAGCCAGAGGCGTGAAAATTAAGAGGGGAGGAAGTTCTGGTTTTAATCTTCCAAAGTCAAAAAAGGGAAGCAAGAGCCACCCAGACCAGCGAGTCCAACGTTAATAGGAAACTGTTGGAACCGGTCAGAGACGGAGTGAGCGAGCACTCGGGGCTGCAAACTGGCATTTAATTCGGGATTGTACTCACCGCTGACCTCTGACCCAGGTCAGTGGGAGATCACCCTGTTAGCCTGGGGCGGGCTGACTCACATCTGTCCCTGGGGAAGGGCGGGGGCAGCTGGGGCTGTGAGGGGGGGCCCCCTCCTCCAGAAATGCCCCCAGTGCCAAATAGGCTGCTCTGAAAGAGTTTACAAAATGCCCCCTTTATATCATCCTTCAGGGGTCCCAGCCCTCGAACCCACCCCCCCCGGGTGGGGCCCACTTCCACCCTGCTCACCTGGCGTACTGGCCTCCAGGCTCACTCTAGGTCCCTGCAAGGCCAAGGACTCGGGAACTACACAGGCAGGAGGTCCCCACCCCCTCATCAGTGGTCTTGTCTGGGGGTGGGCAGAGTCTCTTTCTCCCCCCTCCACAAGCCACAGCACAATGCCAGGAACCCAGCGGAGTGTTTATTTTCCATTCTGCGGATATGGGCATCGCTGGCAAGGCCGGCATTTCTTGCCCATCCTCTCGCTGCCCTGAGATGGTGGTGCTGGGCCTTCTGAGGTAGGGAGGGAGGAGGCTCGTGTGGAGCATAAACACCAGCACAGACCTGTTGGGCCAAGTGGCCTGTTTCCATGCTGTACATTCTATGTAATAATTCTCAAACCACTGAACAAAACATACAAAAAAGGGCAGTCAAGAGTCAACCACAGTGGTGTGAGGACTAGAGTCACATATAGGCCCAGACCGGGTAAGGACGGCAGGTTGCAAACAGTCTAGTTTAGCCTGAGACAGTGGCCGAGGAGGTGATGGAGTAAGTGGGGAGGGTACGGAGTCTGTGGGGTTTGATATTCCCCCATGTTTAGCTGAGACAACAACACTTATTCCTTCTGGTTGAGGATAAAAGAGACAAATCAGTATTCAGCATGGAGCCTTTCACACCTAACACAGCTCAGGCCACCCTGAGGTCAGCTGTGCTCACAGTGTTTAAAAAAAAGGCTCGAGTTTGTTTAAGAAAAATGAGCTTTTTAAAGTACAAAATTCTGAATCTCGTGCCACCAGAGGTCACTGCAGTCCACGAACGCTGCAGCACAGGGACTGTTTCAGCAATCCAAACAACATTGAAACAAGCACCAGCGACAAGAATGTCTCCAGACACGGGAGAAACAGCTCCACTAACATGATTCATCAAGAATCCAGCTCTGCTGAGAACACAGTGGGGAAACATCGCGCTGTGTGTGTGTGCTAAGAAATACAGACCACAAGGTAACAGGTTCAAACCCTGACCTGCGCTGTGTTCACTAGTTTTGGCTGGGATAGCGGAAGGGGTCGGACGATCGCCCTCAGCCTCGTTGGGGAGGGAGGAGGAGGAGGAACTGAGCCAGTGTCCCTGCTCCCCAGTGCTGCCTGGTGACGCACGCTGAACAGCTCGCCTGCGAACGCCAGGTGAGGACAGGAAACCCTCAGTGACCCTGCATCCCTTCAAATGCATTTTATACAGCGCCTTTCAAGCCCTCAGGATGTCCCAAAGCACTTCACAGCCAATCAAGTATTTTCAAAGTGCAGTCACTGGTAATGTAGGAAACGTGGCAGCCAATTTGCACACAGCAAGATCCCAGAAACAGCAATGAGATTTACGACCAGGTAATCTGCTTTAGTGATGTTGGTTGAGGAATAAATAGTGGCCAGAACACCGGGGCGGGGGGGAACTCCCCTGCTCTTCTTTGAAATAGTGGCCGTGGAATCTTTTACATCCACATGGGAGGGCAGACTGGGCCTCGGTTTAACCTCTGACAGTGTAGCACTCCCTCAGTACTGCACTGGGAGTGTCAGCCTGGATTATGGGCTCAAATCTCATTGAATCCACGAATTTCTGACTCAGGAGGTGAGAGTGCGACCCACTGAGTCACGGCCGACCCCTCAACTGTCCAGGATCTCACATGAATGGCCACTTTGGGGAGGTTTTTCCACTTTGAGTCAGCATTTCCAATAGGAGGGAGAAAAGGAAGAAATGCACTTTTTATGTTTTGGAAACCTTTTCATTAAGAGGCCCACACAATTTCCCCGAGAAGCTGCCAGTTCGTGAAATAGGGGACGGCGATGTATTGGGAATGTTACTGGACTAGTAATCTAGAGGACACGAATTCAAATCCCACCGTGGGCTGTTTGAAAATTTGAATTGTTTAAAAAAATACGGAAATAAGAAGCTGGTCTCGGTGAAAGTGACCATGAAGCTGTTGGATTGTCGTCTTGTGCATCGCCCCACCATTGGCAGCCGAGCCCGCAGCTGCCTAGGCCCTATGTTCTGGAATTCCCTCCCTAAACCTCACTTTCCTCCTGTAAGACCCTCTTTGACGGAGCTTTTAGTCACCTGTCCTAATGTCTCCTTCTTTGGCTCAGTGTCTGATTTACACTCCCGTGAAGCACCTTTAGGACATTTTACTACATTAAAGACGTTCCATAAACGCAAGTCGTTGTAAATACTTCACTGGTTCACTAATGTCCTTACATAGAATGTGCAGCAGAGAAACAGGCCATTTGGCCCAACGTGTTTATGCTCCACACGAGCCTCCTCCCTCCCTTCTTCATCTCACCCTATCAGCACCTCCTTCTATTCCTTTCTCCCTCATGTGCTTATCTAGCTTCCCCTTAAATGCATCTATTTTATTCGTCTCAACTACTCCTTGTGGTAGCAAGTTCCACATTCTAACCACCCTTTAGGGAAGGAAACCTGCCGTCCTTACCCGGTCTGGGCCGATATGTGACTCCAGTCCAACACCATTGCGGTTGACTTTTAAATGCCCTCTGAAGTGGCCTAGCGAGTCACTCAGTTGTATCAAATCACTACAGGCAGCCGACCACCACCTTCTTAAGGTAACGAGGGATGAGCAATAAATGCCAGTGATGCTCACATCCCAGGAACAATTTTAAAAAGTCACTATGAAGTGGGGGCAGATCCAGGGCAAGTCGACATGTATATTTACCACCTATCTCCACGAGGAAGCGCATGGCCTCAACTCAGCCCCAAACCAACCCAATCCAAATCAGGAATAAGAACAGAAAATGCTGGAAATACTCAGCAAGTCAGGCAGCATCTGCAGAGAAAGAAACAGAGTTAACGAAAGGTCATCGACCTGAAACGTCAGAACTGGAAGAAGTTAAAGATTTAACAGTTTTTAACCAAGTACAGAGCCAGGGAAAGGGGAGGAAAGACCATAAGAGATATGAGCAGGAGCAGGCCATTCGGCCCCTCAAACCTGCTCCGCCATTTAATGAGATCATGGCTGATCTGATTTTTACCTCAACTCCACTTTCCCACCCTTTCCCCATATCCTTTGACTCCCTTGTTGATCAAAAATTTGTCGAACTCAGCCTTGAATGTATTCAATGATTCAGCCTCCACAGCTTTTTGGGGTAAAGAATTCCAAAGATTCACGACCCTCTAGGAGAAGAAATTCCTCCTCCTTTCCATCTTAAACGGGCGACCCCTTATTCTGAGACTATGCCCCCTAGTTTTAGATTCCCCCATGAGGGGTAACATCCTCTCAGCATCTACCCTATCGAGTCCCCTCAGAATCTTGTATGTTTCAATAAGATTTCCTCTCATTCTTCAAATTCCAATGAGTATAGACCCAACCTGTTCAATCTTTCCCCGTAAGACAACCCTTCCAATACCGGAATCAACCTAGTGAACCTTCTCTGAACTGCCTCCAATGCAAGTATGTCCTTCCTTAAATAAGGGCACCAGAACTGTACGCAGGACTCCAGGTGTGGTCTCACCAACACCCTGTACAATTGTAGCATGACTTCCCTGCTTTTATACTCCATCCCCCTAGAAATAAAGGCCAATATTCAGTTTTCCTCCCTGATTACCTGCTGCACCTGTACGTTGACTTTTTGTGTTTCATGTACGAGGACACCCAGATCCCTCTGTACCGCAGAATTTTGTAGTATTTATGTAGAAAGAACAAAAGGGAAGGTCTGTGATAGGGTGGAGGGCGGGAGTGATTAAATGACACCAGACAGAGACCAGAGGACACAGATTTAAGGTGATTGGCAAAAGAACCAAAGGCAACATGAGGAAAAACTTTTTTAAAAAAAACACAGCGAGTGGTTATGATCGGGAATGCACTGCCTGAAAGGGTGGTGGAGGCAGATTCAATCATGGCTTTCAAAAGGGAACTGGATTAATACTTGAAAGAAAAACATTTGCAGGGCTACAGGGAAAGGGCAGGGGAGTGGGACTAGCTGGATTGCTCTTGCAGAAAGCCAGCACGGACTCGACAGGCTTGAATGGCCTCCTTCTGTGCTGAAAGCTTTCTATGACAAAAGGAATGATTGCGCAGGAGGGTGGGAATGGGACAATAAACAAAAGATGGGTCTAGAGGAGCTGTAAATGGCAACATCAGAACCCATTACCAGCACCTGCTGTCTTAAAAAAATGGGAGCAGTGGTTATGATCTGGAGTTATTGAAATCAATGTCGAGTCCAGAAGGTTGTAAAGTGCCTCATCGAAAAACGAGGCGCTATTCCTCGAGCTTCATCAGGAACTCCAAATCGGGAACTCATCAAGCTCCGACTGCACCTTAAATCTCTGTCCAGCAATGCACAAGTTCTATCTTGGTGGAAAGACTCTCCCCACCCGCAGAAGCTGCTAACTTGTGTAGACGTACAATTCCAGCCATGGGGGACCTCACTTGAACGGCCATTCATCACCACGTTGGCCCGTACAGCAAGGGTCCCACTGCTGAGCATCACCCTGCCCCACCCAATACGGCTCTCTAGATAGTGATCAGAACGCCACCTCGGGCTGATTCTCCTCCACCCTCCCTAGCCCACGGGTGCTGGGGTTAATTGTAAAGACACTATTGGTAAGCGTGATCACCTAAATCAGGTCTGACCCCAACCCCTTCCCTGCCGCTATGCATGACATCATGCTGAACCAGGCACCAAAACGGACCAATGAAAATTGTTCAGATTTAAACCCCTCTCCCAAACTATACCGACCCATTTTATACGAACATACAAAATTGATGGGCAGGAAAGAACCAGCTGGTCCATCAAGTCTGCCCCACACCTTGATGGTCGAAGCATCGCGATTAAACACTTCTTCCCTTCCCTCCCCCTCCCCCTCACCATCTATGCAATCTCCAGAGAGGCAAAAAACAGAAAAATCCCAGAGCTAATATAAGGGGAAAAAAACACTCTGCAATATTCCTCTCCGACCCCCTCAGGTGATCGAAACCAGTCTGGATCATCACATGGACTAAGTGTTACCTATAAAGACGCTTACCTTCTATATGATGCGATCTCTGTCCCAGTCAGGAACTGGTCCAGCTCCCTCTTGAAGGTTACAGAGAGTCGGCACCCACCACGCCAGCCGGCAACTCATTCCAGAGTCTCATTACTCTCTGGGAAAACAGAAGCGTCCAGTCCATTCCCACTCATGTTTGTAATTACAATGTAGTGATGGGAATTGGAATCCAATAGTTATACAGCATCGCATCACACCACCCAAACATCTCGGAGCGCCTGACAGTGAATTACTTTTTGAATTGCAGACACACAAAGGCAAATGTGGCAGCTCTCCACTCCAGCAACATCTCACAAACAGCGAATGGGTGGACAACCAGTGACAGGGTTAAATTATGAGGACTGGTTGCATAAACTTGGTTTGTGTTCCTGAGTTTAGAAGGTTGAGGGGTGATCTGAAGGAGGCATTTAAAATGATAAAGGGATTCGATAAGATAGATACAGAGAAACTATTTCCTCTGGTGGGAGTCCAGAACAAGAGGGCATAATCTTAAAATTAGAGTTAGGCCGTTCAGGAGTGACATCAAGAAGCACTTTTCCCACACAAAGAGTAGCAGAAATCTGGAACTCTCTCCCCCAAAAAGGCTGTGGATGCCGGGGGTCAACTGAAATTTCGAGACTTGAGATAGATAGATTTTTATCAAGGGGTATGAATCAAAAGCAGGTAAATGGAGTTCAGGTACAGATCAGCCATGATTTAAGTGAATGATGGAACAATCTGGAGGGGCTGAATGGCCGACTCCTGTTTCTATGTTCTGGGTGTTGGTTGAGGAAGGACAGTTGGCCTGGATACGAGAACTCCCCGCTCCTCTTCGAATAGGATCTTCACAACACCCAGCTGGAACGCCAGGCGTGGATCTGTGTTTAAGGTCAGTACCTCAGACAAGGCAGCATTCCCTCACAAAGCACAGTGCTTCATAAAGTGAATTATCTCACCCTGGGACCTCTTTAAAGGAGCAGGCAGACAATAAACAGCAGTCGTTTCTCAAGTGATTTTATTTGCTAGGTATAATAAACATACATTACAGTACATGCTACAGAAAATAAAGGTGGATTTTAATTGTCATGGAAGATATAATGTTGTAGATGGCACATCTCTTCATATTAACACAATGCATTAAGATCTCCACAGTAATAACCCAGAATTGCCCCTCCCAACAGGTCAACAAGGCTACAGTACAATTACAAAAATAACAGCATCTTAAACATTGACTGACATTTACTGAGGGAGAGCAGTGTTAAACAGTCTGTATGGATTCAGCCTTCCCATTATATATAGAAAAACAGGGCAAAACCAATCTGAAATCAACCCTCCTCCCTCTCCCACCCCCCCCCACAGCAAATATGCAGAATCCCTCACTTTCAATCGGTGGGCCTGAACGGAAACACGTGGATTGCAAGATGGAAATGAGTTTTTTTTTTAAAATTTGCTCCAACATCCTGGAGTCATGCTTGGATTGATGATGCGGGATGGTTTCCCAAACAAACCCCCAAATACAGGGCTAGTTCTGAATAGAACCGAAATGAGAGAGTTAATGTCTCCTTTTTATGCTTGGACTGTTCCCTTAAAATCAGTCCACAGCAGGGAGACGGGCCAGGCAGACACAATCGTAAAGTTACCAGAAGGTCTCGAGCGGGTGTGGTGCCGCCTGACCCATCCCAATCCACAGGTTGGATTATTCCTTTCCATGTTTTCCAGCCCACCACAAAATACTGTAACAAAGTACTCAGAGTATAAGTCACCACCTGTCTCCTCTCTTTGCCCGCTCCGCCCTGGTTCCACTGCTGGGTGAGGTACGGTTGCACATACTCGGTACTTGGCCCAAACAAGCTTCGGCTAGCTATTTAAACATGGGGGGGGGGGGGGGGGGGTGGGCATCACGGCAAAGTCTGATCCTGTCCTGGCTGAAATCAGTTAATGAAGCACACAGACCAGAGGTTGGGGAGGCGGGGGGGGTTGCAGGAATCTGGGGCCCCCCTAGTCTGTGCAGATCAGTACTGCAACAGAGCAGTGCATCTGCACCCCCCCCACCAAGTTGTCATAAACCGATGGGTCACTTCCATGCAGACAGGCTTCAAACAGAACACCTCAGCTCCATCTTATTTGGAGCCTTTCTGCCTGGACAAGATCTCAGATTAGTAACGCTGCATTTACATATCATTAAAAACTGGTGAGAGACTTATACACAGAGGCCAAACTCTCTCCCCCCCCCCCCCGCCCCCCCAGGAAAATTAAAAGATTTCACAGTGTGCGGGAACAGTTCTACGTCACTGGGAAGCGCTCCAACAAGATGAACTGATTTACTGTTATATCGAGTGCCCAGAGACACTCCTGTTCATGATGCAGGAGCTTCTGCTGGAACATTATATAAATGAGTTAGTGAGCGTGAAGAATCCAATTTTGTTCCAGCCACCAGGCTCAAAACCTCATCAAATCAAACCGTTTACAGGCTAGACAGCCTCAGCAATTCTTTGTACATTAACAGCAGGATCTTACTCTTGTATAAAATTCTGAAACATTCCTCACCCACATCTTTGCCAAGTGACCTGAAGCCACATGTTGCTGCAATGCAGAGAAATTCAGCCACTCACTGATGAAGCAGAATTCGATCTATTTCCCTCCTCTCCTGAAAGCACAGGAACCCTCAGCAGGGTATTAGCTACACAGGACCCCGGCCACCACTCAATCCTGCACCCGAGTGAGGCCAATCTTCACGTGGGAGCCCAGGCAGTGTGTGCCAGCAGGCTGCTTGACCATTTGGGAAGTGAGTGGGGAGGGGGGCTCATCCTATCCTCACTCAATATCTACACACTTCCTAGAAATGATCACTGGACTGCGATCAGGAAGGAGCAAGAAATTTGGCTGATTTCTGCATCCGCCCCCGCTTCCAATTTCTCCCCAGTCCGATCGCTGCTTCTACACATCCACCCCACAGATTAGACAGTTCAACACAGACCAGGATCAGCACCTGGAGCCCTTCTGTCTGGTCTGTGGGGCTCAACAGATGATGCATTCACCCACTGAGCCATCAGGTGAAACCCCCAGTTTATTTCTTAATCTGCAGGGAGGGAAGGGGGCGGGGGCCCTTTCATGCTGGCAGTCGTACCCCTATTTCCCAGTAAAGGAAATGGTCCTACCAGGGCACATTAGTCCAATCGGTCGGAGTGGCAAATGCCGGCACGGACTGGGTGGGCCGAATCGCCTGTTTCTGTGTTGTAACTTCTTTGTGTAGTAGCCAACTGCTTTCAAATTGAGTATTCACTAGCAGGGTGAGGGGGGGGGGGGTGGGAGGAGGACTGTGTTTTGCAACATGGGCCTCTGTGCAAGTGACCACCACTGGGAAGCTTCAGTTATCAAAGTGTGATCACCAAGTCAGATTTTCAGTGCAGACACCAGGAGAAGTGTTGTTACAGCATACACTGGAGGGGAAAACCGACAATATCACAAGGGTATTTCTCCAATGCGGCATCGCATGGCCAAGAACACCTGGCAATGTAAGCAGAGACCTCACCCCTCCAATTAACTGGGTACGGATGAATGTCTCACCCAAAGCGTTAACCCATCTTTCCCTCTCAGAAGCCATTAGACCTGCTGTGTAATTCCAGCATTGAGAAAAAAAAATCCTAGTAAATCTTAACGATAAATGGGATGGAGAGATGGGAGGGGGAAGGAGATTGCACACTGCAGGAGCTAACAGTTGCACTGGTCTCTCAAGTGTTTACTTATGGTATCACCCCTGCCTTGCACGCGCTCTGTCTCTCTCTCTCATTATGCTTTTACATTTCCATCTTGCAGCACAAGTGTTCCGATTCTGTCCTTGCTCAAGTTACACAGACCCGGGTAGGTCAGGCCTGTGCAGCAACCATTACTGGCGCTCAATAATTAACACAAGTGTTTTGAAATATCCGGCATTAAAAAAAAAGCACATGAACACTGCGGCCAGACATCAATACCCCAAATGGGTCAGACAATTGTAGTGTTTTAAAACTGGATAGAAAAGGGACTGACTGAATACCAGCAGTTTTACTGCCTGTTACACCCGCACAGTCTCTCACTGCCCGATGGTGTGGGAGAGGTGAACTTTGCACCTCCGATGCCAACTGGTCGGAATCCTGAATACTGCGGTCGAGGCAGCCCGGGATGTGGACCTGAATTCCTATTGGCCCCAGTAGGACTACTGCGCAACGCAGGCAAAAATTGGGGTAGGGCGATTTGCATGTGGCACGTCTTCATTTCAGCAGCAGCAACGCCCCCTACTCCCCGCCCGAGCATCGGACACAGTGTACGCTGCAGAAACTGCAACTGCTGTAGGAAGGGAGGGTGTCCGGTTCTGCCTACGGTTAAAAACACCAGGAACGGCTGAGTTCAAAAATAATTTTTAAAAAAACATTTCACAGCTAGAAAATAACAATTGGTGTCTACAAAAAAAATGTCTTCCAAAAATAAAAAGCATTTAGTTTTATTAACTGTGCAAATCACATATAGTGGCTGAGAAAAGTTACCAAGAAATAAACATTCATCTGGAGCAAGCGGCTGCTTGCTCAACATCTTGGTCATTGTATGTTTACTATCCTGCAGTGACGGGCCATCAGACAGAACAAGGCAAGGCTTTTGCATCCCATAATTCACATAATTGTTGAATATTAGACTGGCACTAACTAAAGGTTTTTTTAATACCAAATTAGGGCCACGATAAACTGAGAAAGAGGGTACGGACAGGTTAGCGGAATGGGCAGACAGGTAGCAGACACGGTTTAATGTAGAAAAATGTGAAGGGAAAACTGAAAGCAAATAGTAATAAAATGGAGGCACAGAGCGATCTAGAGGGGCAGATATATAAATCTTTAAAAGTGGTAGGATGTGGATGCTGGGTGATTGAAATTTTCAAGATTGAGATCGATAGACTTTTGTTGGGTAAGGGTATTCAAGGGGTATGGAGCAAAGGTGGGTAAATGGAGCTGAGGTACAGATCAGCCATGATCTAACTGAATGGTGGAATAGGCTCTAGGGGCTGAATGGCCTCCTCCTGTTACTATGGGAATGCAGGTAAAATGGCAACTAGGATTCTGAGCTTTATACACAAGGTCATTGACGAGAGAAATGATGTTGAATTTGTGCGACACATTGGCTAGGCCACAGAGTGCAATTCTGGGTACACCATTAAAGGAATGATATTAAAGCCCTAGACAGGATACAGTGAAGATCCATTAGGATACCAGAAATGAAAGGTCATTGTTATGAAAAAAGGCTTAAAAAAATGGGCTCTCTTTTTTAAAACTGAAGGGGTTATGGGAGAGGGAGGATCGAAGGAGTTTTCTAAACTCTAAGGCTTTAAGGTCACCCGTGATAAATTGTTCTTAAACTAATCTTGAGCGGAAACAAAAAAGGGGAAATTATTCCCCTCCCCACCCCAAGGGTTTACACCAGCGATTGTTTTACCACAGGTGGCTAGTGAGGCAGAGATTATCATTTAAAATGGAATTGTTTTAAGTATCTGAAAAGTTGAAAGGGGAGAATAAAAAGAGAGGGTCAAAAGCAAGGAAATGGGACTAAGGTGGATAGCTCCAGCTGAAGAGCCAGCATGGCACTGGTACGAGCACTCTGGGCCGAATGGCCTCCTGTTGTGCTGTAATTTCTGCGACTCATATCACGATGCTTCAAATGTCACGAGTGCAGGAACTGGGTCACATAACAAACGCATGCCCCTTTGTACCAGATGGGAAAGGTTTGCTTCTCTGAACTGGACACACAAACTGTGTCTGCATAGATTCCGTTTGGGATAATTGTTTTATACAAAACGATAGATTTACAAATAGTTCAATTCCATTTGGGTCCGCACAACAAATGTCGGAGCACTGATTTGGGGGGAGGGAGCTATCAGCTTCTCCTTTCCCCAATGAGGTTAAAACACTGGTTACTGTGAAATCAAGAAATATTACAGGAAAGAACCCAAGGCACCAGCACTATCTCACTCAAATAATTTTGCTGAAATTTGCAATAAATTAAAAAACAAATATAGCAAAATATGAAAGCAAAGAGTTCCCAGTTTATCAGTTAACTCCCCCCCTATTTAAAAGCAGCTTGCCCTGTTTATACCACAGCAGTTCTGAGTGTGTTCAGGGATGTAAGCAAGATATGAAATTACTGGTGGACCAACTACACTAAAATTGTGTCAAACTGATGCAGAGCCCAGGAAAAAAAAATAAATTCAAATCTGGTTAATAGCACGACGTACTGAAGGCCTCGGGCCCGTCAATCGGGGAGGGGGGGGCGAGTGACACTGGAATGCTAATAACACCTCAAATTCTACCGTATAGATCAAATCCAACACACTCCTCTCCATACCCACCTCCCACAGCCTGCAACCCACGTGACTCACTCACTTCATTTCAGCAAGCAGATAAATTTATGCTTCAACCTCAGATCCAAAAGAAACCACTTCAGAGCAGAGATTTGGAACCTGCAGTCTGCAAGTAGTTTTAAGCATGGAAAAAAAGAGATCCCAAAATCCTTTAGAATTATCTGGGGTCATTCTACAACTTCAAACTTTTAAAGTTTGCAAACAATGGGATACTGTGTTTTTCATAATCTCATTAATCTAATTATATATTTTAAAAATTAGTTTTATTTGAAACTTGTTATAAATAATGGACAATTTTAAAATGTTAATGTCTATTCGAATTTCAATCGTGCACGGTTATAAAATAATCGATTTCAGGGTCAAATACAAGATGAATGCTGATGATTTAGTTGCTAATTAAATCTGCAGATTAGGAGAGTACCCTGCAGGTTGTCACTGCTTCCTGAGTTAATTGCAGATATTCAAGGTGTTGGTGCCCCAGTAAGTCTGCTTAATCGGGACTGAGCAATCTGATTGACATGTGGGTTTGCAAAGGATCCCAGTATTTAAACTAGTGGGAATGATTGTGTCCAAGTTTCCTCTGCCCCTATTTCTCATTGATCAAGGCCACTGTTGCTTGAAAATGTTATTCTCCTATCCACCCCCTGAAAGCATCGATGGGGAATGGGTTCCACAGGCAGTCAAGTGACCGTTCTTTATGAGTGTCTCTCAGCAGGTTAATCGACTGAAGAGGCATCACAATCAAGCCCGATCCTGTTCTCATCCACATCCTAATACTTTCCAGTGGATAACAATCAGGTACAGTAACCCTGTCTGAGGGACCATGGACGGAACTTGGAACCTTCCTATCTAGCTCGGTATCAACTGAGCAGCGCACTTAACTGAGCTACCAGCGGTGCAGCTGCAGACAGTCTAAGAGAAGACACCTAGATTGCTACCACACTTCAAAAACTTGAGGATTTAATGTGGCTCATGTGTGAAAGCAACTACATTCATAACACTCAACAAATAAATCACTACATCCCATGGGCGGTCCCAGAGAGTGAGCAAGGATACACCCATTTCTCTGAGGCTATAAATACTTTTACACACGGGCTCATTACCTAGGCATTTAAAGGCACTATTAGGGTGATGGTATGTTAGTGTCAGGAGGAGCCCAGTGCATCAACTACTACTACTCAATAATCTCTGCAACACCAACAGAGCCTGGACCCGACTATTCCTGGGCCTCAAGAACGCTCATCAGATGCAGCAGAAAATGCGTGCCTTCCTCCCCGTTGGACTTGGCTGGCAAATGGAAAAAGGGGAGCGTGGCAGTCAGGGGGTTGCGAGTTCTTGCTCAAGCTTCACAGTAGCAATATAAAAATGGCCCCCCTGTACTGCAGTAACATGTAGCTATGCGTTTTCCCCCCCCCCCCACACAGGGAGGCAGGGACAAAAATACCAGTCGCAAGAGGTACATTGGCACAAGCTGAAATCTGGTGTTGTGCTGCCTACCCCATTAGTCATATAATGGCAAAAAGACCCAGGAAGGGTTGGGGGAGGGTGGGGGGTGGGGGGGTGGAAATTAGTTTTTTTAAAAAAAGTTAATTACTGCAGCTCCTCTAATGGCTCAGCAACTTCATCCAGTGAGTTGAGCTACAGAGAACAGGAAGGCTCCAGGTTCCACCCCTGGTCTGTGCTGAGTTTGCTGATGTTGGCCAGGGTGCGGGCCAGCTGGTGAGAGTTCAACGAACATAAAAGTACCACACAAAGAGGCAAGCTTTGGACAGATCACTGTAGAGAATGGCCCCAACAAAGCTTTGAGAAAGGAACTTCAAATGTCATAAATGATCACTGAGTATGATCACGGTGTGCTATGGAGCTGTGCAGAAAAAGTGCAACAAGCTCAGAGAGGCTTGGCTAAAATATTAAGCCCCCACAAGAATGAAAGCTTTAATATCCACACTGACCCCGCTGAACTATCAAACACCATACCATTTGCACAACTGTTACTAAGACAAGTGCATTAGTTTAGAATGAAAGTTTGATCAGTAAAACATGATGAGAGACTGTGCCACTAAAGGGCCATGGTGATTTAATACAAGATTATTAAAATACTGATCGGCACAGATGCATTACAGTCCCAGGTTGTGTATTATTACAGCTAGGATGAGCAGAATGACCAACAGGAAACAAAGCCCAAACCATTAATGCATCAATTTGAGCTGCAAAGGGTCACTTGCGTCTTATTCAACCTCTAGCAAGGAGGTGTAGAACTAACAAGGCAACAAGCCGATGAGCACTATTAAGTGTCTAGCCCTCTGCCTCCAATACTGCAGGGTTTTATTGCCCCGCTTTACCAATTAATTTGATCTTTGTTGGCCTTTTGCAGCTGTTCCCTAACCTAATGACCAACTTTTCTCCAGCATAAAGTTACATTCCACTCCCACTGCTCCACAGTCCATTTTTTTTTAATAGCATGAACGAAGTTAATTTAGGCAAGTTGGGAAGTCACTACACATGTTATGCACCAAGTAACTTATGAAAATTTTCATCTCAGCACTGCCATAAGCATCTCAAAAAAGTCATGTGCCTACACTTTCACATTTAGCTCCCCTTTGTACTCCAGTGTGGAAACTTGTGGGCACACAGAGGAATCAGTGCTTGCTGAAGATAGGCAGATGCCACCTGTTCATCCCTCTCCACTTTAGGTTTACGTCAGTCCATCACGCTAAACTGCATTTGCACAGGTGCCATCACACACCAAAAGCTTACACCACCCATTTCCCCACAAGTACACTTTCAGGGTGATACCATGACATTCACTGCTGTCAGCAGAAATCTGTGCTATCCCTTTTATAATTCCATGATTTGTTTTTTTTTTGGGTGATGCTTTGAAATCATTCATATCACACATCTGCATGGTTTTTGGAAAGGGGGCAAGTTGAGGTTCATTAATACTCATGACCCCGGTGCTCAGGCGTCAGTTGAAAACTAACAGCAGATGGAAGATACAAGCAAAGTACAGTTACATGTTCAATTTCTATTATTTCCCAATCTCATGACAGCAATCTGTACACAGGTGGTCCAGATGAGAATTCAGCTGTGTAGTACTGATGACTGAAGGGAAAGGAATACCAAACTTCCCAAACTGGAATTTACTTCTATAAAATATCACTCAGAAAGATAGCGCAGAGGAGGGAAAAAAATCCAGTTGCCACAAGGCTACCAAAAGTACAGGTTTCAAATGACAATAATGGAAGTTACATAAAACTGGCTGGCCACTAAATGTTTGGCTTTGTTGCCAATTAGATCCCATTGAAGGGAATTGTCTCTCCCATCCCTCTCAATCAACGCTCGGAGCCTATTCTAAGGGTCAACAGAAAACTATAAAAGAACTCTCCCGGAATGCCCCCAGCCCCTGATCCACCCCACACGCCCTTTTCTCAGCACTGTGAGTCGCGGTGTGTTCTGCAATCTGCTTAAGCGCACACAGCCATCGGTCTAAGAAAAAGTGGTCACTTAGCAAACCTAGAACAATAAATACATCCATGTCCTTATTTTATGTTACAGTTCTAAATCACAGAGCAAAAAAAAATTACAGAATTTCATTACGATCTGAAATCAGAACAAGAGTTGGAGTAAGACAAAAAAAGGAAAATCATCTGAGCACTGGACCTTCGTAAAGAAAACAAACATTTTGAAAAAAGTTATAGAGTACAACCGCGAAGTTATATTTAACTGTGCTGTATGTCAAACGTAACATCAATAAGAGATTAAGACACCCCGGTCAGGTCAGAAGAACGCTTCCAAGTACTTAGTGTTTCTTTACATCTTCCTGTACGATTTTTAGATTTTTCACGTGTCATGGAACTGGCACTAGCTTCAAGAGAGCAATGTAACTTTATTCAAAGTAAGGATGGGAACACAAGGTATTTTGGACTCCACCTAGCAGTTTACCGGCAGGAACAGTCAGAGTAACACCAGGGTGCAGCTAGTGTCTGATGCCAGGAGAGCATTTTCATTGGCATTGTTCGGCATCGTAGATCTGTGTGTGTGTGTAACGCTCAAGCGTACCTGAACACCGGACATCAGGCATGGGTCCAAGGAGTTAAAACATTAACACGAATTGTTCTTGCCCATCATTATCAACTGTTCTTACATCATTGTTATTGGTAGAAAACAGAGTTGAAACCTGCTGACCCTTCCCCTCCCCTTGTTTAGTGTTAGCTACTTGGCATTTCATTTTGCAGCTATCCCAGACACGACAGCACATTAGAATACAAACTACACTTGCATTTTCTTATAAAGGCATGGTATTTTTCAGGTTTTTTTGGCAAAACGCAAGATCTGGGAGAAGGCTGCAATTAGAATAAGTGGCATTTCATTTATTTTGAGGCTAGACGTGGCCTCACGGTAAAACTGTAAAGCACCAGTTTCTGTGTTCAGAGTTCTCGGAAAAAGCCGGTGACATCAAGTTGTTTACATGCACCGTACAGCATAAGGTCCGTCTCCAACGTCGACACACATCAACTGTTCTACACAAAGTAGTGTCTGTCTAATGGCTACCATAAAAAAACATTTACCATGATTGTTAGTGATTCACTCAGGCGGTTTAGAATGTCATAATTTGCTTATTAAAGCACCTGAAATTAGCCATGATTAGCAAGATTTTTCCCCATTCAGTAGTGTTTAGTATTTACAACCGTGAACTGCCAAGTTGATATGTGAGAGCATGTAACAAAGAGGCTGATAAACTTGGTCACTTATTTATCCCCCCTCCATTCCTGGTGCGGTTGACTTGTGCTGGGGTCCAGTTCCACTGTGCCAGCCGCCCCCCAATACCTCACCCAAATGGGCATCCTTCATATGCAAGCATCAGGAGGCTGTTCAACCGCAGAGGGCATCACAGCAGGCCGTGATCCTGACCTCACCCAAAGTCCACACATGGGGCTTTCAGCAGGAGTGGCTAGATAATGACCAGGAGCAGGAACACCGGATAAATCCCTCCCCCACCCACCCGCTCAGGGGAACCAAGGTCATTTGTAGTTCCCCAGCTATCTCAGCACAGAACAGGGATGAGACCAGAGACCCTCAGGTCTGTATGGCTTAGTGCTGCACAAATGGTGTCATAACCCTCTTGGCCACTGGGGAGCTCGATTCACTCTTTTTACATATTCTCACACATACGTCCACATCAATCAATCAGAACTCTTGTGTGGTTTTCAATTAGTGTCAGTTAGGGAGGAGCCAACGCTCTGATCGACTGCTCTAGAGTAAGACAGATACTCCGACAAGGCTGCACATCACGTGGATGTCCCATATCTTAAGCACCAATGAACAACATAACCGTTAAGTCAGAGATGAGCGGCGACAATAAAACACCATATACCAGCACTGTTCTTCACTGTGATCCACAGAATGCAGACACAGAGAGGGCTTTTCATAGGTGAGTCAACTGTGAACTTTCAGGGCTAGTGTAAACGTCAAAGGGCCAAAGTCTTGGGTTTGGGGGTGGGGTTTGGGGGGAGGGGGAGGGGAAAACGGAACCACAGAAAGCTTGTTCCCATCCGTAATTCAAATCACTGTTTTCAAAAAACAAACGCACTCAGCTTAGGTCCTCCTCGGGGTTCTGTTGATCCAGGAGCCGGACATGGGTAAAAGGGAAGTGACCCTGCTTCCCTTTGCACTCTCCTTCCCACTGGCCACTCACGTTGATCTTTGTTACCTTCACTAGGTCACCAACCTACAAAAACAAACAAAACAGGTCACAAGCCTAAATTAATATGCAACCACTTTAAACAGAGGACAATATCAAAATGGTGCAACGCCAGAGTCCCACAGAGGATTCACAGCTCCTGGACTCTTGTCCTACAGCCTTAATTCAGTGTCTAACAATTCAGTGAATTTCAGAGGTTACCCAGTAAGTTCAGTATTTTCATATATGCTCCTCCACCTTCTCAATTTCACATGGATATTGTCCCAGCGTGTGGTCTCAGGCTCTCTGCCAATCAGCAGCAAGAGGTGTGTGACTTGCCCTCAGAATATGGCTGGTCACCACTTGGCGTTTTCCCACACCTTCACTTTCAGCTATGATCGGCAGCTATCCTTCGGAAAAATCTGCTGCGCGCGAATCCATCTCCTACTGCACCTCCCTAAACCTATCCATACTTATAAACTACAGTGGGAACTCTCAGCCTGCTCTGCACTCACCTCTCCCTGTCCAAATCCCGTCAATCTGCTTTCATTTCTGTCCATATCACCGAGACCACCCAGGTCAAAAGCACCATTGCAATTGCAACACATAATCCTTCCTCACTCTTCAAAGCAGATGACCCTCCCCCCCCCCACCCTCCTATTCCTCCTCCTCCCCACCCCACAGTACTGGCCTCTTGTGGCTTCACTCCTACTTGGATCATGTGGCCAGCACATCTCCTGTAATCAGGGAATTAACTATCAGCCCAGGGTTTGTGCCTCTGATCACTGCCTACTGACTCCTGCTGGAAAAGTGCAAGCACGTGGATGTTAGGTGAAGATAAGATCAGAGTTAGCCATGTGTCAAATAGGCTGTCAACATCCACATGGAGACTGGCCACTTGAAC
The DNA here is from genome assembly GCF_035084215.1 of Heptranchias perlo. Classification (NCBI taxonomy): domain Eukaryota; kingdom Metazoa; phylum Chordata; class Chondrichthyes; order Hexanchiformes; family Hexanchidae; genus Heptranchias; species Heptranchias perlo. The sequence goes on from NC_090352.1 coordinate 39,209,690, forward strand.
AAGTTACTGGAGGGCTTGGCAGCCCTGGAAACATCATCCCTTGTGAGAGGAGAGAAAATAAAATTCAAAGCAGAGAACGTTGCATCACTTCAGTCACAGACTTTAGAGCCAATGACTGGAATGCAACAATCTAACATCTAACAGCCATATGAGTAAGCATAAAGATCTTAACATAGGGAGCAAGCTTATCTACCACATTCTTTCAAGCAAAGGAGTCAGACGTTTGAAATCCGGCAGGTTCAGACTGATAAGTCATCGTGGCTGCTACTATGTCCTTACACACCTGGGGCAGCAATGAATGTTGGCTGACTGCTGTCAACCACAACTATGCAAAGTCTGACTCATTTCACAAAGAGGGGGAAGATAGCCATCATGGCAACACCCTGCTGCTTCCTGAGGATAATCAGGATAAGTTGGAATATTGATTTTGTCCCTTAAATTGGAAGAATTTGGGGGGGGTTGGGGGGGAAAAGAGAGAAATGAAGACATTTTTTGATCAAGGTACTCCCTCACTGTATACCAAAACAAATATTGACTAAGATTAAATTTCTCGCCCTAGTGACCTGCAGTCCCCACATCAGCTCTCTTTTGCACTAGACTGTTTTAATGTCCTTGACAGCACACCCCACAACAAGCCTACTAGTTGAGGTGACCAGCCCGCTCCCAAGGGCAAGGAGACCCAATGTGGAGATAGTCATTAGAATGAAACATTAAAAACAAAATGTCACCCATGTACATTTACACACTGTATATAAAACAGAGGGGAAGTACTTAGCCCACCCCCCAGATATCTTTTTCCCTTTAAAGTCTGGACCACCAGTATTGCTTCTAAAAAAAAAATTCATAGAATCATAGAAGTTACAACATGGAAACAGGCCCTTCGGCCCAACATGTCCATGTCGCCCAGTTTATACCACTAAGCTAGTCCCAATTGCCTGCACTTGGCCCATATCCCTCTATACCCATCTTACCCATGTAACTGTCCAAATGCTTTTTAAAAGACAAAATTGTACCCGCCTCTACTACTGCCTCTGGCAGCTCGTTCCAGACACTCACCACCCTTTGAGTGAAAAAATTGCCCCTCTGGACCCTTTTGTATCTCTCCCCTCTCACCTTAAATCTATGCCCCCTCGTTATAGACTCCCCTACCTTTGGGAAAAGATTTTGACTATCTACCTTATCTATGCCCCTCATTATTTTATAGACTTCTATAAGATCACCCCTTAACCTCCTACTCTCCAGGGAAAAAAGTCCCAGTCTGTCTAACCTCTCCCTGTAAGTCAAACCATCAAGTCCCGGTAGCATCCTAGTAAATCTTTTTTGCACTCTTTCTAGTTTAATAATATCCTTTCTATAATAGGGTGACCAGAACTGTACAATGCATTACCAGTTAAAACCCTGTTTGTTTTGTCCGAATAATTTTGATAAACAGCCGGATGTGTGCACACAGAATATTAATGCTGGGATGTTTTTCTACATTAAAAAAAGGTGCTATATAAATGGAAGTAACGCTTGCTGAATCAGCCCAAGGTTTATAATTACCTCCAATGTTAGTTCAGCTTCTGAACAGGCAAGCTGAATTAGCTCCTTGAAAATCCCCCCCGACAATGTCCTTATCACACGTTTCCTTTTTTTTCTCCCTCTGCTCAGGACATGCTGACTGCATGGTTTCAATGGGACTGATCATCACTAACAAAGACCCAGGACCCGATCACCTGCCCACCCTGCACAGCAGTGATACGAGGGGCTAGGGGAGGAGAAAGAGATGCTTACAAAAATGGAAAATGCTGGAAATAAAGCAATTGTAAACAATTTTACAACACCAAGTTATAGTCCAACAATTTTATTTGAAATTCACAAGTTTTCAGAGGTTTCCTCCTTCCTCAGGTGAATGTTGTGGACTATAACTTGTAAAATTGCTTACAATTGGAGATAAAGCAAGTCAGCAATCATCTGAGAGAGGGAGAGATGAAAGTTTCAATAAGACCACTCAGTCCTCTGAATAAGGGTCATACCTGAAATGTTAACCAGTCTTACTCTCTTTCAGATGATGAGCTGTGTATTTACAGCATTGTTTCCAAATTTCCAGAACTTTTTCTTTCTTTTACCAGTGCCCCCTTTCCAAATGACTCAAAAGTAAAAATCCAATTCTGAAAACAAAACTAAGTGCAACATAGAAACAGCCCCAATTCCTCTTGCAACAGGCCCATAGGCAACTACAAGTTAAAGAGTGAGATGTCTGCAGCTACATAACAGACGGTATCGCTGTCCTTCTGGGACCTCCCCAAGCTTTCAGAGCAATTGCTCTGCACCAAAACTGAATTCCACACAACCTCTAACATTGTGGGGCTTTTTCAAACTTTTTTTGTTGGTGCTCAGTGTCATTGACTTCTGGAAGTGAACTTTCAGTCTCTATTTCCCCAAAGAGTGCCTTTATTTGCCCAGACACCTAAGTAAATTAATAGTGTGCTCAGGCATTCAAAACACAACCATTTTGCTTTGGTTGACTGGTTTTATCAAGTGATCTCTCTCACCTTCAAAAAGGTAGCAGAATAACATTACACTAGACCATGACTCAGGCTTTAACTACCAGTCAAATTTATTAAGAGCAAGTGAACAGTAGTAATGACAATATAGGCAAAATCTAACTACCTCAAGTTAGTAGAAAATAACAGCAAATGGTTCTGTTCCTTTACTCGACATGCACAGAAACTGTCTAAAGGCTTTAGAGTGCTGATTTGAACCAGCCAGGTTGAGAAATACTCGCCTGAAAATAATAACCAGGACTAGATTTAAATTAGTGTCTGTTTAACTCAAAAGTGGTCAAGCAAACATAACTCGAACTAGGCCCACAAAATGCTTGCATTTGAATCAAATGGCTTGATCGCTCCCTCAGGCACTTATGGCCACCATAAAACACCAACTAGTTCAAAAGTAAACTAGGTGTACTTTTCATGGCTGAAGCTGGTTTTTAACCCATTACATACCGTGGCAGAATTAAAGAAGTCAATACCATGCTAAATCTTTTTGTCACACATTTTATTTGAAAGGAAGGTCTCACCATACCAACCGCAGCAACATTTCACTCAGGAATCCTTTTTCTCACCTCAATAAAACCAAAGAAAAATGTTTAGGGGAAGAGTTGGAATGAGATCAGAAAAAACAAAATTCAAGCCAGAATTCTCCACCATCATTTGATTGTGTGTTAAGGGTGACCCGGGAGTAAAACTTCATTAATTGAAGTTAAAAATGCTGATCTGCCAGTTCTAAATATTCCTTCCCCAAGGCGAAAACAAAAATCGGCATGAAAATGCATGCTAGTGGGAAACTCTAGGAGCATCTCTATATTTTTCTTATTCTGGCCAAGCAATCTTCTCTGTACAGGTTGGGTTTTAAATCGTCACACTGAACAGAGGGAGCTAAAAGCATTCCAAGCAGAGGCACAACACAGGTGAGGTGGGAGATTTACTGTATAAGCACCACACCCAGGAGGAGCAACAAGTACAGTGAAACCTGCAAAATATTCTTAGCCACGGGCATTTTTAGTAATACCCAAGTACTGTAAAACCCTGTGTACAAGCACACACATCTTTATTCCTTGCTCATGGCAGAGCAAACTACACAGCATTTTTTTCGGGGGAAGAAAAAGGGGCAGGTGTGCGCACTGGGCTAACACGGTACTGTGGGAGTGCTGCATTGTCAGAAGGCCTATCTTTTGGGTGAGGTGTTAAACCGAGGCCCCATCTACCTGTTCAGATGGATGTAAAAGATCCCACAGCACTATTTTAAGAGCAGCACTTAAGTTTCTACCAGTGTCCTGGCCAACATTTATCCCTCAACCAACACAGATTAACTGGCTTCATCTCAGTATTGTTTGTGGGACCTTGCTGCTCACAAATTGGCTGCTGCATTTCCCTAAATTACAACATTGTCTGTACTTCAAAAGTAACTCATTGGCTCATTAACTTTTGACACCCCCAGGATGTGAAAGTCCAGCTGTTTGGATAATCTTAAATGGAGAAATCCACAAATTCCTTGCAGTTGGTGCAAGAGGTGAGGGTGGAAGGAGCAAAAAATAAAAAGGCAAGTTCACAACTGGCACCAAGAAGCACGTCACACAACAGCTGCTTTTATATTGTGCGAGGCCTCCGCCAACGCCGCCGGATTCAGACACAAGGGTCTTACACAAACAGCAGCAACCCCAAAGTAAGCTTGCAGTAAAAAGCAGGGATCTTCTGGGCAGCTGGCCTGTCTGAATCCTCCAAGCTTACTTTGGGTTTGCTGCTGGCTGCTAGACACCAGCAAGGCATTTAACCCAATATAAGAGCAGTTAAGAGAGTGATCAATACCTAGGAGGTCTTCCAAATAGGACGGTGTAATCATTCAAGAGGCAATAAGAGGCGATTCAGGCAGGGGAAGGCAACACCAATAGGTTTTTAAGCACAGTAGATGAATCAATATGGCATAAACAGCCTGACACATCTGACATAGGACCTTTGGGCTGTCCGGTCTCACAGATGTCAAATGGGTAGATGTGGTGAGGAAAACAGAAATCAGGAACAGCAACATATATGAAAGAAAGGCTGCACACAAGTGCTGCTAACATCTGTACGCAGACCTGCTTCAGCAAAACGGCTAACCTAGGCAACTCCCAACAAATATCAGCCCAATATTTGAGTAACCAAAAGCAAGTCACAGAGGAATATAAACCAAGGAACAGCATCAGAACTTGCTGGTGTAACAGTTCTAAAGGATGGATGGATTAATCTTTAGAAGCACAGCTGATCTTTTATAAACATAGATTAACTTCCTGAAAAATGGCCAATTTGGATCAGGATTTCCAACCGTCTGGACAATTCCTGCAACGGCACATTTGCTAAAAGTGTCAAGCTGAGTTACCACCCTTGTCTCTAACCACTCCTCACCAAGGTTCTTGAACACTTCATTGCCCCCCCCCACCCAGCTCAATGTTCATCTCTCCCACCGAAGTCTGCTGCCTGCATTCCATCCGATACAAAGTACTGCTCACCTATCACCCCAGTCAGGCTTTCCATCCCCAGTGCGTCAAATTCAAAATTCTGGCCCTTGTCTATAAATCCCCACACTACCTTTACAATTTCTTCCAACCCCATATCCCTTTGCTCTTCCAATTCTGATCTATTGCATGCCCCCCCCCCCCTCCTCCTCCTCTCCATCAATGGCAGAGCCTACAATCCCTGCTCCTGCAGTCTGAAATTCTCTTTCTAAATCCACCCAGTTTGCTACATCTCTTCAAAAGCCTCCTCGACTGCACCTAGTCAGCTCTTAACCTGCCCCTCAACTCCTGCTCAGTATCTAATTCTTTTCCCTTCTGTGAAGCACCTTGGGACATTTTGCTACATTAAAGACATCATATAGATGCAAGTTGTTGTGCATAAGCAAAGCATCATGGCAACTGCATTTATGGTCAATTTATTGCAACAGCAGAAATGAGTTCTAAACATACAGCAGCTCTCAGTTTAGAATCACTATGAAAACAAATCTAACCAATAATCTTTCAACACACTTTACCATGACACCACCTCTTTAAATATTCTGCCTCAATCAGGAATTCAATGAGTGACTGGAATGTGACTTTAAATTATACTTCATGCATGGATCAATTATTTTTGCATCTGGAATGCATTTATCAGGAATTGGCCATAAAACCCTGGGGCCCATTTTATTCCAGGCATCTGTGTTCATGTGACTTCATTTTCATTTTCCCCTCAACTGTATCTTCCTTCACTCCTTTCATCCCTCCTGTTTTTTGTATTTAGCTTTTGGTCCGATCCTCACCTTCCAGAAAGTGTCATTGGATAACAATCAGGAGCAAGAAGCAGGCCCATTTTTCCCTTTCCCTAGCCCAAGTATTGAGCCAATTGTAACATCACACACCATAACCCTGGCAGAGATCAGCTAACTGAACACAGATTAGGGATCAAAGCTGGGATATTCTTAGGCTTGGAATTACACTGCTGCTTCCTTAAAATGTTCAAAAAATTTAATCTACCATGTCAATATTCCTTCCCGGTGTCAAAACCAGTAGGAATCCAATTCATCCTCCTCAACACATGCCCCAGTGCAAGTTCCATAAACATCTCGAGACTATGACCTCTAGTTCTAGATTCGCCAGCTAGGGCAGCAGCCTCTCAGCATCTACCCTGTCAAGCCCCCTCAGAATTTTATACATTTCAATGAGATCACCTCCCATTCTTCTAAACTCCAGAGCATATAGGCCCATTCTACACAATCTCTCCTCATAGGGCAACCCTCTCATCCCAGGAATTAATCTAGTGTCCCTTCGTTGCACCCCCTCTAAGGCAAGTACATCCTTCCTTAGGTAAGGAGAACAAAACTGTACACAGTACTCCAGATGCGGTCTCACCAGAGCCCTATATAATTGCAGCAAGACCTCCTTACTTTTATACTCCTACCACCTTGCAAGGCTAACATACCATTTGCCTTCCTAATTGTTTGCTGTACCTGCATGTTAACTTTCTGTGATTTGTGTACAAGGACACCCAAATCCCACTGAATACCAACATTTCTTAGTCTCTCACCTTTTAAAAAAAATTCTGCTTTCCTATTCTTCCTACCAAAGTGGATAATTTCACATTTCTCCACATTATACTCCATCTGTCACCTTCTCGCCCACTCTCTTAACCTGTCTATATCCCTTTGCAGATTCTTTGTCCCCCTCACAGCTTACTTTCCCACCTAGTGAACAGGGAGCAGGATTCGAAAGTACTCCGAGCAAAGAAGGTAAGAAATCTATATTGAGTCAAGTACCACACTCAGTGGCAGCAACAGGTATAGTGGAATTTACAAATAAAGCCATAGGCAGCATTTTCAAAGCATCCAAGTACAGTAAATCCCAGTGTTTTGAGCATATCTTTACTCCTCACCAATTGGTGAAAAATGTAGAGAATGGTTTTTTTGAAAGGGCGAGGTCAATTTGGATAAGAATTTACCCAGTAGCCATGATGTGAATCCTGTTCAGGGAATCAGTTGGGCCTTTGAGCCACCCAAAAATCAACACAGCATAAACTTCCAGCACCTGTGGAACTGTACGCCAAGCAATGAATCAACACCTTCAACAGAGCTGAGGAGGGAAAGGGAGACAACTGGTAGAAAGATAAAAAAAATACTGACGTATTTACACACTGCTGTCCGACATAGGTACTTTATGTAAACACTAGCACAAGATTGTCCTAGGCTTACAAGAACAATACAATAAGGAAACACTATTGCCAGGAAACATTCCAATCCAGCAAGCTCGTCACATTCCACCATCATTGGTCTGTTCAACTTACTGGCACTGGTCTGGTGGAACGTTTAATTGCTAGTTCTGAATACAGGTAATTACATATCAAGACAGGAATCACAATCATCTTCAAAGTGAATTTTTGCAGCACACACAAACTTGTGCTTGTGCCTCTGGAACACAATGTACTCTCAGTATGGGCAGAACTACTGACTTCTGTAGTTATCCAGGTTCACACTCAGCAATAGGTGTAGCTGTGAATTGGTCATTCACCTCGTGCCACACATTGCCAAGCTACAGGGTGTTAGGATCAAGGACACGGGTGGCTATGATGCTATTCAATCCAACTGGATTACCAGAAGCATTGGTTTGATTTATTTCCTTCTAAGGAAAGATTTTATAAAAAGAAAAAAATGTATTCTCATCTCTAAGTGCTCAGAATTGTTCCAGCAATTTTATTAAAACCTTCACCTTGGAACAATTTCTCTTATGGGCCTTATATATAACTGTACAGTGGATCCCTGATTTTGCACTGGGCACAGAGCTCAAAGTCAATGAACAGCAGATAGCGACATCCCTCGGGCTTTTAAATTATTATAACATTTTATATATTAGTTTTGCATGTATCTACCACAAATCGCTATGATGTTTGAAATTTTTCAATTATAATCAGGAACACAGCATACTAAACAAGGGGGAAGGAAGTCGCAGCTTCATATTCTGTGCAATCTGAAGAGAGGGGTCTCAGTCAACAGCCTTTAAAAAATAATTAAAAGCAATTACAACACCTCAGCCTGAGGGGTTACTGGTTCCAGCAGCCCAAGGGAAATGAATTATCACTAGAGACTGTTACTAATCTTTTGGGGATCACTAAATGGGCATAGTTCAGATTACAAGAAATAGGAAAAGTCCTGAGGATGTTAATGTTAAACTCTTGGTAATGATTTTGCATTTACAATAAGGCCCAATCACATTTCTCCATCTTGAAATTTTGGGATTTTGCACGAATATCAGCAATAGGCAAGACGACTAAAAACTGTGCCAACAACCTTTTAAAAAAAGCACGACTCACTAATAGGCAGACAGAGTACAATGAACATCTGGATCACGTAAATCCAGGATCTGGAGAGTAAAAACCAGAAACACTCCGGAACATAGTGTCTCTTTGCGCTTGTTTATAAATTCAGGCATGTAGTCTAAATGTGTTCTTTTTAAAAAAAAAATCAACTGAAACAGGGTTATTCACCAGATAGTTCAAGTGGTTCCCAAACAATGCAGAACACCTGGCGGTGAGGTACAATTCTGCTAGCTCAAGCAGCCACATTCTAGCATCTACTGAATGGGAACCACATCAACTTAAATTGGATTATCGCTGGAGACGACCAACGCAATTTCTATGCATGAAAAAGAACAGATGATATCTTAAATCACAAGCTTACTCACTTCGAACACATTGTTCCAGCATTAAGAGACGTGCCCTTCCCTCTGCAAAGCTTTTTAGTTTATAATTAAAATCATGGATGAGGAGACATTCTTCGGAGAGTCAATAGATTTGAAAAGAATTTTGAAGCTTCCCAATTCAAAATTCTACACAGTTCTACTGCACCCCAGACTGGGAAAAAAAGGCTTGAAGGTGAAACAATATTTTTTTAATTTTGAAGATTTAACATATTGCGCATTCTTTATGTTGCATACACTTTGCACTGCCTTCAGAAACAGACACGTGCATGCAAAAAAATTATCTTCTGATCAGTGAATTCAGGAGCAGATTTAATTTTCTTCCTTCTCCCCAACCCACAGTCCCTCCCCAAAACCTTCAGCCTCTCCACGTCATGCACCGTTACAGCACTAAGATGGTGTCCAGCAAGTTCTAGGAATTGCCCAGGAGAGAAACAACTATTTCGCACATTCATTACAGAGACTGGCTGCATGCGTGTGTGTGAATTCAATACAGGGAAAGGGGGTTGGAAAGAGGCTACAACCCAGCACTCTGCCAAGCGGGATATTAAAACAAGGGTACTGGTGGTGCACTGTGCTTTAGTAAGTGGGAGCATTGGCATTTGCCACCAGTTCCATTCCATTTGTATGCAGCTTTTAGTGCACACATCCTCTAGATCAAACTCCACTCATTGAACTAATGATCATTCTCTTAAAGTTTGGTCTTAATGCCACTTTTTAAATTTCTGTTCAAACTTTTCAAGAATCTAATTTAATCAATGTTCCATGGTACCAATTCCACCTTAGTACAGAAATTAATTTTAGATGTTACACAAAAAAAACATTGTAAGGATTTTGAAAGCTGGAAAGGCCTTTTTGTTAAAGTCACCCCCCTAATCACACACTGCATGGTTGGGCGCCAGTTCCCCTAATGTACTTTGACTTTTTAAATGCCGTGGGGCATTTTTTTAAAAATTGAAGGCACTACTTAAATGCAAGTTATCTTAAAGAAAGACTTGCATTTCTATCGCGTCTTTCACGACCTCAGGACGTCCCAAAGCGCTTTACAGCCAACAAAGTACTTTTTTTTGCAGTGTAGTCACTGTTGTAGGAAACATGGCAGCCAATTTGCGCACAGCAAGGTCCCACAAACAGCAATGTGATAATGACTAGATAATGTTTTTTTTTTAAAAAGTGGTGTTGGTTGAGGGATAAATGTTGGCCAGGATACCAGGGAGAAGGATATCCTATGGAACAGAAATACAACAGGAAGTATTAGAGACTGGTTACAAAAATTAAGTCACATGGTATTAAACGGAATGCAGTAGTATGGGTAAAGGATAAAGAGTAGGGGGGAAATTAGTGGTTTTCAGATTGGGTGGGGGGTGGAATATGGGATCTGTGCTGAGGGGTCTTGCCTTCCATTTACATTAATAATTTGGACATAGATATCAGAAGAATAATATTGAAATTTGCTGATACCAAATTAGGGGGTGCAACGCTTCATATTTTTGATTTTATATGGTGTCAGCCTTGGCTCAGTGGGTTGAGTCAGAAGGTTGTGGGTTCAAGTCCCACTCCAGAAACCTGAGCACAAAATCCAGGCTGACACTCCCAGTGCCGTCCTGTCGGAGGTGCCGTTAAACCAAGGTCCCGTCTGCCCACTCAGGTGGACGAAAAGATCCCATAGCACTATTTCAAAGTATTTTACAACACCAAGTTATAGTCCAGCAATTTTATTTTAAATTCACAAGCTTTCGGAGATTTTCTCCTTCCTCAGGCAAATGTTTCAAGATCTCCTTCAAGGAGATCTTGAAACATTTGCCTGAGGAAGGAGAAAATCTCCGAAAGCTTGTGAATTTAAAATAAAATTGCTGGACTATAACTTGGTGTTGTAAAATTGTTTACAATTGTCAACCCCAGTCCATCACCGGCATCTCCACATCATGACTATTTCAAAGAACAGAGGAGTTCTCCCCGGTGTCTTGGTCAACAGTTATCCGTCAACCAACATCACTAAAACAGATTATCTGGTCATGTCTCATGGCTGTTTGCAGGAGCTTGCTGTGTGCAAATTGGCTGCCACATTTCCCTACAATGGATCATAGATTTCACTTCAAAAAGGTACTTCATTGGCTGTAAAGTGCTTTGCGACGTCCTGAGGTCGTGAAAGGCTCTATTTAAATGCAAATCCTTTCCCTTTTTACTTTAGGGGCATCGTAAACTGAAAAAAAATATAGAAGATTGCAGGACAACATAGATCGGTTAGTGAAGTGGGCAGATAGGTGGCAGATGCTGTTCAATGTAGAACAATGTGAAGAAGTACATTTTGGGAAAACAATGAAAGGAATTATACCTCAAATGGTATTATCCTTGAAGTGGAGGAAGAAAGATAGATGGGTTCAGAAACTCGGTTCTTTAAAATACACAGGCAAAAAGGGCAATTCAGATCCTGGGTTTTATACATTGGGTCAAGGAAACGATGTGTTTACACAAGACATTAGTCAGACCACAGCTAGAACACTGAATGCAGCTCTGGGCGCCTCATTACCAGGAGGATTTTTGAGCTATGGAAAGGGTGCAGTGACTTGAATCATACCTGGAATTTAAAGTTTATAGTGATGAAGAAAGGCTTGAAAAATTAAGGCTTTTCCGTGAAAAGTGAGAAAATTAAGGTTGATGGGGAGATAGAATCAGTTTGGTCCAGTAGTACCATTTTCACCCAAGTCAAAAAGTTGTGGGTTCAAGCCCTATTCCAGGGACTTGAGCATATAATCCAGGAGACTTCACACATTAGGTTAAACAGAGGCAATCAGACATTTTCAGCATCTTTCTGGACATTTATCTGAAGAGGCCAGCCGTCAAATAACAGCACCCAGCTATTTCAGAATTATTTAAAAACTGGGCACGGAAGAACTTAATGCAACATGGTGCTACGCAAGGGATGCAAATAATTTATTGACAGTGTTTCAATGACACTGTCTCATTCCCTCAATCCCCTACTCATCAAGGGATCAATATCAGCTAACCCACTATCTGCAATGTCAAGCAAGAAATCAGAGATATGATCACAGATGCTGTTGCACAGCTTCTACCAGCCAATTATGGCAAGGCATTGGAAGGAAAGCTGGCAACAGACCACCTGGCACAAAAGGTGCCAATGCAAAACTGAAGGGGAGGAATACTCTTTTCCCCCCACCCCTCCAAAAAAAAAATTAGAATTCAGGCAGGGAGCTGATTTGTTTTGATGTTGTTACACAATCACAAAATTGAAGAGAGAGAGTTTCTTCTCTCTTACTCAGACAAACTTCAGTCCGCATCACAGTGTGAAGGCCAAAGTATGAATAGCAGTCCACTGAGATCTGAAAGGAGGTCTCCAAGTAAAGAATTTAATGTTGTGCAGCCTGGTTCTGTAAGTACTTAGCAACCATCCCCCTGGAGATCCTGGTGTAGCTGTATCAATAACATGCCTAGGAAGGTGATGCACGATCTTCCTTCTTACAATCCATTAGACGTACTCATCCACTGTAAAGACCAATAGCCCCTGATGCACAATGCAGTGGCAAGCAATGTAAACAGCAAGACCTTATACAGGAAGGTCAGTAGCTCAATCAATTTCAGATTTTAAATAGCCATTTTACTTGGACAGGAGGGTAGTAGCAACACAGGGAAAAGCAACTGAATCGGAGGGAATGAGTCACAAAATGGCCTGTAGAAAACTGTAGGTGTATCTGGGTTTGGAGACTGGCTTCAGCCAAGCCATGGTGCTAATTCCCATTTAGATTAATTAATTATTGAGCTCTGAACATACATGTCAACTCCTCACTAGAACTCCTCTTCATAAACCATGACTTCTAATGGAACCATTGCTAATTACAGCTCCCCTAACTAATAGACAAGTCATTACAGTGGGACACTTTGTGTGACTCCCAGTACGGTTGTAATTATTTTTTTAAACTGTGAAAGGAGGCAGTGGGAGTGACTATCATTCGTCAATATTCCAATCAGCCCACCAATATTCCTGGAACCACTGTCCAAGTATAAAGATTTTTCTTTATTTTCCAACACATTTGACAATTTATCACAATTACCTCCATTAACAATCACAAGGAAGGGGGGGGGGGTTATACAATTATTGTGAAGTTTGACCCATCACGATGTATACCACAGTTTCCCGTTGCCTGATAGCAGTGTTGCTACACATGACTGAAAGCCGACTGATGGATATTGATCAGCAGTTTGTCCAGACTGTTTACCAGTATGCAGATCAGACAGAGTCAGTGAATCAAACCTCAAACACTGCATTGCAACACAGCTTTTTACAGAAGTGCTCCAACAACCGGTGAGCCCAGCCAGGGCAGAAGGCTCAGGTCTGTGCATTATATTTAGAAACTATATCACTTGACTGTGCATCATTATTAAATCTGCAGGAAGAACCGGTCTTCTGTTCTACATAAACATTTTCAGGACCTACATCTGAATATCTAATTATTGCATCTCCTCCAATTACTTTGTTGCAAAAGTTATTTACATTCCATTCCAATTACCAATTTACTGACGGGATATGACTACATATTAACTGTGGCATTGCTCATGAACAAGATTACTCTGCTCATCTGTGTGTGTCCTCCCCCTCCCTCCAGACACCCTGATCCAATCTGGGCCCTAATCTTCCCGTAGCTGCAGAAACGATTTTATCTCATCCCGTGAACAGGGGCATGAGTTTGTTTGTATAATCGAAAGGCCACACCACAGCCCACCTTCCCCCGTCCGTCCTAGCATCTCGTCCTCTTCCTGGACCAGCCTTTGGGGCCTGCAAGCAGGAGACCTGGGCTGGGAGGAGAAAGTGAGTAAGAACACAATTTGAAGGGACATCAAGTCCAAAAACAAAATAAAAAGACGAGTTACTTCACCTGACCCTGGATGCTGCTGGGTAGCAGGGGGCTGAGTCCTAACTCTGCCATTTCCTTTCCTCTGGACGTTGTCCCTCCTGACTCGCAGTGCCTGGATCTCTGCCTGGCCTGCACCCGGGGGAAGGGAGAAAGGGGGCACCTGAGGTTTGGCATGGGCCTGTGATGAAAAAGATCAATGCAGTCTGGAGCCCAGCTGCAGATTGTCAGGTTCAGTGCACAAAGATTGGTCCCTGCTGAGCAATAATACACTGTCATGTGAACCAATCATACTCAACATTTATTGATCAAATGGCTCCCACAGATAAAATATCCAGGCAGGAATGAAAGTTTGTTTACATATAAACATAAAAATCACGCTGCATTTTTTTTACATTATAAAGTAGTTGCCTCTGGGGGTATTTTAGAAATAGACTCAATTTTATTCGACTGATGTTGGTGCCTTGTCTCTCTCCACCTACCCCTTTCCCAGCATCAATATTTTAAATAAATGCCTGTGCTGCGTAGTGTCAGCTACCACCAGAAACTCCAAGAGCGAGAACACTCAACACCAATGGAAGCTCCGAGTATCGGCGTTACCACAGACTATAGGCATTGCTACTCGCAAACTCCAGATCTACAGGTATCACCAAGTACAATTATAGATTATGTCCTTCAAACAGCGGATAGCAGCTGAAGAGAACATTCTAAACATTGTAACGTAATGATGATTAAAGCCCATCACTGGTGGAGACAGGTATGCAGTAATTTCAGGTGACTTAAATTATCACAACACTGAAGCACACTGGCTCAAGTGAGCATTTTCCCTTCTGTGCAATGGTATCAGTACACAAGAACTAAGGAGGCCTGTAACGAAAGCAGGCCATTCATGAAGCCCATTGCTTCACAGTCCCATCACGACAAATTCAATCTTGGGCCTTCCACCCCACACTCAAGAACTCTAAATCAAACGGATCTATTAATTCCTCTTTAACCCTCAAATCCCTTGCCTGACAGTTTGTTATCCTGAACAAAGCCGAGTGACAACCCTGCCCTTTATGCCCTCATTTCTATCTCACACCGAGGACATCTCAACCTATATCACAACACTGGTAATCCTTTGTGAAATCAGGGTCATTTGAACTGACAAGTTTTACTGCAAATCTTATCGCACTCCCAACAGGAAAAGCTTCTTCGAATCTGGGACCAGAATTCACTTCACAGCACAGATGTCGAGATATTAGGCAGGTTCTCAAAACCATTCACCATCTAATTATATGTCACTCCCCGCAGGTAATACAGGTTGCTACTTTAATCAACAGTTAATAGCTAGCTATTGGACTTCACTCCAGGCACCACCTCTTCTGGTCACGCCTGAATCTCCCATGTGCCGCACTAATTACAGTCGGAGAGTTTGTTACTAGGATTATATAATGGTTATAAAAATGGGAGTAGATAAAGGGCTTTACTTAAAAACAAAAAGAACTCTGGATCCTTTTTTCTTTCTGTCCCTCCCAGTAAATACAGTTTAAGGAAAGCAGAATGCATCAGAGTTGAAATGTTTTAATATGTTGGTTTATTCATGTTGCAAATGATTTTAATTGAATTATAGACAGACAGATACTACTTGATTAGATCTTATTTCAAACTGAACAACACTCTTGAGTTTTACTTGTTTTATCTCAGTGGACAGAGAAAAACTTTGCACAACCCTGCCTCCAGAGATTAAATGGATGGGATAGAGCCCATTATTGCACATGGCTGTGGAAGGAATGGGCTTGAGTGATCTTTCTTCGTCCTATACTTGCTTACCTTTCCACAGGTTTTTCTTTTAAATAAAAAGGGTTATTTGCAGTAAATGAAGTACCTGTTCTGGAAAAACACGTGATGCAGGGAAGCCAAATGGTTGATGACTGATTCTGCTGTTAATTACAGGGCTCTTAATAAGTACAGACATGCAGATGCTTTTAAATAGCTACGTGTGAAGCATCAATAAGCTCCCATTTTATACTGCCACAAACATCACATTAATTAAAAGCTATGAAATCAAAAAGCAATGCCTGGCAGGAAAGAACAGAGGGATGTAACTATGAACAGGTCTGCAGTCTCATCAGTCAGTCTTTTCTGCCCAGCTGAAGCAATGATTCAAAGGGTACAATTACATTGGTATCAGCACCCCTCTCGAGTGGGCATTACTCACGCAAGAGACTTGATGAGTGTTGCCAGACTAGTCAGCTGTGGAAGTTATTAAGCTGAGTCTCTTCCTGTGCTCACCTTATGTCCACACCTGGCATACACACTTTCCGGGGGGGGGGGGGGGGGGGGGGGGGGT
Source organism: Heptranchias perlo (assembly GCF_035084215.1). Taxonomy (NCBI): domain Eukaryota; kingdom Metazoa; phylum Chordata; class Chondrichthyes; order Hexanchiformes; family Hexanchidae; genus Heptranchias; species Heptranchias perlo. The sequence continues at coordinate 39,225,633 of NC_090352.1, forward strand.
CACTGGACAGTGAAGTGAAGCTAAAACCCTGGCCGATTGCCCCCTTCTCCAACCCACAACCACCAATTGTAACATCTGCACCAACTGCCTCGCTGAGAGCAGCACAAAACAGGGGTCAAACCCAGGGTTTCCCTGGCCCACACAGCTCAGGAACTCACTGGACAAGCTCTCAAAGCAAGCAGCCAATATGATGTATACATTTTCTTTTTAAATACATCAATTCTTCCGTAGGCAAGGGTAATTGCAGTTGAAGTTCACTGACTGTTACGCTCCCCCAAACAGTAGTGAGATGAACGAGCAGTTCATGTGTTCTTGGTGGTGGCGGCTGAGGACAGAATATTGGCCAGCACACCGAGAGAATTCCCCGCTCTCTTCAAATGATGCCATGGGATTTTTTACAGGCAGTCAGGCCTTGGTTTAATATTTCATCTGAAGACTGTTAGTCTTTATAATGTTTTACATGTTTAGTTTGAAATGAGATTTGATTTAGTCAGATCACATGAATTGCAGAGATCTGTATTTGTAGATGTAACGTGAAGCAGTTTTGAGACAGCATAACATGTTATATAAACACAAGGACATCTTTCCACACCTCCCCCTCTTACCAACACCACTGATGCAAAGATGTGACTTAGCCCCTAATCCTATTACCAACCCATTCGCTTTTTTTTTTAAAAAAGCCACTTTGGTTGCAACTTTCAACAAAACGTCACCTGCAACCAGACTAAATTTCTATACTGTGTTGACACATTTTCACTGACACTAAGTCATGGTATAAACGAACAGAGAATCTTTGCCAAACACTGACCTTTTGGCAAAAGCAGTACCTTTTGCACCTAATTTTATTAATCTCTATACCCATTGGAATTCATCTTTTTGCACCAATGGAACACATTTTGGCTGAACTGTGGAACCACGCTGGCAAAATTCAGATTTGCCAAATACTTTGCATTTTTGGTAAAGGCTACCAGACTACAGAGGCAACTATTCTGTGGCAATGGCCCATAGAAAGATAAATGACCAACCAATCTGTTTTTGGCAGCACTGGCTGAGGGAGAAATGTTGGTCAAGACAATGGGAAAACTCCCCTGCTTTTTATAAATAGTGTAACGGAATCTTCAGAGGAGACATTAAACCAAAGTCCAGTCTGATCATTTTGGGGAAAGATCTTGCGGCACTATATCAAGAGCTTGGTGTCCTGGCCAACGTGCGTCCTTCAATCAATATTGTCCAAACATTAAGTGAAATGGTCATTCATCTCGTGACTCTTTGTGGGATCCTGCTGTGCGCAAAACAGTTGCTGTGTTCGTCCACATACAGTTTCCGCACTCCAAAGTAACTCGCTGCCCGCAAATCACAATTTCAAGCGCATTACCGCACAAACGGGAGCCAGTCTTCCACTGCAACAGGCAGGCGGTTCCCTCGGTTTAACATCCCATCCAAAAGATGCTACCGCCAATGGTGTGCCACTCCTCCAGGTATGCCATGGGAGCAGCACCCCAAACACTGGGGAAGGGGGCTGAATACAGCCGTAGCTTGTCAACATGGGAAAATGCCAGCAAGGTAAAGAAACAGTGAGCAGTCCAGAGTTGGTCGCAGGGCACATTTCATAGAATTTCATTAGTCAGAAGGTTGTGGGTTCAAGCCCACAATCTAGGCAGACATTCCCAGTGCCAGCACTGAGGGAGTGCTGCACTATCGGAGGTGTCGTGTTTTAGATGAGACGTTAAACTGAGGTCTCGTCTGCCCTCTCAGGTGGATGTAAAAGATCCCACAGCACTATTTCGAAGAAAAGCAGGGGAGTTCGCCAGGGTGACCTGGCCAATATTTATCCTTCAACCAATATTACTAAAACAGATTATCTGGTCATGAAAGGAACATAGGAACAGGAGTAGGCCATTCAGCCCCTCGTGCCTGCTCCGCCATTTGATAAGATCATGGCTGATCTGTGATCTAGCTCCATATACCTGCCTTTGGCCCATATCCCTTAATACCTTTGGTTGCCAAGAAGCTATCTATCTCAGATTTGAATTTAGCAATTGAGCTAAATTGCCGTTTGCGGAAGAGAGTTCCAAACTTCTACAACCCTTTGTGTGTAGAAATGTTTTCTAATCTCGCTTCTGAAAGGTCTGGCTCTAATTTTTAGACTGTGCCCCCTACTCCTAAAATCCCCAACCAGCGGAAATAGTTTCTCTCTATCCACCCTATCTGTTCCCCTTAATATCTTATAAACTTCGATCAGATCACATTGCTATTTGAGAAAGCTTGCAGTGCACAAATTGGCTGCCATGTTTCCTACATTACAACAGTGACTAAACTTCAAAAAGTACTTAATCGGAAAGCACTTTGAGATGTCCTGAAAGGCGCTATTAAATACAATGATTCCACCAACCCTTAAGGCAGTGCATACTAGATCATAACAACTTGCTAGTTCTTTTATCAATTATCTTAAATCTGTCCTCTGGTTACCGACCCTCCTGCCAGTCGAAACAATTTCTCCTTATTTACTCTATCAAAACCCTTCATAATTTTGAACAATTCTATTAACCTATTTTGCTCTAAGGAGAACAATCCCACCTTCTCTAGTCTTTCCACATAGCTGAAGTCCTTCATCCCTGGTGTCAGTCTAGTAATCAATGCCTCGATTTTAAAATTCTCATCCTCGTGTTTAAATAGTTCCGTGGCCTCGCCGCTCCCAATCTCTGCAACCTCTTCCAGCCCGACAACCCTCCGAGAACTCTGCGTTCCTCCAACTCTGGCCTTTTGTGCTCCCCCCAACTTCCTTCACCCCATTATTGGCCGTGCCTTCAGCCGTCTGGGCACTAAGCTCTGGAATTCCCTCCATAATCGTCCCCGCATCCTCGCCTCTCTCTCTCTCTCTCCTCCTTTAAGACCCACCTTTGACCAAGCTTTTGGTCCGTCGCCTGTCCTGATGTCTCCTCCTTTGGCTCTCTGTCAATTCTGGACTGATTACGCTCCTGTGAAGTGCCTTGAGACGTTTTACTAGGCTAAAGGCGCTATATAAATGCAAACTGTTGCTGTAAACCTCCTCTGTGCCCTCTCCCATGGCCTTGGGCATCCTTCCTAAAGTGTGGTGCCCAGAATGGTCCAGCTGGGGCCTAACCAGTGATTTATATGAAGTGGGTCCCCGTTGCTCGGGGGGAGGGGGTGAAATGGAGCCCACCTACCTCCAGAGCCAGGGCGGTCTTGTCGTAGGCGTTGGGGACCCGCTTCTGGAAGGCCCGGGCGTAGACAGGCCCGTTCTGTAGGTTGGGCAGCTGGGCGCTGACACTGGGCTGGGCGTAGGGCCCGAACTCCTGCTGCCCCCCGCCGCCGCCGCCGCTCCCTCCTCCTCCTCCTTGCTGCTGGGCCGCCGCCGCCTGCGGGTTGTCCGGGCTGTTGCCACCCGCCGCGGCGTTAAGGCAGCCCGGGCCCAGCGCCGAGCTGGGCCGGCACTTCTCCACGTACGGCACGGGGATCATGCCGCAGCGGCCTTCGCCGTTCTGCGCGTTCCACCACTGATCCTCGGGCTTGTCCAGGATTCGCAGCACGTCGCCCTTGCGGAACGGCAGGTCCTCCTCGTCGTTGCCCACGAAATCGAAGAGGGCGCGGACGAACTCGGCCTCTTCGTGCTGCCGCGGAACAGCGGCCGAGGGGTTAGTCGAGAGCCGGGGCCTCGCCACGGGCTCCTGCAGGGTGGTGGTGTCCAGGTAGTGGATCTTGTAGAACTCCAGCAGGCCGGGCAAGTGCTCGAACTCCTGGTCGCCGATGCGGAAGCGGCCCGGGAACGGCCCCGGGCTCGGGCTTGGGCCCGGCGGCGGCGGCGGCTGCTGTTGCTGGCGGCTGTTGATGATATAATGCGACACCTTGGAGTTCTCGCTGACGCTCAGCACGTAGTCGCCCGGGATGGTCCGGCTGTCCCTCACTAGGAAAGTGCCGTGCCTCTGGCCTTGCAGCAGCGACACCGCTTCGTCTCGCCTCAAGCGGCCGAAATACCAGCTGCCCCGGTCTTGGACGTCGAAATTGGCCATGTCCCCCGTCCCCTTTTACAAACTAATTCCCCCGGGCCGAGGCCCCGCTCCTGCCCCCGCCCCCTGCCTGGCGACGCCGGTGGCGGCGGCCTTCTCACCGCCTAGGCCTCAGGCCTGTCGTCTTCCTCTCACACACACACACAAACTAATAAATAAATAAAACAGCCTCCCAGCGCGAAACGGACCCGGGTTTACCTCATAAAAAATTAACCGGGATCAATATTACTCCGTCCGCCCGGCGCTTTTTAATATATAATTTTGTTTTTATATATGTGAAAATAATTATCCCGCCGTCCTCGCGCGCTGGCTTCACCCGACCCTTTTAGGCAATTTCTATCCGCCGACCAATTTTTTAAAAAAAATATATAATCACAGTGTTTATTTTCTAAAAGGAGCCGCCCCCCTGCTCCTCCCGCGCACGCGCGCTCTCGCTCTTCCCAACTTTTTTTCCCCGTAACACATTCCCTGACCTCATCGACCGGAAGTGCGGTCGGGGCCGGGGAGCGACGTCCGCCATGTTGGTGAGGTCGGTCGGTCGGGCTGGCGGGGGCGCTGACGTCTTCGCAACAGCTGGTCCTTGGGCTGACAGCTGTTGCCAGCACTTGAGGAGGAGGAGGAGAGGAGGGAGTTTCTCTGCTTTAAAACCAGGTAATTTTTAAAGAACATGAGAAATAGGAGCAGGAGTAGGCCATCCGGCCCCTCAAACCTGCTCCGTCGTTCAGTCAGATCATGGCTGATCTTCCACCTCAACTCCACTTTCCCGCCCGATCCCCATCTCCCCCGATTCCCCTCGAGTCCAAAAATCCATCGATCTCAGCCTTGAATATACTCAATGACTGAGCATCCACAGCCCTCTGGGGAAGAGAATTCCAAAGATTCACAACTCTCTGTGTGAAGAAATTCCTCCTCATCTTGGTCCTAAATGGTCAACCCCCTTATCCTGAGATGATGACCCCTAGTTCCAAACTCCCCAGCCAGGGGAAACAGCCTCTACCCTGAAAAGCCCTCTAACAATCTTATATGTTTCAATGAGATCACCTCTCATTCTTCAAAACTCCAGAGAGTATAGGCCCATCCTACTCAAGCTCTCCTCATAGGACAACCCTCTCATCCCAGGAATCAATCCAGTGAACCTTCGTTGCACCGTCTCTAAGACAAGTATATCCTTCCTTAGGTAAGGAGACCCAAACTATACACAGTACTCCAGGTGTGGTCTTACCAAAGCCCTGTACAATTGTAGTATAACTCCCTTACCCCTGTTACTCCAACCTCCTTGCAATAAAGGCCAACCTACCATTTTCTTCAGAAGTCCTGCACACGCTCCCCCTCAAAGAAACACAATAACCGACTTAATAATTGGGGCAGGGGCAAGCTGATGCATGAAATTAAATTGTGCAAAACAACAAAAGCAACTTTCATTTATACTGCGCTTTTAATGTAGTAAAACGTCCCAAGGTGCTTCACAGGAGCGATTATCAAACAAAATTTGACACCGAGCCACATAAGGAGATATTAGGACAGGTGACCAAAAGCTTGGTCAAAGAGGTAGGTTTTAAGAAGTGTCTTAAAGGAGAAGAGAGAGGCAGAGAGGTTTAGGGAGGGAATTCCAGAGCTTAGGGCGCAGGCAGCTGAAGGCACGGCCGCCAATGGTGAAGCGATTAAAATCGGGGATGCTCAAAAGGCCAGAATTGGAGGAGCGCAGAGATCTCGGAGGGTCGTAGGGCTGGAGGAGGTTACAGAGATAGGGAGGGGGTGAGACCATGGAGGGATTTGAAAACAAGGAGGAGAATTTTAAAATCGAGGTGTTCCCGGACCGGGAGCCAATGTAGGTCAGTGAGCACAGGGGGTGATGGGTGAACGGGACTTGGTGCGAGTTAGGATAGGGGCAGCAGAGTTTTGGATGAACTGAAGTTTATGGAGGGTGGAAGATGGGAGGCCGGCCAGGAGAGCACTGGAATAGTCGAGTCTTAGAGGTAACAAAGGCATGGATGAGGGTTTCAGCAGTGGATGAGCTGAGGCAGGGGTGAAGACGAGCCATGTTACGGAGGTGGAAGTAGGTAGCCTTGATGATGGAGTGGATATGGAGTCGGAGGCTCATCTCAGGGTCAAATAGGACGCTGAGATTGTGAACAGATTAATCTGCATAAAAATGGTCATGCTGGAACAGGAGGTGGCCATTCAGCCCCTCGAGCTTGTTCCATCATTCAATTCGAACATGGCTGGTCTGAACCTCCTGAGGGAGGTTCTGCGGTACTGAGGGAGCGCTGTACTGTCGGAGGTGTGCCATCTTTTGGATGAGAAGTTAAACCACCTGCCCTCTCAGGTGGATGTAAAAGATCCCATGGCCACTATTTTGAAGAAGGGCAGGGGAGTTCTCTCCAATGGCCTTGCCAATATTTATCCCTCAACCAACATCACTAAAAAAACAGATTATCTGGTCATTATCACATTGCTGTTTGTGGGACAGCAACAAGAAGCAATAGCAATAGCATTTATAAGCAAATTGGCTGCCTCATTTCCTACTTGCAACAGATTGGCCAAGGCACCAGGCAGAACTCCCCTGCTCTTCTTCCAAATAGTGGCCGTGGGATCGTTTACATCCACCTGAGAGGGCAGACTGGGCCTCGGTTTAACATCTCATCCGAAAGTGTTTGATGCTGTCACTGGTAACTAAATTTCTACAAGTGTTACACTTCCTGGTTGCAGTTTTATTTTAAATTTCTGATCAGAAATTCTTATCAGAGAATTAATTGGCCTCAGCAGCTGGAATGGGACAGGCTGGTGTGGTGATGCAGTAGCTTATTATGGCCATTTGATGGTGCTGCAATATAACATCTGCACTTAAAAAGCAACAACTTGCATTTATATAGCACCTTTAACACAGTAAAACGTCCAAAGATGCTTCATAGGAGCGATTATCAACACGCCCCGATCGCAGCCAGTGTTCCCCCTCTCCTCCCCGATCGCAGCCAGTGTTTCCCCCTCCCCCCCCGATCGCAGCCAGTGTTCCCCCTCTCCTCCCCGATCGCAGCCAGTGTTTCCCTCTCCCCCCCCGATCGCGGCCAGTGTTTCCCCCTCTCTCCCCCCCCCCCCGATCGCCGCCAGTGTTTCCCCCTCCACCCCCCCGATCGCAGCCAGTGTTTCCCCCTCTCCCCCTGATCGCAGCCAGTGTTTCCCCCTCCCCCCCGATCGCAGCCAGTGTTTCCCCCCCTCCCCACCCCGATCGCGGCCAGTGTTTCCCCCTCTCCCCCCACCGATCGCGGCCAGTGTTTCCCCCTCTCCCCCCACCGATCGCGGCCAGTGTTTCCCCCTCTCCCCCCCGATCGCAGCCAGTGTTTCCTCCTCTCCCCCCTGATCGCAGCCAGTGTTTCCCCCGCTCCCCCCTGAACGCGGCCAGTGTTTCCCCCTCTCCCCCCTGATCGCGGCCAGTGTTTCCCCCTCTCCCCCCTGATCGCGGCCAGTTTTTCCCCCTCTCCCCCCTGATCGCGGCCAGTGTTTCCCCCTCTCCCCCCTGATCGCGGCCAGTGTTTCCCCCTCTCCCCCCTGATCGCGGCCAGTGTTTCCCCCTCTTCCCCCCCCGATCGCGGCCCGTGTTTCTCTCCCCCCGCCTCTCCCCGATCGCGGCCAGCGTTTCCCCCTCTCCTCCCCGATCGCAGCCAGTGTTTCCCTCTCCCCCCCCGATCGCGGCCAGTGTTTCCCCCTCTCTCCCCCCCCCCCCCGATCGCCGCCAGTGTTTCCCCCTCCACCCCCCCGATCGCAGCCAGTGTTTCCCCCTCTCCCCCTGATCGCAGCCAGTGTTTCCCCCTCCCCCCCGATCGCAGCCAGTGTTTCCCCCCCTCCCCACCCCGATCGCGGCCAGTGTTTCCCCCTCTCCCCCCACCGATCGCGGCCAGTGTTTCCCCCTCTCCCCCCACCGATCGCGGCCAGTGTTTCCCCCTCTCCCCCCCGATCGCAGCCAGTGTTTCCTCCTCTCCCCCCTGATCGCAGCCAGTGTTTCCCCCGCTCCCCCCTGAACGCGGCCAGTGTTTCCCCCTCTCCCCCCTGATCGCGGCCAGTGTTTCCCCCTCTCCCCCCTGATCGCGGCCAGTTTTTCCCCCTCTCCCCCCTGATCGCGGCCAGTGTTTCCCCCTCTCCCCCCTGATCGCGGCCAGTGTTTCCCCCTCTCCCCCCTGATCGCGGCCAGTGTTTCCCCCTCTTCCCCCCCCGATCGCGGCCCGTGTTTCTCTCCCCCCGCCTCTCCCCGATCGCGGCCAGCGTTTCCCCCTCTCCACCCCGATCGCGGCCAGTGTTTCCCAACTTTCCCCCCCGATCGCGGCCAGTGTTTCCCCCATTCCCCCACTCCCCCCCCCCCCCCCCCCCCCCGATCACGGCCAGTGTTTCCCCCTCTCCACCCCGATCGCGGCCAGTGTTTCCCAACTTTCCCCCCCGATCGCGGCCAGTGTTTCCCCCATTCCCCCACTCCCCCCCCCCCCCCCCCGATCACGGCCAGTGTTTCCCCCTCCCCCCCCCCCCGATCGCGGGCAGTGTTTCCCCCTCTCCCCCTCCCCCGCGATCGCGGGCAGTGTTTCCCCCTCTCCCCCCCCGATCGCGGCCAGCGTTTCCCCCTCTCCACCCCGATCACGGCCAGTGTTTCCCCCTCTTCCCCCCCGATCGCGGCCAGTGTTTCCCCCTCTTCCCCCCGATCGCGGCCAGTGTTTCCCCCTCTCCCCCCCCCCGATCGCGGCCAGTGTTTCCCCCTCTCCCCCCCCCCCCCCGATCGCAGGTAGTGTTTCCCCCTCTTTCCCCCCCGATCGCGGCCAGTGTTCCCCCCCCTCCCCCCTGATCGCGGCCAGTGTTTCCCCCCTCTTCCCCCCTGATCGCGGCCAGTGTTTCCCCCTCTTCCCCCCTGATCGCGGCCAGTGTTTCCCCCTCTCCCCCTCCCCCCGATCGCGGGCAGTGCTTCCCCCTCTCCCCCTCCCCCCCCCCCGATCGCGGGCAGTGTTTCCCCCTCTCCCCCTCCCCCCCCGATCGCGGGCAGTGTTTCCCCCTCTCCCCCTCCCCCCCGATCGCGGGCAGTGTTTCCCCCTCTCCCCCTCCCCCCCCGATTGCGGCCAATGTTTCCCCCTCTCCCCCGATTGCGGCCAGTGTTTCCCCCTCCCCCCAGATCGCGGGCAGTTTTTCCCCCTCTCTTCCCCCCCCGATTGCGGCCAGTGTTTCCCCCGGTCGCAGCCAGTGTTTCCCCCTCTCCCCCCCCCGCCACGATCGCGGCCAGTGTTTCCCCCCTTCAGCCCGATCGCGGCCAGTGTTTCCCCCTCTCCCCCCCGATCGCGGCCAGTGTTTCCCCCTCTCCCCCCGATCGCGGCCAGTGTTTCCCCCTCTCCCCCCCGATCGCGGCCAGTGTTTCCCCCTCTCCCCCCGATCGCGGCCAGTGTTTCCCCCTCTCCCCCGATCGCGGCCAGTGTTTCCCCCTCTCCCCCCGATTGTGGCCAGTGTTTCCCCCTCTCCCCCCCGATCGCGGCCAGTGTTTCCCCCTCTCCCCCCGATCGCGGCCAGTGTTTCCCCCTCTCCCCCCCGATCGCGGCCAGTGTTTCCCCCTCTCCCCCCGATCGCGGCCAGTGTTTCCCCCTCTCCCCCCCCCCGATCGCGGCCAGTGTTTCCCCCTCTCCCCCCGATCGCGGCCAGTGTTTCCCCCCTCCCCCCGATCGCGGCCAGTGTTTCCCCCTCTCCCCCGATCGCGGCCAGTGTTTCCCCCTCTCCCCCCGATCGCGGCCAGTGTTTCCCCCTCTCCCCCCGATCGCGGCCAGTGTTTCCCCCTCTCCCCCCGATCGCGGCCAGTGTTTCCCCCTCTCCCCCCCGATCGCGGCCAGTGTTTCCCCCTCTCCCCCCCGATCGCGGCCAGTGTTTCCCCCTCTCCCCCGCCCCCCCCCGATCGCGGGCAGTGTTTTCCCCTCTCCCCCTCCCCCCCGATCGCGGGCAGTGTTTCCCCCTCTCCCCCTCCCCCCCCGATTGCGGCCAGTGTTTCCCCCTCTCCCCCGATTGCGGCCAGTGTTTCCCCCTCCCCCCAGATCGCGGGCAGTTTTTTCCCCTCTCTTCCCCCCCCCGATTGCGGCCAGTGTTTCCCCCGGTCGCAGCCAGTGTTTCCCCCTCTCCCCCCCGCCACGATCGCGGCCAGTGTTTCCCCCTCTTCCCCCTGATCGCGGCCAGTGTTTCCCCCTCTCCTCCCTGATCGCGGCCAGTGTTTCCCCCTCCCCCCCGATCGCAGCCAGTGTTTCCCCCCCTCCCCACCCCGATCGCGGCCAGTGTTTCCCCCTCTCCCCCCACCGATCGCGGCCAGTGTTTCCCCCTCTCCCCCCACCGATCGCGGCCAGTGTTTCCCCCTCTCCCCCCCGATCGCAGCCAGTGTTTCCTCCTCTCCCCCCTGAACGCGGCCAGTGTTTCCCCCGCTCCCCCCTGAACGCGGCCAGTGTTTCCCCCTCTCCCCCCTGATCGCGGCCAGTGTTTCCCCCTCTCCCCCCTGATCGCGGCCAGTTTTTCCCCCTCTCCCCCCTGATCGCGGCCAGTGTTTCCCCCGCTCCCCCCTGATCGCGGCCAGTGTTTCCCCCGCTCCCCCCTGATCGCGGCCAGTGTTTCCCCCTCTTCCCCCCCCGATCGCGGCCCGTGTTTCTCTCCCCCCGCCTCTCCCCGATCGCGGCCAGCGTTTCCCCCTCTCCACCCCGATCGCGGCCAGTGTTTCCCAACTTTCCCCCCCGATCGCGGCCAGTGTTTCCCCCATTCCCCCACTCCCCCCCCCCCCCCCCGATCACGGCCAGTGTTTCCCCCTCTCCACCCCGATCGCGGCCAGTGTTTCCCAACTTTCCCCCCCGATCGCGGCCAGTGTTTCCCCCATTCCCCCACTCCCCCCCCCCCCGATCACGGCCAGTGTTTCCCCCTCCCCCCCCCCGATCGCGGGCAGTGTTTCCCCCTCTCCCCCTCCCCCGCGATCGCGGGCAGTGTTTCCCCCTCTCCCCCCCCGATCGCGGCCAGCGTTTCCCCCTCTCCACCCCGATCACGGCCAGTGTTTCCCCCATTCCCCCACTCCCCCCCCCCCCCCGATCACGGCCAGTGTTTCCCCCTCCCCCCCCCCGATCGCGGGCAGTGTTTCCCCCTCTCCCCCTCCCCCGCGATCGCGGGCAGTGTTTCCCCCTCTCCCCCCCCGATCGCGGCCAGCGTTTCCCCCTCTCCACCCCGATCACGGCCAGTGTTTCCCCCTCTTCCCCCCCGATCGCGGCCAGTGTTTCCCCCTCTTCCCCCCGATCGCGGCCAGTGTTTCCCCCTCTCCCCCCCCCGATCGCGGCCAGTGTTTCCCCCCTCTCCCCCCCCCCCGATCGCAGGTAGTGTTTCCCCCTCTTTCCCCCCCGATCGCGGCCAGTGTTCCCCCCCCTCCCCCCTGATCGCGGCCAGTGTTTCCCCCCTCTTCCCCCCTGATCGCGGCCAGTGTTTCCCCCTCTTCCCCCCTGATCGCGGCCAGTGTTTCCCCCTCTCCCCCTCCCCCCGATCGCGGGCAGTGCTTCCCCCTCTCCCCCTCCCCCCCCCCCCGATCGCGGGCAGTGTTTCCCCCTCTCCCCCTCCCCCCCCGATCGCGGGCAGTGTTTCCCCCTCTCCCCCTCCCCCCCGATCGCGGGCAGTGTTTCCCCCTCTCCCCCTCCCCCCCCCGATTGCGGCCAATGTTTCCCCCTCTCCCCCGATTGCGGCCAGTGTTTCCCCCCTCCCCCCAGATCGCGGGCAGTTTTTCCCCCTCTCTTCCCCCCCCGATTGCGGCCAGTGTTTCCCCCGGTCGCAGCCAGTGTTTCCCCCTCTCCCCCCCCCGCCACGATCGCGGCCAGTGTTTCCCCCCTTCAGCCCGATCGCGGCCAGTGTTTCCCCCTCTCCCCCCCGATCGCGGCCAGTGTTTCCCCCTCTCCCCCCCGATCGCGGCCAGTGTTTCCCCCTCTCCACCCCGATCGCGGCCAGTGTTTCCCCCTCTCCCCCGATCGCGGCCAGTGTTTCCCCCTCTCCCCCCGATTGTGGCCAGTGTTTCCCCCTCTCCCCCCCGATCGCGGCCAGTGTTTCCCCCTCTCCCCCCGATCGCGGCCAGTGTTTCCCCCTCTCCCCCCCGATCGCGGCCAGTGTTTCCCCCTCTCCCCCCGATCGCGGCCAGTGTTTCCCCCTCTCCCCCCCCCGATCGCGGCCAGTGTTTCCCCCTCTCCCCCCGATCGCGGCCAGTGTTTCCCCCCTCCCCCCGATCGCGGCCAGTGTTTCCCCCTCTCCCCCGATCGCGGCCAGTGTTTCCCCCTCTCCCCCCGATCGCGGCCAGTGTTTCCCCCTCTCCCCCCGATCGCGGCCAGTGTTTCCCCCTCTCCCCCCGATCGCGGCCAGTGTTTCCCCCTCTCCCCCCCGATCGCGGCCAGTGTTTCCCCCTCTCCCCCCCGATCGCGGCCAGTGTTTCCCCCTCTCCCCCGCCCCCCCCGATCGCGGGCAGTGTTTTCCCCTCTCCCCCTCCCCCCCGATCGCGGGCAGTGTTTCCCCCTCTCCCCCTCCCCCCCCGATTGCGGCCAGTGTTTCCCCCTCTCCCCCGATTGCGGCCAGTGTTTCCCCCTCCCCCCAGATCGCGGGCAGTTTTTCCCCCTCTCTTCCCCCCCCCCGATTGCGGCCAGTGTTTCCCCCGGTCGCAGCCAGTGTTTCCCCCTCTCCCCCCCGCCACGATCGCGGCCAGTGTTTCCCCCTCTTCCCCCTGATCGCGGCCAGTGTTTCCCCCTCTCCTCCCTGATCGCGGCCAGTGTTTCCCCCTCTCCCCCTGATCGCGGCCAGTGTTTCCCCCTCTCCCCCTGATCGCGGCCAGTGTTTCCCCCTCTCCCCCCTGATCGCGGCCAGTGTTTCCCCCTCTCCCCCCTGATCGCGGCCAGTGTTTCCCCCTCTCCCCCCTGATCGCGGCCAGTGTTTCCCCCTCTCCCCCCTGATCGCGGCCAGTGTTTCCCCCTCTCCCCCCTGATCGCGGCCAGTGTTTCCCCCTCTCCCCCCTGATCGCGGCCAGTGTTTCCCCCTCTCCCCCCTGATCGCGGCCAGTGTTTCCCCCTCTCCCCCCTGATCGCGGCCAGTGTTTCCCCCTCTCCCCCCTGATCGCGGCCAGTGTTTCCCCCTCTCCCCCCTGATCGCGGCCAGTGTTTCCCCCTCTCCCCCCTGATCGCGGCCAGTGTTTCCCCCTCTCCCCCCTGATCGCGGCCAGTGTTTCCCCCTCTCCCCCCTGATCGCGGCCAGTGTTTCCCCCTCTCCCCCCTGATCGCGGCCAGTGTTTCCCCCTCTCCCCCCTGATCGCGGCCAGTGTTTCCCCCTCTCCCCCTGATCGCGGCCAGTGTTTCCCCCTCTCCCCCCCCGATCGCGGCCAGTGTTTCCCCCTCTCCCCCCCGATCGCGGCCAGTGTTTCCCCCTCTCCCCCCCGATCGCGGCCAGTGTTTCCCCCTCTCCCCCCGATCGCGGCCAGTGTTTCCCCCTCTCCCCCCCGATCGCGGCCAGTGTTTCCCCCTCTCCCCCGATTGCGGCCAGTGTTTCCCCCTCTCCCCCGATCGCGGCCAGTGTTTCCCCCTCTCCCCCCCGATCGCGGCCAGTGTTTCCCCCTCTCCCCCCCGATTGCGGCCAGTGTTTCCCCCTCTCCCCCCGATCGCGGCAGTGTTTCCCCCTCTCCCCCCGATCGCGGCCAGTGTTTCCCCCTCTCCCCCCGATCGCGGCCAGTGTTTCCCCCTCTCCCCCCCCGATCGCGGCCAGTGTTTCCCCCTCTCCCCCTCCCCCCCCCAATCGTGGGCAGTGTTTCCCCCTCTCCCCCTCCCCCCCGATCGCGGGCAGTGTTTCCCCCCTCTCCCCCTCCCCCCGATCGCGGGCAGTGTTTCCCCCTCTCCCCCTCCCCCCCGATTGCGGCCAGTGTTTCCCCCTCTCCCCCGATTGCGGCCAGTGTTTCCCCCTCCCCCCAGATCGCCGGTAGTTTTCCCCCTCTCTTCCCCCCCCGATTGCGGCCAGTGTTTCCCCCGGTCGCAGCCAGTGTTTCCCCCTCTCCCCCCCCCGCCACGATCGCGGCCAGTGTTTCCCCCTCTTCCCCCCGATCGCGGCCAGTGTTTCCCCCTCTCCCCCCTGATCGCGGCCAGTGTTTCCCCCTCTTCCCCCCCGATCGCGGCCAGTGTTTCCCCCTCTCCCCCCCGATCACGGCCAGTGTTTCCCCCTCTCCCCCCCCGGTCGCGGCCAGTGTTTCCCCCTCCCCCCCCGATCGCGGCCAGTGTTTCCCCCTCTCCCCCCCGATCGCAGCCGGTGTTTCCCCCTCTCCCCCCCCCCGATCGTGGGCAGTGTTTCCCCCTCTCCCCCCCCCGATCGCGGCCAGTGTTTCCCCCTCTCCCCCCCCGATCGCTGCCACTGTTTCCTCCTCTCCCCCCCGATCGCGGACAGTGTTTCCCCCTCCCCCCCCGATTGCGGCCAGTGTTTCCCCCTCTCCCCCCGATCGCGGCCAGTATTTCCCCCTCTCCCCCCCGGTCGCGGCCAGTGTTTCCCCCTCTCCCCCCCCGATCGCGGCCAGTGTTTCCCCCTCTCCCCCCCGATCGCGGCCAGTGTTTCCCCCTCTCCCCCGATCGCGGCCAGTGTTTCCCCCTCTCCCCCAGATCGCAGCCAGTGTTTCCCCCTCTCCCCCCGATCGCGGCCAGTGTTTGCCCCTCTCCCCCCTGATCGCGGCCAGTGTTTGCCCCTCTCCCCCCTGATCGCGGCCACTGTTTCCCCCTCTCCCCCCGATCGCGGCCAGTGTTTCCCCCTCTCCCCCCCAGATCGCGGCCAGTGTTTCCCCCTCTCTCCCCGATCGCGGCCAGTGTTTCCCCCTCTCCCCCCCGATCGCGGCCAGTGTTTCCCCCTCTCCCCCTCCCCCCCCCAATCGCGGGCAGTGTTTCCCCCTCTCCCCCTCCCCACCGATCGCGGGCAGTGTTTCCCCCTCTCCCCCCCGATCGCGGCCAGTGTTTCCCCCTCTCCCCCCCGATCGCGGCCAGTGTTTCCCCTCTTCCCCCCCGATCGCGGCCAGTGTTTCCCCCTCTCCCCCCCGATCGCGGCCAGTGTTTCCCCCTCTCCCCCCCCGGTCGCGGCCAGTGTTTCCCCCTCTCCCCCCCCGATCGCGGCCAGTGTTTCCCCCTCTCCCCCCCGATCGCAGCCGGTGATTCCCCCTCTCCCCCCCCCCGATCGTGGGCAGTGTTTCCCCCTCTCCCCCCCCGATCGCGGCCAGTGTTTCCCCCTCTCCCCCCCCGATCGCTGCCACTGTTTCCCCCTCTCCCCCCCCGATCGCGGCCAGTGTTTCCCCCTCCCCCCCCCCCGATCGCGGCCAGTGTTTCCCCCTCTCCCCCCGATCGCGGCCAGTATTTCCCCCTCTCCCCCCCGGTCGCGGCCAGTGTTTCCCCCTCTCCCCCCCCGATCGCGGCCAGTGTTTCCCCCTCTCCCCCCCGATCGCGGCCAGTGTTTCCCCCTCTCCCCCGATCGCGGCCAGTGTTTCCCCCTCTCCCCCAGATCGCGGCCAGTGTTTCCCCCTCTCCCCCCGATCGTGGCCAGTGTTTGCCCCTCTCCCCCCTGATCGCGGCCAGTGTTTGCCCCTCTCCCCCCCTGATCGCGGCCACTGTTTCCCCCTCTCCCCCCGATCGCGGCCAGTGTTTCCCCCTCTCCCCCCCAGATCGCGGCCAGTGTTTCCCCCTCTCTCCCCGATCGCGGCCAGTGTTTCCCCCTCTCCCCCCCGATCGCGGCCAGTGTTTCCCCCTCTCCCCCTCCCCCCCCAATCGCGGGCAGTGTTTCCCCCTCTCCCCCTCCCCCTCCGATCGCGGGCAGTGTTTCCCCCTCTCCCCCCGATCGCGGCCAGTGTTTCCCCCTCTCCCCCCCCGATCGCGGCCAGTGTTTCCCCCTCTCCCCCCCCGATCGCAGCCAGTGTTTCCCCCTCTCCCCCCTGATCGCGGCCAGTGTTTCCCCCTCTCCCCCCTCATCGCGACCAGTGTTTCACCCTCTCCCCCATGATCGCAGCCAGTGTTTCCCCCTCTCCCCCCCCCCGATCGCGGGCAGTGTTTGCCCCTCTCCCCCCTGATCGCGGCCAGTGTTTGCCCCTCTCCCCCCTGATCGCGGCCACTGTTTCCCCCTCTCCCCCCGATCGCGGCCAGTGTTTCCCCCTCTCCCCCCCAGATCGCGGCCAGTGTTTCCCCCTCTCACCCCGATCGCGGCCAGTGTTTCCCCCTCTCCCCCCCGATCGCGGCCAGTGTTTCCCCCTCTCCCCCTCCCCCCCCAATCGCGGGCAGTGTTTCCCCCTCTCCCCCCCGATCGCGGCCAGTGTTTCCCCCTCTCCCCCCCGATCGCGGCCAGTGTTTCCCCCTCTCCCCCCCGATCGCAGCCAGTGTTTCCCCCTCTCCCCCCTGATCGCGGCCAGTGTTTCCCCCTCTCCCCCCTCATCGCGACCAGTGTTTCACCCTCTCCCCCATGATCGCAGCCAGTGTTTCCCCCTCTCCCCCCCCCCCCCCCGATCGCGGGCAGTGTTTCCCCCTCTTCCCCCCCCGATCGCGGGCAGTGTTTCCCCCTCTCTCCCCCGATCGTGGCCAGTGTTTCCCCCTCTCCCCCCCGATCGCGGCCAGTGTTTCCCCCTCTCCCCCCCGATCGCGGCCAGTGTTTCCCCCTCTCCCCTCCCGATCGCGGCCAGTGTTTCCCCCTCTCTCCCCGATCGCGGCCAGTGTTTCCCCCTCTTCCCCCCCGATCGCGGCCAGTGTTTCCCCCTCTCTGCCCCGATCGCGGCCAGTGTTTCCCAACTCCCCCCCCCGATCGCGGCCAGTGTTTCCCCCTCTCCCCCACTCCCCCCCCCCCCGATCACGGCCAGCGTTTCCCCCTCTTCCCCCCCCCGATCGCGGGTAGTGTTTCCCCCTCTTCCCCCCCCCCGATCGCGGGCAGTGTTTCCCCCTCTCCCCCTCCCCCCCCGACCGCGGGCAGTGTTTCCCCCTCTCCCCCTCCCCCCCCGATTGCGGCCAGTGTTTCCCCCTCCCCCCCGATCGCGGCCAGTGTTTCCCCCTCTTCCCCCCCCCCTGAACGCGGGCAGTGTTTCCCCCTCTCCCCCTCCCCCCCCGATTGCGGCCAGTGCTTCCCCCTCCCCCCCGATCGCGGGCAGTGTTTCCCCCTCTCTTCCCCCCCCCCCCCCGATCGCGGACAGTGTTTCCCCCTCTTCCCCCCCGATCGCGGCCAGTGTTTCCCCCTCTTCCCCCCCGATTGCGGCCAGTGTTTCCCCCTCTCCCCCCCCTGATCGCGGCCAGTGTTTCCCCCTCTCCCCCCTGATCGCGGCCAGTGTTTCCCCCTCTCCCCCCTGATCGCGGCCAGTGTTTCCCCCTCTCCCCCCTGATCGCGGCCAGTGTTTCCCCCTCTCCCCCTGATCGCGGCCAGTGTTTCCCCCTCTCCCCCCCCGATCGCGGCCAGTGTTTCCCCCTCTCCCCCCCGATCGCGGCCAGTGTTTCCCCCTCTCCCCCCCGATCGCGGCCAGTGTTTCCCCCTCTCCCCCACCGATCGCGGCCAGTGTTTCCCCCTCTCCCCCCGATCGCGGCCAGTGTTTCCCCCTCTCCCCCCCGATCGCGGCCAGTGTTTCCCCCTCTCCCCCCGATTGCGGCCAGTGTTTCCCCCTCTCCCCCGATCGCGGCCAGTGTTTCCCCCTCTCCCCCCCGATCGCGGCCAGTGTTTCCCCCTCTCCCCCCGATCGCGGCCAGTGTTTCCCCCTCTCCCCCCGATCGCGGCCAGTGTTTCCCCCTCTCCCCCCGATCGCGGCCAGTGTTTCCCCCTCTCCCCCCCCGATCGCGGCCAGTGTTTCCCCCTCTCCCCCTCCCCCCCCAATCGTGGGCAGTGTTTCCCCCTCTCCCCCTCCCCCCCGATCGCGGGCAGTGTTTCCCCCTCTCCCCCTCCCCCCGATCGCGGGCAGTGTTTCCCCCTCTCCCCCTCCCCCCCGATTGCGGCCAGTGTTTCCCCCTCTCCCCCGATTGCGGCCAGTGTTTCCCCCTCCCCCCAGATCGCCGGTAGTTTTCCCCCTCTCTTCCCCCCCCGATTGCGGCCAGTGTTTCCCCCGGTCGCAGCCAGTGTTTCCCCCTCTCCCCCCCCGCCACGATCGCGGCCAGTGTTTCCCCCTCTTCCCCCCGATCGCGGCCAGTGTTTCCCCCTCTCCCCCCTGATCGCGGCCAGTGTTTCCCCCTCTTCCCCCCCGATCGCGGCCAGTGTTTCCCCCTCTCCCCCCCGATCACGGCCAGTGTTTCCCCCTCTCCCCCCCCGGTCGCGGCCAGTGTTTCCCCCTCCCCCCCCGATCGCGGCCAGTGTTTCCCCCTCTCCCCCCCGATCGCAGCCGGTGTTTCCCCCTCTCCCCCCCACCGATCGTGGGCAGTGTTTCCCCCTCTCCCCCCCCCCGATCGCGGCCAGTGTTTCCCCCTCTCCCCCCCCGATCGCTGCCACTGTTTCCTCCTCTCCCCCCCGATCGCGGACAGTGTTTCCCCCTCCCCCCCCGATCGCGGCCAGTGTTTCCCCCTCTCCCCCCGATCGCGGCCAGTATTTCCCCCTCTCCCCCCCGGTCGCGGCCAGTGTTTCCCCCTCTCCCCCGATCGCGGCCAGTGTTTCCCCCTCTCCCCCCCCGATCGCGGCCAGTGTTTCCCCCTCTCCCCCCCCGATCGCGGCCAGTGTTTCCCCCTCTCCCCCGATCGCGGCCAGTGTTTCCCCCTCTCCCCCAGATCGCGGCCAGTGTTTCCCCCTCTCCCCCCGATCGTGGCCAGTGTTTGCCCCTCCCCCCCCTGATCGCGGCCAGTGTTTGCCCCTCTCCCCCCCTGATCGCGGCCACTGTTTCCCCCTCTCCCCCCGATCGCGGCCAGTGTTTCCCCCTCTCCCCCCCAGATCGCGGCCAGTGTTTCCCCCTCTCTCCCCGATCGCGGCCAGTGTTTCCCCCTCTCCCCCCCGATCGCGGCCAGTGTTTCCCCCTCTCCCCCTCCCCCCCCAATCGCGGGCAGTGTTTCCCCCTCTCCCCCTCCCCCCCCGATCGCGGGCAGTGTTTCCCCCTCTCCCCCCCGATCGCGGCCAGTGTTTCCCCCTCTCCCCCCCCGATCGCGGCCAGTGTTTCCCCCTCTCCCCCCCCGATCGCAGCCAGTGTTTCCCCCTCTCCCCCCTGATCGCGGCCAGTGTTTCCCCCTCTCCCCCCTCATCGCGACCAGTGTTTCACCCTCTCCCCCATGATCGCAGCCAGTGTTTCCCCCTCTCCCCCCCCCCGATCGCGGGCAGTGTTTGCCCCTCTCCCCCCTGATCGCGGCCAGTGTTTGCCCCTCTCCCCCCTGATCGCGGCCACTGTTTCCCCCTCTCCCCCCGATCGCGGCCAGTGTTTCCCCCTCTCCCCCCCAGATCGCGGCCAGTGTTTCCCCCTCTCACCCCGATCGCGGCCAGTGTTTCCCCCTCTCCCCCCCGATCGCGGCCAGTGTTTCCCCCTCTCCCCCTCCCCCCCCAATCGCGGGCAGTGTTTCCCCCTCTCCCCCCCGATCGCGGCCAGTGTTTCCCCCTCTCCCCCCCGATCGCGGCCAGTGTTTCCCCCTCTCCCCCCTGATCGCAGCCAGTGTTTCCCCCTCTCCCCCCTGATCGCGGCCAGTGTTTCCCCCTCTCCCCCCTCATCGCGACCAGTGTTTCACCCTCTCCCCCATGATCGCAGCCAGTGTTTCCCCCTCTCCCCCCCCCCCCCCCCCCGATCGCGGGCAGTGTTTCCCCCTCTTCCCCCCCCGATCGCGGGCAGTGTTTCCCCCTCTCTCCCCCGATCGTGGCCAGTGTTTCCCCCTCTCCCCCCCGATCGCGGCCAGTGTTTCCCCCTCTCCCCCCCGATCGCGGCCAGTGTTTCCCCCTCTCCCCTCCCGATCGCGGCCAGTGTTTCCCCCTCTCTCCCCGATCGCGGCCAGTGTTTCCCCCTCTTCCCCCCCGATCGCGGCCAGTGTTTCCCCCTCTCTGCCCCGATCGCGGCCAGTGTTTCCCAACTCCCCCCCCGATCGCGGCCAGTGTTTCCCCCTCTCCCCACTCCCCCCCCCCCCGATCACGGCCAGCGTTTCCCCCTCTTCCCCCCCCCGATCGCGGGTAGTGTTTCCCCCTCTTCCCCCCCCCCGATCGCGGGCAGTGTTTCCCCCTCTCCCCCTCCCCCCCCGACCGCGGGCAGTGTTTCCCCCTCTCCCCCTCCCCCCCCGATTGCGGCCAGTGTTTCCCCCTCCCCCCCGATCGCGGGCAGTGTTTCCCCCTCTCTTCCCCCCCCCCATCGCGGCCAGTGTTTCCCCCTCTTCCCCCCCCCTGATCGCGGGCAGTGTTTCCCCCTCTCCCCCTCCCCCCCCGATTGCGGCCAGTGCTTCCCCCTCCCCCCCGATCGCGGGCAGTGTTTCCCCCTCTCTTCCCCCCCCCCCCGATCGCGGCCAGTGTTTCCCCCTCTTCCCCCCCGATCGCGGCCAGTGTTTCCCCCTCTTCCCCCCCGATTGCGGCCAGTGTTTCCCCCTCTCCCCCCCCGATCGCGGCCAGTGTTTCCCCCTCTTCCCCCCTGATCGCAGCCTGTGTTTCCCCCTCTTCCCCCCCGATTGCGGCCAGTGTTTCCCCCTCTCCCCCCCCCCGATCGCGGCCAGTGTTTCCCCCTCTTCCCCCCTGATCGCAGCCTGTGTTTCTCCCTCTTCCCCCTCGATCGCGGCCAGTGTTTCCCCCTCTCCCCCCCCGATCGCGGGCAGTGTTTCCACCCGCCCCCCCGATCGCGGGCAGTGTTTCCCCCTCTTCCCCCCCCGATCGCGGGCAATGTTTCCCCCTCTCCCCCTCCCCCCCCAATCGCGGCCAGTGTTTCCCCCTCTACCCCTCCCCCCGATCGCTGGCAGTGTTTCCCCCTCTACCCCCCCCCCGATTGCGGCCAGTGTTTCCCCCTCTTCCCCCCGATTGCGGCCAGTGTTTCCCCCTCTTCCTCCCCCGATCGCGGCCAGTGTTTCTCTTCCCCCCCCCCCCCCGATCGCGGCCAGTGTTTCCCCCTCTCTCTCCGATGGCGGCCAGTGTTTCCCCCTCTCCCCCCCGATCGCAGCCAGTGATTCCCCTCTCCCCTCGATCGCGGCCAGTGTCTCCCCCTCATCCGATTGCGGCCAGTGTTTCCCCCTCCCCCTGATCCCCCCCCAATGTTTCCAATTGCCCCCGATGGCAGCCAGACCATCCACTAACTGCCGGGGACTGTCCCCACAGTTCCCCAGCTGTGGCCTCCTGCTACTGACTTGGGCTCCCGCCCGCCAGCCAGGCTGTCAATTTGGCCGAGTGACGGGCGGGAAACTGCAACAGGTTATTTAAATGCCGCTAAGATCGGCAGAGCCTCCACATCCCCGACCTTGCCTGTTTTCCCTGCGCTCTCACCCACCCTCCCCATTAATATCGGGGCCATTGTTTCCGCAGATGAGTTTTGAATTGACCCCCCTTCAAGCGCAGGGCGTGTCCTCTGGTTCCACTGTTCTGATCAGGGTGGAACAGCTTGTCAACTCTATCATTTGAAAGCCCTCGATTAGATCACCCCTCAACCCCATTCCGATTCCTCCTCCCTCCCTCCCTCCCTCCCATGGCTCTCCTCAGTGTCTCCCCACTCAGCGTGACTCAAATTGGGAATTCAGCAGAACAGAGGGAAGGTCCGATTACTCCCCCCACCCACCACCTGTTGGATGTTTGTTCTCCAGCTCGCAGAGACTCTCCAACATCTTTTAATGGATTAAATCGGACACGGATGTGCAGGAAGTGCTGACTGTGTGACTGGGAGTGTCCATCGAGCAGAGCAGAGAAATGCAGGGGCAGTGATGAGATGCCGAGAGTGGGATGGTTTCAGGTGAGAAGTGCAGCCTGGTACTAGAAAAACACAATTCTTTAACTATCTGTAATGACCCAGCAAAATAGAAGCGATTTTGTTTTGCAAACTTTTTTGTTTTGTGAATTTGTGTTCATTAAAGTCAACGACATTAGTGCTGGGGAATGGTAGGCACGGTGTCAACATCAAACAGGGCAGGTACAGCACGGGTTAGATACAGAGTAAAGCTCCCTCTGCACTGTCCCATCAAACACTCCCAGGGTAGGTACAGCACGGGTTAGATACAGAGTGAAGCTCCCTCTACACTGTCCCATCAAACACTCCCACGGCAGGTACAGCACGGGTTAGATACAGAGTAAAGCTTCCTCTACACTGTCCCATCAAACAGTCCCACGGCAGGAACTGTACCCCAGTGAGAGCCAGAACCTTCAGGGGAGAAATATGTCAAAAGAAATGGATGACACCATATTGGGGGGTATAGTTAACACTGAGGAGGACTGCCACAAAATAGAAGAAGACATTAATAAACTTGCAGAATGGGCATGTAAATAGCAAATGAATTTCAATATAAATAATGATGTGGAGATGCCGGTGATGGACTGGGGTGGACAAATGTAAGGAATCTTACAACACCAGGTTATAGTCCAACAGTTTTATTTGAAAATCACAAGTTTTCGGAGATTATCTCCTTCGTCAGGTGAGTGAGTGAAAGGTTCTCAAATCGTATGTCTTATATTAGGCTGGGACACGATCACACCAATCAAAGGTTTCGTTGGTGTTCAGACAGGTTAGCCACGGAAATCAGTACATCCCAGTATACTGAATACACAATGGGTCAGATTACAAAGCCAGAGAGAGAAAGAGACCCGAAAGGCAGAGAGAGAGAGAGAATGTGCAGTTGTATTAAAAACAGATAACTTTTTTTTTCCTGCTGGTGGGGTTACGTGTAGCGTGACATGAACTCAAGATCCTGGTTGAGGCCATCCTCATGGGTGCGGAACTTGGCTATCAATTTCTGCTCGACGATTTTGCGTTGTCGTGTGTCTCGAAGGCCGCCTTGGAGAACGCTTACCCGAAGATCGGTGGCTGAATGTCCTTGACTGCTAAAGTTTTCCCCGACTGGGAGGGAACCCTCCTGTCTGGCGATTGTTGCGTGGTGTCCGTTCATCCGTTGTCGCAGTGTTTGCATGGTCTCGCCAATGTACCATGCTCCGGGGCATCCTTTCCTGCAACGTATGACGTAGACAATGTTGGCCGAGTCACAGGAGTATGAACTATGTACCTGGTGGGTGGTGTCTTCTCGTGTGATGGTGGTATCTGTGTCGATGATCTGGCATGTCTTGCAGAGGTTGCTGTGGCAGGGTTGTGTGGTGTCGTGGACGCTGTTCTCTTGAAAGCTGGGTAATTTGCTGCGAACGATGGTCTGTTTGAGGTTGGATGGCTGTTTGAAGGCGAGTAGTGGAGGTGTGGGGATGGCCATAGCGAGGTGTTCATCGTCATTGATGACATGTTGAAGGCTGTGGAGAACATGGCGTAGTTTCTCTGCTCCGGGGAAGTACTGGACGACGAAGAGTACTCTGTTGGTTGCGTCCCGTGTTTGTCTTCTGAGGAGGTCTATGCTATTCTTCGCTGTGGCCCATCGGAACTGTCGATCGACAAGTCGAGCGTCATATCCCGTTCTTACGAGGGCATCTTTCAGCGTCTGTAGGTGCCCATCGCGTTCCTCCTCGTCTGAGCAGATCCTGTGTATTCGCAGGGCCTGTCCATAGGGGATGGCCTCTTTGACGTGGTTAGGGTGAAAGCTGGAAAAGTGGAGCATCATGAGGTTGTCCGTGGGCTTGCAGTAGAGTGAGGTGCTGAGGTGCCAGTCTTTGATGGAGATTTGTGTGTCCAAGAAAGAAACCGATTCTGAGGAGTAGTCCATGGTGAGTTTGATGGTGGGATGGAACTTGTTGATGTTATCGTGTAGTCTCTTCAGTGATTCTTCACCGTGGGTCCATAGGAAGAAAATGTCGTCGATGTGTCTGGTGTATAGCGTTGGTTGGAGGTCCTGTGCAGTGAAGAAGTCGTGCTTGAACTTGTGCATGAAAATGTTGGCGTATTGGGGTGCGAATTTGGTCCCCATGGCTGTTCCGTGTGTTTGTGTAAGAACTGGTTATCGAAGGTGAAGACATTGTGATCCAGGATGAAGCGGATGAGTTGTAGGATGGCGTCTGGAGATTGGCTGTTGTTGGTGTTGAGTACTGAGGCTGTTGCAGCAATGCCGTCATCGTGGGGGATACTGGTGTAGAGTGCCGAGACGTCCATCGTGGTGAGAAGTGTTCCTGGTTCAACTGATCCGTGGGTGCTGAGTTTTTGTAGGAAGTCTGTAGTGTCGCGACAGAAGCTGGGAGTTCCCTGTACGATGGGTTTCAGGATGCCCTCGACGTATCCAGAGAGGTTCTCACACAGGGTTCCGTTGCCTGATACGAAAGGACGTCCGGGTGTGTTGGCTTTGTGTATCTTTGGGAGGCAGTAGAAGTCTCCCACGCGGGGAGTACGTGGGATGAGAGCACGTAGGATGCTTTGAAGGTCTGGATCGAAGGTCTTGATCAGTTTGTTGAGCTGGTGGGTGTGTTCTTTGGTCGGATCTGCGGGTAACCGTCTGTAGTGTTCCTGGTTGTCCAGTTGTCGGTATGCTTCGTTGCAATAGTCTGTTCTGTTCTGTATGACGATGGCTCCTCCTTTGTCCGCTGGTTTGATGACGATGTTGCGGTTGGTCTTGAGAGCGTCGATGGCGTTGCGTTGTGCTCGGGTGACATTCTGGACTGTCTTGTGAGTGCGGCTGATGAATCTGGCGTTGACGCATCTCCTGACAGCTTGAGCATACATGTCAAGCTTAGGGCAGCGACCCTCCGGAGGAGTCCAGTTTGACTCTTTCTTCTTCGGTTGCTGTACCGCGGATCCCTCTGTCTGCTGTTCCGGATCGTTGATTGTCTCATTGGGTTCGCTGCTGAAATAATTGTGAGGTGGTGCATTTTGATAGGAGGAAAAAGGAGGCCACATACTCCTTCGAAAATAAAAGACTAAATGGGGTAGAGAGGGATCTGGGGGAACAGATTCACCAATCATTAAAAGTAGCAACTTGGGTAAACAAGGCCATAAAAAAACCAAACCAAGCACTTGGATTCATTTCTAGAGGGATAGAATTGGAAAGCAGGGAAGTTATGTTAAAACCTCGGTTAGACCACACTTGGAGTATTGTGAACAATTCTGGTCTCCATGTTACAAAAAGGATACAAAGGCACAGGAGAAGGTGCAAAAAAGATTTACAAGGATGATACCAGAACTGAGAGGTTATACCTATCAGGAAAGGCTTAACATGGGGTGTATCTGTAACCAATAACGACTGTAATGCAGTGAGGCACCCTAGGGTGCCATGAACTGTATTACAATGTATGGTGTGTAACTATTGATTGTACCAGGATTGTTGATTTGTACTGTATGCACGATTACAAATTGTATGACCTGTATTGTATTGTTTGAAGCGTGATTTGAATTGCATTGTACGTACCTTTACAAATTTTATGAATAAAGTTTATTTTGGAATATAAAAAAAGGCTGAACAGGCTGGGGCTCTTTTCTCTAGAAAATAGAAGGCAGAGGGGTGACCTGATAGAGGTCTTGAAAATTATGAAGGGGTTTGATAGGGTAGATGTAGTGAAGATGTTTCCACTTGTGGGGAAGACCAGAACTCGGGGCCATAAATATAAGATAGTCACTAATAAATCCAATAGGGAATTCAGGAGAAACTTCTTTACCCAGAGAGTGGTGAGAATGTGGAACTCACTCCCACAAGGAGTAGTTGAGGTGAATAGTGTAGATACATTTAAGGGGAAGCTGGATAAACACATGAGGGAGAAAGGAATAGAAGGATATGCTGATAGGGTGAGATGAAGTAGGGAGGGAGGAGGCTCGTGTGGAGCATAAACACCAGCACAGACCAGTTGGGCCGAATGGCCTGTTTCTGTGCTGTACATTCTGTGTAATAATTAAAAAGGAAACAAAGTGTTTGTAAGAGTCTGTTAGTGTTTCGAAGGGACGAGGCTTCATGCTCGGGACCACGGCCAAGTGAATCTTGGCAGGATGACCCTCCCCTTTAACTTAAATGACGCGACTTGCAACATCTGGAACTGTTTTCAGAAACATCAGTTGAGATTCTTTGGTGAGGCACAATAAATGAGAGCCTGTATTAAACACTTGGTTGGGGGGTGGTGGGGGGCGAGGATGATTGTAACCCACTTCCTCCCAACGGGAATGTGGCGCCCACAGTTAACATCGCCTTCGAAAGCTCACCGCGCGTTCCCGCTCGATCCACGCCCGCCGCTTTAAATGGGCACTTTAGGTGGCTGAGGCGACTGCCCGACTCATTAATACATGCAAATCAGGATCTCATGGTGTCATTAGGACCCCGATGGAATTTTAACCACCTCGTGAGTGAGCCCCCTCTCTCCTCCTCCTCCTCCCTCTCCGTCTCCCCTCCTCCTCCCCCTCCCCCTCACCCCCACCCCCACCCTTCCCCCTCCCCTTTACTCCCCCTCCCCAACCCTCTCCTCCCCTCCTCTAATCCCCATGTCCCTCCCCGCTACCCCCACCTCAACCCCCTCTCTTGAACTTACTCTCTCCTCCCCTTTCTCTCCTCCCCTTCCTCTCCCCCCTCCTCCTCCCCTCCTCCTCCACTTCCCCTGCCCTCTTCCCCTCCCCCACTGCCCCGATTTACCCGAGTGCTGGGGGCAGGCGGGGCAGGGTCCGGGGCTGCCTGATCA
The DNA here is from genome assembly GCF_035084215.1 of Heptranchias perlo. Lineage (NCBI taxonomy): Eukaryota > Metazoa > Chordata > Chondrichthyes > Hexanchiformes > Hexanchidae > Heptranchias > Heptranchias perlo. Next base: position 39,252,296 of record NC_090352.1, read on the forward strand.
TCGCCTGCTGACAGCTCCCCCCATTTCGGACGGTCAGCTGACCGGTGGGATGTAAATGAGGCCCGAGGTTGAAAATGGCCCTGGGGCCTCAAATTGATGTCGAGGGGGGAGGGGGCAGATTGACGCTTGTCCCCACCCCAGCGCCTGAAACCCGCTCCCAGTTAAAATCTCGCTCTTTCTTTCAATTAATTACCGAGAGGGTTAAAACCCTGAAGCTTCGAGGAACGATATTAAACATAAATATAATGTCGCCAGCAATTCAGCCAGTCACAGCAGCTCATTCATTTACTGTGAATGCGCTGTATGGGAGGAGATGATAAATGGTGCTGTTTTTTTCAGTTTCTATTTCATTTAAAAGCACTCTTCATTTCTCAGTCATTTCTCCCAGCTACAGATGTGAGTAAATGTTCAACACAAGCAAAAGATTAGAATCACGGCCCATGGAATAAAGGGGGCAATAGCAACATGGACGCAGAATTTTTGTCTCCACGGTGACATTCCGAACTTGATGAAGTTTTTTTGATGACGTAACAGAGAGGGTCGATGAGGGCAATGCAGTTGATGTGGTGTATATGGACTTTCAAAAGGCGTTTGATAAAGTTCTGCATAATTGGCTTGTCAGCAAAGTTGAAGCCCATGGAATAAAAGGGGGCAGTAGCAACATGGATACAGAATTGGCTAAGCGACAGGAAACAGAGAGTTGTGGTGAACGGTTGTTTTTCAGACTGGAGGGAGGTGTACAGTGGTGTTCCCCAGGGGTCGGTGCTGGGACCACTGCTTTTCTTGATATATATTAATGACTTGGACTTGTGTGTACAGGGCACAATTTCAAAATTTGCAGATGGCACAACACTTGGAAGTGTAGTGAACAGTGAGGAGGATAGTGATAGACTTCAAGAGGATATAGACAGGCTGGTGGAATGGGCGGACACGTGGCAGATGAAATTTAACGCAGGAAAATGCGCAGTGATACATTTCAGTAGGAAGAACGAGGAGAGGCAATATAAACTAGAGGGCACAACTCTAAAAGGGGTACAGGAACAGAGAGATCTGGGGGTTTACGTGCACAAATTGTTGAAGCTGGCAAGGCAGGTTGAGAAAGCAGTTAAAAAGCATACTGGATCCTGGGCTTTATAAATAAAGTTATAGAGTACAAAAGTACGGAAGTCATGATGAACCTTTATAAAACACTGGTTCGGCCACAACTGGAGTATTGTGTCTAGTTCTGGGCACCGCACTTTAGGAAAGATGTGAAGGCCTTAGAGAGGGTGCAGAAGAGATTTACTAGAATGATTCCAGGGATGAGGGACTTTAGTTACATGGATAGACTGGAGAAGCTGGGGTTGTTCTCCTTGGAACAGAGACGGTTGCGAGGAGATTTGATAGAAGTATTCAAAATCATGAAGGGTCTTGACAGAGTAGATAGAGAGAAACTGTTCCCATTGGCAGAAACCAGAGGACATAGATTTAAGTTGATTGGCAAAAGAACCAAAGGTGACATGAGGAAAATCTTTTTTACACAGCGAGTGGTTAGGATCTGGAATGCACTGCCCAAGGGAGTGGTGGAGGCAGATTCAATCATGGCCTTCAAAAGGGAACTAGATAAGTACTTGAGAGGAAAAGATTTTCAGGGGATAGGGCAGGGGAGTGGGACTAGCTGGGATTGCTCTTGCATAGAGCCGGCACGGGCTCGATGGGCCGAATGGCCTCCTTCCGTGCTGTAACCTTTGTGTGATCCTATGATTGGTGCAGAGGATTTCTCAAACTGTTGCTCATCGTCTCCGAGTTTCTCTTTATCTAATATTTAAAAGATTGAGAATTATTAGTTCCCGAATCGGTGCCTTTCTGAATCCGCGGTGGCGGTCCCAGGTTTATCCCTGCGGCCAGATTCTGTCCTGCCCCTTAAAGGGGGTGAGATGCTGTCATTTTTACACTTGGTTCTAAGGTGCTTTATTTCGCCTGCTCCCCTTCCTGAATGTGCCGAGCCTTGTGGACATGCTTTGCGCTGAGTTGGGCCACTGGTGAGGAAGTCCCGCTGCCCGCTCTCCGTCCAGTGAGGGCTCCAATCCACGCTGGTCAGTTGGCTAAAGGCCAACCCGAGACTATCCCTCCCCGGTGGGAGGTGAACAGACTCTTTTTGATTCCACGGTGACATTCCTGATAATGGAACATTGGAACTGAATCCACCATCCGTGGCAGGCTCACCAATCTGATGTCTAAGCCTGAGAGGTCTGCAGTACGTCAAGGCACTTGTTGACCAATCAGCTTAGCTCATTAATGTGACCTGTTGGCGTCAACCTTTATACAAGTCACTGGTTAGGACACAGTTAGAGCTCAGAGTGCAGTAGGTGTTCGCCGGGTTCTGTGCGTAACACTCTCGCCTCTCATTTGGAAGGTTGTGGGTTCAAGTCCCACTCCAGAGACTTGAGCACATAATCTTTGGTGGACACTCCCAGTGTCAGTACTGGGGGAGTGCTGCACTGTCGAAGGTGCTGTCTTTTAAATGAGATGTTAAACTGAGGCCCTGTCTGCCCTCTCAGATGGACGTAAAAGATCCCGTGACACTATTCGAAGAAGAGCAGGGGAGTTCTCCCTGGTGTCCTGGCCAATATTTATCCCTCAACCAACACCTAAAACAGATGATTTGGTCATTATCACATTGCTGTTTGTGGGATCTTGCTGTGTGCAAATTGACTGCCGTGTTTCCTACATTACAACAGTGACGTCATTTCAAAAGTACTTAATTGGCTGTAAAGCGCTCTGAAACATCCTGAGTTGGTGAAAGGTGCTGTATAAATGCAAGTTCTTTCTTTTATGCTGAATTAGCTGATCTCACTAGTAAACAAAGTTGTAATTGATCTCTGTCCTTGGGAGATAAAGGCAATGATCACAGAGACTTCACTGAGGGCGAAGGGTGAAGGTCACATGCATCGTGACCTGTCTCCGCTGTACGACCACAGGACCACCACAGCAAGTCTCTTCAGAGTCGCCTCTCTGTGTCTGATGAAATGGCCTTCACCCCTTGTCATTTCAATCACAGACTTCAGGCCAAGGTAATTGGACATTAACCACCAATCAGCAGCCAAGCCGACAACAACAACAACTTGCCTTTTAAACGTCCCAAGGCACTTCACAGGAGCGATTGATTATCAGGCAAACTTTGACACTGCGCCACATAAGGAGATATTAGCACAGGTGGAGATAGGTTTTAAGGAGGGGAGAGAGGCGGAGAGGTTTTAGGGAGGGAATTCCAGAGCTTAGGGCCTAGGCAGCTGAAGGCACGACCGCCAATGGTGGAGCGATTAAAATCGGGGATGCACTAGAAGCCAGAATTGGAGGAGCGCAGAGATGTCGGAGGGTTGTAGGGCGGGAGGAGGTTACAGAGATAGGGAAGGGCAAGGCCATGGAGGGATTTGCCTCGCAAGAAGACCTGTCTCCCACAATCTAGCCAAGTGGCCAATCTCCATGTATGAGCCTGTCAGGCCATTCGACCATGGGGGGAAGAGCATAGCAGCTGTGTGCGATCACTCGATGTCCACCCAATTGCATTTTCCAACTAGCTCACTGGCGGGACAGGGGGCGCGGGAGAGGGGAGGTACTGAATCTAAATGTAGCGTCCCTACTGCTCCCCAGCCATGATCAGGTAACTCAACAACTAATTACAGGCCAGTCAGTCTAACCTAGGTGGTGGGCAAATTATTGGATAGGATAAACCGTCACTTAGAAAGGCACGGAGTAATCAGGACAGTCAGTATGGATTTGTTAAGAGAAGGTCATGTCTGACTAACTTGATTGAATTTTTTGAGGAGGTAACAAGGAGGGTAGATGAGGGTAGTGCATTTGATGTAGTCTACATGGATTTTAGCAAGGCTTTTGACAAGGTCCCACATGGAAGACTGGTCAAAAAAGTACAAGCCCATAGGATCCAAGGGAAAGTGGCAAGTTGGATCCAAAATTGGCTCAGTGGCAGCAAGCAAAGATCCACGGGTGTTTTTTGAGACTGGAAGGATTTTTCCAAGGGTTCCACAAGGCTCAGTACTGGGTCCCTTGCTTTTTGTGGTATGTATTGATGATTTGGACTTAAATGTAGAGGGCATGATCAAGAAGTTTGCAGGTGATACAAAAATTGGCGGTGGGGCTGATAGTGAGGAGGAAAGCTGTAGACTGCAGGAAGATATCAATGGACTGGTCAGGTGGGCAGAAAAGTGGCAAATGGAATTCAATCCGGAGAAGTGTGAGGCAATGCATTTGGGGAGAGCAAACAAGGCACGGGAATACACAATAAATGGGAGGATACTGAGAGGTGTAGAGGAAGAGAGGGACCTTATCCACAGATTCCCGAAGGTAGCAGGACAGGTAGGTACGGTGGTTAAGAAGGCATATGGAATACTTTCCTTTATTAGCCAAGGCATAGAATATAAGAGCAGGGAGGTTATGCTAGAACTGTATAAAACACTAGTTAGGCCACAGCTTGAGTACAGTGTACAGTTCTGGTCACCACATTACAGGAAGGATGTGATTGCACTAGAGAGGGTGCAGAGGAGATTTACGAGGGTGTTGCCAGGGCTGGAGAATTTTAGCTTTGAGGAAAGATTGGATAGGCTGGGGTTGTTTTCCTTGGAACAGAGGAGGCTGAGGGGAGATTTAATTGAGGTGTACAAAATGATGTGGGGACTGGATAGAGTGGGTAGGGAGGACCTATCTCCTTTAGCAGTGATGTCAATAACCAGGGGGCATAGATTTAAAGTGATTCGTAGAAGGAACAGAGGGTGATGGGGGTCTGGAGCTCACTGCCTGAAACGATGGTAGAGGCAGAAACCCTCAACTCATTTAAAAAGTGCTTGGATGGCACCTGAAGTGCCATAACCTACAGGGCTACAGGCCAAGTGCTGGGAAGTGGGATTAGGCTGGGCGGCTCATTTTCGACTGGCGTGGACACGATGGGCCGAATGGCCTCCTTCTGTGCTGTAAATTTTCTATGATTCTAACTGACCAGGGATGGAGTTTGGGAGTATTAGGAGTTATGTTACTAAAATAAAAGTAGTAATTTTTGTTTTGTGAATTCTATCATGAGTAATTTTTTTAAACAGTAGACTGACAGCAGTTGGCTCAGTGGGTAGCACTTTGGTCTCTTGAGTCAGAAGGTCGTGGGTTCAGGTCCCACTCCAGAGACTTGAGCCCATAATCCAGGCTGACGCTCCCAGTGCCAGTACTGAGGGAGCGCTGCACTGTCAGAGGTGCCGTCTTTCAGATGAGACGTTAAACTGAGGGCCCCGTCTGCCCTCTCAGGTGGGTGTAAAAGATCCCACGGCCACTATTTCAAGGGGCAGGGGGAGTTCTCCCCGGTGAGCTGGGGCCAATATTCATCCCTCAGCCAACGTCACTAAAAACAGATTATCTGGGTCATTATCACATTGCTGTTTGTGGGATCTTGCTGTGCGTAAATTGGCTGCTGCGTTTCCTACATTACAATAGTGACTACACTTCAAAAAGTACCTCATTGGCTGTAAAGTGCTTTGGGAGGTCCGGAGGTGGTGAAAGGCGCTACAGAAATGCAAGTCTTTTCTATAGGACATTAACTAACAGGTGGGTCAGTACCAGGGCGGGTGGAATGTTTGTTTTTTTTATTGTTTGGGAATTCCCTCCATATAAGGAGTTAAACAGATGCAAACCCCGCCCCAACCCAGGGGCATTGGGTTTTTTTTGTTGGCCGAATTTAAATAGCTGGAGAAAGCGGTCACTCGCCTTTAAGGATCAGAAGCAGTGGGGAATTTCAGGGAGAGGGAGAGCGACCCAGACCCGGACCCGGACCCAAGTCACATCCCGCACTCGGGCACCCGGAGCTCGGCCACCGACCTGCCCCGCAGCCCGGGCAGCGCTAACCGATTAGAATCGACACGGGACTCGATACATCGCGGGCTCTCCAGCGGGGGGGGGGGGTTTCTGTTTTGTTTCGTCTGCAGTTTCCCGGGACCCGGTCTGACTCGCCCGCTCTCTGCTTTCTGTTTAATTGATTGATTTCCCTTTTGTTTTGTTGTGCGTCCGATTCTAATCGATGTGATTATCCGACCGGAGTTCGTTGCGTTTGAGAAGCTGCACTCAGATCTTAACCTTCTTCCTCCTCCCGGCGCGACCTCTCTCCTCCGGGTAAAAGCCCCTCACTAACTTCTTGTCCAGCTCCCTGGTATCGACTCTAATCGATGTTTGGGGCGGAATGTTTTTTTTACAAAAAAACAAATTGGTAATTGCAAAATGATGTAAAAGACAATCTGCAAACTTGGATTTAAAAACCAATCTGCCGCATCCATTGGTTTTACTTGGTGGTACATCCGATTCTAATCGATATGGATCAATATCTGAAGAGTCGATGAGTTACCAAGTGATGATCTAAGTCTCTGCTGGTCTCCAACCCGGAGGGATCTTGAGGGCCGGGGTGATGCTTGTGTAGGCGAGGAGCCGTGAGCAGATTCTGCCTCTTTTCCAACTCGGTGATGGGGAATTGCCAAGACCTGGAATGCTGATCTGAAGTTTGCAGGAGTTCAGGACTCTGCGGTTGCATTGCGTGGGGCAATTCAGCCATGGGAGGCAAGCAGACCAAGGGGAGGCAGCCTTCGGGGTCGGCAGAGAGCCCTCAGCGCAGCCTGGGGTGCAAGAAGAAGACCCCGGGACTGGAGAGAGGCGACTTCCTCTCTTCCTTTGTGTTGAAGTCAGGGGACAGGTATGGGAAGTCACCAATCCCTCCACCCTACCAGAAACGGATCGCCGTGATTCAGGACATGGTGACGCTGGCGAAGCAGGGGAGGCAGGAGGAGGCCACGGACCTGCTGAGGAGCCTGCGACAGGTGAGTAGCCTTGCCCTCCCCTCTCTGTCTGTCTGTCTCTCTCTCTCTCTCTCTCTCTAGACACCAAGCTTGGCATCGCAGCAAATCGTTTTCTGCCAAAGGTTGTAGCTTAAACGCAGAAAGTCTTAACTGAACTGGAAAACGACCCCCTGCCCGCTTTTCCCATTCCCCGCGCCTCCTGCCCCCCTCGCCCTGCGCCTCCCTCTCCTCTCGGTCCGCCCGGCTCCCCCCATCTCCTCCCTCGCCCAAATCAGGGCACCTCACTGCTCTCCCACCACCCCGATTCATTCCCCTCCTCAGGAGATGACAATTCAAACCCTCCTTTATTTGACCCCCCGTTTCCATTTTTCATGTGCGAGGCTAAACACTTAAGTGTCGACGGGCTATTCAACCTTGGAACCCATCACAGCCAAACCCAATCCTGTCCTCACCCGGCGTGTGTATACACACACGTACACATACATGTACACACGCCAGCAGGGCTCACTGGATAGTGAACAGGAGCAGGCGCCCCTGGCTGATTCTTTTCCTAGCCCAGAGGAACTGAGGCCAAATTTAGTGCCCCCTACGACTGCCTGGCTGAGATCAGCCAGCTGAGCACCGGCCGAGAATGGTACCCAACAGCTTCCTGCCCCGCATAGCTCATTCAAACATCAGGCAGAATCTTGCTGACCAAACCACAGGAGAGTGGGACTAATTGGACAGCTCTTTCAAAGAGCCGGCACACACACGATGGGCCAAATGGCCTCCTTCTGTGCTGCATGATTCTATGAAACATCCCACCCATTCTGAAAGCGAAGTGTGAAAACACTTATGATGTTCTTTAACTTTTCTCTATTTATGTTGTGTGCTGAGATAGTTGGTGGGGAATAATTGCGGATGACATAATCAGGTTTGTCGGAGTTAGTGAGTGCGGGAGAGCTGAGTCCTCACTGGGGGTGCAAGAGTTAACTGGGCTGGGACGTCTCAGACATCCTATAATTTCAATTGCCTGAGCTCGGTGCCATCTCCCTCGCACAGTCAGGTTTGGCATTCACCATTCAGCAGCAATCCTTGTTCAAATCTTCTTAAAAACTCAACCAAATAGAGAGAGAAAAACAAAATTATCGGAATTTAATGATTGTTCGGTTAAAGCTTCACTGTTTAAAAATGCTTCAATTTTGTCAAATGCCACCAATTGCTCACCTCTTCAATAATTGTACTGAATTCCTCATCCCTACCGAAAGCACGAGGATTAATATTAGGATTAGGATTCCTTTCTTCACTCCCTCCCTCATTCAACCTGTGACTATCTCAATACTCTTTATGATCCTCAATCCAGTTTGGAAAAAAATATAATCAGATCTGAATAATAAGATCTGGAACACACTGCCTGAACAGGTGGTGGAAGCAGATTCTATAGGCAATTGGACATGTATTTGAAGAGGACTAATTTGCAGGGTTATGGGGAAAAGGCTGGGGTGTGGCACTAGCTCTTTCACAGAGCCAGCACAGGCACGACGGGCCAAATGGCCGCCTTCTGTGCTGTAAGATTCTATGAGCAGAACTGTTTAATTTTGTTTTTTTCCAGGGGAGTTAGGGGAAGGAACTCAGTGTCCTTTATAGTAGGGGATTCGCAGACGCTGGACAGGAGCAGGTCCAGGATCCAGTAATCAGACATGGATCCTGCGTGGGGCAGGTGCGAGGGGCCGAGTGGCCTTTCCTCACTTCTTCGGGCCATGTCTTTTCACCCCCTCCTCCTCGCAAAGGTGTGAGGTCTCGCTGGGGTACGGGTTCCGGTGGAGCGTGGGGGGGCCCACGTATGGCCCAGTATCACACCAGCAGGCACACTTACGCACGGAGCCACTGGGGGCGCCATTGCTCATTCTCTTAAACTTCTTAGAGTAATTAGTTGCCTCATCTGAACATTATTTAGCAGCATCTGTCCATCCCTGAGCTTTGCTATTTATTTAAACGGTTCATTATAACTCTCTGAGGATCAGCTGTGGCTCAGTGAATCGCACTTTTATCTGAGTCAGAAGGTGTGGATTCAAACCCCACTCCAGAGACTTGAGCCCATAATCCAGGCTGACGCTCCCAGTGCCAGTACCGAGGGAGTGCTACACTGTCAGAGGTGCCGTCTTTCGGATGAGACGTTAAACCGATGCCCCGTCTGCCCTCTCAGGTCAATGTGAAATATCCCACGGCCGCTATTGGAAGAAGAGCAGGGGAGTTCTCCCCAGTGTCCTGGGCCAATATTTATTCTCCAATCAACATCACTTAAAAACAGATTTTCTGCTCTTTATCTCATCGTTGTTTGTGGGATCTTGCTGTGCGCAAATTGGCTGCCGCGCTTCCCACATTACAACAGTGACTGCACTTGGAAAGTACTTCATTGGCTGTAAAGCGCATTGGGACGTCCTGAGGTTGTGAAAGGTGCTATATAAATGCAAGTCTTTCTTTCTATTATATCACAAACTGTCACCCAGCCTCTACCTCTTAAGGTGTGGATTAAACAGAGGACTGAGTGACCCTTGAGACTCTGTAGGTAAATGTCGGAGTAGGAAGGTCACAGCCTCGACCCCTGGGGTCAGTGCTGTGTCGGCTGAAATCGGTGTGGATGCTCCACGTTCCAGCCGGGACAGTGTCCGGTTACTGTGGGGGGAAAAAATGTAAAAAATCTCCCAAGTGGGAAATAACAGGACATTAGTAACAGGGGGAACAAGCAGCTTGTCCTCTACTCCGAGGAGCACAGCCTCTTGGGGTACAGTTCAGTGGGTGCTGGCTGTCCCCCATTGTCCATATGTGAGTGAGCCTCGCTGGTGAATTTCAGTGGGCTATTCTCTGGGGGAGGGGGAGCTATCACAGCCAAGCCCAATCATAATCTCAATTGGTGACCAATTTCCATCAAGAGGTCGCTGGGTTTGGAACAGGAGTGGGAACTGAGCAAAGATGGGCATTCAGACAGCTTGTATATGGACTGGGTGAGACGCTGCTCTTTCACCCCCAGGACCTGGGTTTCAGTCCGGTCCAGATTTCTGGGGTGAAAGCTGCTTTTCTCTGCTGCATTCAATGGCCCTCTGCAAAATGAGCCTGGTTAGCCTCAGTCCCGTTCCTAACCAGTGTGGCCCACATTGCAAAGATGCCCCCAATTCAGCAGAAGTTTACAAGCTCACAGGATTCTGGTGTGGACAAATGACACACTGGTGCAGTAGGGGGCATTTTCTGAGGTTGGCGATGAGGCACCTTGTTCGGACAGTGTAGAGGGAGCTTTACTCTGTATCTAACCCGTGCTGTACCTGCCCTGGGAGTGTTTGATGGGACAGTGTAGAGGGAGCTTTACTCTGTATCTAACCCGTGCTGTACCTGCCCTGGGAGTGTTTGATGGGACAGTGTAGAGGGAGCTTTACTCTGTATCTAACCCATGCTGTACCTGCCCTGGGAGTGTTTGATGGGACAGTGTAGAGGGAGCTTTACTCTGTATCTAACCCGTGCTGTACCTGCCCTGGGAGTGTTTGATGGGACAGTGTAGAGGGAGCTTTACTCTGTATCTAACCCATGCTGTACCTGCCCTGGGCGTGTTGGTCTCATGTGGGTCCCGCACAGTTAAGGGCAGCCCCAGCATAAGCCTGGTGACGGTAAGAGCTGGTTGTAACCAAAAAGGGCCATTCCCAACCATCGGCCTTAGCAATATTTTGCGGCTGGTTACGCAGGACGTTGCTTTGAGTGTTTAATTGGTACTAACCTGTAACCTGGTTATCCCACTGAATCAAACCTGAATAAAACAATTGGCCTGTTGACACTGCCACATGTAGTTGGTGTTTACCCGTTGATGGAGGGAACAAAACCCCTTCCTGAGGATGGTCACTTTGCCTCCAGTGGCATATTGCACGACCTCATTTATATTGGAGTTCTGCCTCCGAAAGCACAGGGCTCTAAACAAGACTTTGGCTCAATGGTATTGCTTGTATTTTCAAAACCCAAAAGCAAAGGTTCTAGCTTTGAAAACATCTGGTTCTGTTTACTGCCTGTGTGCGTGATCCAGGGCAGGGGAGAAGATGGAAAAGTCTAGAATCTCTCTCCTCGCCTGAATCTATTCCCGCTGTGAGACCTTGGCAGCAATCAATGAGCTCTGGCCAACTATTTAACCGATTGTGTCAACAGCCCAGGCTGGCACTGATACTTTAGGCTGTTTAACGATATAATTTCCAGGCTGGCATCTGTGGACCCGGTGTCAGGAGATTGAATGGGTGGATAGAGTCCATGATAGGGGAGAGTGTACAGGTGTGCGTGTGTGTACAGAGGGGAAGAGGGATCCGACAGAGACTCTTGTTTGACCTAGCACCATGATATCACAGTTGGCCATTTGCAGTACGCGGCAGTGGATGAGAAATGATTGGTGTGTTTTTGGTGTTTTGTTATTTTGGGTGTTGATGTTTCAGTAATTTATATCCAGTGGTTTTCAGTTTTTGTTGTAAGGTGTTGAGGCCAATATTCGTGACCGGGGGAGTCTGAACTAAATGGAAGTGAGGGAGTGTAAGGCAGCCCTAATAGCATTCAGTTTTCGTGGGTCAACTTATTTGCATAACTATTGGCGGCTGGGAGTGCAGATTTGCATGTGTGTGAGACTAACAGTGGGAACGCAAAGTTGCACGTGGGTGAACATTAAAGGGGAGAGGCGAAATAAGGGGACCAAAATTCTTACAGCCTTTGGAAAGGCTCGGAAGGCATCGGAACCCATTACAAGTTTGTTCTGCTTTAAGGAACAGCTGGAATGGGAAGTTGATAGGACGGAGATTCTGAAATGATGGACCAATTAGGGTGCAGGGCCTTTTCATTCAAACCCACCTTATGATTTCATTAATAAATATTAATTAATTAATTTAAGGGAAGGCATGGCCCAAGGCAGATCCTACAGACAATGACATAGAATTTACAGCACTGAAACAGGCCATTCGGCCCAACTGGTCTGTGCTGGTGTTTATGCTCCACACGAGTCTCCTCCCTCCCCCCTTCATCGAGCACTATCAGCAAACCCTTCTATTCCTTTCTCCCTTATGTACTTATCTAGTTTCCCTTTAAATGCCTCCGTTATTCCCCTCAACTACTCCTTGTGGTGGTGAGTTCCACATTCTCACCACTCTCTGGGTCAACATAGAAACATAGAAAATAGAAGCAGGAGTAGGCCATTCGGCCCTTCCAGCCTGCTCCGCCATTCAATATGATCATGGCTGATCCTCTATCTCAATACCATATTCCCGTTCTCTTCCCCATACCCCTTGATGCCTTTTGTGTCTAGAAATCTATCTATCTCCTTCTTCAATATATTCAGATATAAAGAAGTTTCTTCTGAATTCTCTATTGGATTTATTAAGTGACTATTTTATATTTATGACCTCTAGTTTTGGACTCGCACACATTTTCTCTACATCTGCCCTAGGAAACATTCTGATAATCTTAAAAACCTCCATCAGGTCACCCCTTAACCTTTTTTCTAGAGAAAAGAGCCACAGCCTGTTCAGTCATTCCTGATATTTATAACCTCTCAGTTCTGTATCATCCTAGTAAATCTTTTTTGCACCTTCTCCAGTGCCTCTATATTTTTTTTATGACATGGAGACCAGAACTGTGCACAGTACTTCAAATGTGGTCTAACCAAGATTTGATAGCATAAATTCTCTGCTTTTCAATTCTATTCCTCTAGAAATGAACCCGTGTTTTGTTTAAAGACGAGGTAAAGTCAGGCTCCTGGGCACGCTAGCTTTTACTGCTGGATTGCGATAGTGATAAGCCGATCTGTGCACCTCATTTATCCCAGGCGCACTCCTTAATCATCGCTGGCAGAAGTTTGGGACTGCATAATTGGATCCGTTTGTCCCTAAAGGTTATCTCCACCCGGAAACTTCGGCTCCTGTTAAGCTGATTTGACTCCTTCCTGAGAAAATAGCGAAGAGCCGAGTGACTGAATGTCAGCTGGTCGATGCTGCGAGAGTCTAGAGTGGCCCCTACATTGCTTGTATCTATTATCTCTGATCTAATGGCACCATTACCATAAAGAACGTGCTGTACCCATTATTGGAAACACCGATTGAGAACAGAAGCTGAAATTTAAGCCTGCTTTGGTCTGCTGTCCTTCACCTTTTATTCTCTCTCTCTAGTTTTCTCCTCTTTTCTCCAGAAGGCGCTGACTGACTACAGAAGGCCCATCGCCACCTTCTCAAGGGGTAAATAGGAGATGGGCAATAAATGCCGGCCATGCCAGCAAAGCCCACATCATGAGAAGGAACGTCACTGGGATATGGTCCAACCGCTTTCCGGTATTTAACCCAGGGACACAGTCTTCATGTGTGCGCTTAGTCATTGATTGTTAGCCAGCTGTTCCACTACTGGGGCATCACAGCTGTCCGTACGTGGTGTCTCACATGCAGCTTCCGGCTGGAGCCAGTACACAGCGATCAGAAACCAGGACCCTGGCTGATTGATTTTTTTTTCACTGTAAGCTTAAGAACGCTGAGGCTAGTGGCAGTGGCCAATCAGCCCCTCGACCCTACCCTGCTTGCCCTTGCTTTTTTGAAGGAATGGTCCTGCAAAGGTACAATCTCGTGATCAAAACTGTAAGATCCTCAAATCTAATTGTGCAAGAATCTATACCATAAATAGCACCTTACCACATCTCAGAAACACCACAGATAATGAATGAGCCTCAATGACTGTTTCTTATGGCAGCCACACAGCAAGATCCCACAAACAACAACGAGATAAATGACCAATTAATCTGTTTATTGACGGTGTTGGCTGAGGGAGGAACGTTGGGCCCAGGACACCGGGAGAAATCCCTGCTCTTCTTCCAATAGGGCCCTGGGATCTTCTGCATCATAATCCGCGAAAGGGTGTATATTTTGTAAAACTCCGTTTTTTAAAAAACTGTTCTCGGGATGTGGGCGAGGCCGGCATTTATTGCCCATCCCTAATTGCCCTTGAGAAGGTGGTGGTGAGCCGCCTTCTTGAACCGCTGCAGTCTGTGTGGTGACGGTTCTCCCACAGTGCTGTTAGGAAGGGAGTTCCAGGATTTTGACCCAGCGACGATGAAGGAACGGCGATATATTTCCAAGTCTGGATGGTGTGTGACTCGGAGGGGAACGTGTTGTTTTTGTTTCTTCGCTTTCTTCCCTTGGGGAACAATGTGAAGTAGTGGGAGGATTCGCAGGCTGATTGACAGTCTGACAGGCCGCGACGTGAACACTCCTTCCGTGGCCGTACAGCCGATAGTGGGAGGGGGTGGTGGGGGTTCGTCCTGTAGGGTGAGAGGGTTTCTTGGGCTCCCACGTACGACGAGGGGGGGGACACCCACATCCACCGGACAGAAGAATCCCGCTGGATGTCAGCCCAGAATTCAGAGCCAGAGCTCCGGTCACCACTCCCCGGGACTGTCCGGAGCTCCGGTCTCCACTCCCCGGGACTGTCCGGAGCTCCGGTCACCGCCCCCCCCCCTCCCCGGGACTGTCCGGAGCTCCGGTCACCGCCCCCCCCCCGGGACTGTCCGGAGCTCCGGTCACCGCCCCCCCCGGGACTGTCCGGAGCTCCGGTCACCGCCCCCCGGACTGTCCGGAGCTCCGGTCACCGCCCCCCCGGGACTGTCCGGAGCTCCGGTCACCGCCCCCCCGGGACTGTCCGGAGCTCCGGTTACCGCCCCCCGGGACTGTCCGGAGCTCCGGTCACCGCCACCCCCCCCCTCCCCGGGACTGTCCGGAGCTCCGGTCACCGCCCCCCCCCCCGGGACTATCCGGCGCTCCGGTCACCGCCACCCCCCCCCCCGGGACTGTCCGGAGCTCCGGTCACCACTCCCCCCCACCCCGGGACTGTCTGGAGCTCCAGTCACAGCCCCCCTCCCCGGGACTGTCCGGAATGATGGTTCAAACCCCGCACCTTCTGACCCAGAGGCGGGAGTGGCTCCCACTGAATCAAAGGCTCGGTCCCAGAGCAATTAAAAAAACAATGACAGTATGTTTGGGTTTTCATTTGAAAATTAATAGAAATACGAAGCTATGTTGTGTTGGAATGATTCATCGAATTATTGGTGCGTTCACTGAAGAGCTGACTGGGGGACAGTCTGACTGATTGAGAGTTGACACACACTGAGCCCTGCACTCCCTCAATCACAGCGTTGTATTACTGCTGATCCATTAATGCTTCATTAAATCGGCCTGATGGAAGCTGACAGTACATCAGCAGATTATTCAGGGTTTATCTGAAATCGAAGGGGCCTCTCCACTGATTTCAAACACTCGAGTAAAATGAATGCAGCTCGCAAACCTCTCCATTGTCACAGGAATACTCACCGGGCCCCAATCCTGCCGCAGAGAAACATTTCACACCCTTTGGCTGTCACTGTTTTATCCATTTTTCTCTTATCCATTATGATATACACTGATTCTGTGTACCATATGAGATGCACAGTGACTATTCTCCATAATCTACACATAGGCTGCTAATCCCTATAACGTACACAGGGGCTGCTGTTCTCTGTAATATACACAGGGGCTGCTAATCCCTATAACGTACACAGGGGCTGCTGTTCTCTGTAATATACACAGGGGCTGCTAATCCCTATGTACACAGAGGCTGCTGTTCTCTATAATATACACGGGGGCTGCTAATCCCTGTAATATACACAGGGGCTGTTATTGCCTGTAACATGTATCGGAATGTCACCAGTTCAGTTCCCCCCACCGCCTGTGACAACAGAACCTGCTCAGGGTGGAATGAAACCCCACAGCTGCTGGTTCAAGACCGGACACGTCTGGGGGGGGGGGTCCGTGCTGTACCGAGAAATCATTTCATCCCGCTTGTTCCCGACATCATGTGCGGCCCCTGTTGTTCTCCAGCTCAGTACTCGGTTCCAATACACTCCAGGATGCTCGTGTACTAACAGAACGCTGGGCGCAGTGTCTGTACTGTCAGCGGTGTCTCCTCTGACCGACTTGCCCTCCCTCTCATCACTGTCCTTGTATGACTGCCCACTGCCGGCTCGGGACTGTGCAGTCAGCAGATCTTGAGGTGACATTGAGTCCCAGCGATGTGGAGAATTACAGGAGACGGTCACTCTCCAGAGAATGTTCAGGGATGGTTTGTGAAGCAGCAGCTAATGTCTCAGTAAAACCCCTGCAAGTGGGGACAATCTTTTTTTTATAATCTCCATCAAATATCATAGAAGAAAAAACGTCTATCTACCTATATTTTTCCATATAAATCTTTTATCTATGTATAAAATTCTGTAGCCTTCCTGGTTGTCATGATTTAGTACTGAAGTGTCAGCCGTGGCTCAGTGGGGAGCCTTCTTGCCTCTGAGCCAGAAGGTCGTGAGTTCAAGTCCCACTCCAGAGACTTGAGGGCATAATCCAGGCTGAGACTCCCAGTGCAGTACTGAGGGGGTGCTGCACTGTCGGAGGCGCCGACTTTCGGATGAGACATTAAACCGAGGCCCCGTCTGCCCTTTCGGGTGAACGCAAAAGATCCCACGGCCGCTATTTGAAGAAGAGCAGGGATGTTCTCCCCGATATTTATCACTAAAAACAGATGATCTGGTCATTATCTCATTGCTGTTTGTGGGATCTTGCTGTGCACAAATTGGCTGCTGCGTTTCCTACATTACAACAGTGACTACACTTCAAAAGTACTTCATTGGCTGCAAAGCGCTTTGGAACCTCCTGAGGTCATGAAAGGTGCTATAGAAATTTTCTTTTTTCTACTTTAATGACATCAGAATGACACTAATACCTGCCTTTGTTACTTTTAATAGGTAACACCGTATAGTGCTGCTATTCAGCCCTCCCACCACTCGCAGCTCTGTGCCACCCAGCTCGCTCACCATTTTGCCCTGTTACAAAAAACACAGCTAAAAGACATTGTGTTTTCTCTGGCTCCTGGGAGCAGAACCATGAGAGATTCACTAACAACATATTAAAAGTCTTGTGTGTAATGTGCACTTTTTGTAAAAGTCACACATACTTCCTCAAGCACATTCCCTGTTAGAGTTTGTTATTACATAGAATCAAAGAA
This sequence comes from Heptranchias perlo, assembly GCF_035084215.1. Lineage (NCBI taxonomy): Eukaryota > Metazoa > Chordata > Chondrichthyes > Hexanchiformes > Hexanchidae > Heptranchias > Heptranchias perlo. The sequence goes on from NC_090352.1 coordinate 39,269,176, forward strand.
TTACATAGAATTTACAGCACAAAAACAGGCCATTCGGCCCCACTGGTCTATGCTGGTATTTATGCTCCACACGAGCCTCCTCCCTCCCTACTTCATCTCATCCTATCAGCATATCCTTCTATTCCTTTCTCCCTCATGTGTTTATCCAGCTTCCCCTTAAATGGATCTACACTATTCGCCTCAACTACTCCTTGTAGTAGCGAGTTCCACATTCTATCTTATATTTCTGACCTCTAGTTCTGGTCTCCCCGGCAAATGGAAACATTTTCTCTACGTCTACCCTATCAAACCCTTTCATAATCTTAAAAACCTCTATCAGGTCACCCCTCAGCCTTCTCTTTTCTGGAGAAAAGAGCCCCAGCCTGCAATAAAACAGGATACCCTCTGAATCACCATGGGAGATTCACTAGTAATATATTGGGAGTCTTGCATACAGTGCATACTTCCTGTAACACCCCCATGTCACTGTATCATTGTCAAATTTATTATAATCAGCACAAATTTATTCTAACGTAAACAAACGTGCTGGGAAAATTAATTCTAACACAACCAATTGGATCATCGTTCCCATCTCTTGACTCCCAGCCCCGGTCCTGCTGATACTGTAGGCCTTGACTTTCACTATCTCATAGACTGTAGCAAATTATGGAAAGTAACAAAACAAATGAAAAAGAATTGAACAGCCCAATTATTTCTACAATGATTCCAAGGTCTTTGCCTCTGTCTCTGTCTCATTCAATCTCTTGTCTCTCTCTCTCACTTTGTGTGTGTGTCTCTCTCTCTCTTCCCCATCTCACTCACTCTACCTCTCCGTCCCATGTTCCCGCACATAATCCGCTCCTGTTTTTATGGTTGACCTTATATTAAACAAAACCCTTCAATCTGTTAGTCTCGGGGGGATATCCATCTCTCCTCCGCATCCAGACGTCACACAGACAGGCCTGAAGTTGTGGCTCGTAACTCAGGATTTACTGCTAATTGTAGGGTAGCTTTGTCTGGATCTTGGCTCTGGGCCTCAAACCTTCAGCTCTAATATTTACTGAGGGCTCTGACTGTCAGATGCAGGCTGTGAGCTGACTCCCCGACTCCTGTGCAGAGTTATTAACGAACGTTTCAGGAAAAGAAGGGGGACATTCAGCCCCTCGAACCTGTTCAGCCATTCAATCAGATAATGGCTGATCTGTACCTCAACTCCATTTTCATGCCGTTGCTCCATATCCCTCGATACCCTCACCCAACAAAACTCTATCAATCTCAGTCTTGAAATTTTCACTTGATCCCCAGCATCTACAGCCTTTTGGGGGGGAAAGTGTTTATATTTGAACAGGATCAGATTTGGATGGATGTGATGCCTCCCACGGTCGTATAGCCTGGCTGCCACTCACTGTCTGGGGCTCACACATGTGGAGAATGGGAAGTATTAAAGTGCGACTGAAGTCTGCGCACCTTGGGGAAAGGGGGGAAGAAATACATTTTGCCGTAAAAGGCATCACTGACTGACAGTGGGAAAGTTGCAGCAGTTCCCACTCTGTGACAGGCCACCGTGCAACAGTCCCACGCTCGATAAACCCATTCGCACAATCACCCCGGCCAAACTATCACACTTGTCCTGCCACGGTGCTGGCGGAGAGCAGAATCTGTGGCCAGTCGAGAGATCTCTACTTGGGGGAAGAGATCTCAACACAGGGTACCCAGCACCCGCAGGCATAGCTGTGGGCTGGCAGAGTTGGAGGGCACTCTCCGTCACTGGTTGGAGTTGGTTGGGGGAGCGGGGGTTGGATTATGCAGTCAGGCAGTGGCTGAATGTTCATCTGTGAGGAGATCGGAGGCAGCTGTGATTCATTCCGAGGTCTCCGACGGATACTGGGATAGCATCAGCCATGGCTGAGTGGGCAGCACGCTCGCTTTGGAGTCAGAAGGTCATGGGTTCAAGCCCCACTCCAGAGACTTGAGCCCATAATCTAGGCCCGACACACGCAGTGCCAGTACTGAGGGAGTGCTGCACTGTTGGAGGTGCCGTCTTTCAGATGATGTAAACCGAGGCCCCGCCTGTCCTCTCAGGTGGATGTAAAAGATCCCACGGCCACTATTGGAAGAAGAGCAGGGGAGTTCTCCCCAGTGTCCTGGGGCCCAATATTTATCACTCAACGAACATCACTAAAAACAGATTATCTGGTCATTATCACATTGCTGTTTGTGGGATCTTGCTGTGCACACATTAGCTGCCGCGTTTCCTACATTACAACAGTGACTACACTTCAAAAAGTACTTCATTGGCTGTAAAGCGCTTTGGGACGTCCTGAGGTGGTGAAAGGCGCTATAGAAATGCAAGTCCTTTCTTACTGTTTATTTTGATCCCTTGCTGTAGGATCTGGGGATGGAATCGACCTCATTGGATGATGTCCTGTGCAGATACGCCAGCTTCCGCAATCTGGTGGACCCCATTACCCACGACCTGATCATCAGCCTGGCTCGCTACATCCACTGCCCCAAACCGGTAAGGGCATTGCCCCTCTTTCTGTTCCCCAGTGACCAGTGACTTAGAAACATAGAAAATTTACGGCACAGAAGGAGGCCGTTCAGCCCATCACGTCCGTTCCAGCCGAGAAAGAGCCACCCAGCTCAATCCCACATTCCAGCACTTGGTCCGTAGCCCTGTAGGTTACAGCACTTCAAGCGCACATCTAAGTACTTTTTAAATGCGATGAGGGTTTCTGTCTCTACCACCCTCTCAGGCAGTGAGTTCCAGACCCCCATCACCCTCTGTTTCCTCAGCTCCCCTCTAATCCTTCTACCAATTACTTTAAATCTCTGCCCCCTGGTCACTGATCCCTCTGCTAAGGGAAATAGGTCCTCCCTATCCACTCTATCTAGGCCCCTCATAATTTTGTACACCTCAATTAAATCTGTACTCAGCCTCCTCTGTTCCAAAGAAAACAACCCCAGCCTATCCAATCTTTCCTCACAACTAAAATTCTCCAGTCCTGACAACATCCTCATAAATCTCCTCTGCACCCTCTCGAGTGCAATTACATCCTTCCTGTAATGTGGTGACCAGAACTGTACTCAGTACTCAAGCTGTGACCTAACTAGTGTTTTATACAGTTCTAGAATAACCTCCCTGCTCTTACATTCTGTGCCTCGGCTAATAAAGGAAAGTATCGCATATGCCTTTTTAACCACCTTATCTACCTGTCCTGCTACCTTCAGGGATCTGTGGACATGCACTCCAAGGTCCCTCTGTTCCTCTACACTTCTCAGTATCCCCCCATTTATTGTGTATTCCCTTGCCTTATTTGCCCTCCTCAAATGCATTGCCTCACACTTCTCCTGATTGAATTCCATTTGCCACTTTTCTGCCCACCTGACCAGTCCATTGATATCTTCCTGCAGTCTACAGCTTTCCTCCTCACTATCAACCACACGGCCAATTTTTGTATCATCTGCAAACTTCTTAAATCAAGCCCCCTACATTTAAGTATAAATCATTAATATAAACCACAAAAAGCAAGGGACCCAGTACTGAGCCCTGCGGAACCGCACTGGAAACAGCCTTCCAGTCACAAAAACACCCATCGACCATTACCCTTTGCTTCCTGCCACTGAGCCAATTTTGGATCCAACTTGCCACTTTACTTGGATCCCATGGGCTTTTACTTTTTTGACCAGTCTGCCACGTGGGACCTTGTCAAAAGCCTTGCTAAAATCCACGTACACTACATCAAACGCACTACCCTCATTGACCCTGCTCGTTACCTCCTCAAAAAATTCAATCAAGTTAGTCAGACATGACCTTCCCTGAACAAATCCATGCTTACTGTCCTTGATTAATCCGTGCCTTTCTAAATCCTGTCCCTCAGAATAGATTCCAATAATTTGCCCACCACCGAGGTTAGACTGACTGGCCTATAATTACTCGGTCTATCTCTTTCTCCCTTTTTAAACAACAGTACAACGCTAGCAGTCCTCCAATCCTCTGGCACCACGCCTGTAGCCAGGGAGGATCGGAAAATGATGGCCAGAGCCTCCGCTATTTCCTCCCTTGCTTCTCTTAACAGCCTGGGATACATTTCATCCGGGCCTGGCCATTTATCTACTTTCAAAGATGCTAAACCCCTTAATACTTCCTCTCTCATTGTTTATCTCATCCAATATTTCACACTCCTCCTCCTTAACTACAATCTCTGCATCGTCCCCCTCTTTTGTGAAGACAGACGCAAAGTATTCATTAAGGTCCCAGGTCCCAAAGGTTCAGGGTGTCGTTGCCAAGGACTCTGGGGCTGAGCTGACAGATGCTTCCCGTCGGTTGACTGGGGGGCGGGAGACAGTCTGTGGCGTGTGTGCCGTCTGTACTGAGGCTCATCGGCCATGGGGGGAGGTCTGGGTCCAGGAATGGGAGCCGCGATCACGGATCGCGGCTCCCATTCCTGGACCCAGACCTCCCCCCATGGCCGATGAGCCTCAGTACAGACGGCTGTTTGAAAGCTGGTGGGAGGATGCTGGTGCCCCAGGTCTATATCGTCTAGTGGGTGTAATGGGGTCATGAGTCTCCATGTTTCTCTCCTCTGCCTGTTCCCTTCTCTGTAAGAGCTAGTATATCAATACATTAACTGTAAATGGGTGGAAAAGACATCTCTCTCTCTCTCTCTCTCTCTCTCTGTCTCTCTCTTTCTCTGCACCTCTATCTTTTTCTCACTGACTATTCCTCTCTGTGCCTATTTATCTCTCTCTCTTTGACTGTTTCTCTCTCACCGGTATTTATTGCCCATCCCTAATTGCCCTTGAGAAGGTGGTGGTGAGCCGCCTTCTTGAACCGCTGCAGTCCGTGTGGTGAAGGTTCTCCCACAGTGCTGTTAGGAAGGGAGTTCCAGGATTTTGACCCAGCGACGATGAAGGAACGGCGATATATTTCCAAGTCGGGATGGTGTGTGACTTGGAGGGGAACGTGCAGGTGGTGGTGTTCCCATGTACCTGCTGCTCTTGGCCTTCTAGGTGGTAGAGGTCGCGGGTTTGGCAGATGCTGTTGAAGAAGCCTTGGCGAGTTGCTGCAGTGCATCCTAGATCTTTAGAAACCACTGCCTGAAAATTGTTTATTTCAGAGCCACGCTAGTAGAATTTATTTCTGTGGGACAGACATGGTGAGCCTGCTCTAAAGCCTCTTAAAGTCGATTGAAATATTCCTCCACACTGTCTTGTTAAAGCAAGACCTCAAACGAGAAGCTTTCATTGAAATATGTGGGCCGATGGTAGAAACAGATCCTGATTTAATTAGCTGCACTGTATAATTCAGATTAACCAGCAAGTCCTTGTACCTTGTTGAGATGTTAATTACATTTTTCTTGGCCTCTGTCCTCGTGAATCTTATTGTATTCACAGGAACTCGGCTGCAGAAATATTGGCTTCCCTCCCCTCTAGTGCATTTTTGATTTGCCCTTTGCTGCTCTCCTGACCTAGTGTACCCCTTCCCTGGGCAAGGAGGGCAGTGGGCAGTTTGCCCCTTGAGGCTCTGTCACTGACGTTTCTTTTTTAGCTCAGTCAAGAGCATTCGCTGGGACCCCGCCCCCCCCCATAGCATGCGTCCCTCCCTCCTGTGGGAATACCCTCGGGATTGCACTCTAGTCTCTGAGTCAGAAGTTCGTGGGTTCGAGCCCCACTCCGGAGATTTGAGCCCATAATCCAGGTTGTCACTCCCCTGGTGCAGTACTGAGGGAGTGTAGCACTGTCGGAGGTGCCGTCTTTCAGATGAGACGTTAAACCTAGATCTCTTATATGATAAGTGTTAAGGGGTTAAATTATGGGGACAGGTTGCGTAAACTTGGTTTGTATTCCCCTGAGTTTTGAAGGTTGAGAGGTGATCTAATCGAGGTGTTTAAAAGGATTTGGTAGCGTAGATAGAGAGAAACTATTTCATCTGGTGGGGGGAGTCCAGAACAAGGGGGCATAACCTTAAAATTAGAGCCAGGCCGTTCAGGGGTGATGTCAGGAAGCACTTCTTCACACAAAGGGGAGTGGGAATCTGGAACTCTCTCCCCAAAAAGGCTGTGGATGCTGGGGATCAATTGGAGCTTTCGAGATCGAGGTCAATAGATTTTTGTTGGGTAAGGGCATCGAGGGATTGGAGCAAGACAGAGTTGAGGAACAAATCAGCCATGATCTAGTTGAATGGCAGATCAGAATCGAAGGGCTGAATGGCCTCCTCCTGTCCCTATGAAATGATCTAGTCACTATTTGAAGAAGAGTAGGGAGTTCTGCTGGTGTCCTGACCAACATTCCTCCCTCAATCAAAATGCAAGAACAGATCACTGATTTATCTCAGTGCTGTGGGATCTTACTGTGAGCAAAATGGCTGCTGCATTTACCTACATAACAAGAGGTGCTGCACTTCAAAGTAATTCATTATATGGGAAGGGTTCGGGGTGCTTGTTCAGAAATGTGATAGGGCAACTACAAAATGCAGCTCCAATTTCTTAAGAAATATTAAAATCAGCTTAATGAACGAAATCTCTCTTCCATCGCGCTGTGTCCCAGCTTGAACATGTGACAGAGTTGCTGCCAGGTGGGGTTTGGAGCGATCTCTCGTTCTGAGCTGCACATTACTTGGAGTGTCTGAGTTCAGAGCCCAAGAGGCCACCGATGGGGTAAAGTGCTGCACTTAAACTACTCAGTGTTTGGCCAGTAGCCAGTGATATAATAAAATGATTTATGTGGAAACTCTCAGTGCTGTACATGAAGGAGACAGAGAGAGGGAGAGAGAGAGAGAGAGAGACAGACAGAGAGAGAGACAGAGACAGAGCGACAGAGAGAGAGACAGAGACAGAGACAGAGCGACAGAGAGAGAGAGAGACCCAGGGCCAAAAAACCTCATCTCCTTAAGTGGATTGAGCATTTGCTGTGATTAAATTCTCAAGTGGAAAAGTCTTTTTAATCTGAAATATTTTGATTTAAATCTTGTAACCAGCTCGGGCTGCAGTAATGTTTATCTAGATCACAACAGTGATCTCAGTTCATTGGCTATGAAGTGCATTGAGGATGTGATTGGGTTCAGTATCTATGACTCAGTATCAGTACTGTTTCATTCCCTCTCTCGGCATCAACATGTCAGGCAAACAGTGACCAGCAGGTAGAATTGAATCTCTCCGTCCCCACACGGATGCACACGCACAGACACAGGCGCACACGCACACGCACACGCACAGACACACACAGGCAGAGTAAAGAAAAACACGCACAGACCTACATACACAGATGCAGACACACAGAGACACACAATGCCTCATTTTAAGTCGTGTAAATAAAGTGCAGAATTGTAAATTGATGAGCAGATTAGTGATGACTATGACCTTCCTTTGACCCCTGCTAGTAATCCCCCTGAGTACTGAGTAATCTCCTGGAACGTACGGACCTCTGCCTCATCCCTCACGCCCTGGGAGAGTCGGAGAAACAGACCGATCCCCAGAGCTAAACATTAACATACATTCCTGAGCAGCTGCATCAGCAGCCGAGAAATACAGGAATCGCGGCCGGCTGGAGGCCACGATCGAGGTGTCTGATCCCTTTCTCCAGGTATTTCCAGCTCTCCCTAGCCTGGGTGGAGCTGGCAATCCTGAGCCTGTCCCATTCATCCCACCTGCCTCAACCCTGGAGAGTCACTGGGACACGCAGCCCAAGGTGAAAGTGGAGAGGGCAGCGCAGGGCCCGGGAGAGAGAGCAGGGCCCGGGAGAGAGAGCATGGAGAGAGCGCAGGGCCCGGGGGGGAGAGCAGGGCCCGGGAGGGAGAGAGCGCAGGGCCCGGGGGGGAAGAGAGAGAGCGCAGGGCCCGGGGGGGGAGAGAGCGCAGGGCCCGGGAGAGAGAGCATGGAGAGAGCGCAGGGCCCGGGGGGGAGAGCAGGGCCCGGGAGGGAGAGAGCGCAGGGCCCGGGGGGGAAGAGAGAGAGCGCAGGGCCCGGGGGGGGAGAGAGCGCAGGGCCCGGGAGAGAGAGCATGGAGAGAGCGCAGGGCCCGGGGGGGAGAGCAGGGCCCGGGAGGGAGAGAGCGCAGGGCCCGGGGGGGAAGAGAGAGAGCGCAGGGCCCGGGGGGGAGAGAGAGAGCGCAGGGCCCGGGAGGGAGAGAGAGAGCGCAGGGCCCGGGAGAGAGAGAGAGAGCGCAGGGCCCGGGAGAGAGAGAGAGAGCGCAGGGCCCGGGAGAGAGAGAGAGAGAGAGAGAGCGCAGGGCCCGGGAGAGAGAGAGAGAGAGCGCAGGGCCCGGGAGAGAGAGAGAGAGAGAGCGCAGGGCCCGGGAGAGAGAGAGAGAGCGCAGGGCCCGGGAGGGAGAGAGAGAGCGCAGGGCCCGGGGGGGAGAGAGAGAGCGCAGGGCCCGGGAGAGAGAGAGAGAGAGAGAGCGCAGGGCCCGGGGGGGAGAGAGAGAGCGCAGGGCCCGGGAGAGAGAGAGAGAGAGAGAGAGCGCAGGGCCCGGGAGAGAGAGAGAGAGCGCAGGGCCCGGGAGAGAGAGAGAGAGCGCAGGGCCCGGGAGAGAGAGAGAGAGCGCAGGGCCCGGGAGAGAGAGAGAGAGAGAGAGAGAGAGAGAGCGCAGGGCCCGGGAGAGAGAGAGAGAGCGCAGGGCCCGGGAGAGAGAGAGAGAGAGAGAGAGAGAGCGCAGGGCCTGGGAGGGAGAGAGAGGGAGAGAGAGAGAGAGCGCAGGGCCCGGGAGAGAGAGAGAGAGAGGGAGAGAGAGAGAGAGCGCAGGGCCCGGGAGAGAGAGAGAGCGCAGGGCCCGGGAGAGAGAGAGAGAGAGTGCAGGGCCCGGGAGAGAGAGAGAGGGAGAGAGAGAGAGAGAGCGCAGGGCCCGGGAGGGAGAGAGAGAGAGAGAGCGCAGGGCCCGGGAGAGAGAGAGAGGGAGAGAGAGAGAGAGCGCAGGGCCCGGGAGAGAGAGCGAGAGCGCAGGGCCCGGGAGAGAGCGAGAGCGCAGGGCCCGGGAGAGAGAGAGAGAGCGCAGGGCCCGGGAGAGAGAGAGAGAGAGAGCGCAGGGCCCGGGAGAGAGAGAGAGAGCGCAGGGCCCGGGAGAGAGAGAGAGAGAGAGAGAGAGCGCAGGGCCCGGGAGAGAGAGAGAGAGCGCAGGGCCCGGGAGAGAGAGAGAGAGAGAGCGCAGGGCCCGGGAGAGAGAGAGAGAGCGCAGGGCCCGGGAGAGAGAGAGAGAGAGAGAGAGCGCAGGGCCCGGGAGAGAGAGAGAGAGCGCAGGGCCCGGGAGAGAGAGAGAGAGCGCAGGGCCCGGGAGAGAGAGAGAGAGAGAGCGCAGGGCCCGGGAGAGAGAGAGAGAGAGAGAGAGAGCGCAGGGCCCGGGAGAGAGAGAGAGAGCGCAGGGCCCGGGAGAGAGAGAGAGAGAGAGCGCAGGGCCCGGGAGAGAGAGAGAGAGCGCAGGGCCCGGGAGAGAGAGAGAGAGAGAGAGAGCGCAGGGCCCGGGAGAGAGAGAGAGAGCGCAGGGCCCGGGAGAGAGAGAGAGAGAGAGAGCGCAGGGCCCGGGAGAGAGAGAGAGAGAGCGCAGGGCCCGGGAGAGAGAGAGAGAGAGAGAGAGCGCAGGGCCCGGGAGAGAGAGAGAGAGAGAGAGAGAGCGCAGGGCCCGGGGGGGAGAGAGCGCAGGGCCCGGGAGAGAGAGAGAGAGCGCAGGGCCCGGGAGAGAGAGAGAGAGCGCAGGGCCCGAGAGAGAGAGAGAGAGCGCAGGGCCCAGGAGAGAGAGAGAGAGCGCAGGGCCCGGGAGAGAGAGAGAGAGAGAGCGCAGGGCCCGGGAGAGAGAGAGAGAGAGAGAGAGAGAGAGCGCAGGGCCCGGGAGAGAGAGAGAGAGCGCGCAGGGCCCGGGAGAGAGAGAGAGAGCGCAGGGCCCGGGAGAGAGAGAGAGAGAGCGCAGGGCCCGGGAGAGAGAGAGAGAGAGAGAGAGCGCAGGGCCCGGGAGAGAGAGAGAGAGAGAGAGAGAGCGCAGGGCCCGGGAGAGAGAGAGAGAGAGAGAGAGAGAGCGCAGGGCCCGGGAGGGAGAGAGAGAGCGCAGGGCCCGGGAGAGAGAGCGTGCAGAGAGTGCAGGACCCGGGGGGAGGCAGGGCCCGGGAGAGTGAGAGCGCAGGGCCCAGGAGACAGCTCCCGCTGTGGTTGAGGAAAATGCCAAGCTGTAGGCCCTGTGTTCGCACCCTGTCCCTGTAAAAAGAAAGAACGAACTTGCATTTATACAGCGCCTTTCACAACCTCAGGACGTCCCAAAGCGCTTTACAGCCAATGAAATACTCTTGAGGTGTTGTAATGCAGGAAATGTGGCAGCCAATTTGCACACAGGAAGATCCCACAAACAGCAATGTGATAATGAGCAGATAATCTGTTTTAGGTGTTGGTTGAGGGATAAATATTGGCCCAGGACACCGGGGAGAACTCCCCTGCTCTTCTTCCAATAGCGGCCATGGGATCGTTTTCATCCACCCGAGAGGGCAGACGGGGCCTCGGTTTAATGTCTCATCCAAAAGGCGGCACCTCCGACAGTGCAGCACTCCCTCAGTACTGACCCTCCGACAGTGCAGCACTCCCTCAGTACTGACCCTCCGACAGTGCAGCACTCCCTCAGCCTGGATTATGTGCTCCAGTGTTTGGAGGTGGGGGTTGGTGAGGTGAGGAGGTGGGAGGGGCTGAAATTGCTGAAATTCCTCATTTGCTGCTGTTGGGGAATCAAACTGGAAATATCAGAAACGAATGAAACCCCTTCCTGTGACCGCACTGGGATCGTGGTACGAGAAATAAACTCTCTCATTACTGACTGATCTCGGGCAGCTCCAGTCCGCATGGGCTGGGAAAATTACATCGCAGTTTAATGCAATATGAACCTGATTCAATTTTCCCCCATCTGCATGATTCAAACTGAAGGGCTTCATTGGTCTTTACTCATTCAGCAACACCTCGATTTTTAAAATTCTCATCCTCATGATCAAATCCCTGGAATTCCCTCCCTAAACCTCTCCGCCTCTCTCTCCTCCTTTAAGACACTCCTTAAAACTTACCTCTTTGACCAAGCTTTTGGTCACCTGTCCTAATATCTCCTTATGTGGCTCGGTATCAAATTTTGTTTGATAATCGCTCCTGTGAAGCATCATGGGACATTTTACTACGTTAAAGGCGCTATATAAATGCAAGCTGTTGTTATGTAACTGTACAGAGTCCCTGTTTATTCAGGGTGAGGGTCACTCACTGTGTAACTGTACAGAGTCCCTGTTTATTCAGGGTGAGGGTCACTCACTGTGTAACTGTACAGAGTCCCTGTTTATTCAGGGTGAGGGTCACTCACTGTGTAACTGTACAGAGTCCCTGTTTATTCAGGGTGAGGGTCACTCACTGTGTAACTGTACAGAGTCCCTGTTTATTCAGGGTGAGGGTCACTCACTGTGTAACTGTACAGAGTCCCTGTTTATTCAGGGTGAGGGTCACTCACTGTGTAACTGTACAGAGTCCCTGTTTATTCAGGGTGAGGGTCACTCACTGTGTAACTGTACAGAGTCCCTGTTTATTCAGGGTGAGGGTCACTCACTGTGTAACTGTACAGAGTCCCTGTTTATTCAGGGTGAGGGTCACTCACTGTGTATCTGGACAGAGTCCCTGTTTATTCAGGGTGAGGGTCACTCACTGTGTAACTGGACAGAGTCCCTGTTTATTCAGGGTGAGGGTCACTCACTGTGTAACTGTACAGAGTCCCTGTTCATTCAGGGTGAGGGTCACTCACTGTGTAACTGTACAGAGTCCCTGTTTATTCAGGGTGAGGGTCACTCACTGTGTAACTGTACAGAGTCCCTGTTTATTCAGGGTGAGGGTCACTCACTGTGTATCTGTACAGAGTCCCTGTTTATTCAGGGTGAGGGTCACTCACTGTGTAACTGTACAGAGTCCCTGTTTATTCAGGGTGAGGGTCACTCACTGTGTAACTGTACAGAGTCCCTGTTTATTCAGGGTGAGGGTCACTCACTGTGTAACTGTACAGAGTCCCTGTTTATTCAGGGTGAGGGTCACTCACTGTGTAACTGTACAGAGTCCCTGTTTATTCAGGGTGAGGGTCACTCACTGTGTAACTGTACAGAGTCACTGTTTATTCAGGGTGAGGGTCACTCACTGTGTAACTGTACAGAGTCACTGTTTATTCAGGGTGAGGGTCACTCACTGTGTAACTGTACAGAGTCTCTGTTTATTCAGGGTGAGGGTCACTCTCTGTGTAACTGTACAGAGTCACTGTTTATTCAGGGTGAGGGTCACTCACTGTGTAACTGTACAGAGTCACTGTTTATTCAGGGTGAGGGTCACTCACTGTAACTGTACAGAGTCCCTGTTTATTCAGGGTGAGGGTCACTCCCAGTGTAACTGTACAGAGTCCCTGTTTATTCAGGGTGAGGGTCACTCACTGTGTAACTGTACAGAGTCCCTGTTTATTCAGGGTGAGGGTCACTCACTGTGTAACTGTACAGAGTCCCTGTTTATTCAGGGTGAGGGTCACTCACTGTGTAACTGTACAGAGTCCCTGTTTATTCAGGGTGAGGGTCACTCACTGTGTAACTGTACAGAGTCCCTGTTTATTCAGGGTGAGGGTCACTCACTGTGTAACTGTACAGAGTCCCTGTTTATTCAGGGTGAGGGTCACTCACTGTGTAACTGTACAGAGTCACTGTTTATTCAGGGTGAGGGTCACTCACTGTGTAACTGTACAGAGTCCCTGTTTATTCAGGGTGAGGGTCACTCACTGTGTAACTGTACAGAGTCACTGTTTATTCAGGGTGAGGGTCACTCACTGTGTAACTGTACAGAGTCCCTGTTTATTCAGGGTGAGGGTCACTCACTGTGTAACTGTACAGAGTCCCTGTTTATTCAGGGTGAGGGTCACTCACTGTGTAACTGTACAGAGTCCCTGTTTATTCAGGGTGAGGGTCACTCACTGTGTAACTGTACAGAGTCACTGTTTATTCGGCTGGGAAAGAACTAATTACATTTGCTAATGTTGTATCACTGGTCAAATAAACAATTTCAGGCAAAGTGTTTTGAGAGAGAGGTTTAAGGCCTCCGAGGAAGACTGAGATCTGAAGAACATTATCGAGATGTCTGTTTAGACTCAAGTTGAAGGGAGGCGACCGCGATCTGCAATCAGCCAGCAGGCCCCAGGTCACCTCCTACTGTTATCAGCAAAGGATTTCTTAAATAAAGCAGAGCGGGATCGGGCCCGTGGGAGGGATCGGGGGCCCGTGGGAGGGATCGGGGCCCGGTGGGAGGGATGGGGGGCCCGTGGGAGGGATCGGGGGCCCGTGGGAGGGATCGGGCCCGGTGAGAGGGATCGGGGGGCCCGTGGGAGGGATGGGGGGCCCGTGGGAGGGATCGGGGGGCCCGTGGGAGGGATGGGGGGCCCGTGGGAGGGATGGGGGGCCCGTGGGAGGGATGGGGGGCCCGTGGGAGGGATCGGGGGGCCTGTGGGAGGGATCTCAGCACCTCCCAAGGTGAAAACCCAGGAAACGGCCAAACTCTGGCAGTTAAATAGCAGAGAACAGGTTTAGCAAACGAGGTTACATACTTTGCGGTTTCTAAACTGGAACAAAGGGACCCGGATCGTTGGTAGTTGAGCCGAGGGTGTTGCTCAGCAACACAGGCTTGCTGCTGATGCCATCATGTCACTGTGATGGGATGGGTGTGATCCCTGAGTTACTGACCAGAGCAACGGGAATCTGCTCTGTTTAATTTACACCCGATTCCACGTGATTGAAGCTTGCGTTGCCAGTGGTTTTATATCTTCAGGTCTCCCAGAGCTGAGGGACTTTAGTAATGTGGGGAGACTGGAGAAGCTGGGATCATTCTCCTTCGGGTTAAGGGGAGATTTAATAGATGTGTTCACAATTATGAAGGGTTTTGATGAAGTAAACAGGGAGAAACTGTTTCCACTGACAGGAGGGTCGGTCACCAGAGCCCTGGTTAGACCGCACCTGGAGTACTGTGTTCAGTTCTGGGCACCGCACCTTCGGAAGGATATATTGGCCTTGGAGGGAGTGCAGCGTAGATTTACTAGAATGATACCTGGACTCCAAAGGTTAAATTACGAGGAGAGATTACACAGACTAGGGTTGTATTCCCTGGAATTTAGAAGATTAAGGGGTGATTTGATCGAAGTTTTCAAGTTATTAAGGGGAACTGATAGGGTAGATAGAGAGAAACTATTTCCGCTGGTTGGGGAGTCTAGGACGCGAGGACATAGCCTAAAAATTAGAGCCTGGACTTTCAGGAGTGAAGTTAGGAAACACTTCTGCACACAAAGGGTGGCAGAAGTTTGGAAAAATCTTCCGCAAAAGGCAGTTGATGCTAGCTGATTTGTTAATTTTAAATCTGAGATTGATAGATTTGTGTTAACCAAAGATATTAAGGGATATGGGGCTAAGGCGGGTATATGGAGTTAGATCACAGATCAGCCATGATCTCATTGAATGGCGGAACAGGCTCGAGGGGCTGAATGGCCTCCTCCTGTTCCTATGTTCCTAACCAGAGGATGAGGAGAATTTTTTTTACGCGGTGAGTTGTTATGATCTGGAATGCGCTGCCTGAAAGGGCGGTGGAAGCAGATTCAATGGCTACTTAGAAAAGGGAATTGGATAAATACTTGAAGGGAAAAAATTTGCAGGACTATGGGGAAAGAGCAGGGGAATGGGCCGAATTGGATAGCTCTTTCAAAGGGTCGGCACAGGCACGATGGGCTGAATGGCCTCCTCCTGTTCTGTAAGATTCTATAAACTACACTGTCCTCCCACAGTACAGGCTTCTCAATACTGTCTGGGAAAGGGCAGGGCGGGTGAGGAGGAGACAGGACGTCCTGTAGCCCAAGGAGACTGGGAGTCTGGTCTCCCACTGCATCCTCACTTGGTCAGGTTAAAACAGAGACCTGGACAGTTCTTGGACTTTATTAACACCTCTCAAAACGCTGCACACTCACCAAATGCCTCTGAAATGCAGTCACTATCGTTACTTGGGCAAACGCAGCAGCCAACTTGCGCACAGCAAGATCCCACAAACAGCAAATGAGGTGAATAACCAGTTAATCTGGGTTTTTTTTTTAACCTTGAACCCAGCTGAGGGATAAAATATTGGCTTCGGACATTGGAGAGATCTCCCCTGCTCTTTTTCGAAATAGTGGCTTTGGGATCTTTTTCGTCCACCTGAGAGGGTGGGAAGGAACAATGGTTTAACATCTCATCCGACAGAGGGCACCTCCGACAGTGCAGCGCTCCCTCAGCACTGCCCCTCCGACAGTGCAGCGCTCCCTCAGTACTGACCCTCCGACAGTGCGGCGCTCCCTCAGCACTGACCCTCCGAAAGTGCGGCGCTCCCTCAGTACTGCCCCTCCGACAGTGCGGTGCTCCCTCAGTACTGCCCCTCCGACAGTGCAGTGCTCCCTCAGTACTGCCCCTCCGACAGTGCAGTGCTCCCTCAGTACTGACCCTCCGACAGTGCAGCGCTCCCTCAGTACTGACCCTCCGACAGTGCAGCGCTCCCTCAGTGCTGGCACCACGAGTGTCAGCCTGGATTATGGGCTTTGGAGTGAGGTTTGAACCCATGAACCTTCTGACTCAGAAGCAGGAGTGCTACCCACTGAGCCACGGCTAATGATTAAAACCCAGTCACAGAATAACACTGTGCTCAAACTTTACACAGAATTTACAGCACAGAAACAGGCCATTCGGCCCCACTGGTCCATGCCTGGTGTTTATGCTCCACACGAGCCTCCTCCCTCCCTACTTCATCTCACCCTATCAGCATATCCTTCTATTCCTTTCTCCCTCATGTGTTTATCCAGCTTCCCCTTAAATGTATCTACACTATTCACCTCAACTACTCCTTGTGGGAGTGAGTTCCACATTCTCACCACTCTCTGGGTAAAGAAGTTTCTCCTGAATTCCCGATTGGATTCATTGGTGACTATTTTATATTTATGACCTCTAGTTTTGATTTCCCCACGAGTGGAAACATTTTCTCTATGTCTACTCTATCAAAACCTTCTATTATCTTAAAGACCTCTATCAGGTCACCCCTCGGTCTTCTCTTTTCTGGAGAAAAAAGCCCCAGCCTGTTCAGTCTTTCATGGTTGTTTTAACCTCTCAGTTCTGGTATCATCCTGGTAAATCTTTTTTGCACCTTCTCCAGTGCCTCCAGAACTTTTTAATATAAATGACCGCAGCGTATATCAGAGACTGGACTGATTGTGAGAGAGCCCCTAACTTTGACAGCAGGAATGGTGAGAAAGTTCTGAGCTGTGAAACTGATGAGGTTTTGAAATCTTTCAACAATTCCCTGGTGTTATTCCCAGCTGGTGGTTGGATAGATCTCTCTCTCTCTCTCTCTCTCTCCCTCCCTTGCCCGCTCGCTTTGTACTGTAGATAATAGTACACAGCGACTGTAGATTCATAACCCTTTAAGGTGCTTTCCCTCACATCAAACCAAAGGTCATATCCATCGAGATTTCTTATCATCAGTAACTGTGTCATGGCAACAAGGTCCTTGCAAGAGTTAACGTCCCTTCTTTATAGGACAAGATGTAGGCCTCACACCTGGCAGTTTTTACCGACTATTTATATAAAGGTTGTCCCCACTCCATTATTGATGAGATGATCTTCTTATTCGCCATCCATCTCACCGATCGCTGCTAATCTCCTCTTCCTGATTAATGAAGGGCCACTCTGCTCTCCAACTTTCCACTTCCTTGTTCAGCCCTGGCCTTCCCTCAAGCATTGTGCCAGGGGTGGGCACAGTCTCTCACGTGCCCCCTGGTATCCTGACCCAAGCGCTCACTCTTGGTGCCTGAGGCTAGACAACGGATATTCGACTGTGGAGGGAATCACATCTGAGCCAGCTGGAGTCGCTGGGAGCAGGAACTCTGGCCGATTTTTCCCCTCTGAATAAATTCCATTGAGAATAATAATGAATGAATGAATTAACACTTCCAATCAGGAGTTCCAGGAGTGGGAGAATGTTCTGTTTGAACAGGTCCTAGTTTGGCCTCAGTGGGTGACGTCTTTGGGATGAGATGTTAACCGGTTAGGTGAGGTGGACGTATTCTTCGAAGAAGAGCAGGGGGTTCACCCGGTGTCCTGGGCCAACGTTCCACCTTCAACTAAACATCACCAAAACCAGTTCATTTGTCTCTCTGCTGTTTGTGGGATCTTCCTGTCCAAATTGACCTCTGTGTTTGCCTAAAAAACGTTTCAAAAGTAATTTATCGGATGTGAAGGATTTTGGGATGTCCCAAGGACATGAAAGATAAATGTTCTCTCATTAACTTGTTTGGAACATAGGAGCAGGAGGAGGCCATTCAGCCCCTCGAGCCTGTTCTGCCATTCAATCAGACCACGGCTGATCTGTGACCTAACTCCTTTCACCCTCCTTTGCTCCGTATCCCTCGATACCCAACAAAACTCTGTCGATCTCAGTTTTGAAAGCTCCAATTGACCCCCAGCATCCACAGCTTTCTGGGGGAGAGAGTTCCAGATTCCCACTCCCCTTTGTGTGAAGAAGTGCTTCCTGACATCACCCCTGAACGGCCTGGCTCTAATTTTAAGGTTCTGCCCCCTTGTTCTGGACTCCCCCCACCAGAGGAAATAGTTTCTCTCTATCTACCCTATCAAATCTTTTTATAATTTTAAACACCTCAATTAGATCACCCCTTAATCTTCTAAACTCGAGGGAATACAAGCCAAGTTTATGTCCTCGTAATTTAACCCTTTAAGCCCCGGTCAGCTGGGCAGCACTCTCACCTCTGAGTCAGAAGGCCCTGGGTTCAAGTCCCACTCCAGAGACTTGAACACGTAATCTAGGCTGACACTTCAGTGCCAGTACTGAGGGAGTGCTGCACTGTCGGAGGTGCCGTCTTTCGGATGAGATGTTAAACCGAGGCCCCATCGGCCCTCTCGGGTGGATGTAAAAGATCCCGTGGCCACTATTTTGAAGAAGAGCAGGGGAGTTCTCCCTGGTGTCCTGGCCGATATTTATCCCTCAATCAACATAAAACAGATTATCTGGTCATTTATCTCATGACTGTTTCTGGGATCTTGCTGTGCACAAATTGGCTGCTGCATTTCCTACATTACAACAGTGACTACACTTCAAAAAGTACTTCGTTAGCTGTAAAGCTCTTTGGGCCATCCTGAGGTTGTGAAAATCGCTATAGATGTGCAAGTCTTTCTTTCTATCACTCTGGTAAATTCCACAGCTCTCCTCCTTTGGCACAGCAACTAATCAGTTTTATCAGCTCCCCCCCCAAGGAGAATAAAGTCTAGATCCTTTCAGTTACGATTCCTGCCCGTCCTCTGAGACACTGAACAGCCAATGCCCTTCCATCCCGCAGGATGCTCCCAGTCCCGTCCCAACAGTTCCACAGACTCTACGTTGACAGTAGTTAAGCTGCTCCCTTGTTGACTATTGGACCGTGTGATTGTTTTCAGGACGGAGACTCGGTCAGAGGCATGGAGAAGGTTTGCAGGCAGCTGACGTATCACCTCAGCCCACACTCGCAGTGGAGACGTCCAGGCCTCATGAAAAGGAAGCCCCATGCCTGGTAGGTCCCCCCAATCCGTCCCACCCACCTTCTCCCTGCATCACCCGACCCCACCTACCCACCTTCTCCCCAATCCCTCAATCCCACCTACCCACCTTCTCCCTGCATCACCCGACCCCACCTACCCACCTTCTCCCTGCATCACCCGACCCCACCTACCCACCTTCTCCCCGCATCACCCGACCCCACCTCCTCACCATCTCCCCAATCCCTCAATCCCACCTACTCACCTTCTCCTCAATCCCACCTACCCACCTTCTCCCCGCATCACCCGACCCCACCTACCCACCTTCTCCCTGCATCACCCGACCCCACCTACCCACCTTCTCCCCATATCCCTCAACCCCACCTCCTCACCATCTCCCCAATCCCTCAATCCCACCTACTCACCTTCTCCTCAATCCCACCTACCCACCTTCTCCCTGCATCACCCGACCCCACCTACCCACCTTCTCCCCATATCCCTCAACCCCACCTCCTCACCATCTCCCCAATCCCTCAATCCCACCTACTCACCTTCTCCTCAATCCCACCTACCCACCTTCTCCCCATATCCCTCAACCCCACCTACCCACCTTCTCCCCGATCCCTCAAACCCACCCACCCACTCTCTCCGTTACGCCCCACCCTCAGCATAAGTGTGTGAGGGAACAGGGGAGTGACCAATGTAATACCCATTTTTAATAAGGAAGTCAAAGCAAACATCTTTATTGAATCAATATGGCAAAAACTTGACGAATTTGTCATCCGTTTCATTGCTATTTGTTGGATCATGCTGTGTACAAAATGGTTGCCACATTTGCCTACATAATAAGAGTTCAAAGTCATTCATTGGATGTGATGCACTGTGTGATGTTCTTGAGATGTGAGTAGTTGTTTTATAAATGTGAATCTTTCTTTCCCTGCTTGTTCTGTTTGTTTAAAGTGGGAGATTTTCTCGGGCTGATTAATGCCGAGGGATTAAGGGTTCCTGCAGACAAATCTCCTTTAGCAGCACTGTGCCCAATGGTGAAATGAGTCAGAGCAGATCCTGGGCCGGGACCAGGCTGTCTCCTGACTGAGATTTGCTGTCAGTGGGTGACTCACGTTAGAAACATTCTGGGCACCGATCCTGAAGGTTTCTGCTGACTTGACGAGTGGAGCACTGTGGTGAACTTAACATTTTAAAAAATATTGGGTCCCTGGTTCAGCACGGTGATGGGTCCCTGGTTCAGCGCGGTGTTGGGTCTCTGGTTCAGCGCGGTGATGGGTCTCTGGTTCAGCGCGGTGTTGGGTCTCTGGTTCAGCGCGGTGATGGGTCTCTGGTTCAGCACGGTGATGGGTCTCTGGTTCAGCACGGTGATGGGTCTCTGGTTCAGCGCGGTGATGGGTCTCTGGTTCAGCGCGGTGATGGGTCTCTGGTTCAGCGCGGTGATGGGTCTCTGGTTCAGCGCGGTGATGGGTCTCTGGTTCAGCGCGGTGATGGGTCTCTGGTTCAGCGCGGTGATGGGTCTCTGGTTCAGCACGGTGATGGGTCTCTGGTTCAGCACGGTGATGGGTCTCTGGTTCAGCGCGGTGATGGGTCTCTGGTTCAGCGCGGTGATGGGTCTCTGGTTCAGCGCGGTGATGGGTCTCTGGTTCAGCGCGGTGATGGGTCTCTGGTTCAGCGCGGTGATGGGTCTCTGGTTCAGCACGGTGACGGGTCTCTGGTTCAGCACGGTGACGGGTCTCTGGTTCAGCGCGGTGATGGGTCTCTGGTTCAGCGCGGTGATGGGTCTCTGGTTCAGCACGGTGATGGGTCTCTGGTTCAGCACGGTGATGGGTCTCTGGTTCAGCGCGGTGATGGGTCTCTGGTTCAGCGCGGTGTTGGGTCTCTGGTTCAGCGCGGTGATGGGTCTCTGGTTCAGTGCGGTGTTGGGTCTCTGGCGCGGTGATGGGTCTCTGGTTCAGCGCGGTGATGGGTCTCTGGTTCAGTGCGGTGATGGGTCTCTGGTTCAGTGCGGTGATGGGTCTCTGGCGCGGTGATGGGTCTCTGGTTCAGCGCGGTGATGGGTCTCTGGCGCGGTGATGGGTCTCTGGTTCAGCGCGGTGATGGGTCTCTGGTTCAGCGCGGTGATGGGTCTCTGGTTCAGCGCGGTGATGGGTCTCTGGTTCAGCGCGGTGATGGGTCTCTGGTTCAGCGCGGTGTTGGGTCTCTGGTTCAGCGCGGTGATGGGTCTCTGGCGCGGTGATGGGTCTCTGGTTCAGCGCGGTGTTGGGTCTCTGGTTCAGCGCGGTGTTGGGTCTCTGGTTCAGCGCGGTGATGGGTCTCTGGTTCAGCGCGGTGATGGGTCTCTGGCGCGGTGATGGGTCTCTGGTTCAGCGCGGTGTTGGGTCTCTGGTTCAGCGCGGTGTTGGGTCTCTGGTTCAGCGCGGTGATGGGTCCCTGGTTCAGCGCGGTGATGGGTCCCTGGTTCAGCGCGGTGATGGGTCCCTGGTTCAGCGCGGTGTTGGGTCTCTGGTTCAGCGCGGTGATGGGTCTCTGGTTCAGCGCGGTGATGGGTCTCTGGTTCAGCGCGGTGATGGGTCTCTGGTTCAGCGCGGTGATGGGTCTCTGGTTCAGCACGGTGACGGGTCTCTGGTTCAGCACGGTGACGGGTCTCTGGTTCAGCGCGGTGACGGGTCTCTGGTTCAGTGCGGTGACGGGTCTCTGGTTCAGCGCGGTGTTGGGTCTCTGGTTCAGCGCGGTGATGGGTCTCTGGTTCAGCGCGGTGATGGGTCTCTGGTTCAGCGCGGTGATGGGTCTCTGGTTCAGCGCGGTGTTGGGTCTCTGGTTCAGTGCGGTGATGGGTCTCTGGTTCAGTGCGGTGTTGGGTCTCTGGCGCGGTGATGGGTCTCTGGTTCAGCGCGGTGTTGGGTCTCTGGTTCAGCGCGGTGTTGGGTCTCTGGCGCGGTGATGGGTCTCTGGTTCAGCGCGGTGATGGGTCTCTGGCGCGGTGATGGGTCTCTGGTTCAGCGCGGTGATGGGTCTCTGGCGCGGTGATGGGTCTCTGGTTCAGCACGGTGATGGGTCTCTGGCGCGGTGATGGGTCTCTGGTTCAGCGCGGTGTTGGGTCTCTGGCGCGGTGATGGGTCTCTGGTTCAGCGCGGTGATGGGTCTCTGGCGCGGTGTTGGGTCTCTGGTTCAGCGCGGTGATGGGTCTCTGGTTCAGCGCGGTGTTGGGTCTCTGGTTCAGCACGGTGATGGGTCTCTGGTTCAGCGCGGTGATGGGTCTCTGGTTCAGCGCGGTGATGGGTCTCTGGTTCAGCACGGTGATGGGTCCCTGGTTCAGCGCGGTGATGGGTCCCTGGTTCAGCGCGGTGATGGGTCCCTGGTTCAGCGCGGTGATGGGTCCCTGGTTCAGCGCGGTGATGGGTCCCTGGTTCAGCGCGGTGATGGGTCTCTGGTTCAGCGCGGTGATGGGTCTCTGGTTCAGCGCGGTGATGGGTCTCTGGTTCAGCGCGGTGATGGGTCTCTGGCCCCACTCGCCTGGATTGGTGCAGTTGTGACAACCCTCAAGAAATTCAACACCATCCAGGACAGAGCAGTTCCCTCGATCTGACACTGGACTCGAGATATTCACTCCCTCCAGCAACGGCGCACCGTGGCTGCAGTGTGTACTATCGACAGGAGGCTCTGCAGCAACTCGCCAAGGCTTCATCGATAGCACCTCCCAATCCCACAACCTCCACCACCTGGAAGGACAAGGGCAACAGGCACATGGGAACAACACCACCTGCACGTTCCCCTCCAAGTCACACACCATCCCGACTTGGAAATATATCGCCGTTCCTTCATCGTCGCTGAGTCAAAATCCTGGAACTCCCTTCCTAACAGCACTGTGGGAGAACCTTCACCACACGGACTGCAGCGGTTCAAGAAGGCGGCTCACCACCACCTTCTCAAGATGCCCACACCCGAGAATGATATTTTAAAAAGAACAGATATGAGCTGTCAGCTCCGCTGAGATATCTTAAATATGTTTTGGAGAAATCGAAGAGACACTTTCCTGGAAGGAAGGCAAATTTTACACGGAATTGGATTGCCAGGAGTGGAGATGGATGATTAAAAGCCTGCTCAGAACACTGCTCATTACCGGCACTGCGTTGTTTGCTGGCGGCCGTGCATCACTCAGTGTAACCAGAACAAGGCAGCCCCGAATACTCAGTGTAACCAGAACAAGGCAGCCCCGAATACTCAGTGTAACCAGAACAAGGCAGCCCCGAATACTCAGTGTAACCAGAACAAGGCAGCCCCGAATACTCAGTGTAACCAGAACAAGGCAGCCCCGAATACTCAGTGTAACCAGAACAAGGCAGCCCCGAATACTCAGTGTAACCAGAACAAGGCAGCCTCGAATACTCAGTGTAACCAGAACAAGGCAGCCTCGAATACTCAGTGTAACCAGAACAAGGCAGCCCCGAATACTCAGTGTAACCAGAACAAGGCAGCCCCGAATACTCAGTGTAACCAGAACAAGGCAGCCCCGAATACTCAGTGTAACCAGAACAAGGCAGCCCCGAATACTCAGTGTAACCAGAACAAGGCAGCCCCGAATACTCAGTGTAACCAGAACAAGGCAGCCCCGAATACTCAGTGTAACCAGAACAAGGCAGCCTCGAATACTCAGTGTAACCAGAACAAGGCAGCCCCGAATACTCAGTGTAACCAGAACAAGGCAGCCTCGAATACTCAGTGTAACCAGAACAAGGCAGCCCCGAATACTCAGTGTAACCAGAACAAGGCAGCCCCGAATACTCAGTGTAACCAGAACAAGGCAGCCCCGAATACTCAGTGTAACCAGAACAAGGCAGCCCCGAAGAATTAACTCCACAGTTAATGCAGTTTTAGTGCTGAAGGCCTCTTGCTTCCCCCAGTCCTTTCATAATGATCAAAACATTTACAATGGATTCAGGTGAAAGCAGAAAGTAACTCTTTGCTTCTTCCCCCTCGGCGGGGGGACG
Source organism: Heptranchias perlo (assembly GCF_035084215.1). Classification (NCBI taxonomy): domain Eukaryota; kingdom Metazoa; phylum Chordata; class Chondrichthyes; order Hexanchiformes; family Hexanchidae; genus Heptranchias; species Heptranchias perlo. The sequence goes on from NC_090352.1 coordinate 39,292,702, forward strand.
GGGCACACAATCACAATGTTTTACATCTGGGGACCTGGGTTCAGATCCAGCCCAGACTGGTCGGATTTGGGTCTGCTCCGTCCCTGGGCAGTTTGGGCAGTCTCAGCCCAGTTGTTCACCCTTGTGTTGCCCATAGTCCTTGATGTGCAAATGTATCCCTCCCGCACTTAAAATATGTTAAATTGTGAGAGAAACTTCCCTTAGATCCAGTCCTCTTTCCCACATAGGAGCAGGAGGAGGCCATTCAGCCCCTCGAGTCTGTTCCGCCATTCAGTTAGATCATGGCTGATCTGTGCCCCCTTGTTCTGGATTCCCCCACCAGAGGAAATAATTTCTCGGTATCGACCCTATCAAACCCCTTTATCATTTTAAAGACCTGGATCAGATGACCTCTCAACCTTCTAAACTCAATGGAATACAAGACAAGGTTATGCGACTTGTCCTCATAAATTTTACTCTTTAATATCTTACCACAGGATGAATAACCTTACCCAGGATTCCAGGAGAAATTATTGCCTAGAATTACAAAGAAAGTACGGCACAGAAACAGGCCATTCGGCCCCACTGGTCTGTACTGGTGTTTATTCTCCACATGAGCCTCCTCCCTCCCTACTTCATCTCACCCTATCACCATATCCTTCTATTCCTTTCTCCCTCATGTGTTTATCCAGCTTCCCCTTAAATGTATCTACACTATTCACCTCAACTACTCCTTGTGGGAGTGAGTTCCACATTCTCACCACTCTCTGAGTAAAGAAGTTTCTCCTGAATTCCCTATTGGATTTATTAGTGACTATCTTATATTTCTGACCTCTAGTTCTGGTCTCCCCCACAAGTGGAAACATCTTCTCTACGTCTACCCTATCAAACCCTTTCATAATCTTAAAGACCTCTATCAGGTCACCCCTCAGCCTTCTCTTTTCGAGAGAAAAGAGCCCCAGCCTGTTCAATCTGATAGCTATAACCTCTCAGTTCTGGTATCAATCTTGTAAATCTTTTTTGCACCCTCTCCAGTGCCTCTACATCCTTTTTGTAATATGGAGACCAGCAGTGAGCACAATACTCCAAGTCTAACCGAGGTTCTGTACAAGTTTAACATAACTTCCCTGCCTTTCAATTCTATCCCTCTAGAACAAAAGTGTTCAAACAAAGAGACTGAAACAAGGTGCAGATGTGATGGATTTGTCACTCTCTGCGATTGAGAAGGGAAAGCCCGATAGTGGGGGCTGCTATTTAAGGGACAGCCTTGCCCACCGGGATCCTGTCAGGAACTCGCGAGTGCTTCCCCCAGGATTTACTGTCCATTCATTTTAGTAGATGGGGAGCGAGCCCCAATCTCCCAATGCTCGCTCCCGGTGGGTGAGGCTCCGACTGTGGAGCTCATGTTTGGAAAATCCACCGCTCAGAAATGAGAGCCCTGGTTCGATTTCCCTGGTGCCCCCAGCAAGAAAAGGGGAATGAAACCCCCTTCTGTACTGGCCGGTCGACCCCTCGCGGAGTCTGTGAGGTACCGGGGGAGGGGCCCTTGAATACTCTGAGCCAAAGTTAGTGCTAACACAAAACTAATAGAATCATAGAATCACACAGTGCACGGCTGCCAATGGTGGGGTAAAGGGAGGGGTTGCACAAGAGGCCAGCAGCAGAGGAATAGAGTGTTCTTTTGGGGGGGGTGGTTGGGGAAGAGAGGGAGGGGCTGGTTGTGACACTGAAGGAGGTTAGAGAGATAGGGAGAGGCAAGCCACAAAAGGTATTTAAACACAAGGATGAGAATTTTAAAAAAAAGTTTTTGTGACTGGAAGCCTGTGGCCAGTGGGGTACCACAGGGATCGGTGCTGGGTCCCTTGCTGTTTGTGGTCTACATTAATGACTTGGATATGAATGTAAAAGGTATGATCAGTAAGTTCGCTGATGATACAAAGATTGGTAGGGTGGTAAATAGCGAGGAGGATAGCCTCAGTCTGCAGGACGATATAGATGGGTTGGTCAGATGGGCGGAACAGTGGCAAATGGAATTTAACCCGGAAAAGTGCGAGGTGATGCACTTTGGAGGGACTAACAAGGCAAGGGAATACACAATGAATGGGAGGACCCTAGGCAAGACAGAGGGTCAGAGGGATCTTGGTGTGCAAGTTCACAGATCCCTGAAGGCGGCGGAACAGGTAGATAAGGTGGTAAAGAAGGCATATGGGATACTTGCCTTTATTAGCCGAGGCATAGAATATAAGAGCAAGGAGGTTATGATGGAGCTGTATAAAACACTGGTTAGGCCACAGCTGGAGTACTGTGTGCAGTTCTGGTCGCCACACTACAGGAAGGATGTGATCGCTTTGGAGAGGGTGCAGAGGAGATTCACCAGGATGTTACCAGGGCTGGAGCGCTTCAGCTATGAAGAGAGACTGGGAAGATTGGGTTTGTTTTCCTTGGAGCAGAGGAGGCTGAGGGGGGACATGATTGAGGTGTACAAAATTATGAGGGGCACAGATAGGATGGATACTAAGGAGCTCTTTCCCTTCGTTGAGGGTTCTACAACAAGGGGACATAGATTCAAGGTAAAAGGCGGGAGGTTTAGAGGGGATTTGAGAAAGAACTTTTTCACCCAGAGGGTGGTTGGAGTCTGGAACTCACTGTCTGAAAGGGTTGTGGAGGCAGGAACCCTCACAACATTCAAGAAGCATTTGGATGAGCACTTGAAATGCCATAGCATACAAGGCTACGGACCAAATGCTGGAATATGGGATTAGAGTAGACAGGGCTGATGGCCGGCGCGGACACGATGGGCCGAAGGGCCTCTATCCGTGCTGTATGACTCTATGACTCTATGACTCTTAAGGAGGCCATTCGGCCCATCTTGCCTGTGGCAGCTCTTTGAAAGAGCTATCTGATTAGTCCCACTCCCTGCTCTTTCCCCGTAGCCCTGCAATTTTCCCCCTTTCAAGTATTTATCCAATTCCCTTTTGAAAGTTATTATTGAATCTGCTTCCACCGCCCTTTCAGGCAGCGCATTCCAGATCAGAACAACTCGCTGCGTCCTCATCTCCCATCTTTTGTGAATTACTTTAAATCTGTGTCCTCTGGCTACTGACCCTTCTGCCAGTGGAAACAGTTTCTCCTTATTTACTCTATCAAAACAGTTCATGATTTTGAACATTTCTATCAAATCTCCCCTTAACCTTCTCTGCTCTAAGGAGAACAATCCCAGCTTCTCCAGTCTCCCCAAATAACTGAAGCCCCTCATCCCTGGTACCATTCTAGTAAATCTCTTCTGCACCCTCTCCAAGGCCTTGACATCCTTCCTAAACTGTGGTGCCCAGAATTGGACACAATACTCCAGCTGGGGCCTAACCAGTGATTTATAAATGTTTAGCGGACCTTCCTTGCTTTTGTACTCTGTGCCTCTGTTAATAAAGCCCAGGATCAAATGTGCTTTTTTAACAGTCTTCTCAACCTGTTCTTCTACTTTCAAAGATTTGTGTCCCTGCACCCCCTTTAAAATTGTATAATTTACCAATACGAAGAAATCATTGCAGAGGATTTTCAAGATGCCAGACAGAGGCGGCCGGCATGGGTTAATGAGCAGACCTGAGGGGTCTGATGTCTAACATGAAGAGGAGAGATATTTTTAAAAAATAATGAAGTGTGAAAGGGATGACTCACAGCCAGTTGTGAAACTGAATTTCTATCCTGCTGATGAGACTGGAGACTGGCTCAGACACACTCCCCATTCCAACCTGTGAATCCCATTTCACTGCTGGTTGGCAAGGGTGCAGAGGAGATTTACCAGAATTACATTGCATTTACAGCACAGAAACAGGCCATTCGGCCCAACACGTTTACGTTCCACACGAGCCTCCTCCCTCCCTCTCTCTGGCAGTCCCTCAGGGTTGAGGATGATGCCTGTGCGTGGATTCTTTTAACGTGGGGTGGTCATTGCACACCAACCACCACACGGTCCCAGCGGAGCAAAGTCTTGGCCCAATGGCAGGGAAATCCGAGATGCTTGGATACCAGGCTCTGCTGTAGGATGGGGACAGTGCAGCATTTCACTGGAGTGTCAGCCTGGATTTTGTACTCAAGTCTCTGGAGTGGGACTTGAACCCACAACCTTCTGCCTCAGAGGTGAGTCTGCTAGCCACTGAGCCACAGCTGACACTGCAACGAGCGTCCCTCCCTCCCTCCCTCCCTCCCTCCCTCCCTCCCTCCCTCCCTCCCTCCCTCCCTCCCTCCCTCCCTCCCTCCCTCCCTCCCTCCCTCCCTCCCTCCCTCCCTCCCTCCCTCCCTCCCTCCCTCCCTCCCTCCCTCCCTCGTGTTTATCTAGCTTCCCCTTCGCCTCAATTACTCCTTGTGGTAACAAGTTCCACGTTCTCACCACTCTCTGGGTAAAGAAGTTTCTCCTGAATTCCCTATTGGATTTATTAGTGACTATCTTATATTTATGACCCCTAGTTCTGGTCTCCCCCACAAGTGGAAACATCTCCTCCACGTCTACCCTATCAAACCCCTTCACAATTTTAAAGACCTCTATCAGGTCAAGAGGGACTCTCGGTTATGTGGAGAGACTGGAGAAGCTGGGATTGTTCTCCTTAGAGCAGAGAAGGTTAAGAGGAGATTTGATCGAGGTGTTCAAAATTCTGAGGGGTTTTGATAGAGTAAATAAGGAGAGACTATTTCCACTGGCGGGAGGGTCGGTAACCAGAGGACACAGAGTTAAGGTGATGGGCAAAAGATAAAAAGGGCGCTGGTGTGTGTGGAGTGTGTAAGGCTGATGCAGTGGGCAGGAATGGGCACGAGACTCAGCAACGTAAAGAGTTGGGTTTTGAGGTCTGAGAAGCTCTCATTTCGCACAATTTCTGTAGTTTCAGTGGTGACAAAGGGAGGAACCTCAGAGATAGGCCATTATACACGAGAGATAGGAACGGCACTCTTGTTGCCATGGGAACTGGCTCGCTGGCTGATTGGATTGAATTTCCGTCCGAGTTGCTGCTTTAATTTCCATTTCATTAATATCGGGGGCCCCTGTTCCACTGGGATTTGGATGGTTTATTCAAAGTTGCCATGGAGATCTTGTTACTGGTAACTGGAAGTAGTGGGAGCCGGGCAACGTGGAGAAGAAACAAGGGTCGGCTCCCCCCACCCCGGTCTCTGCTCCCTCCGGTCTCCCCTCTATCCCCCCCCCGTCTCCCCTCTATCCCCCCCCCACCGTCTCCCCTCTCTCCCCCCCACCGTCTCCCCTCTCTCCCCCCCACCGTCTCCCCTCTCTCCCCCCCACCGTCTCCCCTCTCTCCCCCCCACCGTCTCCCCTCTCTCCCCCCCACCGTCTCCCCTCTCTCCCCCCCACCGTCTCCCCTCTCTCCCCCCCACCGTCTCCCCTCTCTCCCCCCCATCTCCCCCCTCCCCCCTGCATCTCCCTCCCCGGTCTCTCCTCTCCCCCCCCGTCTCCCCTCGCTCGCTCCCCCCGTCTCCCCTCGCTCCCTCCCCCCGTCTCCCCTCGCTCCCTCCCCCCGTCTCCCCTCGCTCCCTCCCCCCGTCTCCCCTCGCTCCCTCCCCCCGTCTCCCCTCGCTCCCTCCCTCCGTCTCCCCTCGCTCCCTCCCCCCGTCTCCCCTCGCTCCCTCCCCCCGTCTCCCCTCGCTCCCTCCCCCGTCTCCCCTCGCTCCCTCCCCCGTCTCCCCTCGCTCCCTCCCCCGTCTCCCCTCGCTCCCTCCCCCGTCTCCCCTCGCTCCCTCCCCCCGTCTCCCCTCGCTCCCTCCCCCCGTCTCCCCTCGCTCCCTCCCCCCGTCTCCCCTCGCTCCCTCCCCCCGTCTCCCCTCGCTCCCTCCCCCGTCTCCCCTCGCTCCCTCCCCCGTCTCCCCTCGCTCCCTCCCCCGTCTCCCCTCGCTCCCTCCCCCTCGCTTCCTCCCCCCGTCTCCCCTCCCCCCGTCTCCCCTCCCCCCGTCTCCCCTCCCCCCGTCTCCCCTCCCCCCGTCTCCCCTCCCCCCGTCTCCCCTCCCCCCGTCTCCCCTCCCCCCGTCTCCCCTCCCCCCGTCTCCCCTCCCCCCGTCTCCCCTCGCTCCCTCCCCCCGTCTCCCCTCGCTCCCTCCCCCCGTCTCCCCTCGCTCCCTCCCCCCGTCTCCCCTCGCTCCCTCCCCCCGTCTCCCCTCGCTCCCTCCCCCCGTCTCCCCTCGCTCCCTCCCCCCGTCTCCCCTCGCTCCCTCCCCCGTCTCCCCTCGCTCCCTCCCCCGTCTCCCCTCGCTCTCTCCCCCGTCTCCCCTCGATCCCTCCCCCCGTCTCCCCTCGCTCCCTCCCCCCGTCTCCCCTCGCTCCCTCCCCCCGTCTCCCCTCGCTCCCTCCCCCCGTCTCCCCTCGCTCCCTCCCCCCGTCTCCCCTCGCTCCCTCCCCCCGTCTCCCCTCGCTCCCTCCCCCCGTCTCCCCTCGCTCCCTCCCCCCGTCTCCCCTCGCTCCCTCCCCCCGTCTCCCCTCGCTCCCTCCCCCCGTCTCCCCTCGCTCCCCCCCCACCGTCTCCCCTCGCTCCCTCCCCCCGTCTCCCCTCGCTCCCTCCCCCGTCTCCCCTCGCTCCCTCCCCCCGTCTCCCCTCGCTCCCTCCCCCCGTCTCCCCTCGCTCCCTCCCCCCGTCTCCCCTCGCTCCCTCCCCCCGTCTCCCCTCGATCCCTCCCCCCGTCTCCCCTCGCTCCCTCCCCCGTCTCCCCTCGCTCCCTCCCCCGTCTCCACTCGCTCCCTCCCCCCGTCTCCCCTCCCCCCGTCTCCCCTCCCCCCGTCTCCCCTCGCTCCCTCCCCCCGTCTCCCCTCGCTCCCTCCACCCGTCTCCCCTCGCTCCCTCCCCCGTCTCCCCTCGCTCCCTCCCCCCGTCTCGCCTCGCTCCCTCCCCCCGTCTCGCCTCGCTCCCTCCCCCCGTCTCCCCTCGCCCCCTCCCCCCGTCTCCCCTCGCCCCCTCCCCCCGTCTCCCCTCGCCCCCTCCCCCCGTCTCCCCTCGCTCCCTCCCCCCGTCTCCCCTCGCTCCCTCCCCCGTCTCCCCTCGCTCCCTCCCCCGTCTCCCCTCGCTCCCTCCCCCGTCTCCCCTCGCTCCCTCCCCCCGTCTCCCCTCGCTCCCTCCCCCGTCTCCCCTCGATCCCTCCCCCGTCTCCCCTCGATCCCTCCCCCGTCTCCCCTCGATCCCTCCCCCCGTCTCCCCTCGCTCCCTCCCCCCGTCTCCCCTCGCTCCCTCCCCCCGTCTCCCCTCGCTCCCTCCCCCCGTCTCCCCTCGCTCCCTCCCCCCGTCTCCCCTCGCTCCCTCCCCCGTCTCCCCTCGCTCCCTCCCCCCGTCTCCCCTCGCTCCCTCCCCCGTCTCCCCTCGCTCCCTCCCCCGTCTCCCCTCGCTCCCTCCCCCCGTCTCCCCTTGCTCCCTCCCCTCGCTCCCTCCCCCCGTCTCCCCTCGCTCCCTCCCCCGTCTCCCCTCGCTCCCTCCCCCCGTCTCCCCTCGCTCCCTCCCCCCGTCTCCCCTCGCTCCCTCCCCCCGTCTCCCCTCGCTCCCTCCCCCCGTCTCCCCTCGCTCCCTCCCCCCGTCTCCCCTCGCTCCCTCCCCCCGTCTCCCCTCGCTCCCTCCCCCCGTCTCCCCTCGCTCCCTCCCCCCGTCTCCCCTCGCTCCCTCCCCCCGTCTCCCCTCGCTCCCTCCCCCGTCTCCCCTCGCTCCCTCCCCCGTCTCCCCTCGCTCCCTCCCCCCGTCTCCCCTCGCTCCCTCCCCCCGTCTCCCCTCGCTCCCTCCCCCCGTCTCCCCTCTCTCCCCCCCCACCGTCTCCCCTCTCTCCCCCCCCACCGTCTCCCCTCTCTTCCCCCCCACCGTCTCCCCTCTCTTCCCCCCCACCGTCTCCCCTCTCTCCCCCCCACCGTCTCCCCTCTCTCCCCCCCACCGTCTCCCCTCCCTCCCCCCCACCGTCTCCCCTCTCTCCCCCCCACCGTCTCCCCTCTCTCCCCCCACCGTCTCCCCTCTCTCCCCCCCACCGTCTCCCCTCTCTCCCCCCCACCGTCTCCCCTCTCTCCCCCCCACCGTCTCCCCTCTCTTCCCCCCCACCGTCTCCCCTCTCTCCCCCCCACCGTCTCCCCTCTCTCCCCCCCCACCGTCTCCCCTCTCTCCCCCCCCACCGTCTCCCCTCTCTCCCCCCCCACCGTCTCCCCTCTCTCCCCCCCACCGTCTCCCCTCTCTCCCCCCCACCGTCTCCCCTCTCTCCCCCCCACCGTCTCCCCTCTCTCCCCCCCACCGTCTCCCCTCTCTCCCCCCCACCGTCTCCCCTCTCTCCCCCCCCACCGTCTCCCCTCTCTCCCCCCCACCGTCTCCCCTCTCTTCCCCCCCACCGTCTCCCCTCTCTCCCCCCCACCGTCTCCCCTCTCTCCCCCCCACCGTCTCCCCTCTCTCCCCCCCACCGTCTCCCCTCTCTCCCCCCCACCGTCTCCCCTCTCTCCCCCCCACCGTCTCCCCTCTCTCCCCCCCACCGTCTCCCCTCTCTCCCCCCCACCGTCTCCCCTCTCTCCCCCCCACCGTCTCCCCTCTCTCCCCCCCACCGTCCCCCCGTCTCGTCTCCCCACCCCCCTATCATCCCCCTCACCCTCGCATCTAGTTAGGAACAAAGGAGCAGGAGGAGGCCATTTGGCCCCTCGAGACTGTTCCGCCATTCAATCAGACCATGGCTTATCTGGATCTTAACTCCATCTACCCGTCTTGGTTCTGTAAACCTTACCCATCAAAGTGGGGGTTGGGGGTGGGCCAGTGGGGGGAAGAGGCAAAGGCAGGTGGGATGGGGGCGAGGTGGGGCCGGGAGGGAGCACGGGCTGGTGGAGGGGATGAGGGTGGGCGAGATGGGGGTGAGGGAGGGTGGGCTGGGGTAGGGATGAGGGAGGCGGGGAAGGGGTGAGGTGGGGCTGGCAGTGACCTCTGATTGACGTGAAGACAGGAGAAGCACTCCTGCTCCTCCCGACTCCACAAAACACTGAACATTTTCAAATCTTTGGCCTTTTTTTGAGTGGCCTCCAGTGGTGCCTTTAAGATCGGCTGGTTGGGCTACTCCAGACGGAGCCGGTCAGAGTTTTCACCCTGGTGGTTGCGACTGGGACCAATGAATTTATGAGTCTGTGTCTAAAATTACCCTCAATTCAGGCAGCCACCAGGGTCGGCGAAAGAATGTAGCAGTGGCCCGAGATTGGCGTGGGCCTCTGCCCTGCTAAATTGGTTAGCGCTGCGCCAGTTTTAGGCCCATAGAATGGGCTCAACGAGGTTCAATTTCGACTCCAATATTTCAGAGGGCCTGGAATAAAAGCAGCCATTACGTTAACACACCAACTCGAGTGTTTATCGGACACCAGCAGGTGCTGGTGGAACCCTGTCACTGGCAAAGGCCAACACCTTCAGGAGAGGAGGGTTGGAAGAAAATTATCAGCGCACGAGCCTGCCAGTCTTAATCAACACTGCAACTTAACACCAAAACATAAAAGGACTTGGAGTTTCTCCCTAACGTAGGAGAGCTCAACGGCCTTTTATTATTTCATTGTTCCCCGGTCCAACGGGAAAGACTTGTGTGTTTGGAAAGTTGCAAAGATTTCCAAGTACCCGGAGCGACTGAGACACGGAATCCTCTCATCCAATCACCATGCATTGCTCTCACAAACAGGAATCATCTTCAGCCTCTCAACTAAAGGGCAGAACTGAATAAACCTCTCCCGCACTATAGCGGCAACTAATCGTATTATTGTTCTGGATTTGAGCCAAAAGGGGTTATGAGTCATCAGTAGGACTGTAGATTCAGTCTGTGGCGAATTCTGATCAATGTGAAAGTGAAGTTACTTTATTTCACTGTGTGTGTTTGCTCCGGTTTTGAAGGAGACGTTGGGACACTGATTCTTCTCTACCCTCTTCACCACACATCCTCTTCCTCCAACTTTCTCTCCTTCTACCTCTCCTGAGGTCACTGGCCCACCCTGGAGTACGGTTCCATGGTACTGACCCCTCAACCCCGACCCCTGATCTTCGTGTGTAGGTCTGGAGCGAATGTTGTCGGGGGTCTGATAATTGGAAGAGTGAAGTGGGAAGAATATTCTGGAGTTTTGTGGATACAGGACTTTATCTGAGGAGATTAAATGGGTGGGGAGAATCCATGATAGGGGAGAGTGTACATGGGCTGTGGGAGGAGATTGAATGGGTGGGGAGAGTCTGTGATAGGGGAGAGTGTACATGAGGTGTGGGAGGAGATTAAATGGGTGGGGAGAGTCCATGATAGGGGAGAGTGTACATGGACTGTGGGGGGAGATTAAATGGGTGGGGAGAGTCCATGATAGGGGAGAGTGTACATGGGCTGTGGGAGGAGATTAAATGGGTGGGGAGAGTCCATGATAGGGGAGAGTGTACATGGGCTGTGGGAGGAGATTAAATGGGTGGGGAGAGTCTATGATAGGGGAGAGTGTACATGGGCTGTGGGAGGAGATTAAATGGGTGGGTGGAGTCGATGATAGGGGAGAGTGTACATGGGCTGTGGGAGGAGTGGAGTTGATGGTCCAAAAGACCTATTGTCATTTGGCGACCAGCATCTTGTATATCTTGATGTTATTAAATGGGTGGGTAGAGTCCATGATAGGGGAGAGTGTACACTGGCTGTGGGAGGAGATTAAATGGGTGGGTAGAGTCCAACATTGGGACCAGTTCTGGAGGAGGTGGGACCTGTACAGGCCAGACGGGTTGCATCTCAACAGAGCTGGGACCAATATCCTCGTGGGGAGGTTCGCTAGTGCTGTTGGTGGGGTGGGGGGGTTTAAACTAATTTGGCAGGGGGATGGGCACCAGGATGCATCATTGGAAAGGAGAAACTAGGGGCGCAAAGGATTGGGGGAGAAAGATAACAGTAGAATAAGAAATAGTACAGTATTAGGTGGGATCAGACCAACAGAGAGTACAAGAAAGTCTAAGAATGGTTTGCAGTGCCTGTGCGTAAACGCACAAAGTGTGGTAAACAAGGTTGGTGAGCTGCAGGCGCAAATAGCCACATGGGAATACGATGTCGTGGCGATAACAGAGACCTGGCTCAAAAAAGGGCAGGATTGGGTACTAAATATTCCTGAATACAAGGTGTTCAAGAAAGATAGGGAAGGAAAGAAAGGAGGGGGGGGTGGCAGTATTGATTAAGGAGAATATTGCAGTACTGGAGAGAGAGCATGTCCTGGAGGGGTCAAGGACAGAATCTATTTGGTTAGAGTTAAGAAACAATAGAGTTGCCATTACATTACTGGGTGTATTCTATAGGCCACCAACTAGTGGGAAGGAGATAGAGGAGCAAATTTGCAGGGAAATTACAGAGAGATGCAAAAGCCATAGAGTAATGATAACTGGGGACTTCAACTATCCTAATATAGACTGGGATAACAATAATAATATAAGGGGCAAAGAGGGGGAGGAATTTTTGAAATGTGTTCAGGAGAACTTTCTTGACCAGTACGTTTCCGGCTCAACGAGGAAGGAGGCATTGCTGGATTTGGTTCTAGGGAATGAGGCGGGCCAAGTGGAGCAAGTGTCAGTGGGGGAGCATTTAGGGAGCAGTGATCATAATATCATAAGGTTTAGAATAGCTATGGAAAAGGACACAGACCACTCTAAAGTAAAAATACTCAATTGGAGGAGGGCCAATTTCAATGGGATGAGAACTGATCTGGCCCGGGTAAATTGGAATCAAAGATTGGCAGGCAAAACTGTAATTGAACAGTGGGCAGCCTTTAAGGAGGAGATGGTTCGGGTACAGTCTAGGCACATTCCCACGAGGGAGAAAGGGCAACTAAAGCCAGAGCTCCCTGGATGACAAAAGAGATAGTGAGTAAGATGAAATGGAAAAAAAGGGCGTATGACAGATATCAGGTTGATAACACAAGTGAGAAGCAGGCAGAATATAGAAAGTTCAGAGGGGAAGTGAAAAAGGAAATAAAAAGGGCAAAGAGAGTGTATGAGAATAGACTGGCGGCCAACATAAAAGGGAATCCAAAAGTCTTCTATAGGGATGAAAACAGTAAACGGGTAGTAAGAGGAGGGGTGGGGCCGATTAGTGACCAAAAAGGAGATCCACTCATGGAGGCAGAGGTGATGGCCGAGGTACTAAATGAGTACTTTGCATCTGTCTTTACCAAGGAAGAAGATGCTGCCAGAGCCTCAGTAAAGGAAGATGTAGTTGAGATACTGGATGGGCTAAAAATTGATAAAGAGGAGGTACTAGAAAGGCTGGCTGTACTTAAAGTAGATAATTCTCCCGGTCCAGATGAGATGCATCCTAGGTTGCTGAGGGAAGTAAGGATGGAAATTGCGGAGGTACTGGCCATAATCTTCCAAACATCCTTAGATACGGGGGGACTGGAGAATTGCAAATGTTACATCCTCTTTCGAAAAAGGGTGTAAGGATAAACCCAGCAACTACAGGCCGGTCAGTTTAACCTCGGTGGTGGGGAAACTTTTAGAAACGATAATCTGGGACAGAATTAACAGTCACTTGGATGAGTGTGGATTGATTAAAGAAAGCCAACACGGATTTGTTGAAGGCAAATCATGTTTAACTAACTTGATGGAGTTTTTTGATGAGGTAACGGAGAGGGTTGATGAGGGCAGTGCGGTGGATGTGGTGTATATGGAGTTTCAAAAGGCGTTTGATAAAGTGCCATATAATAGGCTTGTCATCAAGATTGAAGCCCATGGAATAAAGGGGGCAGCGGCAGCATGGATACAGAATTGGCTAAGTGACAGGAAACAGAGAGTAGTGGTGAACGGTTGTTTTTCGGACTGGAGGGAGGTGTACAGTGGTGTTCCCCAGGGGTCAGTGCTGGGACCACTGCTTTTCTTGATATATATTAATGACTCGGACTTGGGTGTACAGGGCACAATTTCAAAATTTACAGATGACACAGAACTTGGAAGTGTAGTGAACAGTGAGGAGGATAGTGATAGACTTCAAGAGGACATAGACAGGCTGGTGGAATGGGTGGACATGTGGCAGATGAAATTTAACGCAGGAAAATGCGACGTGATACATTTCAGTAGGAAGAATGAGGAGAGGCAATATAAACTAGAGGGCACAATTCTAAATGGGGTACAGGAACAGAGAGATCTGGGGGTTTATGTGCACAAATCGTTGAAGGTGACAGGGCAGGTTGAGAAAGCGGTTAAAAAAGCATACGGGATCCTGGGCTTTATAAATAGAGGCATAGAGTGCAAAAGCAAGGAAATCATGATGAACCTTTATAAAACACTGGTTCGGCCAAAACCGGAGTATTGTATCCAGTTCTGGGCACCGCACTTTAGGAAAGATGTGAAGGCCTTAGAGAGGGTGCAGAAGAGATTTACTAGAATGATTCCAGGGATGAGGGACTTTAGTTACGTGGATAGACTGGAGAAGCTGGGGTTGTTCTCCTTGGAAAATCTCAATGCAATCAGGCAGAGTCAACATGGCTTTGTGAAAGGGAAATCGTGTTTGATTAATTTATTCGAGTTCTTTGAGGAAATAACAAGCAACGTGGATAAAGGGGATCCTGTGGATGTGGTGTACTTGGATTTCCAGAAGGCTTTTGACAAGGTGCCACATCAAAGGCTACTACACAAAATAAGAGCTCATGGTGTAGGGGTGTAACATATTACCATGGATAAAGGATTGGTTAGCTAACAGGAAACAGAGAGTAGGCATAAATGGGTCATTTTCAGGTTGGCAAGATGTAACGAGTGGAGTGCCTCAGGGATCAGTGCTGGGGCCTCTACTATTTACAATCTATATCAATGACTTGGATGAAGGGACTGAAGGTATGGTTGCTAAATTTGCTGATGACACAAAGGTAGGTAGGAAAGTAAGTTGTGAAGAGGACGTAAGGAGTCTGCAAAGAGATATAGATAAGTTAAGTGAGTGGGCAGACATTTGGCAGATGGAGTATAATGTGGGAAAATGTGAACATGTCCACTTTGGCAGGGGTAGACGAGAAGGGGGAGATGCTGAGAGGATGTTTCCCCTTGTGGGAGAGACTAGAACTAGGGGCCACAGTTTAAAAATAAGGGGTCTCCCATTTAAGACAGAGATGAGGAGAAATTTTTTCTCTCAGGGTCGTGAGTCTGTGGAACTCCTTTCTGCAGAGAGCGGGGGAGGCAGGGTCATTGAATATTTTTAAGGCTGAGTTAGATAGATTCCTGATTAACAAGGGAGTCAAAGGTTAGAGTAGGTAGACGGGAAAGTAGGATTGAGGTCACAATCAGATCAGCCATGATCTTATCAAATGGCAGAGCAGGCTCGAGGGGCCGAATGGCCTACTCCTGCTCGTATGGAACAGAGACGGTTGCGAGGGGATTTGATAGAGGTATTCAAAATTATGAAGGGTCTAGACAGAGTAGATAGAGAGAAACTGTTCCCATTGGCAGAAGGGTCAAGAACCAGAGGACAAAGTTTTAAGGTGATTGGCAAAAGAACCAAAGGTGACATGAGGAAAAACTTTTTTACACAGCGAGTGGTTAGGATCTGGAATGCACTGCCCGAGGGGGTGGTGGAGGCAGATTCAATCATGGCCTTCAAAAAGGAACTGGATAAGTACTTGAAGGGAAATAATTTGCGGGGCTACGGGGATAGGGCGGGGGAGTGGGACTAGCTGGATTGCTCTTGCAGGGAGCCGGCACGGACTCGATGGGCCGAATGGCCTCCTTCCGTGCTGTAACCTTTCTATGATTCTATTATATTTTTTGCTCATCACCGTGTGAGACGCTGAGATAAAACATTCTTTGTGGAAGAGAAGACGATCATTCAACAGATGGGAGCCACTGGCAGTGACGGCTGCATTGTGGGCTGTCTGTCTTCGCTGGGGAGAGTCACAGTCCATTGTGTCACAGCCTCGTCAGTGACCCCCCAGAACAGCCCTTGTTCCCTCTCCAACAGTCGGGTCTGGGATCCTCTCCATTCTCAAAATAGCTTCAATTAAGGAGCAATTGTTCCTGCAATAACTTCAGTATCTCCCCCCTCTCCCTCTCCTTTCCCCCCTCTCCCTCTCCCTCTCCTTTCCCCCCTCTCCCTCTCCCTCTCCTTTCCCCCCTCTCCCTCTCCTTTCCCCCCTCTCCCTCTCCTTTCCCCCCTCTCCCCTCCTCTTCTCCCTCTCCCTCTCTCCCCCTCCTCTTCTCTTCCCCCTCTTCTCCCTCTCCCCCTCTCCTTCTCTCCCACCCCCGGCTCAGTCCCACTGATAGACGGTTCTGTGAATGCAGCCTGGGTCTCGATGATTGGTGCTGATTCTGGACCGGGTCTAACTCCTGTGTTACATTAACGGGCAAGTACGATTCAGTACTCTGATTGGTGGGTGAGCGTTTACTGAATTGCTATAAAAAGACATTGGATTAAATAACTCGTTTTCAATTCGAGAATTCAACAAAGTGAGAGTCAAAAACACACACTGCCCACTGCCCACTACACACTGCCCACTGCCCGCTGCCCACTACACACTGCCCACTGCCTGCTGCCCACTGCCCACTACACACTGCCCACTACACACTACACACTGCCCACTGCCCACTACACACTGTCCACTACACACTGCCCACTACACACTGCCCACTACACACTGCCCACTGCCCACTGCCCACTACACACTGCCCACTACACACTGCCCACTGCCCACTACACACTGCCCACTGTCCACTACACACTGCCCACTACACACTGCCCACTGCCCACTACACACTGCCCACTACACACTGCCCACTACACACTGCCCACTGTCCACTACACACTGCCCACTACACACTGCCCACTGCCCACTACACACTGCCCACTACACACTGCCCACTGTCCACTACACACTGCCCACTACACACTGCCCACTACACACTGCCCACTGCCCACTACACACTGCCCACTACACACTGCCCACTACACACTGCCCACTGCCCACTACACACTGCCCACTACACACTGCCCACTACACACTGTCCACTACACACTGCTCACTGCCCACTACACACTGCCCACTACACACTGCCCACTACACACTGCCCACTGCCCACTACACACTGCCCACTACACACTGCCCACTGCCCACTACACACTGCCCACTACACACTGCCCACTACACACTGCCCACTGCCCACTACACACTGCCCACTACACACTGCCCACTACACACTGCCCACTACACACTGCCCACTACACACTGCCCACTGCCCACTACACACTGCCCACTACACACTGCCCACTGCCCACTACACACTGCCCACTGCCCACTGTCCACTACACACTGCCCACTACACACTGTCCACTACACACTGCCCACTACACACTGCCCACTGTCCACTACACACTGCCCACTACACACTGCCCACTACGCACTGCTCACTGCCCACTACACACTGCCCACTACACACTGCCCACTACACACTGCCCACTACACACTACACACTGCCCACTGCCCACTGCCCACTACACACTGCCCACTACACACTGCCCACTGCCCACTACACACTGCCCACTGCCCACTACACACTGCCCACTACACACTGCCCACTACACACTGCCCACTACACACTGCCCACTACACACTGCCCACTGCCCACTACACACTGCCCACTGCCCACTACACACTGCCCACTGCCCACTACACACTGCCCACTGCCCACTACACACTACCCACTGCCCACTACACACTGCCCACTACACACTACACACTACACACTGCCCACTGCCCACTTACAAAGGAGAAAAACATTAAAGGATGAATCCTCTAAATGGCATTCGAACAGTCTGAACCAATCATGGTCCCTGGGCCCTGAGCCAATCGATTACCCCCCTCCCCCACCCTCTCTGATCAATCAATATCTCTGGGAAAGTAGCGGAATAGAAAAAGTGGAGGAGAAAGTGATTGGTTTCCTGCCCGGCTCCCATCACCGAGAGGAAGCCAGCCAGCCCTCACTTAGTGTCACCACAAACAAACCCTTTCCTGTCTGATTATTTCCTGCCTTGTATCTCGGAGATGCCGGCATTCCTGGCAGTTCTACTTCAATCTGATCAAAGCCTCGGCCTGCTCCTTGGGTCTGAACCCTGATTTCCAGTACGGAATGTGCTTTCTTTTGATGGGTCAGTTGGGCCATGCACTGCCCTCAGGGGCACTGGGTTAAGGAGAGAAAATTATTTAGCCAAGGTCACTATTCAGTGACCGCCCCCACCGCCCATTGGAAAGCTTCCATGTGTGAATGTCAAAGGGTGCGCCAGTGTAGCGGTTATATTCGGGGACCAGAGATCAAATCCCACCATGGGCCCGTTTGAGAATTTGAATTTAGTCTGGAAAAGAAAGCCGGTCTCAGTAAAAGTGACCGTGAAGCTGTCAGATTGTCGTGCAAACCCAACGGGTTCACGGATGCCCTTTAGGGAAGGAAACCTGCCGTCCTTACCCTATATATGTGACTCCAGTCCCACACCAATGAGGTATCTTTGTAAAGAAGTGTTGCTGCTGTTAATCTGTGTTGATCATTTTTTGAAATTTGAGCAACCTTTCACTTCAAGTTTCATAATACGTCCTCCGACAGCCAATTGCCGTTTCTGGGATCGGTGCCTAGACCCTAAGCTCTGGAATCCCCTCCCTAAACCTCTCCGCCTCTCTCTCCTCCTTTAAGACACTCCTTAAAACCCACCTCTTTGACCAAGCTCTTGGTCACCTGTCCTAAAGAAAAAGAAAGATTTGCATTTATATAGCGCCTTTCACAACCTCAGGACGTCCCAAAGCGCTTTACAGCCAATAAAGTACTTTTGAAGTGTAGTCACTGTTGTAATGTAGGAAACGTGGCAGCCAATTTGTACACAGCAAGATCCCACAAACAGCAATGTGATAAATGATCAGATCATCTGTTTTTAGTGATGTTGGTTGAGGGATAAATATTGGCCCCAGGACACGGGGGAGAACTCCCTCTGCCATTCTTCAAAATAGTGGCCGTGGAATCTCCTGCTTTGCCTCGGTCTCTGATTTTGTCTGATTACGCTCCTGAGAAGCGCCTCCGAACGTTTTATTATGCTAAAAGGATGGGGAGAGTCCATGATAGGGTGGAGTGTACCTGGGCTGTGAAAGGAGATTAAATGAGTGACTGTGCTGATTTTTTTTGCAGATGCTGTCCTAATTTCTCAATTAATTTTCTCATTGCCATTCCAGCTCTCTGGCCATTTGCTCCTTAATATATGACCTGCTCCCCTCACATTTTCTAATTGTCAGTCATTTTTTACCCTTCCAGCCTGAAAGCTGCCCTCTCCGGGACCCCGACAAACGAGACCGTGGATTTATCTGGGATCGCACTGACTTCCAAGGACATTGATCGCGCGGTCTTGTACTTGCAGCAGAATCAGGAGCAGGTCTGCAGTTTGGAGCTGTGCTTCACCGAGCTGACTGACGAAGGCTTCCTGCAACTTCTCCCCACTCTATATTCCCTTCCGCACCTCAACACCCTGTCCTTGAATGGGAACAGGCTGACAAGGAGCATTCTGAGGGACCTGACCGAGACCCTGAAAGACCTGGAGAGGTTCCCCAGCATCACCTGGATCGACCTGGGCAACAACGTCGACATCTTCTCACTGCCTCAGCCCTTCCTGGTCAGCCTGCGGAGGCGCTGCCCTAAGCAGGGCAATCTGCCCACCATCTTGGAGTTTGGGGAGGGCCAAGGGAGCGAGCTGGAGAATTCTGATACCGACCCGTCAGAGGGCCCAGGGGAGGGGATGGGGTCACCGCAGGAGGTGATGCCTCATCCCCCGTCCCAGGCCAATGCGCCCACCACCTGTGACGCCTCGGAGGGTGACGAGGGCGTTGAATGCGAGGCTGATTCGCTGCCTAATCAGACCTGACCCGTGCGGCGCGGACAGGGGGGCGGTTTCATTGGCGGGACGCATCACGCGGATGCTGCGAAACCCTAAAGTACCCAACTGCTGGCAAATGAAATGAAGGTGATGGAGAGGAGATGAGTTGATCAGGAGGAGAGGCGGACTCTTTAGGCCCACGGTGAAGACAGTGCGGCACGAAAGGCCCCATCGCCCTAAAACCAGCGCAGAACGGCTTCAATTAGTTCTTGTTCGTCGATTATAGACCTGCATATTTTGGGTTTTTTCACACAATACTTGCCTTCCTTTTCAGTCGCTCTCTGTAATCATCGTGACTTTGTGCCACAGTTGGGGTGTGGAAGGAATAAATCTGGGAGAGTTGGTCTGCATGAGGAGTGAAGGGGAGTTGTTCCAATGGCTCGCAGCCAATGGGAGCTCTTTATTGTGATCCGTGCTGGCCCTTATTCAAAGGTTGGATTAACCAACTCTCAGCCTTTCTGTCAGTATCCCGTTCTACACTAGGGATTGATCACTGACCATTCCGCGAGTCCCAGGAGACCGTCAAGCTCTGGGGAGCTGAGTTAGTCGTGTTTCAAACCCTCTCTGGCAGAGTCGCCCCCCCTACCCCCGGCCCTTCCTCGGCCTCTCTACCCCCCATCCCGGTTCCTGCTGCCGGGACATTGAGGGATCACTGGCTGGTGAACTGGAGCAGGAATCCTGGACGAAGTTCCTCTTCCTGACCTGATGGGACTGAGGCCAGATGTAGGGTCCCAAACCCTCTCCCTTGGTGGACACATTACTGAACCAGAACAGGACTCCTGTTAAATACACCTCTCACGCACCACACGCCCAGCAACACATTTACTGATCACCCTGGCAACCAGCTGCTGTTGCATGTCTTCATCTGCCCACTATTCATCTCTCTACCCTAAATTACTATTGCTGCTGCCTGGCACAACCAGAATTCCATCCCTTTTGAATCCTTCACCAGAGTTGGTATTTGCATCACTCGATGTCTGTCTGCTCCAGAATCGAGCCCTCTCAGAGGGAAGAAATTATCTTTCATTTTAATGCGAGCTGATACTGTAAATGCTTCCCTCTCCTCAGGTACTATCCCTTTCAAATCACCCCCCCTCCTCAAAATAAAACCACCCTTGACCCCTCTGTCCTTGCAAACTACCACCTCATCTCCAACCTCCCTTTCCTCTCCGAAGTCCCTGAACGTGTTGTCACTCCCAAATCCGTGCCCGTCTTTCTCGCAACTCCCTGTTTGAATCCCTCCAATCAGGTTTCCGCCCCTGCCCCAGTACTGAAACGGCCCTTGTCAAAGTCACTAACGACATCCTGTGACTGTGACCGTGGTAAACGATCCCTCCTCATCTCTCTCGACCTGCCTGGAGCCTTTGACACGGTTGACCACACCATCCTCCTCCAGCGCCTCTCCTCCATTGTCCAGCTGGGTGGGACTGCGCTCGCCTGGTTCCATTCTTATCTGTTCAATCGTAGCCAGAGAACCACCTGCAATGGTTTCTCTTCCGCTCCCGCGCCGTTACCTCTGGAGTCCCCCAAGGATCTATCATTGGCCCCCTCCTATTTCTCAACTACATGCTGCCCCTCGGCGACATCATCCGAAAACACGACGTCAGGATCCACATGTACACTGACGACACCCAGCTCTACCTCACCACCACCGCCCTCGACCCTTTCACTGTCTCCGTCTTGTCACGCTGCTTGTCCGAAATTCAGTCCTGGATGAGCAGAAATTTCCTCCAATTAAATGTTGGGAAGACCAATGCCATTGTCTTCGATCCCCGCCACAAACTCCTCCAAAACTCTGCTGCCCCGTATCCTAACTCGCACCAAGTCCCGTTCTCCCATCACCCCCTGTGCTCGCTGACCTACATTGGCTCCCGGTCCGGGAACGCCTCGATTTTAAAATTCTCAACTTCGTGTTTAAATCCCTCCATGGCCCTCGCCCCTCCCACTCTCTGTAACCTCCTCCAGCCCCTACAATTCTCATCCTCCTGTTCAAATCCCTCCATGGCCCTCGCCCCTCCCTCTTTCTGTAACCTCCTCCAGCCCTACAACCCTCCGAGATCTCTGCGCTCCTCCAATTCCGGCCTCTTGCGCATCCCCCGATTTTAATCGCTCCACTATTGACGGCCGTGTCTTCAGCCATCTGGGCCCTAAGCTCTGGAATTCCCTCCCTTAACCTCTCCGCCTCTCCCCGTCCCTCTCCTCCTTTAAGCAAGGCGTTGCTTAAAACCCATCTCTGACCGAGCTTTTGGTCACCTGTCCTAATGTCTCCTTCTTTGGCTCGGTGTCAATTTTTTTGTCAAATTACGCTCCTGTGAAGCGCCTCAGGACGTTTCACTACGTTAAAGGTGCTATATAAATGCAAGTTGTTGTTAATTTTGACCTCTGGCTTTGCAAGGGCTCTGGTTCGATCTGGTTTTACACAGAGTATCTCACTACTCCAACATTGCTGTCACTAATTAAAATTTGGATTTTAATAGAATTACATAAAATGTACAGGGCAGAAACAGGCCCAACTGGTCCATGCCTGTGTTTACGCTCGACACGAGCTGCCTCCCACCCCTCTTCATCTCACCCTATCAGGATACCCCTCTATCCCTTTGTCCCTCATGTTCTTATCTAGCTGCCCCTGAAATGCATCTATGCTGTAAGTCCTTCTCGCTGCCGTTTGAGGTGAATGACGGGAGAGTGATGGTGCACTGGGTCAGACACCACACTGTCCCCCCGGAGAGACTCCACGGTCCGCTGCCTGTGTTACTCCCACATGCAGTGAGTTTGGGCCGTTAGTGAGAATAGGCCCACAGCACAAAACTAGTCCGGATTTGGCACAATAATGGCAATCTCATTCCGAGATGTGGGAAATGGGAATGACATGCCGGTGCAGTACAGGGAGCTTTACTCTGTATCTAACCCTGTACCTGCCCTGGGAGTGTTTGATGGGACAGTATAGAGGGAACTTTACTCTGTATCTAACCCTGTACCTGCCCTGGGAGTGTTTGATGGGACAGTGTAGAGGGAGCTTTACTCTGTATCTAACCCTGTACCTGCCCTGGGAGTGTTTGATGGGACAGTGTAGAGGGAACTTTACTCTGTATCTAACCCGTGCTGTACCTGCCCTGGGAGTGTTTGATGGGACAGTGTAGAGGGAGCTTTACTCTGTATCTAACCCTGTACCTGCCCTGGGAGTGTTTGATGGGACAGTGTAGAGGGAGCTTTACTCTGTATCTAACCCGTGCTGTACCTGCCCTGGGAGTGTTTGATGGGACAGTGTAGAGGGAGCTTTACTCTGTATCTAACCCTGTACCTGCTCTGGGAGTGTTTGATGGGACAGTGTAGAGGGAGCTTTACTCTGTATCTAACCCTGTACCTGCCCTGGGAGTGTTTGATGGGACAGTGTAGAGGGAGCTTTACTCTGTATCTAACCCGTGCTGTACCTGCCCTGGGAGTGTTTGATGGGACAGTGTAGAGGGAGCTTTACTCTGTATCTAACCCTGTACCTGCCCTGGGAGTGTTTGATGGGACAGTGTAGAGGGAGCTTTACTCTGTATCTAACCCGTGCTGTACCATTTCCCAGGACTGACCTCCTTCTGAACAGCTAATGCACAAAAAATAGTCAAAATAAAACCCAGTTGGAGGTAAATCTACCGTTCTGACATCAACAAAGAAGTTTTATTCGATAGGCGATGAACTCTGGTCCAGCAACAAAACACTATCACAGCCGAGGAAGTGAGTTTGCTGCGATTCAAGGAGATTTTTCAGTAAAAAAAAGACTTGCATTTCTACAGCGCCTTTCACAACCTCGGGACGTCCCAAATCACTTTACAGCCAATGAAGTACTTTTTGAAGTGTAGTCACTGTTGTAATGTAGGAAACGCGGCAGCCAATTTGCACACAGCAAGATCCCACAAACAGCAATGTGATAAATGACCAAATAATATGTTTTTAGTGATGTTGATTGAGGGATAAATATTGGCCAGGACACCGGGGAGAACTCCCCTGCTCTTCTTCAAATAGTGGCCGTGGGATCTTTTACACCCACCTGATAGGGCAGACGGGGCCTCAGTTTAACATCTCGTCTGATGGATGGAGTAAGACTGAACAGGGAGCAGCAGGTTGGAGAAAGGAGCCATTGTGACTTTG
This sequence comes from Heptranchias perlo, assembly GCF_035084215.1. NCBI lineage: Eukaryota > Metazoa > Chordata > Chondrichthyes > Hexanchiformes > Hexanchidae > Heptranchias > Heptranchias perlo. The sequence continues at coordinate 39,315,673 of NC_090352.1, forward strand.
CTTTCACATAATGAAGATGTTGAGGGTAGAGTGTGTTTCTGAAAACGTCACCAAAATCCTGGGTCTTTCCCCAGCTGATCTGATGTCTGGTGTTTTGTCCCATTGTGTTTAGCGATTTCCCTGAAACCTGCTTGTCCCCTTTATCAAACAGAATATTTTTATCCTTGCTGATGTCACTGTAGCTGAAATAAAACAGATAAAATAACAGTGTATCAAGTGCTTCCTGTAATATCATCCGTGGTTTAAAATCAGCCAGTGTTTTAGTATCAGATGGATTCTTTGCTGATAATTAAAGGGACCTCAATCTAAATTAGCCCCTGACAGAAACACCTGATGTATCTGTGAATTGCCTCCCACATAAAAATATAAGAAAAAGGAGCATACAATCCCTCGAGCCTGCTCCGCCATTCAATCAGATCATGGATGATCTTCAACCTCAACTCCACTTTCCCGCCCGATCCCCATATCCCTTGATTCCCCTCGAGTCCAAAAATCTATCCATCTCAGCCTTGAATATAGAATCATAGAAGTTACAACATGGAAACAGGCCCTTCGGCCCAACATGTCCATGTCGCCCAGTTTATACCACTAAGCTAGTCCCAATTGCCTGCACTTGGCCCATATCCCTCTATACCCATCTTACCCATGTAACTGTCCAAATGCTTTTTAAAAGACAAAATTGTACCCGCCTCTACTACTGCCTCGGGCAGCTCGTTCCAGACACTCGCCACCCTTTGAGTGAAAAAAATTGCCCCTCTGGACCCTTTTGTATCTCTCCCCTCTCACTTTAAATCTATGTCCCCTCGTTATAGATTCCCCTACCTTTGGGAAAAGATTTTGACTATCGACCTTATCTATGCCCCTCATTATTTTATAGACTTCTATAAGATCACCCCTTAACCTCCTACTCTCCAGGGAAAAAAAGTCCCAGTCTATCCAACCTCTCCCTATAAGTCAAACCATCAAGTCCCGGTAGCATCCTAGTAAATCTTTTCTGCACTCTTTCTAGTTTAATAATATCCTTTCTATAATAGGGTGACCAGAACTGTACACAGTATTCCAAGTGTGGCCTTACTAATGTCTTGTACAACTTCAATAAGACATCCCAACTCCTGTATTCAATGTTCTGACCAATGAAACCAAGCATGCCGAATGCCTTCTTCACCACCCTATCCACCTGTGACTCCACTTTCAAGGAGCTATGAACCTGTACTCCTAGATCTCTTTGTTCTATAACTCTCCCCAATGCCCTACCATTAACGGAGTAGGTCCTGGCCTGATTCGATCTACCAAAATGCATCACCTCACATTTATCTAAATTAAACTCCATCTGCCATTCATCAGCCCACTGGCCCAATTTATCAAGGTCCTGTTGCAATGCTAGATAACCTTCTTCACTGTCCACAATGCCACCAATCTTGGTGTCATCTGCAAACTTACTAACCATGCCTCCTAAATTCTCATCCAAATCATTAATATAAATAACAAATAACAGCGGACCCAGCACCAATCCCTGAGGCACATCGCTGGACACAGGCCTCCAGTTTGAAAAACAACCCTCTACAACCACCCTCTGTCTTCTGTCGTCAAGCCAATTTTGTATCCAATTGGCTACCTCACCTTGGATCCCGTGAGATTTAACCTTATGTAACAACCTACCATGCGGTACCTTGTCAATGACTGAGCATCCACAGCCCCCTGGGGTAGAGAATTCCAAAGATTCACAACACTCTGCATGAAGAAATTCCTCTTCATCTCAGTCCTAAATGTCCGACCCCTTATCCTGAGACTATGCCCCCTAGTTCTAGACTCCCCAGCCAGGGGAAACAACCTCTCAGCATCTACCCTGTCAAGCCCCCTCAGAATCTTATGGTTTCAATTAGATCACCTCTCATTCTTCTAAACTCCAGAGAGTATGGGCCCATTCTACTCAATCTCTCCTCACAGGACAACCCTCTCATCCCAGGAATCAATCTAGTGAACCTTCGTTGCACCACCTCTAAGGCAAGTATATCCTTCCTTAGATAAGGAGACCCTCCTGCTTGAAAGTGCATTTAATTCAAAATTATGCAGGGTTTTGAGAGAGTAAATAAGGAGAAACTGCTTCCAGTGGCAGGAGGGTCGGTAACCAGAGGACACAGATTTAAGGTGATTGGCAAAAGAACCAGAAGGGGAGAGGAGGAGAAATTTTATTTACACAGTGAGTTGTGATGATCTGGAATGCGCTGCCTGAAAGGGCGGTGGAAGCAGATTCAATATGACTTTCAAAAGGGAATTGGATAAATACTTGAAAAGGAAAAAATTACAGGGCTATGGGGAAAGAGTAGGGGAGTGGGACTAATTAGATAGTTCTTTCAAAGAGCCGGCACAGGCACGATGGACCGAATGGCCTCCTGTGCTGTACGATTCCATGATGTGGAGGTCGGGTGAGGACAGGGCAGTCTGCCAAACTTTGCTTCCTGGACTCATGTTTTGATGTGAACTTTTTGCATTATAAATTCCTATGTCCATGTATAATGGGAACTCCCTATGTAAACATCGCAAGCTGTAATTACACCATCCGGTTCCTCCTTCTCTTGGTGGCTGGAAGGATACTTGACTTCCACGCGCTCCTGTCGAGATCGTGTCACAGCTCCGCTCTCCTTGTGGGGCGATCGAGCTCTCGGGGCAGTCGGAGCTGTCGGCCGTGGCGATGGTTTCGTCGTGGAGTTCACTTCAGTGAGAAGCCGCAGTGACCTGTCAGTAGCTTGTGGCTCCGGCCTCCTCAAACAGTGCTGCTGAATGACCAGGGTTCACAACCGATCCTACCTCAGCTGACTTTGCTCATCCTGTAGAAGTGCCCGCAGATGTAGGAAGCTGCTGAGTTCAGTTTTCTTTCTAATTGTAACAAGAAGCTGGATAAGAGAACAGGAGGAACACTGGAACGAAACGGCTAGAAATGAACGATTCGCGTTTATATCGGGCCTTTCATGACCCTATAACCTCCCAAAACACTTTACAGGCAATGAAATACTTCTGAAGTGCAGCCGCTGTGGTAAAGTATTCTGCTGAGGGGCGTTAAGGTCAGTGCAGCCCCCCCTCTACCCCGGCTCACATACAACCCCCACCCAGACCCAGTTCAGATCAGCTCCCTCAGCAAAAAGTGGGTGGTAAGTATGGGGAACTTCCTGCTCTCAGTCACTCACGCCCAGGCCAAAGTCCCGGGTTTAATGCCAGAGAGCGGCCAGGTAACGCTCACAGATGGAGTCAGTACCTTCAGAGCAGGAGCACAGGAAAAAAAGTCACTTTAATGGTAGCAAGGCGAAGTAATTACCTTCCCAGCGCTGTCCAGTACATCACACACAGACCAACTGCTTTATTATACAATAAATTTAAGGACACCTCATCACCTTGGAAACATAACATGTCGATGAGCTTTCAATTGTATTGTGTGTCTGTCTGATATACACTGTAATTTAGTCATTCTTATGCGCAGCAGTGGTTTTAATTATTAATGGGTCAGGACACAATGCTCCGCATCTCAGCCTGGGGAGTTTACAATTCATCGGAGCTGGAGCCCGTCAGCTGCCTGATATCCACCGGTCCCCTGAGGTGTCTCTGTGTACAGGGACTCTGTACAGTTACACAGTGAGTGACCCTTACCCTGAATAAACAGGGACTCTGTACAGTTACACAGTGAGTGACCCTCACCCTGAATAAACAGGAACTCTGTACAGTTACACAGTGAGTGACCCTCACCCTGAATAAACAGGGACTCTGTACAGTTACACAGTGAGTGACCCTTACCCTGAATAAACAGCGACTCTGTACAGTTACACAGTGAGTGACCCTCACCCTGAATAAACAGGGACTCTGTACAGATACACAGTGAGTGACCCTCACCCTGAATAAACAGGGACTCTGTACAGTTACACAGCGAGTGACCCTTACCCTGAATAAACAGGGACTCTGTACGGTTACACAGTGAGTGACCCTCACCCAACATAAGAACATAAGAAATAGGAGCAGGAGTAGGCCAATCGGCCCCTCGAGCCTGCTCCGCCATTCAATAAGATCATGGCTGATCTGATCCTAACCTCAAATCTAAATTCATGTCCAATTTCCTGCCCGCTCCCCGTAACCCCTAATTCCCTTTATTTCTAGGAAACTGTCTATTTCTGTTTTAAATTTATTTAATGATGTAGCTTCCACAGCTTCCTGAGGCAGCAAATTCCACAGACCTACTACCCTCTGAGTGAAGAAGTTTCTCCTCATCTCAGTTTTGAAAGAGCAGCCCCTTATTCTAAGATTATGCCCCCTAGTTCTAGTTTCACCCATCCTTGGGAACATCCTTACCGCATCCACCCGATCAAGCCCCTTCACAATCTTATATGTTTCAATAAGATCGCCTCTCATTCTTCTGAACTCCAATGAGTAGAGTCCCAATCTACTCAACCTCTCCTCATATGTCCACCCCCTCATCCCCGGGATTAACCGAGTGAACCTTCTTTGTACTGCCTCGAGAGCAAGTATGCCTTTTCTTAAGTATGGACACCAAAACTGTATGCAGTATTCCAGGTGCGGTCTCACCAATACCTTATATAACTGCAGCAATACCTCCCTGTTTTTATATTCTATCCCCCTAGCAATAAAAGCCAACATTCCGTTGGCCTTCTTGATCACCTGCTGCACCTGCAAACTAACTTTTTGATTTTCTTGCACTAGGACCCCCAGATCCCTTTGTACAGCAGTACTTTCCAGTTTCTTGCCGTTAAGATAATAACTTGCTCTCTGATTTTTCCTGCCAAAGTGCATAACCTCACATTTTCCAATATTGTATTGCATCTGCCAAATCTCCGCCCACTCACCCAGCCTGTCTATATCCCCTTGTAGGTTTTTTATGTCCTCCTCACTCTCTACTTTCCCTCCCATCTTTGTATCATCTGCAAACTTTGATATGTTACACTCGGTCCCCTCCTCCAAATCGTTAATATAGATTGTAAAGAGTTGGGGACCCAGCACCGACCCCTGCGGAACACCACTGGCTACTGGTTGCCAGTCCGAGAATGAACCATTTATCCCAACTCTCTGCTTCCTGTTAGATAACCAATCCTCCACCCATGCCAGAATATTACCCCCAATCCAGTGATTCTTTATCTTGAGCAATAATCTTTTATGTGGCACCTTGTCGAATGCCTTCTGGAAGTCTAAATACACTACATCCACTGGTTCCCCTTTATCCACTCTGTACGAATAAACAGTGACTCTGTACAGTTACAGTGAGTGACCCTCACCCTGAATAAACAGGGACTCTGTACAGTTACACAGTGAGTGACCCTTACCCTGAATAAACAGGGACTCTGTACAGTTACACAGTGAGTGACCCTCACCCTGAATAAACAGTGACTGTTAACAGTGACTCAGATTTTTGGCCTCTGCAGGAAACAAAATCATTTTTCTGGTCTTTTGATTGCAATTTTTTGAGCATTTTAAAAAAAATTAATCCTCACTGAGACCTGCTGTGTGTTTTCTGTTCCTTTGAATGGATTTTTATTGTAAATGTCACATTAAGAATTGAAATGCTTATCCGATTGCAGGTTAATGCTGTGCCATGAGGGATGGTTAAATGAGTTGAAACTTAAACTTTAAGACTCAAATAGAAATGTCCCAATGTGGGCTCTGTATTTCCCTGGGGCCCGATTGTTTCCACTGATTTACGCCCATTTTAAGTGAGGGCAGATTAATCTGTGATGTTTCTGGCAGAGACGCTAGGGGCTGATTACGTTTCCCGTTGCTCGCCGGCAATTATCCACCGTGTCAGATTCCGTCACAGGAATCAATTCAGGTGCAGAAATCCTGCTCATTTCCACAGATTGCTGCCTTGGCACGTGTACAGAGGACCAAACTCGGCCGGCCGACCGACGAATCAGAATCACTGCTGGATCCTCAGCAAAATAAAACACAGTCCATGAGAACTGTCACTGACACTAATTCATGTCAATTTCTTCCCCTTGCTCGCCTGAAGGCACCGACTCTCCCTGGGGTACGGGCTCCACAGACACTGACTCTCCCTGGGGTACGGGCTCCACAGACACTGACTCTCCCTGGGGTACGGGCTCCACAGACACTGACTCTCCCTGGGGTACGGGCTCCACAGACACTGACTCTCCCTGGGGTACGGGCTCCACAGACACTGACTCTCACTGGGGTACGGGTCCCACACACACTGACTCTCACTGGGGTACGGGCTCCACAGACACTGACTCTCACTGGGGTACGGGTCCCACACACACTGACTCTCACTGGGGTACGGGTCCCACAGACTCTGACTCTCACTGGGGTACGGGTCCCACACACACTGACTCTCCCTGGGGTACGGGCTCCACAGGCACTGACTCTCACTGGGGTATGGGTCCCACACACACTGACTCTCACTGGGGTACGGGTCCCACACACACTGACTCTCACTGGGGTACGGGTCCCACAGACACTGACTCTCACTGGGGTACGGGCTCCACAGACACTGACTCTCCCTGGGGTATGGGCTCCACAGACACTGACTCTCACTGGGGTACGGGTCCCACAGACACTGACTCTCACTGGGGTACGGGTTCCACAGACACTGACTCTCACTGGGGTACGGGTCCCACAGACACTGACTCTCACTGGGGTACGGGTCCCACAGACACTGACTCTCACTGGGGTACGGGTCCCACAGACACTGACTCTCACTGGGGTACGGGTCGTACAGACACTGACTCTCACTGGGGTACGGGTCCCACTGACACTGACTCTCACTGGGGTACGGGTCCCACAGACACTGACTCTCACTGGGGTACGGGTCCCACAGACACCGACTCTCACTGGGGTACGGGTCCCACAGACACTGACTCCCCCTGGGTATGGTCTCAGTGTTGGCAGAGTGTCAGAACAGGCCTGATACGCATCATAGCATCATAGAATGATAGGAGGAGGCCATTCGAAAGATCTATCCAATTAGCCGCATTCCTCTGCTCTTTCCTCATAGTCCTGCAATTTTTTTCTCTTCAAGTATTTATCTAATTCCCTTTTGAAATTTATTATTGTTTCCACCGCCCTTTCAGGCAGTGTGTTCCAGATCATAACAACTCGTTGCTTAAACGAATGTTTCCTCATGTAGCCTCTGGCTCTTTTGCCGATCACGTTAAGTACTGTTTACGTTTTACTGTTGCCCCAGTCCCTGGCCTCATGGTGCTGGGTGTTTTTGAGTCTGAGAGGATCATCGATGCAGCTCAGGGCCTGAATCCTAACAGTCCGTACCTGGCTTCATTCTGAGGATTGAGAAAGACAAATTTTTCTGCTCTGTGGATGGGACCAGAGTGCAGTCCTGTGTCCCCATCTACTGGTCCAAACACCAAACACCCAAACTTACTCAGGTATTTTCCGGGAAAACTTGCATGACTTTGTAACACGTAGTTTGTACATAAATGCTCATTTAGCCATTTTCCTGGCCTTTATCTCATCTCTCCCTACATCTTTCAAAGAGCCGGCACAGGCACGATGGGCCAAATGGCCTTCTTCTGTGCTGTATCATTCTATCATTCTATCATTCCAACAGTGACTGCACCTCAAAAGTACTTCATTGACTTTGGGACATCCTGAGGTTGTGAAAGGTGCTATGGAAATGCAATATCTTTCTTTAAAACTGTTACGGACAAACAGTGTAATAATATCCTACACCAACAACAACAACAACCTGCACTAGTGCCTTTAATGTAGTAAAAACATCCCAGGACACTTCACAGGAGCGATTATCAGACAAAAATTGACACAGAGCCACATAAGGAGACTGACTGACCCCTCGATAGTGCAGCCCTGTCACTGTGTGATTGACTGACCCCTCGATCGTGTGGCCCTGTCACTGTGAGACTGACCCCTCGATAGTGCGGCCCTGTCACTGTGTGACTGACTGACCCCTCGATAGTGCAGCCCTGTCACTGTGTGACTGACTGACCCCTCGATCGTGTGGCCCTGTCACTGACTGACTGACTGACCCCTCGATAGTGCAGCCCTGTCACTGTGTGACTGACTGACCCCTCGATAGTGCGGCCCTGTCACTGACTGACTGACTGACCCCTCGATAGTGCAGCCCTGTCACTGTGTGACTGACTGACCCCTCGATAGTGCGGCCCTGTCACTGTGTGACTGACTGACCCCTCGATAGTGCGGCCCTGTCACTGACTGACTGACTGACCCCTCGATAGTGCAGCCCTGTCACTGTGTGACTGACTGACCCCTCGATAGTGCGGCCCTGTCACTGTGAGACTGACCCCTCGATAGTGTGGCCCTGTCACTGTGTGACTGACTGACCCCTCGATAGTGCGGCCCTGTCACTGTGAGACTGACCCCTCGATAGTGTGGCCCTGTCACTGTGTGACTGACTGACTGACTGACTGACCCCTCGATAGTGCGGCCCGGTCACTGTGTGACTGACTGACCCCTCGAAACGCAGACGTTAAACCATGGCCCCCGTCAACCTGTCCCAGTGGTTCAGGTGAACGTTAAAGATCCAGTGGTTCTATTTGAAAAAAACAATGAGTTCTGTTGTCCTGGAGAACTTTGCTCCCTCAAACACCATCAGAAACTGATTGCTCCCACTGCCATTTGCTGTGCGCAAATTGGATGTTGCATTTCCCTTCTTAACAATGGTTTTTTTCTCAATATATATATTTTTTTAATTTATTGGACTGTAGCTGTTGATAATGGTTCTGATGTTGCCATTTACAGCTCCTCTAGACCCATCTTTTGTTTCTTAACTTGTCCCATTCCCGCCCTCCCCTCCTTGTCTTGCACCTTCATCCCCTTTTGTCATTTAATCACTCGTGCCCTCCACCCTATCACAGACCTTCCCTTTTGTTCTTTTCTCCCCTCTCTTCCCCCCTTTCCCTGGCTCTGTATTTGCTTAAAAACTTTAACTCTTTAACATCTTCCAATTCTGACCAAGGGTCATCGACCTGAAACATTAACCCTGTTTCTTTCTCCACAGACGCTGCCTCACTTGCTGAGCTCCTCCAGCATTTTCTGTTTTTATGAAAATAGTGAGGACACTTTGAGAGTGATTCATTGACTGTGAAGCACTGGAAGATGTCCTGAGGCCGTGAAAGGCGCTGCATAAAAATAAACTTTATTATTGCTCCATGACCTTCCTTGTATGTTGGTTGCAACATTGAACTGGGGAGTGGCCTGGCCTCCGGCCGACAGGTGGCGCTGCTGGGAGGCGGCTCCTGGTCATCCTCTGGTCTTCTCTTGTCTCCGACAGACCCTCCTCGCTAAGGACCGGCGGCTGGCGGTGTTCTCCTTGGCAACTGGCCCAGACCAATCGGCGCTGACGCAGCACGCAGCGCGATGACATAAGGTCGGCAGAAGAGCCAATCAGCGACGGTGCGGGTAAATTTGAATTGGGGGAAACGACGCGGGAGCGAGAGAGGTAAAAAAGCCCGGGGCCCGGGGGGAGAGAGTGAGGGGGAAAAGCCCGGGGTCCGGGGGGAGAGTGAGGGGAAAAAGCCCGGGGCCCGGGGGGAGAGAGTGAGGGGGAAAAGCCCGGGGTCCGGGGGGAGAGTGAGGGGAAAAAGCCCGGGGCCCGGGGGGAGAGTGAGGGGGAAAAGCCCGGGGTCCGGGGGGAGAGTGAGGGGAAAAAGCCCGGGGTCCGGGGGGAGAGTGAGGGGGAAAAGCCCGGGGTCCGGGGGGAGAGTGAGGGGGAAAAGCCCGGGGTCCGGGGGGAGAGTGAGGGGGAAAAGCCCGGGGTCCGGGGGGAGAGTGAGGGGGAAAAGCCCGGGGTCCGGGGGGAGAGTGAGGGGAAAAAGCCCGGGGTCCGGGGGGAGAGTGAGGGGGAAAAGCCCGGGGCCCGGGGGGAGAGAGTGAGGGGAAAAAGCCCGGGGCCCGGGGGGAGAGTGAGGGGGAAAAGCCCGGGGGGAGAGTGAGGGGGAAAAGCCCGGGGTCCGGGGGGAGAGAGTGAGGGGGAAAAGCCCGGGGTCCGGGGGGAGAGAGTGAGGGGAAAAAGCCCGGGGTCCGGGGGGAGAGAGTGAGGGGGAAAAGGCCCGGGGGGAGAGAGTGAGGGGGAAAAGCCCGGGGCCCGGGGGGAGAGTGAGGGGAAAAAGCCCGGGGTCCGGGGGGAGAGAGTGAGGGGAAAAAGCCCGGGGTCCCCCGGGACCGGGGGGAGAGTGAGGGGAAAAGCCCGGGGTCCGGGGGGAGAGAGTGAGGGGAAAAAGCCCGGGGTCCGGGGGGAGAGAGTGAGGGGAAAAAGCCCGGGGTCCGGGGGGAGAGAGTGAGGGGGAAAAGCCCGGGGCCCGGGGGGAGAGAGTGAGGGGAAAAAGCCCGGGGCCCGGGGGGAGAGAGTGAGGGGGAAAAGCCCGGGGCCCGGGGGGAGAGAGTGAGGGGGAAAAGCCCGGGGCCCGGGGGGAGAGAGTGAGGGGGAAAAGCCCGGGGCCCGGGGGGAGAGAGTGAGGGGGAAAAGCCCGGGGCCCGGGGGGAGAGAGTGAGGGGAAAAAGCCCGGGGTCCGGGGGGAGAGAGTGAGGGGGAAAAGCCCGGGGCCCGGGGGGAGAGAGTGAGGGGAAAAAGCCCGGGGTCCGGGGGGAGAGAGTGAGGGGGAAAAGCCCGGGGCCCGGGGGGAGAGAGTGAGGGGAAAAAGCCCGGGGCCCGGGGGGAGAGAGTGAGGGGGAAAAGCCCGGGGCCCGGGGGGAGAGAGTGAGGGGGAAAAGCCCGGGGCCCGGGGGGAGAGTGAGGGGGAAAAGCCCGGGGGGGGGAGAGAGTGAGGGGGAAAAGCCCGGGGCCCGGGGGGAGAGTGAGGGGGAAAAGCCCGGGGGGAGAGAGTGAGGGGAAAAAGCCCGGGGCCCGGGGGGAGAGAGTGAGGGGAAAAAGCCCGGGGCCCGGGGGGAGAGAGTGAGGGGGAAAAGCCCGGGGCCCGGGGGGAGAGTGAGGGGGAAAAGCCCGGGGGGGGGGGGGGAGAGAGTGAGGGGGAAAAAGCCCGGGGGGAGAGTGAGGGGGGAAAAGCCCGGGGGGGAGAGAGGTAAAGAGCGGGCCCAGGGGAAGTTCAGGCTTTTCCCGGTGACCGGGGCTCCGGGCCCTCAGGGTGGGGCCTGTTCGTAGTTTGGTGCCAATCGAGGGGCCGGTGGCTCAATGACTGGGCCCCCGGGCCGCTCAGTGTGACTGGTTAAACCTGAGGCCTGGGCGTCTCGCCCCCACCTGTTGCCCGCCCGCCCCTGGAACCACTTCAAGCCCCGTCCCTGCACGGTTCCAGTTCTGACCTCCCCCCAAGTTGTCGATGGTCAGTGAGATTTTAAATCTGACCACAAACCCGTTTAAACCCGTGGGTCTGTCTGTTTTTAACACCGAGAACCATTAACTTTGAACCCGATTGACTGCTCTTCACCCGCTCTGCCACCGATGCCCATTTACTGACCGTGTTTCTCTCTCACGTTGCAGGGAGATGTTCAGCGCAAGGAGATCAGCGGCATCATCGTCCTCTGAGAACGAGGGCGAGGAATTGCAAACCGTGGGTACTCTCGGACCCCACTGTGAACCAGCTGCATGTTTGTAAATCGTGGGTTCAGGGGTGGCACCGTCAGCAATAAATGCCGGCCTTACCAGCCTGCCCACACCCTGAGAATAAATATTTAATAAAAATCATGATATTCAGTATAAACTCAAACGAAGTTAAGCTCCTGTGAATGAGCCACTTCCCCCTCCAATCACTCACTGGGTGTACACATTGCCCCCTGTGCTGCTGAACTGTCTGAACCAGAAGGTCCTGTCTCCATCCCTGGTCTCAACTCTAGTTCATAGAATGGATATGAAGGATCTATTTCCCTTAGCAGAGGGGTCAGTGACCAGGGGGCAGAGATTTAAAGTAATTGGTTGAAGGATTAGAGGGGAGCTGAGGAGAATTTTTTTTCACCCAGAGGGTCATGGGGGTCTGGAACTCACTGCCTGAAAGGGTGGGAGAGGCAGAAACCCTTAACTCATTTAAAGTAATTGGATGTGCACCTAAAGTGTGGTAAACTACAGGGCTACGGACTAAGTGCTGGAAAGTGGGATTACGCTGGCTGGCTCTTTTTCGGCCGGCATAGCTAAATGGACGACTCCTGTGCCGTAACTTTCTGTGATTCTATAGTCGGTACAGCACAGGAGGCTATTCGGCCCATCATGCCTGTGCCGGCTCTTTGAAAGAGCTCTCCAATTAGTCACACTCCCCTGCTCTTTCCCCATAGCTCTGCAAACTTTTTCCCTTCAAGTATTTATCCAATTCCCTTTTGGAAGTTATTATTGAATCTGCTTCCACCGCCCTTTCAGACATCACATTCCAGATCATAACAACTCTGCATAAAAAAAATTCCTCCTCATCTCCCCTCCGGTTCTTTTGCTGATCACCTTAAATCTGCGTCTTTTTACTGACTCTTCTACCACTGGAAACAGTTCCTCTTTATTTACTTTATCAAAACCCTTCATGATTTTGAACACCTATCAAATCTCCCCTTAACCTTCTCTGCTCTAAGGAGAACAATCCCAGCTTCTCCAGTCTCTCCACACAACTGAAGTCCCTCATCCCTGGGAGCATTCTAGTAAGTCTCTTCTGCACCCTCTCCAAGGCCTTGACATCCTTGCTAAAGTGTGGTGCCCAGAATTGGACACGACAGTGATTTATAAAGGTTTGGCTTTTATAAAGTTAGACAGTCTCAGCTGGGCAGCAATTGAGGAGTTCCATATAATTGGTCTCGGTGTCCTGGCTGAGGGAGTAGAAGGATCAGCCTGAGCTCCCGCTGGAACTGTGCACGCATGTCGACATCGGGCGAGGATGTGATGCCCCTGCAGACCCGCTGGGCTCATGGCTGCCACTTACACGCACTACCAGAGGGTTCCCGCCACCATTTGGTCCTATGTCCAGCACTGTGTTGGGGGCGGGAGGCAGAAATCTGTTGATTTATGTTCATTTTTTGTTGCCTGAATTTTAATGCTTTGTTCCCAAATCTGTGCTGAAACTTTGCCCCTTCTCCTTTGCTTCCCGTGCAGCTGATCGGGAAGTGCGCGCGGGTCCCGTTGCAGGAAGTGTTGCCTCAGTGCAGTGCTCAGCGAGAATTGAAGAATTCCATCAGCAAGAGGCCTTCGTTAACTTTGCTGGGGTCTACCCTGACACCACTGATCCGCAGGCTGCATCTGCAGGTGAGGGAGGAGGGCGAGGAAGGGGGGGGACGTGGAGGGAAGGGAGTGGGTGGGGGAGGGCACAGAGGGGGGGCGAGGAGAGAGGGGCTGATCCCCTTGATTCCCTTAGAGTTCAAAAATCTGTCGATCTCAATCTTGAATATACTCAACGACTGAGCATCCTCAGCCCTCTGGGGTAGAGAATTCCAAAGATTCACAACCCCCTGAGTGAAGACATTTTTCCTCATCTCAGTCCTAAATGGCCGACCCCTTATCCTGAGACTCTGTCCTCGAGTTCTAGACTCTCCAGCCAGGGGAAACAGTCTCTCAGGATCTACCCTGTCACGCCCTCTTAAGAATTTTATAAGTTTCACTGACATCCCCTCTCATTCTTCTAAAATCCAGAGCGGATTGGCCCATTCTACTCAATCTCTCCTCATAGGACAACCCTCTCATCCCAGGAATCAATCTAGTAAACCTTCGTTACACCGCCTCTAAGGCAAGTATATCTTTCTTTAGATAAGGAGACCAAAACTGTATACAGTACTCCAGGTGAGGTCTCACCAAAGCCCTGTACAATTGTAGCAAGACTGCCTCACTTGTACTCCAACCCTCTTGCAATAAAGGCCAACATGTTATTTGCCTTCCTAATTACAACAGCGACTACACTGCAAAAGTACTTCATTGGTTGTAAAGTGCTTTGGGACGTCCTGAGATTGTGAAAGGGGCAATAGAAATGCAAGTTTCTCCTGAAGTAATCTCGGCCTGATGTGTTGCTCTTCAGGAGCAGGCTGTGCAGTTCCAGCACTTTGTCTCTTTCTGTTTTTGGGGAAAGTCAGTGTTTGTTTTGAGGGTCTTTTTTTTGTCTTTGCAGGAGGATGGCCAGCAGGTCCCACCTTTGGTTTATGAAGATCTCTGCCAGAAAATCTTTGTGGAAGATCAGTTCATCGGCACTTCCCAGGGCAGCGGTCTGACTCCCCTGGTCAGGCACGCAGTCCCCCGAGTGGGGGCCTGCAGAGATCGGAGGCCGCTCGTCGCAGCAGCTCCTGAACACGGAGCCAGGGGTGTGATTCCTGAGTCCTCGCGGACAGAGGGCGAAGATTCAGATTCAGCCGGGGCACGGGCCGCAATTACAAGCCCGGTGCACAAGGGGGAGCAGGCCACCACCGAGGCATGGAAGGATCCCGTGCCGTCAATCGGCAACGGCATTGTAATCTCGGGCTGCCCACTGGAGCAACGCAGATCACCACCACCCCCCGGGACCGAGGCAGTGGCCGAGGAGACGGTCGCGGACCCTGGGGACACCCTGCCTGCCAGCCCTGAGAACGCAGGGGGGCTGGGGGGGTTCAGGGGTCTTTGCCCCGGGGCTGCAGCTGATTCCTCCTTGGACGTCGCTCCTGAGTCGGGGGGGAGTGAGGGTCAAGGACTTGTGGCGGTGTCGTGTGGGTCAGTGGCATGTCTGCTTTCCTCCGAGGCCATTGGCGAGCCTGAAAGGACAGTCGAGGAGGCCTGTGGTGCCCCTGAGTGTTTGCCGACGGGAGAGGGGGTGCCGGGGACAGGGGAGGGGGTGCTGGTGTCCGAAGACGGACACTCCGGGGCCGGTGTGGAGGTGGGCACAAGCCCCATGCTTGCCCAGCAGCCGTGCGCCCTAATGTGCATCGTCCACTCGAGTTTGCGAACCCCGGGCCCAGCGGAGGCCGTGGCCGCCTGGAGACAGTTGGTGGGAGAAGTGGGCAGGAGCCGCATCATCTCTCGGGAGGTTGGCACGGTGATCACTCCCATGGGAACCCACTGTGCCGGGACCTGTGTGACCCCCGTCAGCTTGGCTGAGAAGGAAGTCAATACCTCGGTGTCGGAGGGTGGCCAGAGTGAAGTGGTGGACAGTGCAGTGCTCACTGACTCTCTGTTGTGGAAGTAAGTTGGGGGAAGCTTTAGTGGGTGGGAGGGTGCTGAGGTGGGGGGGGGGGTCAGGAGGGGCACAGTTGGGGGGGGTGCGGTGGGGGGTTATGGGGGCGTGGTGGTTGTGTTACTGGACTAATAATCCAGAGATCGTGAGTTCAAATCCCACTGTGGGCAGTTTGAGAATTTGAATTCAGTTTTAAGAAATCTGGAGGTAAAAACCTGGTCTCAGTAAAAGTGACCGTGAAGCTGTCGGATTGTCGTAAAAACCCAACTGGTTCACTAATGTCCTTTAGGGAAGGAAACCTGCCGTCCTTACCCGGTCTGGGCCTATATGTGACTCCAGACCCACACCAAAGTGGTTGACTCAACTCCCCTCTGAAGCCACCCAGTTGTATCTACCCAATGGTTCAAGAAGGCTCACCACCACCTTCTCAGGGCAACTGGGGGTGGCCAATAAATGCCGGCCTTGCAAGCCAGGCCCGCATCCCGCAACTTAATTTTTAAAATGTTGGTATATCTGCACAGTTGGAGTTACTGCAGCCGTCTCCAAAACAGTCTCTGCGCTCATACCTTAATGTAGAATCATAAACTGATATAGCACACACAACTCGCTCTCAGTGCTCATTATCATACAGCATAGAAGGAGGCCATTCGGCCCATCGTGCCTGTGCCGGCTCTAAAGAGCTCTCCCATTAGCCCCACTCCCCCTGCTGTTTTTCCACAGCCCTGCAAATTTTTCCGTTCAAGTATTTATCCAATTCCCCTTTTGAAAGTTACGATTGAAGCCTTGTAATTTGCTTTCCCGTTTGGTGCTGGTGGCAGGGTTGCTACAGCATTCTTTCAGTGGCCTGGGTAATTTCACATTTATAATCTGCAAAGATGTTAAGACCTTGGAGCGGGTGCAGAGGAGATTTACTAGAATGGTACCAGGGATGAGGGACTTTAGTTATGTGGAGAGACTGGAGAAGCTGAGATTGCTCTCCTTCGAGCAGAGAAGGTTAAGGGGAGGTTTAATCGAGGTGTTCAAAATCATGAAGGGTTTTGATAGAGTAAATAAGGAGAAACTGTTTCCAGTGGCAGAAGAATCGGTAACCAGAAGATACAGATTTAAGATAATTGGCAGAAGAACCAGAGGGGTGATAAGAATTTTTTTACACAGCGAGTTGTGATGATCTGGAATGCGCTGCCTGAAAGGGCGGTGGAAGCAGATTCAATAATAACTTTCAAAAGGGAATTGGATAAATACTTAGAAAAAAGAAAAAATTGCAGGGCTCTGGGGGGAAAAGCAGGGGAGTGGGACTAATTGGATAGCTCTTTCAAAGAGCCGGCACAGGCACGATGGGCCGAAAGGCCTCCTTCCATGCTGTATGAATCTATCATCTTTTGAATCTGCTTCCTCCACCCTTTCAGGCTGTGCTTTCCAGATCAGAATAACAACTATGTAGTTTGAGGGCCCTCGAGTGATCGGCACTTCCCGCTGCTCAATCCCAGACTGGGCCTGGGTGAAAGTATCTCCCCCGCCTGTTCCCGTACCTCTTTTTATTCTCTATTTTTCACATGATGATTTTTTGTGCTGTATTGTCGGTTTGGAACTCTGGACTGTCACAGGCGTGAGGACAGGGGAGGGTTTCTGTCCCTTGGATGCCGAAGTGACCGCTGCTCGGTACGGAAGCAGCACTGACCGATGGCGCTCGGCCCAAGCCAACGTCTCTTCCCCCACCCCACCCTCCACGAACTCCTGTGAGCTGCCTGACCCTGGCGCGGCTGACCCCTTTCGATAATTGTGAATGAACGGAGCAGTTTTTTTGATGGGTGACGTTGAATATGTTGATCTCCGGGGAAGGAACAAGTGGAGCCCCGGGGAAGGAAAGTTGGGAATTACGATCCCTCTGACTCGGGATTCGCAATTACTGGCTCTCGACCGCAATGTGTTTCTCGGTGGGGTGGCGGGGTGGGGTGGGGGGGGGGGGGGGGGGCCCCGTGACCTGAATCTCCACATGGTGGGGCAGTGACTCTGGACTGGGCAAACCCTTGTTTTTTTTTTAAAAAAAGCACAAAGATGTGCGAGTGTTAATACTATGGTCAGTGGGTATCTCTAATGTATTCTTCCTGCCACTCCTTAGAATCATAGAATCTTACCGCACAGAAGGAGGCCGTTCGGTCCGTTGTGCCTGCGCTGGCTCTGTGAAAGAGCTATCTAATTAGTCCCACACCCCAGCTTTTTCCCCATAACCCTGCAAATTAGCCCTCTTCAAGTACATGTCCAATTGCCTATGGAATCTGCTTCCGCCACCCTTTCAGGTAGTGCGTTCCAGATCTTAACAACTGTCTGTGTGAAAACATTTCTCCTCGTTTCCCCTCTGGTTCTTTTGCCAATTATTTTAAATCTGTGACCTCTGGTTACCGACCCACTTGCCAGAGGAAACAGTTTCTCCCTATTTGCTCTATCAAAACTCCTCATAATTTTGAACACCTCTATTAAATCTCTCCTTAACCTTCTCTGCTCTGAGGAGAATAATCACAGCTTCTCCAATCTCTCCACGTAACTGAAGTCCCTCATCCCTGGTACCATCCTGGTAAACCTTCTCTCCAAGTCCTTGACAGTTTTCCTAAAGCGTGGTGCCTGGAATTGTGCACAATACTCCAGCTGAGGCCTAAACAGTGATTTGGAAAGGTTCAGCATGGCTTCCTTGTTTTTGTGTTCGATGCCCCTATTTACAAAGCCAAGTATCCCATATGCCTTCATAACCGTCTTATCAACTTACTCTGCCATCTTCAAAGACGTGAATATTTGGGGATCACTGATGTGCGACACATGGTCACGCCTGCAGTCGCACACTGCTACCAGTATAGGGAGCTTCAGCATCACTAACTCACTCCGCGAGGGAGCCACTTTGTCCCGACTGTCTGGGTAACCCCCTCGGGACGTCCGGCTTTGATCATGGCTGCAAGGTCTCCCCCCACCCCCCCCCACCCCCAAATTGGCGAGTTGCCTTTGATGTGTTTTCGTCTGTTGTCTGCAGCTTTTCCCGCGAGGATCTGGAGTCTCTTCCCCGTGGGGATCTGGAGCGTCGCCTAGAGACGGCCCTGCTCATCAACGAAGTTCTGTCTGGCCAGCTGAGCGACCTGTCCAAGAGCAAGGGTCTGGGCCTACGGGCCGGGCCTGCGGATCAGAGGGAGGCCGTCACTCAGACAAACAGTACCCAGGCCCTGGAGGTAAACCGTGCTGAGCTGCTCTGAGCTGAATTTGTGTCCCCGGGCGGCTGCTTTTCCATCTCTGTGAGACGGAGATTGCTGTTTAATTGCAATCGGTTTTCTTGGAAATCGGTTAATTACGCAGAATATACAGCACAGCAACAGGCCATTTGGCCCAACTGGTCTATGCCAGTGTTTATGCTCCACATGAACCTCCTCCCACCTCTCCATCTCACCCTATCAGAATATCCTTCTATTCCTTTAACTATCATGTGTTTATCTAGCTTCCCCTTAAATGCCTCTATGCTATTCACCTCAACTATTCCTTGTGGTAGCAAGTTCCACACTCTCACCACTCTCTGGGTAAAGAAGTTTTTCCTGAATTCCCTATTGGATTTATTAGTGACTATTTTATATTTATGGCCCCTAGTTTTGTTTCGTTATCTTAAAATCCTCTATCAGGTCACCCCTCAGCCTTCTCTTTTCTAGAGTCTGTTCAGTCTTTCCTGATAGTTATAACCTCTCAGTTCTGGTATCATCCTTGTAAATCTTTTTGGCACCCTCTCCAGTGCCTCTATATCCTTTTTATAATGAGACAGAACTGTGCACAGTACTCCAGTGTGGTCGAACCGAGGTTCTACACAAGTTTAATATAATTTCTCAATCTTCACTGGGGGAGAAAAATAATAAATTCCTTGAACCAGGCCCTGTTTGGAATTCTAGAGTCCCCTTTATTAACAGATGCTGCTACGTTAAAATAAATTGACTGATGTGCTGGGTGACAGAGTTCCGAGGAATCTCGTACAAATGCTGGAAGTGTGCACCCACTACTCTGGGACTGTGCCTTTAGCTCAGTGGTAGTGTTCCCCCCCTCTGAGTCAGATGGAACAGGGTTCGAACTCTCACTCGAGGGGAGACCGGAGCTCTGGACCTGAATTCTGGGCTGACATCCAGCGGGATTCTCGTGTCCGGTGGGTGTGGGTGCCCCCCCCACGCCTCATCGCATGGGCTGTGGGAGCCCGAGAAACCCTCCCACCCTATAGGACTAACCCCCCCCCCCGCCATCGGCTGGTATAAAGATGGTTACGGCCACGGAAGGAGTGTTCACGTTGCGGCCTGTCGGACCGTCAATCAGCCCGCGAATCCTCCCACTACTTCACATTGTTCTCCAAGGGAACAAGAGCGAAGAAACTCTACTCGAACCCCTAATCTCAAGCCAAAAATCTCACATCTGCGTAGCCTTCGCAGCCAGTCGTGTACTGGGACTCTCATTCCAAGATTGGTACTGAATCCCCCATCTGGGATCTTCCTTCAAAGCCTTGACAGCAAGAATAGAGCCTCCTCCTTGTGTCCCCCCACCCCAACCACACACTGGTTGGAGAGCGGTGGGAGTTTTAAAATGTTTATGCACTGTTGTTGTCTTTGTGCAAACAGGTGGATGACCAGTACCGCAGCCTATACCTACAGCAATTCAGCAGAGTGCGAGACCTGGAGCTCAGTCTGGACCAGTACCAGAAGCTCCACAATATGATTTGTCAGACCCGCGAGCAGCAGGTGAGTAACCACAGGCTGTGCCCAGGGGTGACTGGGTGGCAGCTTCTATTAGTTTTCATGGAGGTGGTATTACTGATTTGAGAAACGTTTGTGTTTGTGTCTGTGTGTGTGTGTTTTCCATGTTTTCTGTCTCAATCTTGATTCCAATGTTTTTCCTTGGCAGAATTCGCTTGTTGAAGAAGTTGAGGAATCTCTGGCCAGTGCAGATGGAGCTTATGAGGAAATGAAGCGAGAGAGAGCGAGAATGCATGAGCAAGTGAGATTACAGAACTAAAACTGGATTGATCGTCACATTTCTTATTTGATTTTCTCCCCCTGCCCCTTCCCCCACTGCCAAGTGCATCAGTGGGAAATTCCATTTCCTGGGTGTAGGGGCGATCTGCCCTCCGGGTTCTACCATTGCCAAATCCTGTGTCAGACAATACAGACTGTTCCAGCCAGTGTGGCTCCTTCTGAGGTGCTGAGGAGACGGAGTAACTTCACTCCACGTGTCATAGGTCTGAACATTTGCTGGTCAGGAGGTAGAGGCGACGAGGACAGAGTCCTGGGTCAGTGGGCAGACAGCGTGTGGCCCATGCAGTGGGGTATAGTGTGGGCTCGCTGTGAGGCAGGAGAGGATTGCTCCAGTCTCCAGTGAGCGCTCAGTGAGTTCTGTGCCGGGGGAGTGGTGTGGGCACTCTACAATACGGCCTCCAGTGACCCTGGGTTGAGCAAGGGAGAAATAAGCCGTAGTTCCCCCACTCCTGATTCTATCCAGCAGCTGATACTGGAGGGACATCGAGCAGCGGTGGGCTCAGGCTCGGCTGTCGTGCCCCCCCATGGCTGATTAGCCTGTTGGTGTTCACTATCTGGGCACACACGGGGCAAGAGACCAGAGGATAGCCAGTGTGGTGGAATCATACCCCAGTGAGAGCTGGTGTCTTCAGGAGAGGGTGGGGGGAAGGGGCTCTGCAGTACGATCCCTGCCCCCGCCCCCAGCTCGCCATGTGATGCGGTTTCTGTCTCTTGCTGCAGAATCAGGAGATGAGAAAATTACTGAAGAGCAACATGGAAGTGCTGAGCACAATGAGGGAAAGGACCCGGCGAGCCTTCGAGCAGCGTGAGGAGATGAGGAAACGCACTGAGACCGTGCTCAGAGACAAGGAAGCAGTGAGTGAGAACCACTGAACAAATAACTGCTCCCCTTCCTATCTTACCCCTCCCCCCCCCCCAGGTATGGACTGGATCAGGCTCGGCTATAGTCTCCCTCCCCCGCCTCCACACCCCAGGCCAATCAGTGACTGACACCTTGGGTTGAAATTTCAGCCCTGTCTGGCGGAATTAGGGGGGTGAGGGGAGCGATAATCTACTGCCCTGTTGTCGCGGTGGCTGCGGCCTGGATACGACTCCTGGGAGGTAATTAACCCCTTCCTGCCTCGAGTGGTACGTGAAGAATAGCAGTCTGTAGTAAGGGGGCGGCGGAGGGGGTCAGTACCCCCAGCGTGTGTGCTACGGGTGAGGTAAGGGAGTGGGAATTTTGAAGTTTGGGCATTTAGTGGGGCAGTTGCACGAGAGATCTGTCACTTGTAGAGCCTTTGATTCATGCGGTGAATTCCAGAATGACCCCCTCCTGTGCTCCGTTTTCCCCCCCCCCAGGTGCAGCAGTGCTGCAATGAGCTCTCCGCCAATTCTGCCGAGCGGATCCGTCAGCTGGAACTGGACCTGGGGACTTGGCAACAGATGTGCGAGTCTCTATACCACGCCAGAGTTGAACAGGTGAGTGATTCGTGGGGAGGAGGGGCAAGTAATCATCTTTTGCAAGATAAGGGCAGGGCTGCTTTGAATGTTTGCTGTGCTATTAATGAAGGTTCATTGAAAACTTTATTTTGATTTGGGCATCACTGGCCACCGCCATCCCCTAGTTGCCCCTTGAGAAGGTGGTGATGAGCCGCCTTCTTGAACCGCTGCAGTCCACGTGGTGAAGGTTCTCCCACAGTGCTGTCAGGGAGGGAGTTCCAGGATTTTGACCCAGCGACGATGAAGGAGCGGCCGATATATGTCCAGATCGGGATGGTGTGTGACTTGGAGGTGATGGTGTTCCTATTCACCTGCTGCCCTTATCCTTCTAGGTCGTAGAGACCGCGGGTTGGGAGGTGCTGTCGAAGGTAATCTCCACAGCGCATGACAGGAAAAATGGACTTATGCTTTAAAAATCAGGCGCTCGGCCCTTGAAATTACGCTGTGCAAATATTAGCGTATGAATTGTAGACACTTTGATCCAAACTGTTGGCAACGTCGGGGGCAAATGTCGGGGCAGTTCTTGGACAGTCTCCATACTCAACATCTCACTATTTCAAAAGTGTACAGGCCTCGATTGCAAGAAATATGACAGCAGGGTCCAGCTCGCACCTGCTGCACATCTCAATACTTATTAATTGGATTTGAAATTTAATTTTAGAAAAAGAACTTGCACTCATCACTTCCTAAGCTATTGCTTCTTCCTCCTGTTAACTGAAGACCTCAGAGGTCGGTGTCTCTACAGGCACAGTGACAGCTGCTGTTATACTTTTAACAGCAAACTCACCTTCCCAATGCGGTGCTCTTACTAATCTTGCTGCTACCTATCTCATTTCTCTTCACAGTAAAAAGGCTAATGGAATGTTGGCCTTTATCTCAAGGAGGCTGGATTACAAAGTGGAAGAAGTGATGCTTTAGCTGTGCAGAGCCTTGGTCAGACCCCATCCGGAGATACTGTGTTCAGTTCTGGGCGCCGCATCTCTGGAAAGATAGATTGGCCTTGGAGAGGGAGCAGTGCAGATTCACCAGAATGATACCGGGGCTAAATAGGTTAAATTATGAGGACAGGCTGCATAAACTTGGCTTGTATTGCCTTGAGTTCCCTGAGGGGGGGTGATCTGATCGAGGTGTTTAAAATGATAAAAGGATTCAATAGATTAGATAGAGAGAAAATATTTCCTCTGGTGGGGGGAGTCCAGAACAAGGGGGCATAATATTGGAAATCTGGAACATTCTCCATCAATAGGCTGTGGATGCTGGGGGTCAATTAAAATTTTCAAGGCTGAGATTGATAGATTTTTGTTGGGTATCGAGGGATATGGAGCAAAGGCGGGTAAATGGGGTTAAGGTACAGATCAGCCATGATCTGATTGAATGGCGGAACAGGCTCTAGGGGCTGACTGGCCTCCTCCTGTTCTGATAATTCTGTGTGAGGCACTTTGGGATGTTTGAGATTTGGTAAAGTGCTTATATATAAATGGAAGAGGCCTGGCAGATCTGAACCTGGGCTCACCGATGTCCTGGGTTGCAGTTTGAGGCTGGGACCTGAACTTGCTGCTCTCTGCCCAGGAGTCAGGCCGGCCAGCTCCGTCTTGTAACCAGTGAGGTGCTGGGTGTTTCCAGTCCTTGCACGCGATGCAGAACCTGCGCTCGAGTCGATGTTTCAATATTTGAAATCTGAATTTGTTCCCTCTTGTCCGCTCTCAGAGTGCGTTAAACGAGGAGTTTGAGATGGTGGCGAAGTCTGCAGTAATCACCTATGAGGAGATGGCAGCGAATCACCAGAAGATCCACCTGCAGGTCAGTGACCACTTGCTCCTGTTTATAAAGAATTGTCCTGTTGTGTTGAGGGAAGGTCTAATCCTCACCCCACCACCCCCCAGCCATGGGGGCTGTGTGCAGGGCCAAGCGATGGTCTGCTCTGACCACAGCCAAAGTCCATCACAGCAGTTATCGGGAATGGTGCCTGGGTGGCGGAGTTCTCCCATCAGATTAAAAATGCTCCCCGTCCTCTGATTGGAAAGGGCCTGTACAGTGTTTAATTCTGAACATGAGCTTGTGTCTACACAGCTGAAGGAAGCCCGGGACCTTGCCTGTCAGAGCACCAGCCACCTCCAAACCATGACCCAAAGAACAGCGAGTGCCCTGAAACAGGAAACAGCTCTGAGGAGAGAGGTAGACGAGGCGAAATGGAAGGAGGCAAATGTGAGTATTGGTCTGTTGAAGCCCTGCTCTTTCCCTCCCACTGCTCCCATGTTGATCTTTTTTTATTTAAACGGCACTGCTGAGATCTCTCCTGTTGCGCAGCTGGACAGAATCTCCAATGAGGATCTTTTAATCCTGAGATCCTGGCTTGTTTTCAAATGTACAGTGTATATAAATAAATATTTTTTGCATCCCAGATGCAGCAGGAGCTGGAGCAAACTGCGTGCAGACTCCACGATGCGCTGGATAAGGTTAAACGGCTGACCTGCGAGAACCTGCAGCTGAAATCTGGTAGGTCGAGAGATGGTGGCAATTTACAGACGCCCTATCCAGATTGCTTTACTTCCTCGTTTGACTAAATTGAGGTGTCAGCCGTGGCTCAGTGATTAACATTCTCACCTCTGAGGCAGAAGGTCATGGGTTCAAGTCCCACTCCAGAGACTTGAGCACATAATCCAGGCCGACACTCACAGTGTAGTACTGAGGGAGCGCTGCACTGTCGGAGGGTCAGTACTGAGGGAGCGCTGCACTGTCGGAGGTGCCGCCTTTCGGATGAGACGTTAAACCGAGGCCCCGTCTGCCCCTCTCAGGATGTAAAAGATCCCACGGCCACTATTTCAAAGAAGAGCAGGGGAGTTCTCGATGGGCCGAAGGGCCTCTATCCGTGCTGTATAACTCTGAGGTGTCCTGCGGCCAATATTTATCCCTCAACCAACTTCACTAAAAAATGATGATCTGGTCATTATCACATTGTTGTTTGTGGGATCTTCCTGTGTGCCAATTGGCTGCCGCTTTTCTTTTATTACAACAGTGACTCAAAAAAGTACTTAATTGGCTGCAAAGTGCTTTGGGACGTCCTGAGGTTGTGAAAGGTGCTATTGAAATACAAGTTCATTCTTTCTAATTTTATTTCTGTGTGTCACCGATAGGCAAGTGATTTGTTGTTGCTTGGGTCCGCTCAGAACCCAGCATTTTCACCACTTCCAGGATTTTGAGGCAAATTTGCAATACTAGGTGTCAGCTTGGTGCTTTTGTTTGCAGTTCTGCCTCTAAATCAGAAGGTTGTGAGTTCAAGGCCCACTCCAGGGACTTCAGCACATGATCTAGGCTGATACACTCAGTGTAGGGGTGCTGCATTGTCAGAGGTGCTGTCTTTTGGAGGAGACTTTCAGCTGAAGCATGTCTGCCTGACCCAGGTGGGTGTCAGACATTCAGATCGGTCGGTGTAAGGAGCTCTCCCTCAATCCACACCACTAAGAAACAGATTAATTGGTCATTCACCTTTGCTGTTTGTGGGATCTTGCTGTGTGCAAATTGGTTGGCATGTTTGCCGATATAAGTTACTGCCATTCACTGACTGTGATGCACTTTGGGACAGACGCATGGTGGGGGTGAAACTGGTCTTTGGTGGTAGGGTAGAACAGATGACAGTGAATCGGCCCCCCGATTTGCACCATGTCCCCCCAGCCCCTCCCCCGGCCCCATTTTATTTTCCGTGAACTTCAATGGAATTGAAAATTGTGCGGAGTGTAAAACGGGGGCTGATTCCCTATCACTCGTTCTGCGTTGCTGCCAAGACCAATTCCACCCCTGATGGGTGCTATATAAATATAGCTCTCCGCTGTACCAAGTGCTGATGTGTAGTGACTGTGACGCACCAGCTCACCTGTCCCAGTCACGCACTGTCTGGAACACAGGACACTCTGTCCGTCGCCATGGATTTGTTTTGAAGGAGCGCCGCCGATTGCTGCGGTGTGAGTGAAGCGGGAGTGCAAGTGGCTCGCGGTCCCGCTGCTGCCGGTTAACCCTTCGATACCCATTCCAGGGCTGACCACACTGACGGCGCAGCTGACCGAGGTGGAGGAGGAGCGCAACAAGCTGATGAAGGACAACAGCAGATACTTTGTGGAGGTGGCGACAACAGAGGCCTCACTGAAGCTCACGGAGGCGGCGCTCGCCCAGCGGACGGAGAGGTAAGTCAGCTCGTCACCAAGGTGACCGGCCCTTTAATGCCGGCGCGCGTTTGGTTCTGTGGTTAGATTGTGCAGCGTTGAATATTCGGGGCTGTAACAGTATGAATGTTCTCCCTCCTCTTCCCTCTAGGTTGCAGGCCTGCGAAGCACAAAACAAGGAGCTTGTAGGCACTCTGAGGGAAAACATACAAAGGTAATCCTGTGCAATATAATAGTTGCCGTGTTTTCCTACATAAGTCACTGAGATTAATTGGCTTTGAAGCACTTTGGGACAAGTATCTCACTTATGGGACTGAGTCAAGGCGAGTGGAATGTTGGCCTTTATCTCAAGATGGTGGCAGTTGTATAAAGCTCTGGCCAGATCCCATCTGGGCACCGCACCTCAGGAAGGATACATTGACCTTGGAGGGGGTGCAGCGCAGAGTCACCAGAATGATACTGGACCTAAAGGGTTAAATTATGAGGACAGGTTGCATAAACCTGGCTTATATTCCCTTGAGTTCAGAAGATTAAGGGGTGATCTAATTGAAGTGTTTTAAAGATTCTTGTAGGGTAGATAGAGTGAAACAATTTCCTCTGATGGGAGAGTCCAGAACAAGGGCGCATAATAAAATTAGAGCTAGGCCGTTCAGGGGTGATGTCAGGAAGCACTTCTTCACACAAAGGGGAGTGGAAATCTGGAACTCTCTCCCCCAAAAAGCTGTTGAGGCTGGGAGTCAATTGAAAATTTCAAAACTGAGAGGGATAGATTTTTTTTTTAAGCAAGGGTATTAAAGGTTACAGAACAAGTTCTGCATCGACCTTTAGTGTATTAGTCACATTTTGTGTATTTTTATATTTTTTATATATATAATATTTTTCTTAACTGTTGTTTTGTGCTTTGCCCTCAGTCTGGAAGAGACTCTGGATAAGCTGAAACAGGAGAAGGAAGGTGTGGATTTGGCTGTGGCAGAGTCTCGGGCTCAGGTCACCCACCTGACCAGGATGCTGAAGCAGAAGGACGAGAAGCTGCAGGAACTCTCTGACACTCAGGCTCAGGCCGCGCTGACTGCGGATAATAACGAGGTAACTGAGGAACTGGGAGAGGATGACTGGGGATGTGGTTCACGTTCACTTGATCCTGATACTGGTTTGAAGCTTCCCGCTCAGTCAGAGCTGTGCACGGGGTAGGCGGTGAGATTTATTGACACCCGAATCCTCGCTATCCCCCCTGCAGAAACGGCAGCCACTTCCAATTTACAGAGCACTGGTCACATCGAGCGCTCCCTAAAGTAGGAAGGGAAGGAATTTTCAGGAATAGGAACTGGATCAGTCGAAGAGATGGGTTTCAGTGGTGGGAGGTGTTCCTGAAGGTCAAAGGGCGCGGTTTTAGAACTGGACATGGGGGTATAACTTGGGGTGGGGGAGGTGGGGTCAGTGAAACTTGAGCACTGATCCAGGGTCCAAGGACTCAATGGCTGGAGGTGAACTTCACTGAGCAGCAACAGGCTGGTGATCCTTTGAAGGATTCTCAGCATTAAACAGTATGGAGTCTCCTCCCCTCTCCTCTCCCTCTCCTCTCCTCTCCCTCTCCCCCCCCCACCCCTCCCCTCTCCTCTCCCCCCCCCCCCCCCACTCCCCTCTCCTCTCCCCCCCCCTCCCCTCTCCTCTCTCCCCCCCCCCTCCCCTCTCCTCTCCCCCCCCCCCCTCCCCTCTCCTCTCCCCCCCCCCCCTCCCCTCTCCTCTCCCCCCCCCCCTCCCCTCTCCTCTCCCCCCCCCCCTCCCCTCTCCTCTCCCCCCCCCCCCTCCCCCCCCCTCCCCTCTCCTCTCCCTCTCTCCCTCCCCTCTCCTCTCCCTCTCTCCCCCCCCCCCTCCCCTCTCCTCTCCCCCCCCCCCCCCTCCCCTCTCCTCTCCCCCCCCCCCCTCCCCTCTCCTCTCCCCCCCCCCCCCTCCCCTCTCCTCTCCCCCCCCCCCTCCCCTCTCCTCTCCCCCCTCCCCTCTCCTCTCCCCCCTCCCCTCTCCTCTCCCCCCTCCCCTCTCCTCTCCCCCCCTCCCCTCTCCTCTCCCCCCCTCCCCTCTCCTCTCCCCCCCTCCCCTCTCCTCTCCCCCCCTCCCCTCTCCTCTCCCTCCCCCCTCCCCCTCTCCTCTCCCTCCCCCCTCCCCCTCTCCCTCCCTCCCCCCTCTCCTCTCCCTCCCCCTCCCCCCCCTCCCCCCTCCTCCTTCCTCCCCCCTCTCTCCCCCCCTCTCCCCCCCTCCCTCCCCCTCCCCCCCCCTCCTCCCTCCCCCCCCCTCCTCCCTCCCCCCCCTCCTCCCTCCCCCCCTCCTCCCTCCCCCCCCCTCCTCCCTCCCCCTCCCTCTCCCCCTCCCCCTCCCTCACCCCCTCCCCCTCCCCTCCCCTCCCCCCTCCCCCCCCCCTCCTCCTTCCTCCCCCCCCCCTCTTCCTCTCCCCCCCCCCCTCCCCCCTCTCTCCCCCTCCACCTCCCCCCTCTCTCCCCCTCCACCTCCCCCCTCTCTCCCCCTCCACCTCCTCCCCCCTCCTCCTTCCTCCCCCCCCCCTCCCCCCCCCCTCCCCCCCCCTCCCCCCCCCTCCCCCCCCCCCCCTCCCCCCCCCTCCCCCCCCCTCCCCCCCCCCTCCCCCCCCCCCCCTCCCCCCCCCCTCCCCCCCCTCCCCCCCCCCCCCCTCCCCCCCCCCTCCCCCCCCCCTCCCCCCCCCTCCCCCCCCCCCCCTCCCCCCCCCCTCCCCCCCCTCCCCCCCCCCCCCCTCCCCCCCCCCTCCCCCCCCCCTCCTCCTTCCTCCCCCCCCCCCTCCCCCCCCCTCCTCCCCCCCTCCCCCCCCTCCTCCCCCCCTCCCCCCCCCCTCCCCCCCTCCCCCCCCCTCCCCCCCCCCCTCCTTCCTCCTCCCCCCCTCCCTCCTCCTCCCCCCCTCCCCCCCCCTCCTCCCCCCCCCCTCCCCCCCCTCCCCCCCCCTCCCCCCCCTCCCCCCCCCTCCCCCCCCTCCCCCCCCCTCCCCCCCCCCTCCCCCCCCCTCCCCCCCCCTCCCCCTCCTCCCCCCCCCTCCCCCTCCTCCTTCCTCCCCCTCCCCTGGGTAAGTGGCAATTATACCTGAGCACTGCTCTCTGATTGCTTATTTAGCCCCTGCAGCTTTCGTGACCTCTTTTTTTTCTCCTGATTTCCAATTTTTTTGGTTCTCTTGTGTCAGGTTCTAAATTACACCTTTTATTTGACACAATTGCCAAGCCTCAGATGGGGAGGGTGGGGCCTTTAATCAGTTGGTATCTGGGTTTCTATCCCCCTCATCCTGTGGGATGGACTCCTGCTCCTGTCATTTTTAGACTAACCTACTTCTGGCACACTCCAGAGGGGTGGCCTGAATTGCTGGGAGATTTTCCCAGGAAATTGGGTTGTGCTCCAATTATCGGCACAAATGAGCTTTCAGAAATTCATGCCCCTTCACGCAGCACTTGTCCAACTCGCTCAAGGTCCAAGAGCCCACAAAGTGGCCCCCAACACGGAGACGGGAGTCGATAAACACTCCGACCCTGGCTCTCTTCCCTTCCTTAAAAGCCATTGATGCTGAAACTCTCGTCTACACTTCTGTCATCATCAGACTCAGTGTTTTGTTCTCACCGAGCTCCTCCTCCTCACAAACTCAACTTGTCCCAGGCTGTGTGCACATTTCATCCCATGTTAAGTGCTGCTCACCTGGTCCTCCCTGTCCCTCCCCCCTGTTCCCCCCCGCTCCCCCCATTGACCTGGGTTTTTTATCTTGCCTTCCCTAGGAGATTACGTGGCTCTGGGTGGGGTGGGGAGTATCGGTATTTTGATGCACAAGACATCACCATAATATGGGACAGGCTGGATGAACCAGTGGGTCTTTTCCTGTCCGTCACTTTTGTATGTTGGTGTGACACGACCCTATAACAGGGAGGTGGATCTCTGACTCTGGCTGCAGTTGGTAGGAAGGACAGAAGTTTGATACAAATGGAAATTGATTGATTTGCATTGTTGGGAGGGTAACCCTTGAATACCCTATTGTTTATTCTCTGGTGCCAGTTTCTGGAGCAGGAGCTGGTAATGTCCCGGGAGCAGCTGATGGAGACGGAGGTTCAGCTCAGCGAACAGGTCCACTTGCTGCACGATCGTAACCTGCAATGTGAGGAACTGCGGTGAGTGAGCGAGCTTCCCTTTCCCCCCGCCCCCGCCCCCGCCCAAATCAAAGCACGTGTGTATCGGGGCTGGGCCTGTTTCGGGGCTCGGGGGTTGGTTGGTTGACTGTGGGGAGTCACAAACCAGACAAATGGGAAGAATCCTTTTACATCTAGAGTGTTTTCTTCAAATGTTGTTCCACAGTGAGACTGTAAACAGCTACTAGCTCTGTATAGGAGCTTGAGCAGGGCAAAACCTTCCTGCGGGGGTGGGTGGGGGTCACGGAGAGGGGCAAACTCCGAAGCAGGAGTTGGGAGAAGAGTTGGGGGAGGTATCCGAGGGTTCTGCTGGAGGTGGGTTTTGAAGGTGGGGAGACGCAGTATGGGTTTAAAGAGGGATTTCCAAGTGCAGGGCTGTGGTACTGAACACTTGGAGGCAGAAACAACAGCCACTTGCCTTTTATAAAGAGCCTTTAAAGTAGAAGAACGTTCTAATGTGCTTCAGAGGCATAATCAGACAGAAATGGACACCCAGCCAAAGAAGGAGATGTCAGGAGGGGTGATCGATAGCTTGTTTAATGGGGTGGGCTCGAGGGAGGCGGAGAGGTTTATGGAGGGAATTCCAGAGTGCAGGGCCGCGGTGGCTGAAGGCACTGCTGCCAATGGTGGAGCAAAGGGTGTGGGAGATTCACAAGAGGCCAGAGACGGAAAGTTTGAGGGCTGGAGAAGGCTACAGCGATATGGAGGGATTTAAACAGGAGGATGAGAAACGCACTGTGCGCCAGATGTGAGCTGGGACTTAAGCTGAAGGAAGCTGCAGAGGTAAAGGTGGGCGGGGGCCACAGAGAGAGGTCAGTAAACTCAGCCCCTGATCCTGCGCGCGCACACACACACACACACACACACACACACACACACACACTGACGTACTGAGCGAGACTTATTGCCCCCAATCTTGTGCAAGCCCCGATGCTGCACTGGTGAAAATGCTTGTTTTTACATCTTTATTTTCTCTCTCAACCAGGACCCAGTGTGACAGCTTCCAAGTGAGCCTGGATACAGTTAAGAAGGATGCACGAGAGATGTTGCTGGAAATGGGAGAGCAGATGAACCAGGCCATGGTCGAGATCTCGGCTCTGAATGGTCAAATACACGAGGTCACCAATTCAGCTGAGTGCACCCTAAAGAAATGGCAGCAGGTAAGATCTCGAGTATACTCGGGATTCCCCAGAGTAACGAGCAGAAAGGGCTCCCCAGCAACGCTTCAAACTTACAATTCTCATCCTCGTGTTCAAATCCCTCCATGGTCTCGCTCCCTCCCTATCTCTGTAACCTCTTCCAGCCCTACAACCCTCCGAGCTCTCTGCGCTCCTCCAGTTCTTGCCTCTTGCGCATCCCTGATTTTCATCGCTCCACCATTGGCAGCCGTGCCTTCAGCTGCCTGGGGCCCTAAGCTCTGGAATTCCCTCCCTAAACCCCCCTCTCTACCTCTCTCTCCTCCTTTAAGACCCTCCTTAAAACCTACTTCTTATCTCTTTTGCTCACCTGTCCTAATATCTCCTTCTTTGGCTCTGTGTCAAATTTTGTTTGATAATCGCTGCTGTGAAGCGCCTTGGGCCGTTTTACTATGTTAAAGGTGCTATATAAATGTAAGTTGTTGTTGCCTGAGTTAATGCACGCGTTTAGACGTCGGCTTGGCTGTGAAGCCCTCCATAGTCAAATAGCTTGCTAATGCTCATTGTCCTGAGCTCACAGCTGAGCATGCTTACCACACTGAGGTACCGGAGCTGCTCGTGGAACCGTAGCCCCCTTCAGAGGAACAAAGGAAAAAGAAATACATTAGGCTGAAATCAGCTGAGAGTAGTTCCGAGCCCAGTCGTGCGATGGAATTAACCCACTTACAGCTGTAGTAATAATCACTGAACCACCCCAGGTCACTGGCTCCTTTTTCCTCGCTCTGTCGAGAAGCCAGCTCCCTCGGTGTTACCGGCAGTCACTGAGATGAATAATTATGGCTGATGGAACTTGTTAAATTGCACCCTGTGCAAGTTACACATTTTTATTCAAAATAATCACTGAGGCAACATCAGAAAAGATAGTCAAACGAGGGAATTCGAGCAGTCGGTTAGTTGAGAAGACAGAATTTGTATTTCGTGCCTTTCATGACCTCAGGAAGTCCCACAGTGCTTCACAGCTAGGTACAGTGCAGTCACTGTTGTAATGTAGGAAACACGGCAGCCAATTTGCACACAGCAAGATCCCACAAACAGCAATGAGAGAAATGACCAGATAATCTGTTTTTTAGTTGGTTGAAGAATACATATTGGCCAGGACTCCGGGGGGGAGCTCCCCTGCTCTTCGAATAGTGCCGTGGGATTTTTCTGTCCCCCTGAGAGGGCAGACGGGGGCTGGGTTTAAGGTTTCAGTAAGCTCTGGCCAGTGGGGTTGTGGTGCAGGGGAACCAAGACTCGGGGAAGGGAGAAGTAATTTTCTGAGGCGGGGGGGACGTGTTTATAAATTTTGTGCTGGTTAATTTTGGTGTCCAGCGTCTTTCACTGAAATTTCTGTGACGTTCGGTGCTTTGATTTTTCAAGAATCGTCCGGGGGCCGGAGTTGGTGCCAGAACTGACCAACTGGCCCCTGTGTCCCAAACAAAGGAGGAAGTGCAGGACACAGACCAATCCATCGAAGGTAAATCCATTGGAGGGAGTTTGACGATGCAGTGAGTGGGGCTTCGAGGTTTGGGGGGGGTGGGGTGGGCCTGGGTCGGAGTTTGGGGGGAGTGATTGGGCAGGTCGGTGGGTCGGGTCAGACGCTGGCCATTTGTCTCTGGGGCGTGGATTTGATGCCTGCCCAGCGGATGGGATGAAATTCTCATTGTCTGCTCCCTGTAAGAGTTCTGTTCAAAATTTAAGTTTGTGACAGTCTTAGCCAAAGACTATTACACAAAATAAAACCTAACCTAATGTAAAGGGAGCTTCCATCCTCTGCTAACCTCCCAATTGTTACCCACTCACTCCTGCTGGAAACTGCGTAAGTGTGTTGGGTGTGGACGGGCATAGCTAGGCTGTGGCGCCTCTTCAAGTCAAATAGCTTGCCAATACTTGCTGTCGAGGTTCACACATGAAGGGTGGCACCTGGGTGAGTATCAGGGCAGCTATGGAACTGTGTCCCGTGAAGAAGCAGCGTCTTCAGGAGAGAGGCGACGGGAGTGTTTAAGAAGGTTGCCTCGCTATGCTGTTAAGATTGAACTGTACTGTTTGCTGTTTACTGCAGTGCTGAGATTTCTTTTCTTTTCCTACTGTCCGGTTTCACAGAGAATCAGGAAGGGGCTCCGTGTGACATCAGAAGTGAGCACAGTGCCTTTGCTCCCATCAACCCCACAACGCCAAAACGAGCAGGTAAGGTGTCAGGAAAATACCGAGTATCACGGAAATAACCAGCCGCAGCCAGAGACAACGATCCATGCTGTATGACGGGACAGTGTAGAGGGAGCTTTACTCTGTATCTAACCCGTGCTGTACCTGCCCTGGGAGTGTTTGATGGGACAGTGTAGAGGGAGCTTTACTCTGTATCTAACCCTGTACCTGCGCTGGGAGTGTTTGATGGGACAGTGTAGAGGGAGCTTTACTCTGTATCTAACCCATGCTGTACCTGCCCCGGGAGTGTTTGATGGGACAGTGTAGAGGGAGCTTTACTCTGTATCTAACCCTGTACCTGCGCTGGGAGTGTTTGATGGGACAGTGTAGAGGGAGCTTTACTCTGTATCTAACCCATGCTGTACCTGCCCTGGGAGTGTTTGATGGGACAGTGTAGAGGGAGCTTTACTCTCTATCTAACCCGTGCTGTACCTGCCCTGGGAGTGATGGGGAGTGTGGTGCCCACAGTGGAATCTACGAACGTCCTTCATCTGATGAGCACAAAATTCACTTACTAAAAAATGAAGAAATTGGCGGTCCCGCGCGGTGTGGGAACTTTTGCCTGAGTGATTTTTTTTTCCCTCACAAGCACACAAGTTTCCAGGTGGCCCTCTCCAGCCTTTTTTAAATGTTAAGCTCAGTTTGATTTGGAGTAGTGCTGCTGTCTTGCAAATCTTCCGAATAGTCAGTACTGGAGTAAAACAGAATATTCTGATTCCCTCGGATACTCGTTAGAAACTCTGTGCCCACTTGTTCTTGACCATTGACTCCCCCCACCCCAATTGAGTTTCAAATCCTCACCGTTTCATAAACCGCCCGCATGACCTGTCCCGACCCCTAACCCTTCCATCCCCGCCCACATCACTTGTTCCTCTGACTGGTCTCCTGCCCTGCACCCCATTTGCTTTCCCCCCTCAATGACAGAGTTTTCAGCTCTTTCAGCCCCACCCTCTGGAATTTCCTCCCCAACCCCTCTGCTTTGTTGACTCCGTTCCCTCCTTTAAAGAGCTCCTGATAACCACGCATTCAATTATTGCCCTCCACTGTCCCACTGCTGCTCGGTGCCCGTTTCAGCCCTGTGAAGCTCTGGAGGTGTTTACTGGTGAAGGGTGCTGTGAAGAGGTAATCGTCTGTGTAACTTTTAACTGTGCCTGTGTTTTTGCAGAGCGTGATGAAGGAGCTTCCCTTGACCTCGGAAGCTGTCGTGGTGCCTTTGCAAGAGTTGAGCCCGTGACGACCAAGAAAACAGGTGAGGTGTTGCTGCATTTGCCCTTTCACTGTGACATTGGCAGGGCTGACCAGTAGCAAAGGGGCTGGACCAGGGCCCGTCCTCCCCTCCTGGTTAGTGAGGGACACAGGTAATCGGACAGGGCCCTTCCTCCCCTCCCTTCAATGCTGGCTGCGGTTTGGCAGGCACCATCAGCCCTCCAGTAACTCGCCCAAACAGCTGTTCTTCATGTAGGCAGTGGGTGTTGGCAGGCTATTCATCTGTGGGCGGCATTGCAGCAGCACCTGATTTTTCACTCACCCAAAGCCCACACTTGCTGCTTTCCAGCCGGAATCACTGAACAAAGACCAGAATCGAGGACCTTGGCTGAGTCCTTTTACCCCCACCCCTCACAACGCACACTGTGGGTCCGGTAGTGTAGTGTTGTTGCCCTGCCCTAGCAATGCAGGGGTTCAACTCTCACCAGGGCAAATAAATCTGGTCATTTGTGGCACCAGAAAAACTGCTGGATTGTTTTAAACCCCAAACTGGTTCACTAATGTCCTTCAGGGAAGGGAACCTGCCGTCCTTACCCGGTCTGGGCCGACACGTGACTCCCCTATGTGGCTGGCTGACTGAAGTGACCGAACAAGCCACTGTTATACACAGTTGCCACTAGAAGGCGCCTCGCCACATTCTCGGGGTAACAAGGGACGGAATGGGCGATAAATGCCGGCCTTGCCGGTGACGCCCACATCCCGAGAGTGAAAAAAAAATTAATGATATCTTTTTGAACCTGGCGTTTTAGCCCATTTTGAATTCTACCCTCCTGCTTTAACCCGGTATGGACAGGGGCCTGAACCCAGAGGTTTTTATGTCCCATTTTCATTCCTCGGTGGCCCCCTTCATCCCCGCCCCCCCCCCCCCCCACTCCTCTTCCTACCCCCTCCCTCTTGTTTATTTTTAACCGATGAACTCCTTGGTTAGATCAGGGTGCAGAGGAATTTGATTTGAACCCATCAGTTGCTAATACTGCACTGTGGGATTTCAGTGAGTGGTCTGCGCGTGCTAGTGACATCTAATGCCACGATGCTGGAACTGTCCTGTGTTGGCGACCAGCCCCAATTTGGGCTAGTTGGTCAGCTCTTAGGTCCAGCTGCAGCATCCTATTTTTGTACCAGTGGGGAACGAGTTTAATTGCTGCCTCCCTGTTTTGTGCCCAGTGCCGTCCTGACACAGTTGATATTTCTCTTCCCCCTCTAGAAGTTGAAGATACCCTGTTGCTGAGAATAGCCAAGCTGCGGGAGGATCTGAGGAAGCTCCTTGATGTGCAGTCGCTCTCCGAGAACGCAATGCAGCTGCAGGCACAGGACCAGCAGCAGGAGATGTAAGTCCAACTCAACTCCAGCACCAACATCAGCCACAGACCCTTTCAAATTGTCATGTTCCGGCTGGGGTGGGTGTGAGTTTTATTCCATAGCTTTGTATCAGTGGTCCTGGTGGGTCTCAGCCGTGGGTCGCACTCTCGCCTCTGAGCCAGAAGGTCGTGGGTTCAAGTCCTCAATCCAGAGACTTGAGCACAAAATCTAGGCTTCCCAGTGCAGCACTGAGGGAGTGCTGCACTGTCGGAGGTGCCGTCTTTCGGATGAAACGTTAAACCGAGGCCCCGTCTGCCCTCGGGTGGATGTAAAAGATCCCATGGCCACTATTTCGAAGGAGAGCAGGGGGAGTTCTCCCCGGTGTCCTGGCCAATATTTAACCCTCAACCAACGTCACTAAAACAGATTATCTGGTCGTTATCACATTGCTGTTTGTGGGATCTTGCTGTGCGCGAATTGGCTGCTACATTTCCTACATTGCAACAGTGATTACACTTCAAAAAGTACCTCATTGGCTGTAAAGCGCTTTGGGACGTCCTGAGGTTGTGAAGGGAGCTGTAGAAATGGGAGTCTTTACTGACGGGTGAAATCAGATGTTGAAGTCTGTCAGTGTGGCGGGATACTGATGAGGTGGGTTCAGGGTTTATACCAGTTGGTGGGGAAGGGGCGTGTTGCGCAGATGACTGGGTGGGGAGAGGGAAATTGATAAATGAGTAATCAATGTGCTTCTGAAGAACTGGGTGAACAGTAAAGGCTGGAATCACCTGCCCACCTAATGAGCTGGGAATGAGGTGTCGTTTGTGGGAAGTGCAGACTAAAGAGGGAGAATGAGCCTGAGCTGTAATCTCGTAGGTCAGCCTGCGGCTCCAGGACGTTGGGCCGATGTAGGTTTGTAGTCGGTGTTCTGCTGGATATCATCCCACTAAAGGGCTCTGGTCCCTCACTCATAGACTGGTGTCAGAGTCCGATCCTGTCTGCAGGGATTGCTGGGTGACTATCAACAGCAGGTACCCTGTCTGTAACTGCCCCTCCCCTCGGTGCCCTATCCCAGGGGCACGGAGGCCAGCTGGAGTGCTGCTACTGCTGCCCAAGCTCAGATTGGCCATTTCAGGGCAATGGAACTTGGGAGCCTTGTGGCCCAGATGCTCTCTGGGCAGTCTCTGTGTCCAAGGTTTGTGAAGCAGTTATTTACCAGTTTGGGGGGTGAAGAAAGCTGTTTCCCAGAATAGGCCGAGAATCTGGAGAACAGCAGCTTGTATCACCCCCTGGGTGGGGGGGGGGAATGACCGCTCCCTTGCCTGCCCCTCCTCCCAAACAGCGATTCCAGGCTTCCTGAGCTGAAATTATAGCAGGCACATACATCTCCGTGCCAGCTCAGCCCCTCGGACAGCACTGTCCTCTGCTGGGAGTATGATGTTGTCCAGCTTTTCTCTGCTTTCCAGGTTTTATGGTGCAGCGCAGTGAGCTCACTGTATCCTGTAAGAACTGAGAGCCTCGTTGGAAATTCTTGAGGGGGAGAGAAAGCACGGAGACCGAGGCCCATCTCTCGCAGGCATTACTGAGCGCAGCCTGGGTTCGCCCTGACTGATATTCCGTGGAGTGATTCCTCCCTGCTTCCCACAGACTGGTCCTTTGGGGGTTAGTCTTGATCGGGATTTAAAATTCCTTTCATTTGATCTTTCCTTAGCTCTAAAGTGAGGGAGCAGCGGAAGACCATGTTTAGCAAGCACTGGTTGGAATTGAACACCCTGCAGGACAAGGTCAGAGACCTGGAAACGGAGAACAGGAGACTGAACCGAGATCTGCAGACACAAATTAAGGTGTGAGTCTGGGAGCACATTTGAACAAAATAGTCGTGCACGTGTGTGTGTGTGTTATATAATATACACGTTTGCACGCACAGACAGACGTGTGTATATATAGACATGCTCACAGACACACAAACGTCTCTGTGCGTGTACGTCTGTATACACACGTACACGCACAGAGACACTCGTGCAGGAACACACAAGTACGGGTGTGAAACCCTTATCCTTTTCAATTTTGTAGTAAATGAGGAGGGAGGTGGGAATGTTTGGATATTTCTAGGATGAAGCAGTGGGTGAGGTGCCACATTGCAGTGACAGAGCATTGCAGACTTGACCTCCGCTAGCGAGGCAGAGGGCACAGAACATGGTTGATCAATTCAATTATAACTGGAAGCAATGATTCAAGCTCCTGGCAGCTCAGAATGTGTATTTAAGAGTTTAATTAGGATCAATTCTTTGTGTGAAGGAGTGTAAATCCTGAGGTTGACCGGTTGCTTTTTTTCTATTTGGCAGACTAAGTCGGAGCTGGAGAAAGCTGTGACTAGTCAGGATGAGACTATCCTTGAATTCAGTAAACGGATGGAGGCTAATTTCAAGGAACACACGGTGTTTCTGGTAAGACTGATTTGTCCATGCGTAAACACACATTCAACTCATTTCTTCAAATCCAGCCCGGGCTGAGGGGGTGAATATTCTCTCTCTCTCTCTCTCTCTCCCTCTGTCCAGTGGCCATGCACAAGAACTGCCCTGAATTAAATGTGCATTGAAAAATTGCCACTTTTGCTCAGTGGGTCCTTAATATTTTATGGGCAATGGGAAGGTCACATGAGGTGGTTAAAGCACAGTAAAGGGAGCTTTACTCTGTATCTAACCCTGTACCTGCCCTGGGAGTGTTTGATGAGACAGTGTAGAGGGAGCTTTACTCTGTATCTAACCCGTGCTGTACCTGCCCTGGGAGTGTTTGATGGGACAGTGTAGAGGGAGCTTTACTCTGTATCTAACCCGTGCTGTACCTGCCCTGGGAGTGTTTGATGGGACAGTGTAGAGGGAGCTTTACTCTGTATCTAACCCGTGCTGTACCTGCCCTGGGAGTGTTTGATGGGACAGTGTAGAGGGAGCTTTACTCTGTATCTAACCCTGTACCTGCCCCGGGAGTGTTTGATGGGACAGTGTAGAGGGAGCTTTACTCTGTATCTAACCCGTGCTGTACCTGCCCTGGGAGTGTTTGATGGGACAGTGTAGAGGGAGCTTTACTCTGTATCTAACCCTGTACCTGCCCTGGGAGTGTTTGATGGGACAGTGTAGAGGGAGCTTTACTCTGTATCTAACCCGTGCTGTACCTGCCCTGGGAGTGTTTGATGGGACAGTGTAGAGGGAGCTTTACTCTGTATCTAACCCTGTACCTGCCCTGGGAGTGTTTGATGAGACAGTGTAGAGGGAGCTTTACTCTGTATCTAACCCGTGCTGTACCTGCCCTGGGAGTGTTTGATGGGACAGTGTAGAGGGAGCTTTACTCTGTATCTAACCCTGTACCTGCCCTGGGAGTGTTTGATGGGACAGTGTAGAGGGAGCTTTACTCTGTATCTAACCCGTGCTGTACCTGCCCTGGGAGTGTTTGATGGGACAGTGTAGAGGGAGCTTTACTCTGTATCTAACCCGTGCTGTACCTGCCCTGGGAGTGTTTGATGGGACAGTGTAGAGGGAGCTTTACTCTGTATCTAACCCGTGCTGTACCTGCCCTGGGAGTGTTTGATGGGACAGTGTAGAGGGTGTTTCACTACCATGGTCGAATAGATGACTGAAACTCTCAGTTCTGACTGGGAGATAATAAAAGATTAGGGAATGAATGGTAGCTGCAAATGAGGTGAAACCTCGATAGGTCATGAAGTTGTGGCTGTAAGTGAGCACAAGAGACTCTGTGTGCTTCAGGCTACGCAGGAAGAAGCGACTGATTTGAAACGGAAGCTTCAGCGCGCGGAGACTGAGGCCCACACTTTCCTCGGGGAGTTGAACAAACTACAGGGGTCTGGAGGAGCGCTGGACATGAACTGGCTTCAAGAGAAAGTAGAACTTCAACAGCACGTAAGAAACTCATTGATGTGTTCTGTGTGAGATGGCCGCTGCCCTGTGAGATGCACACTTCATAACACAGGGAGCAAGTTCAGCATAGTATTGGGGGGGGGGGGGGGTGAGAAAATTTTTAAAAAATAAATATTTATTCATTCTCAGGGTGTGGGTGTCGCTGGCAAGGCCGGCATTTATTACCCATCCCCGGTCAAGACAACTGAGGGGCTCACTAGGCCACTTCAGAGAGCAGTTAAGAATCAACCTCATTGGTGTGGGGACAAGAGTCTTGTATTGGCCCAGACCGGGTAAGGACGGCAGGTTTCCTTCCCTAAAGGACATTAGTGACCCAGTTGGGTTTTTACGACAATCCGACAGCTTCACGGTCACTTTTACTGACTCCAGCTTTTTATTAAAAACTGAATTCAAATTCTCAAACTGCCCACGGTGGGATTTGAACTCACATTCTCTGGATTATTAGTCCAGTAACACAACCACCACACTAACTGTACCCTCGGCTAATCATCAATAGTCATTTTTACTGTTGCCCCTCAGGGTCAGCGATCTAGAGAAGCCACTGCCAGTCTCTGCTCTCGCCCAACGCCCGCTCGCACAGAGGCCCCCTTCTAGCAGGTCACTGATCGCTCCTGCTGGGGATACCCGTGTCCTTTTAAACGTGCGGCTCTTTGCTTTTCCTATTTACTGAGGCGGGTTTTATAATTAGAGTCGAGATAATCCAAGACCGATAACTCCGGCTGCCCCTGCACCCTGCCCCTGCCCGCTGTGGAGGGAATGGGACTTCCAAGCCCCAAGTCACTGCCCCCTCCCTCAGTGCAGATAGAAATAAATTTCAGTCTCTGCTGGTCCCAGGCAGCCCCGCACTTCAAGGGAAGCAAGTGATCTTAGTGCTGAGATTTAATTCTATAATTTAAGGTGCGAAAGCTGCGAGACGCTGATGTACAGAGGGAGAATGACGTCCAGGAACTGAAGGTGAAAATGAACAGACACGTGAGTAGCATCTGCCTGACCAGTGCCGGATTTTCTTTCTTTTCTTGCTTTCTCTCTCCTTTCTTTTTTTCTCTTTTTCTCACTTTCTCTTCCTCTCACCCTCTTTCTTTCTCTCTCCTTCCTTTTCTTTCTTTCTTTCTTTCTTTCTCTCTCCTTCCTTTTCTTTCTTTCTCTCTCCTTCCTTTTCTTTCTTTCTCTCTCCTTCCTTTTCTTTCTTTCTCTCTCCTTCCTTTTCTTTCTTTCTCTCTCCTTCCTTTTCTTTCTTTCTCTCTCCTTCCTTTTCTTTCTTTCTCTCTCCTTCCTTTTCTTTCTTTCTCTCTCCTTCCTTTTCTTTCTTTCTCTCTCCTTCCTTTTCTTTCTTTCTCTCTCTCTCTCCTTCCTTTTCTTTCTTTCTCTCTCTCTCTCCTTCCTTTTTCTTTCTTTTTTCTCTCTGCACCTCCTGTACATGTGTGCTCGCTCACATCTGTTTTATCCATACTACAATGGTCAGTGCTCGTGAATTTTCTCCTTGCATTCCTCCCAAGTTCTAAATATTCAGCCCTACACCCTGTTCCACCTCCCTGCACCCTCACTGTTCGACATTGCACCATCTCCTTCTCTTAACTCCTCCTTTCCTACGATCTTTAAACTGGAACTCCTTTGATCTTCCCTTTCCCCCTCAACCTTTTAAAACCCAAGCTTGGGTGTCAGTAGTTTCCAGTTTATCTCCCCTTTTCAAGCTTGGAAATATCCTGCACACTCAGCCCTAATCCTTCCCCTGGGTTTCTTAATCTATAATATATTAAATCTGCCATGTTTGTCTCGCACTCCTTATTCGGGTATCACCGTTGTGTGACACAGTCAAGCCTGCAGTCGCACTCTTCTACCAGTAAGGAGAGCGTCACGGGCTCCTGGAGTTGCAGATCCCCATTCCCCATCCCTGCAGCATCACCACCCTGCTCTGCGAGGGAGTCTCATCGTTCTGGATACCTGTAGATCCACCAGTAATGATAAGAATCTGGAACTTGTTCCTCAGCCCAGACTGGGCTGATGGGA
The DNA here is from genome assembly GCF_035084215.1 of Heptranchias perlo. NCBI lineage: Eukaryota > Metazoa > Chordata > Chondrichthyes > Hexanchiformes > Hexanchidae > Heptranchias > Heptranchias perlo. The sequence continues at coordinate 39,357,475 of NC_090352.1, forward strand.
AAAATTTAACATTTTAACTCTTCCTGACAGCATGCAGTGCTTGGTTTAGTGATCACATCGCCAAGGGAGCTGGTTTCCTGGCATGTCTGGCAGTATAATTCACCGCAATGGTGATGGTCATTGACCCAGAGGGCTTCACCTTGGTTCCTCAAATATTAAAGAACCTGTATGTTGTTCAATATCAGACCGACTGGTGCATGCAGTGTCAGTAACACCTCCTCCCTTTCTCCCCCTGTTTCTAGAGAGTCATCCTGGAACAGAATAATCAGAAAGCAGAGGCAGAGCTGGCCAAACTTGACAACCTGATTGAGCATGTCCGAATAGTAAGTCTTTGGTGGGGGGGGTGGTGGGGGAGAATCGATGGGGGGGCGGCAATGCTCGGTTTGGAAGGAGGGGGGGCATGTGCAGCGGTCACGAGGGTTAACAGGCCTTTCAATTCATCGTCTGTCCCAAAACATTCCCCAAGTGATGTATCCCTCTCCGTGTCTGGTCACGTTTGCTGTTGGAAATGGTTCGCTGTGGCCAGAAATGTCCTTTCACTCGGCTGCTATCTTGGCTGTGTGGTTAAGGAAGAGGTGCTGTCAAGGGGCTTGGAGCTGGTGTGTTGAGGCTTCAGCTACTTCAGCAGATAAAAGAAGTTGAGTTTATATTTCACCTTTCGTGCCTTCGGGACATCCCGAAGAGCTTCAACAGCCTCTAAACTACTTTTGAAATGTAGCCACTGTTGTAGGCCAGCGTAGTAGCCAACCTGCACACAGCAAGATCCAACAAGCATCAGTGAGATAAATGCCAGTTCATCGGATTTTTGGTAGTGTTTGTTGAGGGTAAAATGTTGGCAAGGAGACTGGGACAGCTCCCCTGCTCGGAGTATTGCTTCATTTGACCATTTCCCACAAAGGACTTGAGGAACAAATCTGTTTTAAAGCATAGTATTTTCATGCAAATTAAGAAAAGGGGGTCTGGACATTAAGATTCTAATGAGCTAGCTTTTAAGTTGTTTCCTCATAGCTGTGAATAATAAGCAATTTGATAGCTTGTCTTGGCAATTGGAAAATACCTCCTGCCCATTGTGTTGGAAAGTCTTTGATCCTCTTTCTGACGGAGAACTGTAAGAGACATAACGCAGCCTAGATTATATGCTCCCTCTCTGAAGTGGGGCTTAAACCCATAATCTCCTGATTTAGGGAGGTCCAGGTGTTAGCTGCAACCAGTTCAGCCCCATTGGTGACATAGGTGAATGAGGCTGGCTTGGGGATAGGGGCTGAGAGCCTCTAATCTCTCTGTCCTGTTGGGGTTTGGTGACCTAGTAATTTGTAGTTTATAAAGCACGGTGGGTCGAGGGAGCGAGGGGGATTGGGAGTTCCCAGGATGATGTGATTATCTACTTTTCCGGGAATAAGCCTGAAATTAGAATTCAATTAAAATGGTAACTTCTCCTGCGAGCAGACGGTCTGTGTGATTCCCATCCCAACCGGTCAAAGGAAGTCCGTCTCCTCCCAGCACTAAAATCAAAAGGACACGAAGGGATCTATTGTGAAGGCTGTGCCTGAAATCCAAACCTCTAGTGTTGTTTCAGATATCGATTGACCGGCTGTGCATCTCCAGCTTGTTTGCTTTCCAGCAGTTGCAGGTTTCGCTGACTTTATTTTGCTTATCGTGTTTCAGGTTCTGCTGTCAGTGCCTGATGTCGTCGCGAACTCAGCGGAGCTGAAGTCTCTCCTGCACGATCTTGGAGACGATGTGGGGGAGTAGGAATGTCTCGGTCGCTGCTCTTTCACCCACTGGTCACAGTTTGGGGGGGAAGAACGAGCGACGATTGCAGCCAGGAGCGAAGTGTGGGGTGAAAAGGCAGCTCCATTTCCCGCTTCCTCTTCCTGTGGGAGATTCAGCGACAATTCACTGCCCTGAAATTTTAAATGCCTGCCGTTTAACTGGGCCCAGAATCGATCTGACCTCTCAACTTCCAGAAAAGATAGTTGGGGCTTGATGCTGGAGTGTCTATTGGTCTTCGTTGCGTACCCTCTCACCCGGTTCGTGCTGCGCTCAGGCCCTCAAAATAACTACGAAGTGTAAATGTTGTGCAAAATATCTTTATTTATATACACACTTATCAAGCAGCAGTACAACTTTTATGTATATTAATTACTGTTTCTACTTCAGACTGTTCTGCCACCTCTGGTTTAGGCTAGCTGTCCTCCCCTCTGATCTCTCTCTGCGGCTTTCTGTCTCTCAGTTGAACAGACATTTTGTTTCTCAGCATAAAATAAAAATAATTCACAGAAATCCACAAGTTTAATGTGTTATTTATTGCGATCACTAAAGATTGAGGGGATTCGTGCGATACAATAATCGGACGTGGATTGTGAATGGGCCAAATTGCCTTTTCTTGCTCCAATTCTTCTATTCATGTTTAAATTGGAGAATGGGTTTGTCCTGTTGGTCTGTCCCTTTCTGAGACTCCTGATGGGGAAGCACTGTGTTGAAGATCACTGCTTCATGTCCCCTTGTTTTGTTGGTGACATCGGTAATGAGGTGAGAGCTAAATCTTATGCATTTAAAAAAAATTCTTCAGATGGGTTCCACGGGCACTGACTCTCACTGGGGTACGGGTCCCACAGACACTGACTCTCACTGGGGTACGGGTCCCACAGACACTGACTCTCACTGGGGTACGGGTCCCACAGACACTGACTCTCACTGGGGTACGGGTCCCACGGGCACTGACTCTCACTGGGGTACGGGTTCCACGGACACTGACTCTCACTGGGGTATGGGTTCCACGGGCACTGACTCTCACTGGGGTATGGGTTCCACGGGCACTGACTCATGTCACTATCTGTGGAGAATGAACAGTTAATGTTTCAGGTCAATGACCTTTTCATCAGAATGTTTGGAGCAAAAGTCATCAATCTGAAACATTAACTTTCCCCACAGATGCTGCCTGACCTGCCAAGTGTTTCCAGCATTTTCTGTTATTTCAGATTTCCAGCATCTGTGGTATATTGCTTTTGGACAATTTTTAATAATCCTTTTAGTAATATGATGCTTCCTGCAATTTTAGCAAATGGCATTTCATGAGACCTGCATTCTAACACCTGCTGGGATAACATCAATTACAGTTTAAAAACATCATAGATCGGATAATGAGGTGGTACTTTGGTCTTAACTGAGAGAATACTACAGGTAAATATTTTTTAAGGTCATTTTTCCCGGTCCTAGCTCTTGGATTGGATCATAAGAAATAGGAGCAGGAGCAGGCCACTCGGCCCCTCGAGCCTTCTCCGTCATTCAATAAGATCGTGGCTGATCTTTGACCTTAACTCCACTTTTTCCATATCCCTTGATTCCCCTAGAGTCCAAAAATCTTATCTCCCAGCCTTGAATATATTCAATAATTGAGCATCCACATCCCTCTGGAGTACAGAATTCCAAAGATTCATAACCCTCTGAGTAAAGAAATTTCTCCTCATCTCAGTCCTAAATGGCCGACCCCTTATCCTGAGACTATGCTCCCTAGTTCTAGATTCTCCAGCCGGGGAAACAACCTCTCAGCATCTACCCTGTCAAGTCCCCTCAGAATCTATTATGTTTCAATGAGATCACCTCTCATTCTTCTAAACTCCAGAGAGTATAGGCCCATTCTACTCAATCTCTCCTCATAGGACAACCCTCTCATCCCAGGAATCAATCTAGTGAACCTTCGTTGCACTGCCTCTAAGGCAAGTATATCCTTCCTTAGATAAGGAGACCAAAACTGTACACAGTACTCCAGGTGAGGTCTCACCAAAGTCCTGTACAATTGGACAAGACTTCCTTACTCTTGTACTCCAACCCCCTTGTAATAAAGGCCAACATGCCATTTGCTTTCCTAATTGCTTGCTGTACCTGCATGTTAACTTTGTGTTTCTTGTACCAGGACACCCAAGTCTCTCTGGACACCAACATTTAATAGTTTCTCACCATTTAAAAAATATTCTGTTTTTCTATTTTTCCTACCAAAGTGAATAACCTCACATTACCCCACATTATACTGCATCTGCCACCTTCTTGCCCACTCACTTAACCTGTCTATATCCCTTTGCAGACTCATTGTGTCTTCCTCACACCTTACTTTCCCACTTAGCTTTGTATTGTCAGCAAACTTGGATACATTATACTCAGTCCCTTCACCTAATTAATATAGCTTGCAAATAGCTGAGGCCCAATCACCGATCCTTGCTGTACCCCACTAGTTACAGCCTGCCAACCTGAAAATGATCCGTTTATCCCGATTCTGTTTTCTGTCCGTTAACCAATCCTCTATCCATGTGAATATATTACCCCCAACCCCATGAGCCCTTACCTTGCGTAACAACCTTTTATGTGGCACCTTATTGAATGTCTTTTGAAAATCCATATATACGACATCCACTGGTTCCCCTTTATCTACCCTGCTAGTTACATCCTCAAAAAAACTCTAATAAATTCGTCCAAGACGATTTCCCTTTCATAAAACTGTGTTGACTCTACCTAATTATATTATGATTTTCTAAGTGCTCTGTTACCATGTCCTTGATAATGGATTCCAGCATTTTCCCGATGACTGATGTCAGGCTAACTATCGTTAAACTACTGGTCACTTGAAGCTCACAGATCACTAACCGAACAATGTATCACATCAGTGAAGTAGAAGGATAATTGTATGGAGCCTTATCCAGAGCCTGGTTCTGCCCAAATTCCCAGGAGTGCAAAGGTGTGAAATTACCCCATCACCACCACCTTTCCCTCACCTTGCACATCTGCTTTTGTTTAGCTTTCCCCAAGGGAGATCCCTTCTAACCCACACTGCACTCTGTTGCCATTACATCAAATATTTCTCGGTTAAGCTCTGGAATTCCCTCCCTACACCTCACCGTCTCTCTCTTCTCCTTTAAGACGCTCCTTAAAACCTACCTCTTTGACCAAGCTTTTGGTCACCTGTCCCAATATCTCCTTAATCAAAGGCAAAATACTGCAGATGCTGGAAATCTGAAATAAAAACAGAAAATGCTGGAAATACTCAGCAGGTCAGGCAGTATCTGTGGAGAAAGAAACAGAGTTAACGTTTCAGGTCGATGACTCTTCGTCAGAACTAGAAGAAGTTGAAGATTAAACAGTTTATAAGCAAATACAGAGCCAGGGAAAAGGTGAGGTTGGGGGGAAGAACAAAAGGGAAAGTCTCTGATAGGGTGGAGAGCAGAAGTCATTAATTGACGAAAGGGATGATGGTGCGAGGCAAGGCAGGTGGTAATGGGACAAATAAAGAAACAAAAGATGGGTCTAGAGGAGCTGTAAATGGTAACAGTAGAACCGTTACCAGCACCTGCTGTCTCCTTATGTGTCTCGGTGTCAAATATTGTTTGATAATCGCTCCTGTGAAGTGTCTTTGGACGTTTTACTCCGTTAAAGGTGCTTTATAAATGCAAGTTGTTGTTACAGAGCTGCTGTCAACTTCCAATTATCCACACCTTGAAACAATTGTTAATCCACAATCCCCACTCAGGATCGCTGCTTGGTACAATTTCAAGATGAAATGTTGCACATGCACAAAGTGCTTAATACTTTGAGGTCTGGCCCTCATATTTTAGAAGAGAGAAATAACTTGCATTTATCCAGCACCTTTCAAGACCTCGGGACATCCCAAAGCGTTTTCTAGCCTTCCGTTTCGGACGCTTTTGACATCTGAAAACTAGCAATTGTAGCCCGAGCTGTGATTTATGCCCTGGCCTGCCTCTCATATTACAACCATTTCTTTGCAAGTAATCAGACAGAATTAAATATATTTTACACCTTGTGAGGCAAGGTATTAATCTCTGGAAATTGCCATTTCCCTTAGATGGAGTTTTGCCCCTTATAATAGGCTCCCTTAAGGGCTCAATGTTCTGAAAGAATAGTGCAATCTACATCACTGTCAATCTACATACATCAACATTTCAAATAAGCTGTGGCAGCCACCAAAGGAACTTTGACTTAATTGGTTTCTGAACACAGGCATTCACTCATTTCCCAGACATATTGCTGCCTGTGCCCTCTATTTTAAAACTTGCTGATGGAGGACATGTTATATTTAACTCAAACTATTTTAAAAACTGTATGAAATGAGAACTGAAATTTCCCTTTATCACTCCTTATCTCCCACAGTCTTCCCTTCTTTCTACTAGTTTTTAAAACCCAGGCTGCTTTGCCCACTAACTATACCTCAAATTAACTCCTGGGTGCACCATAGACAGCCTCTGCTTCCCATTTGGGTTTCTCAAAAAGTTTCCTTACCTCAGCTCTGGTCAGGCCCACCTTGAGTACTGTGTCCAGCTCTGGTCAGACCCACCTTGAGTACTGTGTCCAGTTCTGGTCAGGCCCACCTTGAGTACTGTGTCCAGTTCTGGTCAGACCCACCTTGAGTACTGTGTCCAGCTCTGGTCAGACCCACCTTGAGCACAGTGTCCAGTTTTGGGTCAGAGTTATGAGGGAAGGCTGGAGAGATTTTTTTCAACCTGTAAAGGAGGCGTCTGAGAGGTGACCTTATAGAGGGATAAAAGATTGATAATGGTATAGAATAAGTTCATCCAGAATATTACTTTAAACTGCAGCAGTAGAATTAGGGAATACAGGTTCAAACTAGTAAAAGATAAATCTGGGAATGATATTAGGAAATTCTTCTTCACACAACTGAATGATCAACATGTGGAATAAACATCCAAATAGATTAGTGGAGGTAAAAACTGTGCAAACATTGAAGAAATAACTCGATGCTGCAATGGGTGAAGTTAGGATCTTTCAGGGGGATGGATCAAGATGGGCCAGAATGGCCGTCCTCATCATAATTATCTTGTGATTTATCCCGTGCTGTACCTGCCCTGAGAGTGTTTGATGGGACAGTGTAGAGGGAGCTTTACTCTGTATCTAACCCTGTACCTGCCCTGAGAGTGTTTGATGGGACAGTGTAGAGGGAGCTTTACTCTGTATCTAACCCGTGCTGTACCTGCCCTGGGAGTGTTTGATGGGACAGTGTAGAGGGAGCTTTACTCTGTATCTAACCCGTGCTGTACCTGCCCTGGGAGTGTTTGATGGGACAGTGTAGAGGGAGCTTTACTCTGTATCTAACCCTGTATCTGCCCTGGGAGTGTTTGATGGGACAGTGTAGAGGGAGCTTTACTCTGTATCTAACCCGTGCTGTACCTGCCCTGGGAATGTTTGATGGGACAGTGTAGAGCAACTCAAACTTGCATTTATAAAGTGCCTTTAAAGTGGAAAAACATCCAATGGTGCTTCACAGAGGCATAATCCAAAAATAAGAGCTGAGTTAATGGAGATATTGAGAGGGATGACCAAAAGCTAGGTCAAATAGGTAGATTTTATGGAAGTTCTTAAAGGAAGGGAGGGAGGTGGGAGGGGTTTAAGGAGGAATTCCAAAGTGTGGGGCCTAAAAAGCTGAATGCACAGCTGCTAGTGGTGGGGCAAAGGGAGGGAGATACACACGGTGTCGGAGTAGCTGAGAGTTTGGAAAAAGATTTGAGGGTAGAGTTTATCACCATAGATGGTTTGGGGGTAGAATTTATCCTTGTCTGTGTCGGATGGTTTGGGGGTTGGTTTATGTCTGTGTCGGATGGTTTGGGGGTTGGTTTATGTCTGTGTCGGATGGTTTGGGGGTTGGTTTATGTCTGTGTCGGATGGTTTGGGGGTTGGTTTATGTCTGTGTCGGATGGTTTGGGGGTTGGTTTATGTCTGTGTTGGATGGTTTGGGGGTTGGTTTATGCTTGGTTTCATTGGTCAGAACATTGAATACAGGAGTTGGGATGTCTTGTTGAAGTTGTACAAGACATTAGTAAGGCCACACTTGGAATACTGTGTACAGTTCTGGTCACCCTATTATAGAAAGGATATTATTAAACTAGAAAGAGTGCAGAAAAGATTTACTAGGATGCTACCGGGACTTGATGGTTTGACTTATAGGGAGAGGTTGGATAGACTGAGACTTTTTTCCCTGGAGAGTAGGAGGTTTAGGGGTGATCTTATAGAAGTCTATAAAATAATGAGGGGCATAGATAAGGTAGATAGTCAAAATCTTTTCCCAAAGGTAGGGGAGTCTATAACGAGGGGGCATAGATTCAAGGGGAGAGGGGAGAGATACAAAAGGGTCCAGAGGGGCAATTTTTTCACTCAAAGGGTGGTGAGTGTCTGGAACGAGCTGCCAGAGGCAGTAGTAGAGGCGGGTACAATTTTGTCTTTTAAAAAGCATTTGGACAGTTACATGGGTAAGATGGGTATAGAGGGATATGGGCCAAGTGCAGGCAATTGGGACTAGCTTAGTGGTATAAACTGGGCGACATGGACATGTTGGGCCGAAGGGCCTGTTTCCATGTTGTAAACTTCTATGATTCTATGTCTGTGTCGGATGGTTTGGGGGTTGGTTTATGTCTGTGTCGGATAGTTTTGGATAGAAATTTACAGCGTAGGAGGCCATTCGGCCCATCATGCCTGTGCCGGCTCTTTGAAGAGCTAACCAATCAGTGCCTCAGCTCATCTGCTGCTGAAACCCTCATCCCTGCTTTTGTTACCTCCAGACTCAACTATTCCAATGCTCTCCTGGCTGGCCTCCCATCTTCCACCCTCCATAAACTTGAACTCATCCAAAACTCTGCTGCCCGTATCCTAACTCACCCCTGTGCTCGCTGACCTATGTTGGCTCCAAGTCCAACAATGCATCAATTTTAAAATTCTCATCCTTGTTTTCAAATCCTTCTATGGCCTCATCCCTCGCTATCTCCTCCAGCCCTACAAATCTCCGAGATCTCTGCGCTCCTCCAATTCTGGCCTCTTGCGCATCCCCGATTTTAATCGCTCTACCATTGGCGGCCGTGCCTTCAGCTGCCTGGGCCCCGAGCTCTGGAATTCCCTCCCTAAACCTCTCTGCCTCTCTCTCCTCCTTTATGACACTCCTTAAAACCTACAACTTTGACCGAGCTTTTGGTCACCTGTCCTAATATCTCATGTGGCTCGGTGTCAAATTTTGTTTGATAATTGTTCCTGTGAAGCGTTTCACTACGTTAAAAGCACTGTTTGATTGCAAGTTGTTGTTGTCCTCTAGTTCTTTTGTCAATTACATTAATTCTGTGTCCTCAGGTTACCGACCCTTCTGCCAGTGGAAACAGTTTCTCCTTATTTACTCTATTAAAACCCTTCATAATTTTGATCACCTCTATTAAATCTCCCCATAACCTTTTCTGCTCTAAGGAGAACAATCTCAGCTTCTCCAGTCTCTCCATGTAACTGAAGTCCCTCATCCCTGGTACCATTCTAGTAAATCTCCTCTGCCCCCTCTCTCAGGATTGTATTGGATGGTTTGTGGGTGGATTTATGTCTATCTCTGTTGGATGGTGTGAGGGTTGGTTTCTCCCTGTGTGTGTGGGTTAGTTTGTTCCTCTCTGTGTGAGGGTTGGTTTGTTCCTCTCTGTGTGAGGGTTGGTTTGTCCCTCTGTGTCTGTGGGTTGGTTTGTCCCTCTCTGTGTCTGTGGGTTGGTTTGTCCCTCTCTCTGTGTGAGGGTTGGTTTGTCCCTCTCTGTGTGAGGGTTGGTTTGTCCCTCTCTGTGTGTGAGTGTTGGTTTGTCCCTCTGTGTGTGTGAGGGTTGGTTTGTCCCTCTGTGTGTGTGAGGGTTGGTTTGTCCCTCTGTGTGTGTGAGGGTTGGTTTGTCCCTCTGTGTGTGAGTGTTGGTTTGTCCCTCTGTGTGTGTGAGGGTTGGTTTGTCCCTCTGTGTGTGTGTTGGTTTGTCCCTCTCTGTGTGTGTGTTGGTTTGTCCCTCTGTGTGTGTGTGAGTGTTGGTTTGTCCCTCTGTGTGTGGGTTGGTTTGTCCCTCTGTGTGTGTGAGGGTTGGTTTGTCCCTCTCTGTGTGTGAGGGTTGGTTTGTCCCTCTATGTGTGTGAGGGTTGGTTTGTCCCTCTCTGTGAGAGTGTTGGTTTGTCCCTCTCTGTGTGAGGGTTGGTTTGTTCCTCTCTGTGTGTGGGTTGGTTTGTCCCTCTCTGTGTGTGGGTTGGTTTGTCCCTCTGTGTGTGTGAGGGTTGGTTTGTTCCTCTCTTTGTGCGTGTTGGTTTGTCCCTCTCTGTGTGTGGGTTGGTTTGTCCCTCTGTGTGTGTGAGGGTTGGTTTGTTCCTCTCTGTGTGTGGGTTGGTTTGTCCCTCTCTCTGTGTGTGGGTTGGTTTGTTCCTCTCTGTGTGCGTGTTGGTTTGTCCCTCTCTGTGTGAGGGTTGGTTTGTCCCTCTGTGTGTGTGAGGGTTGGTTTGTTCCTCTCTGTGTGCGTGTTGGTTTGTCCCTCTCTGTGTGTGGGTTGGTTTGTCCCTCTCTGTGTGAGGGTTGGTTTGTCCCTCTGTGTGTGTGAGGGTTGGTTTGTTCCTCTCTGTGTGCGTGTTGGTTTGTCCCTCTCTGTGTGAGGGTTGGTTTGTCCCTCTCTGTGAGAGTGTTGGTTTGTCCCTCTGTGTGTGTGAGGGTTGGTTTGTTCCTCTCTGTGTGAGGGTTGGTTTGTTCCTCTCTGTGTGAGGGTTGGTTTGTCCCTCTCTGTGTGAGGGTTGGTTTGTCCCTCTCTGTGTGGGTTGGTTTGTCCCTCTGTGTGTGTGAGGGTTGGTTTGTTCCTCTCTGTCTGTGGGTTGGTTTGTCCCTCTCTGTGTGAGGGTTGGTTTGTCCCTCTCTGTGTGAGGGTTGGTTTGTCCCTCTCTGTGTGGGTTGGTTTGTCCCTCTGTGTGTGTGAGGGTTGGTTTGTTCCTCTCTGTGTGAGGGTTGGTTTGTCCCTCTCTGTGTGAGGGTTGGTTTGTCCCTCTCTGTGTGAGGGTTGGTTTGTCCCTCTCTGTGTGAGGGTTGGTTTGTCCCTCTCTGTCTGTGTGGGTTGGTTTGTCCCTCTGTGTGTGTGAGGGTTGGTTTGTCCCTCTCTGTGTGAGGGTTGGTTTGTCCCTCTCTGTGTGGGTTGGTTTGTCCCTCTGTGTGTATGAGGGTTGGTTTGTCCCTCTGTGTGTGTGAGGGTTGGTTTGTCCCTCTCTGTGTGAGGGTTGGTTTGTCCCTCTCTGTGTGAGGGTTGGTTTGTCCCTCTCTGTCTGTGTGGGTTGGTTTGTCCCTCTGTGTGTGTGAGGGTTGGTTTGTCCCTCTCTGTGTGAGGGTTGGTTTGTCCCTCTCTGTGTGGGTTGGTTTGTCCCTCTGTGTGTGTGAGGGTTGGTTTGTCCCTCTGTGTGTGTGAGGGTTGGTTTGTCCCTCTCTGTGTGAGGGTTGGTTTGTCCCTCTCTGTGTGAGGGTTGGTTTGTCCCTCTCTGTCTGTGTTTGTCCCTCTGTGTGTGTCTGTGTTTGTCCCTCTCTGTGTGTGGGTTGGTTTGTCCCTCTCTGTCTGTGTGTCTGTGTTTGTCCCTCTCTGTGTGTGGGTTGGTTTGTCCCTCTCTGTCTGTGTGTCTGTGTTTGTCCCTCTCTGTGTGAGGGTTGGTTTGTCCCTCTCTGTCTGTGTGTCTGTGTTTGTCCCTCTCTGTGTGTGGGTTGGTTTGTCCCTCTCTGTCTGTGTGTCTGTGTTTGTCCCTCTCTGTGTGAGGGTTGGTTTGTCCCTCTCTGTGTGTGTCTGTGTGTCTGTGTTTGTCCCTCTGTGTGTGTGTGTGTGTCCCCTCTCTCGCTCCCTTTGCCCCCCGGTGTTGGGCGGAGTTTGCCCGGTCACGTATCTCTGCGGCATCACAATCGCTTTATTAAACCAGGGGCGGAGCGTGGAAAATCCGCATTCAGGTCTAATCCGGCCGGGGACACGGAGCAGAACCGGAGCGAGAGAGAGAGAGAGAGGGAGAGGAGACAGAGCAGCGTCTGGTGAGAAGGAGAATGAAGGGGCGGCGGGGGGAGGAGAGGCTGAGCCGGGGGCTCCTCTTTGTATCTATTACTGATGTGGAATTAATTGCGCTTCAGTCGGCAGAGGTTTAAATGAGAGTTTAAACAATTGCTGCTTAATTTATTATTGGTGCGGGAGGGGGGTGACCGTTTACATTTGATTTTGTTTCGGGGACCATGGGGCTCTGGTTAGTGTTTTAATATAATGTAATACTTATTTATATTAATTTATTGCTTGCGAATCCTAGCTTGAAACAATAAGGATGAAACTGGGCCGGCCAAAGGACAGACAGACAGATCACCCTCAGTGAAATCTCCACTCCTGCAGACACACTGTATTTTGTGTTTTACAGACTTTCCCGCAAAATCACTATTAGAAACTAGCAGAGTGAATGGTAGACAGTGCCTCAGGACATTGCAGGGGCCACGGGGCTGCTCATCGATGCGTCTCATGTCTCTGCAGTGGGACGAGAGCAACCTCACGTACAGAGTCTGTCTCATCAAACACTCCCAGGGCAGGTACAGGGTTAGATACAGAGTAAAGCTCCCTCTCCACTGTCCCATCAAACACTCCCAGGGCAGGTACAGGGTTAGATACAGAGTAAAGCTCCCTCTACACTGTCCCATCAAACACTCCCAGGGCAGGTACAGGGTTAGATACAGAGTAAAGCTCCCTCTACACTGTCCCATCAAACACTCCCAGGGTCAGGTACAGGGTTCGATACAGAGTAAAGCTCCCTCTACACTGTCCCATCAAACACTCCCAGGGCAGGTACAGGGTTAGATACAGAGTAAAGCTCCCTCTACACTGTCCCATCAAACACTCCCAGGGCAGGTACAGCACGGGTTAGATACAGAGTAAAGCTCCCTCTACACTGTCCCATCAAACACTCCCAGGGCAGGTACAGGGTTAGATACAGAGTAAAGCTCCCTCTACACTGTCCCGTCAAACACTCCCAGGGCAGGGACAGGGTTAGATACAGAGTAAAGCTCCCTCTACACTGCCCTATATAAGCTGTATTACCACCAAGCCCAGACTGGTTTCGATCGCCTGAGGAGACATCCAGAAATTTTCCAGAGTATTTTTTCTCTTATTGGCCCCGCTTTTTTTTCTGTTTTTTGCCTCTCCCAGGAGATTACATGGCTGCGAAGGGGTGGGGGGGGTGGGAAGGGAGCACTTTTCCAGCCATGATGGTCTGGCCATCATGGTGTGGGGCAGGCTTGATGGTCTTTCCTGCCCGTCAATTTTGTATGTTCCTGTGCCTCCTACTGCCCCAGGCTGATGCTGTATATCCTTGTGGCCTGCCTGAGCAGAATTGGCAATTAGACTGGATTGAGGGACGTGTTGCATGAGGTATTGAAGTTTGCCTGGGAATCTGGTGCAAAACTCCTAATCTCAGTAACTAATATTTTTGCCCTTGCTAATGGACACTCAACACCCAGGCAGCATGTTGCTGATTTCACTCCATGACCTTGAGAGTCAGTGAAGATGAAGTACGCGAGGAGGACATCAGCAATGGTTACAACGCTAGTCTGCACTCTTGGCACCCAAGCCTCAAGGATATCTGCAGTCACCTGCAGAGTTGTTGCTGAGGTGGGGGAGGGGAGGGAGAAGAGAGGTCCTGGCGGACGAGGGGACAAGATGCATTTTAATTTAATGTATTTTAATGCTGTCACCAGTATCTCTGTGAAGTTGAATAGTTTTGAGGTATTTGCACTGCTAAGTACTTGGCCCTTTATCGCAAAGGAATGTGGGCATTGTTCACAGGAAAGAGACTATCACAGGCTATCTGGCCTGTCCCAGAATTGTTCAAATACCACACACTAACGCTCGCTCAATTGTTTTCTCTGCCAAATAACCATCCAGATGCCTCTCGTATTTGTCAGCACCATCAATCTGGCTGCATGGGTAATCTGTTCCGTTTGTTCACCACCTTCTGCGTAAAGTCGTTAAAAGTATTTGATCTTTCCATGTCCGCCTTGTAGAGTTTATTTGTGTCCAACCTATTCTTACAGTTCAAGTTATTTGTACGCTGTAGGATCTCAAATACCCTGAGGTCATGGATATTCATGCTGTAGTAGGATAATCAGAGCTGACCACATTCCTTCAGGTGGGATTGATCCAGGACTTGTACAAGCATAGTCTCTCTTCCTCTGGCTACACACATAACATCTTGCTTGCCCCTTTGCTACTGTTGCATACTGTGCTGATGGTTTCAGTGAGTTATCCAGCAGTACTACCTTGTCCCAGGCCTGGTATCAGCTGTGTCTCAGTGGGTAGCAACCTCGCCTGAGTGAGAAGGTTGTGGGTTCCAGCCCCACTCCAGAGACTTGAGCACAAAAGCTAGGATGACATTCCCAGAGCAGTACTGAAGGAGTGCTGCACTGTTGGAGGTGCTGTCTTTTGGAACAGACGTTAAACTGAGGCCCCATCTGCCCCCTCAGGGTCTCATGACAATATTTCAAAGAAGAGCAGGGGAGCTCTCCCCAGTGTCCTGGCCGATATTTCTCCCTCGACCAACATCACTAAAACAGATTATCTGGTCATTATCATATTCCTGTTTGTGGGATCTTGCTGAGTGCAAATTGGCTGCTGCGTTTCCCACATTACAACAGTGACTACACTTCAAAAGTACTTCATTGGCTGTAAAGTGCTTTGGGACATCCTGAGGTTGTGAGCAACAACAACTTGCCTTTATATAGCACCTTTTAACGTTGTTAAATGTCCCAAGTTGCTTCACAGGAGCGTTACCAAACAAAATTTTATACCGAGCCATGTAAGAAGATATTAGGACGGGTGAAGGTAGGTTTTAAGGAACGTCTTAAAGAAGGAGAGAGAGGTAGACAGATTTAGGGAGGGAATTCCAGAGCTTAGGCCTAGGAAGCTGAAGGCACAGCTGCCAATGGTGGAGCGATTAAAATCGGGGATGTGCAAGAGGCCAAAATTAGAGGAGCGCAGAGATCTCGGAGGGTTGTAGGGCTGGAGGTGGTTACAGATAGGGAGGGAGCGAGGCCATGGAGGGATTTGAAAACGAGGATGAGAATTTTAAAATTGAGGCTCTGCCGGACCAGGAGCCAATGTAGGTCAGCGAGCATGGTGGAACGGGACTTGGTGCGAGTTAGGTGTGAAAGGCCCTATATAAATGCAAGTCTTGGGGTTTTATCAGCGCCATATAATGTTTAGCTTATATTTCCGTTGGTTATTTCTCTGTCTCATCAGTTTGTAGTTGCTCACTTTAAAGAATATCTGCCATTTCTCAGACCCAACTTCCTAATTCCATAGTTTTTTGTCTACTTGTTCCATGTTATTTGTAACACTCCTTCCCTTCCCCTCCCCCCCCTCCAAAGGTTTGGTATTTGGAAAATTGGCTGATTTTGCTATCACTTATGTACACCGTAAATAACAGCGGATAAGAGCTGATTTTCTGTCGGTCCCCACTCGCTGGTCTCCTCACTGCCTGCTGATACAGCTCCATGTACGTGCCCCTTGTCTCCTCTGATTCATTCAGAAACTTTCCCCTCTTTTCTCTCCCAGCCCCCCTTTTCTTTTACATCCCCCTTCCCTTATACTTGTTGACTTTGCAGACCAGTGTGGCTTTGCTTAAAGTCTAATGTTGGGTTGTGTTTGGAGAGTGTTCTGTGCTGTATAACACCAGGATCAAATCCTGGGGGGTACAAATCTGTTGCTGGTGGTGAGGACACTTTAAGGGGATGAAATGAGGGAGTGATACCTGGGACCGGCTTGCTTGGTGTATGCTGCTCAGCCACAGTGTTACAGTTGGCCTTGTTGTTCTGGGCTAACGAAGGGGGCAAACACCAGTCATTATCCAGTGCCTCCTGCCACAAAGTGAGGGTTTACGGATGTGGAGCTCAGCTGTGATGCCCTCCCCTTCCCACTGTCAAATAGCCTGCTTTTGACTCCTGTACTTTGACCACTGGGCTAGGTACAAGGGGGCACCTGGCATTGTATCTCTGCTTCTGAAAATTTGGAGGGGTGGGGAAGAGGAGATGCAAATTGTTACTGTTTACTTGGTGTGAACACTTGGCCCTTGTAGGTTCCCTTTTCTCCTCCTCCTTTTCTCCCCCCCCCCCCCCCCCCCGCACTATTATGCCCTGCGGTTTCATGACTGCTGGGTCCTTCGTTTCTATCTGTTAATAAGACTGAGAACTGCGGGTCAGGAGGGTTTTTCTCGGGTGAGTTTAACTGATCAGAGGAGATCTGGAGCCTTGCACCTCGTCTCCTCAGTTAGCGCAGCAGCATGCCAGAAATCAGTGGCAAACCTGATTCAAACAGGAGAAAGGTAAAATGTCTGCCTGAGTGTCTGAGAGAAAATGGTGGACTGTGTATGCTGGCAGCTGGGAGTGGGTGATCCTTTATTAATGAGGGAGATTTTGGTTACACAGTTTGAGCCTCCACCAGCTAAAGACTGTGGTGACTGGGAGGGGGAAGGGAATCAGAGACAATAAATTTAAATGAGTCTGATGGCTACAGAGCAAATACCATTGTCCAGGGGCTGTGAGAACTGCAACAGCATTTGAGCCCCACAGACAGGGTACAAATAAATCAGAACTTGCTAACATCAGCACCTTCCAGATCCTTGCACTCTATTTTAATTTAGAGCTGAGACAATCTTTTTTGTGTTTACAGATTCTACAGAACACTGGGATGGAGCGGATGAAAGGAAGCTTTTTTAATTTCCTCTCTCTCCGTCTCTCTTTTTAAATTAACTTTTTCCTCCCCATCTCTCCATGGAATGCTGATGCTGTGTTGGACCCCAGTCACTCCCCTCTGGGACCCCGGCCACTGGCTGCATTTCCTAATCAGGGGAGGTGATTTTTCAAAAACTGAAAACGTTCAGCAGGTCAGGCAGCATCTGTCGAGAGGACACACATCGACTGTTTGGGTGTGGAACCCTTATTCAGAACTGGAAGATATTAGAGATGAACAGCACTTAAAAAGGAACAGAAGAAGGGGAGGGGAGAAAGCACATGGTTAAATGGTCGGTGATAAGAGAGTGAGAATAGAGAAATGGAATGGGAAGCATGAAAAACAGGCAAAGAGCAGGTTTCAGTGTTCTGAGTCTGGAAGAATACAAAAGGTTGTGATGATTCTGTATGCATGATTGTAGAGTGGTAGCAGGTTATTGACCCACGGAGGCCCTCACAGCCAAGCCTGATCCTGTCGTCGACCAATATTCACATGCATGCAATTTCCAGTGATCAGGAGGCCATTCAGCCCCTCGAGCCCATTCCACCATTCAATCAGATCACAGCTGATCTGTACCATGACTCCATTTAACCGTTTTTGCTCCATATCCCTTGTTACCCTGACCCATCAAAAATCTATCCATCTCGGTCTTGAAAATTCCAACTGACCCACAGCATCCATGTTTTTTTTGAGCAGGGATGGGGGTGGGAAAGAGTTCTGGATTTCCACCCCCCTTTGTGTGAAGAAGTGCTTCCTGATTTCACTCCTGAACAGCTTAGCTCTAATTTTAAGATTATGCCCCCTTGTTCTGGACTGCTCCCACCAGAGGAAATAGAGTAAGTACTGAGAAACTATCATTTTAACCACCTCAATTAAATCACCCCTCAACCCTCTAGACTCGGGAATACAAGCCAAGTTTATGCAACATATCCTCGTAATTTAACCCTCTAAGCCCTGGTATCATTTTGATGAATCTGCGTTGCATCCCCTCCAAGGCTGATCTATTCTTCCTGAGCTGTGGTGCCCAGAACTGAATGCAGTAGTCTAGATGGGGTCTGACCAAAGCTCTGTACAACTGAAGCATCACTTCCTCCCCTTTGTATTCCAGCCCCCTTGAGAAAAAGGCCAACATTCCACTGGCCTTGCAGATTACTGTTTGGACCTGTGCAAAAAGGTAAATTTACCAGGAGACGCACTTGTGAATTTGTAAGCATGGGAATCTATTTGACTGCAGTGGAGCGGATAAATGAGCACTCTGAGCCCCAGCCCACACTCCAAACCAGTCCAAACTGCCTGTATTCCTGCTGGCAGCCTTAGATTAGGTTTTGGTTGTCATGAGAACGTTAAATGTTTCACAGCAGATGCAGTGAATGTGTGAATGCCTGGTGGGCTAAATTCAGTTTGTTTTAAAAGTTATCCCATCGTGCTGTTTAGGATGGGGAGGGCAGAGAATGTGAGGAGGAGGAAGGGCTGTGTATCGAAGGGCTGTCTGTAATCACCAAGCATTGTTCTGTGAATTATAAATGCGATTTCATTTCGAGGATTTCATTTCGTTCACCTGAGGAAGGAGGAAGCCTCCGAAAGCTTGTGAATTTAAAATAAAATTGCTGGACTATAACTTGGTGTTGTAAAATTGTTTACAATTGTCAACCCCAGTCCATCACCGGCATCTCCACATCACGATTTAAATATGCTGATATGGGAGTGACTTGTGGTTTTAATATTTCTTTCTTGCAGGTTTGGCCACACACACATACCGTTAGAAGATGACGCACCAATATCCTGCGCTCACGGCTGTCCAGAAGAAGGAGCTGGCAGAAATCGCCCTGCAGATCATCTCCCCTGGCAAGGGTATCCTAGCTGCAGATGAGTCCGTGGGTTAGTGTCTGCAGCCTTTGGTTTCCGGCTCGTCAGTTATTGGTGGGAGTGAGAGGGGAGGAATGCGATGGAGCTAGCCTCGAGTTCCCATCTCTTTACAGATGTGCTGAAGCCTGCATAAATGCCAGCTACAATGTGTGTGTAAGCAGGCTGCGCATTTAACTGATCTCTCATTGAATCCAAGCGTCTGAGAAAACAAGGCTAATAAATTAGTGAATGGAGCCATCCAGTAGCAAGGAATTCCCTCCCTCTTGATCCATAGGCATTTTAAATGGGAGTCTAGCTAAAGTGCCAGTCAGGGCAAACCACTGAATTCAACGACATAGAATCATACAGCACAGAAGGAGGCCATTCAGCCCATCGTGCCTGTGCCGGCTCTTTGAAAGAGCCTTCCAATTAGTCCCACTCCCTTGCCCTTTCCCCACAGCTCTGCAAATGTTTCCTTTTCAATTGTTCATTCAATTCCCTTTTGAAAGTTACTATTTAATCTGCTTCCACCGCCCTTTCATTCCAGATCATAACAACTCACTGCATAAAAACAATTCCCTCATCTCCCCTCTTGGTTCTTTTGCCAATTATCTTAAATCTGTGTCCTCTGATTACCGACCTTCCTGCCACTGGAAAGTGTAGATAAGAAGAAACCACCAAAACCCCATATAATTTTGAACACCTCTATTAAATCTCCCATAACCTTCTGTACTCTAAAGAGAACAACCCCATGCACCCACTCGACAATACTGAACATTGAATCTGGACACCTGGGTCTAGTGTCCTTGGTTGAGCTGTCACTTGGGTTTAGCAACACCTCACTGCTCTTAATAAACTGCAGCTTTTGAGTTAAGATATGAAATGTTTTTGCCTATTTTGGGCAGTGGGCAGACTTGAGGGAGAATCTGTGCCCTGAAGCCATCAGAACCCATGAAAATCTGTGCAGTTAATGGGGACGTGCTTTTAACCAGAATATTCTCCAGTGCTTTGACCTGACGCTGTTGGTTTGGGGAGATTGGCTCTGTCCCCTGCTCCCTGCGTGTACAATCTCGCCCAGTGCCGTTCTCCACCGGGGGAATGTAGATACGGAGCCAGTGGATCTGCCGATAGATCACAAAACCCACAATAAAGTGGATTTCTGCTCCTCCTAGAACAAGATAAGTCGGGAGTTCACATTTCTAACTGTAGTCAAAGGGAAGACAGTCCTGCAGTTGCCATTGGCTCCAGTTCTGAAACATAAAAACTTAACATCCAATTTATGGCAGGGGAATTGGGGTTCTGGAAAAGTGTAGATTCAACTGGAGCGTGCGTTTCCAGTAAACAGGACCAAGCCATTATTTGGTATCTGCAATTGTATCTGTGCTCTTCAGCATTTGAGATGGGGGTACCTGCATTTGCTGTTTCTCATCTCTTGTTCTTCCTGCTTCTCCTGAAACTGCTACCTCATTGCTGGGCTATGGCCCCACTTCGATACTTCATCCGTTCGACATTCATAAACCCAGACGGCGAGTTTTGGCTGGCAATTCAACTGTGTGAGGTCTATCTTGTCCTCACCTGATGTGCGCTTTCCAGCAGAGAATATAATTGGAGATGGGAGACTTTTTTCTCTCTTTATACCAGTGCCCTGGTTGAGATCAGCTAATACAGCACAGGCCAGGAATTGAACCCGGACCCTGCTGGTGTGTATAGCCTAGTACTACACCGCACTGCATGTGTACTGTACCATCACAGAGCCTGTACTTTTATTTTTTTAATAAGTAGCTTCCTGTTCCTTTTTGTAGGGAGCATGGCCAAACGGCTGAACCAGATTGGCGTGGAGAACACCGAGGAAAACCGACGTGTCTACCGGCAGATCCTGTTGACTGCTGACGACCGGGTCAAAAGTTTCATTGGAGGAGTCATCTTCTTCCACGAGACTCTGTACCAGAACACTGACGATGGGACGCCATTTGTAAATGTGGTCAAAGACAGGAACATCGTTGTGGGGATCAAGGTAAACTGTCAGGATTTGTGTTCATCCCCTTGAGCACTTCAAAAGGATCGAGCTGTGAATCAGACACCTCAGCGGAGATTGGTGAAAGTGAACAGTCTCTTCCCCTGGGATTGGGGGGGGGGGGGGGCGGGGGAGACCTGGACCCATAACTAGCGAGCGCTGCACAAGTGGTGTCATTGTTTGCAGTCTCCCTTTCAAACTTTCCTCTTCTCTGGAGCATGAGGATGGGCTGTCTGTCTCACCAGGGCCAAAGACTGACAAACAGCATGACTTCCATTGGGAACGTTTGTGTGGACTTCTTTAAAAACTTTGTGAAGTGTAACTTTAAATGTTCTCTTTGGCCAAGGCACAGTGACCTTGATGCCTTGAGCCTGCTGCCCTGCAATCTGCTGGGGCACCAGTTGCTCTTTGATTCTGAGAGTAGCACTGGAGAGGGGTTGCGGAGTTAAGGTAGGCCCTTTTCCAGGTAAATGGACAGAAAATCAAAGAGCGAGTCATGCTCAGTCACACTTGCATTGAGCAGTCCTAATTTTGTTTGGAGCAAACTGATTATTTCTTTAAAGCTCAAACCCATATTCGCTTGTGCTTCATGTGCGCAGAATTTTATTTTTTGATCAGCTGGGTGTTCGACTTATGCTGAAGTCTCTAAACTGAACTACTGAGAAATCTGCATTTGTGTTTGCCTGATGTGGAAAGCACAGTCCCTCTCCCTGTAGGGATACTTAAACACAGGGAATGTAGAAAGAGCTTGGCATTACCAAGATTTGGGGATCCCCAAGTGTTTACAGGATTACTGCTGGTGTTTAAGCAGCAAAAATGGCGTAATTTACCAGCAGAGCTACCAGGTTAGCTTTCTGCTAATTGTCCAACTAGGGCCGATCAGTCTGCTTTGACCTGTCTTTTCTTGTGGGTACTGGGATGTCATATAATTCCAATTTGTTTAAGTGCATTTTCTCTCTCTCTCCCCTCCTGTGTATGTGTTTCTTTTTCGTGAAAGATAAGCAGTTAGTTGCCACTGTCTTATCTTTCCCTACAGTCACCTCTAGTCTCTGTGACCTTCTCCTGTCACATACCTATCTACTGCTCCTGGTGTTTACGCTAAATCAGTTCCCGTGTCATAAAAGATACAGCACAGGAGGCTTTTTGGAAGAGTTATCCAATTATTACCATTCCCCTGCTCTTTCCCCATAAACCTGTAAATGTTTTCCCTTCAAGTATTTATCCAATTCCATTTTGAAAGTTACTATTAGATCTGTTTGCATCACCCTTTCAGGCAGCGCATTCCAGATCATAACAACTCACTGCGTTAAAGAATTGTTTCCCCATGTCGCCTCTGGCTCTTTTGCCAATTGCCTTAAGTCTGTGTCCTGATTACCGACCCTTCTGCCACTGGAAACAGTTTCTCCTTATTTACTCTATCAAAACCCTCCATGATTTTGAACACCTCTATCAAATCTCCCCTTAACCTTCTCTGTTATATGGAGCACAATCCCAGCTTGTCCAACCTCTCCACATAACTGAAGTCCCTCATCTCTGATTTAAACTCATAGAACCAGTTTTTAATGGGTCTGTGATTCTGCTGCTGGGATAAGCGAGACAGATTTAGTGATGTAAACACTGGAACCGGCTCACTAATTCAATCTCCCAGAATCAGAGCTAAAATGGGCAACGTGAAAGTGGTTTACGTGTGGACTTATCTTAGGAACAGGCCACTCAGCCCCCCCGTGCCTATTCTGCCATTCTGTTAAATCACGGCTGATCAGTATCTTAACTCCATCTACCCGCCTTTGCTCCATATCCTTTGATACTCTTACCTGACAAAAAATGATCGATCTAAGATTCTGGTTCGTGGGCTGCAGGGTCTTTGTTGCAGTTTAGCGTCGAGGGGGTCATCCCTTCTGCGGAGGACTAGAATCTGTATATCTGAGAAAATAGGTGATCCTGTGTCACACGAGCAGTAATCTACCCTTCACCAGTCCTGAGGTATGGTCAGTAAAAGATCTTTGCATAAATCAAAGGGAGAAATGCTTTCTTTTTTTAAGTAGGGAGCTGAAATATTTCCATCAAAACAGTGTACAAAATCAAGCAATGCAGCAGGGTACCCAATCCTTATAAATAATAAAACTAGCAAACGTCTTGCGTTAAGAGTGATTCAGTTGTTTCTTTGAATGTTTTGTACAAATTATAAATGTCAATATTGTATTTGAAACCTGAGAGTTCTTGGACTAAGAGTTGATCTGTATTTCCAGGTTGATAAAGGTGTTGTCCCCTTGGCTGGAACCAACGGAGAAACCACCACTCAAGGTAGAGTATGTGTGCAGTGTGATCAGGGAGGGGGCAGGATTTGTACGGTGTGTTGGAGGGGTGAAGAGTAGGATATCTGTGTTCCATGGGGCGGGGTTGGTCACTAGAGCGTCTACAATGTGCGATGCACTGCAGGGATGGTTATATCAACAACTTGCATTTATATAGCACCTTTTAATGTAATAAAACGTCCCAAGGCGTTTAGGGAGGGAATTCCAGCGCTTAGGGCCTAAGCAGCTGAAGGCACGGCCGCCAATGGTGGAGCGATTAAAATCGGGGATGCGCAAGAGGCCAGAATTGGAGGAGCGCAGAGATCTCTGAGGGTTGTAGGGCTGGAGGAGGTTACAGAAATAGGGAGGGGCGAGACCGTGGAGGGATTTGAACACAAGGATGAGAATTTTAAAATCGAGGCCTTCCTGGACTGGGAGCCAATGTAAGTCACTACAGAGATGGTTACTTATGCATATGTTAAAGCAGTGACTGTCCTTTTGTAAATAAATTGACTGGAATTCTAGATATTAAACACTATTGCCTAATAGACTCCCACCCTTTAGTGTGCTTAAGTCGAACAATTAACCCCTAGTTGTGGAATATTGTTCACTGCAGGTTTGGGGTAGAGATGCCCACCTTGTTCTCCTGAAAGGTGGGAAATGTTATACTGGTAGATCAATGTGTACAGGCTAAAGTACTTGATTGAATTTATTTACAGTGTACATACACAGAAGCCAAATGATACAGCATGCTATTGGATCAGAATAATACTTAACCCCTTGTAGACAGATTCTAGTTTTTAATATACCCCTTTTAGAACATACATCTCGGTCACATAACAACCGGACTTTTGAAAGAACAAACTTGCATTTATACAGTGCCTTTCATAGCCTCAGGACGTCCTAAAGTGCTTTACAGCCAATGAAGTACTTTCCAAATGCAGTCACTGTTTTGTAGGCAAATAAGTTTAGCTAATTTACACATAGCAAGATCCTATAAACAACAATGAAATAAATGATCAGTTAATCTGTCTTGGATGTTGGTTGAGGGAGGAATGTTGGCCGGGACATCGAGAACTCCCTGCTCTCCTG
Source organism: Heptranchias perlo (assembly GCF_035084215.1). Taxonomy (NCBI): domain Eukaryota; kingdom Metazoa; phylum Chordata; class Chondrichthyes; order Hexanchiformes; family Hexanchidae; genus Heptranchias; species Heptranchias perlo. Next base: position 39,381,282 of record NC_090352.1, read on the forward strand.
CCAATAGAGCCATGGGATCTTCTATGTCCACCTGAACGGGCAGACAGGGCCTCAGTTTAACATCTTGTCTCAGATCGGCACTAAAGTGCCAATCTAGATTATGTGTTAAAGCCCTGGAATGGGGTATGAACCCATGAACTTCTGACTCTGAGAATGCTACCACCTGAGCTAAGCTGCCCGTTTTGGATGGCTGATCAGGCATGTCCTCTTGGTAACACTTTCAGATGTGATGCTTCAGCCAGCTGTGAAACCCAGTTCATCCACTGAGTTTGTAGTCCTGCCAGAACTAGAGATGTGAATTTTCTTTTTTCTAAAAAAGTCTTTCCCTTGACATTCACACAGTCAGTAAATTCTCAGTCTGTTTATGTTTGTGTTAACCACTTCCTCTATCTATTTCCCTTAACGGCTCAGCAATCAGAGAGGTTCTAATTGTCTCCTCTTCTATCTGTCAATCCACATATGTTAACATTACTAAATAAAGTATTTCAGCCATGCAGCAATTTTTTTATAGCTTAAATGGATTTTCTTATTTCATTACAATGCTCTTGTTCAGAAATGAAGACAGATAAAAACAAAGAAGAAAGACTTGCATTTATATAGCACCTTCAACAACCTCAGGATGTCCCAAAGTGCTTTACAGCCAATGAAATACTTTTTGAAGTGCCATCACTGTTGTAACGTAAGGAAAAGCAGCAGCCAATTTGCGCACAGCAAGATCCCACAAACAGCAATGTGATAAATGACCAGATAATCTGTTTTTTAGTGATGTTGGTTGAGGGATAAATATTGGTCAGGACACCGGGAGGAACTTCCCTGCTCTTCTTCCAATAGTGTCATGGGATCTTTTACATCCAGCTGAGGGGGCAGATGGGGCCTTGGTTTAACGTCTCATCCGAAAGACGGCACCTCCCTCAGTACTGCACTGGAGTGTCAGCCTGGATTATGGGCTCAAGTCTCTGGAGTAGGACTTGAAACTATGACCTTGTGACTCAGAGGCACGAGTGCTACGCGCTGAGCCATGGCTGATGCATAATGAAGTATTCCAGCCACCAAGCAATTTTTTTACAGCTTAAATTGATTTTCTTATGTCATTTAAATGCCCTTATTCGGAAACTAATGAAGACTGATGTTTCCATTGAATATGCTGGAGTCTGGTTTGTGCAGCCAGTTATGTCTATTAGTGAATGTTGAAACAGCAGAATGGGGTCCATCCAGAGACACAGCTGGCTGAAGCCAGTTTTTAATATCCGATTTATCCTGCCTTGCATTAGAGAATTAAAATACAGGAATCTCCTATTTTTAAAACAAAGACAGATTACCATTTATATTTTTGTCCCTGCGGGTACCCGTGCCTGAAATGGGCAGTGCTTAATGGCTGACGGTGGTGTGTGTTGTAGGCCTGGATGGACTGGCTGAACGCTGTGCTCAGTACAAGAAGGACGGAGCAGACTTCGCAAAGTGGCGCTGCGTCCTGAAGATCAGTGACACAACCCCATCCTCCCTCGCTATTGCAGAGAATGCCAATGTCCTGGCACGTTACGCCAGCATCTGCCAGCAGGTAAAGTGGAACAAAATAAAAGTGAGCCTGTGCCAGTGTGTTAATGCAGCTGGTGGTTATAGAATCAGTTTCCAGTTGTCGCTACAGCTGCCTAGTGGATGTTCCAGTCTCTCAACATGTGGCTTGCCGCAGTAAATCATAAGCAGCAGCGTAGGTTCCCCACAGGCTCTGTTGGTAAGTGTACACCCTAATCTGTAGGATTGTTTGCACAGTGGAAGATCCCCTGATGTGTCCTGAATTAGCTAATCTCAGTCGGAGCAGTTAAAGGGGGGGCAACAACAGGCTCTCTCACTTCTGGATTAGGAAGGGGAAAAGCAATACTCCTGATCGCTATCCAGTGATGCTGCCGGAAAGTCTGCCTGTGTCCAGTTGTTTTTTTTTCTTTTTTTTTGTGTTTTTTTTTGTGATTTTAGGCCCCCCTTTTATAAGGGGGGTGTCCGGTTGTTGCGTTGAGGACTCAATCGGGTTCAGCTGTGATCCCCTCCATGATTGAATAGCCTGCCAAATTCCTCTCTCGGCTCGCATGTGGAGATTGGCCATTTGGGCAGGATACTGGAAAGTGTTTGTACCTCAAAAGAATTGGTGGCTTCAGGAGAGGAGGGGATAAAATGGGGAGAGAGGGGTTGGATTGCCTTGGATTTTGAATGTGCTTCCAATTTTGTAATGAGAGGAAGGCTGTGAAAACATAAGTCAATCCAGCACTGTCCATCAAGGTGTTGGGATGCAAGATGATGGAATGCAGCTGCACGTCTTCACCATTTTCCCCCTTTGTGTTCTAGAATGGCATTGTTCCCATTGTGGAGCCGGAGATCCTTCCCGATGGTGATCATGATCTGAAGCGATGCCAGTATGTCACAGAGAAGGTTGGTTTGAAAAAAAGACTTGCATTTATATAATGCCTTTTACAACCTCGGGATGACCTAAAGCACTTTATAGCCAATGAAACACTTTTGAAGTGTAGCCACTGTTGTAATGTAGCCGGTGAACCTAAATCAGATATTGACCCTAAAACTTGGAGCCAGAGGTCGAACCTAAAATGGGGAAAACAGTTTAAAAACTGTGGATGCAAATTAGGAGACAATTGAAATGCAAAACTGATGAATATAAAGTGATGGAGAAAATAATATGCAATGGAAGATTAAAACTAATGTAACAGAATTAGTGCAGGTGGACTCCAAGGGGGGACTCATCACTGTCAATGTTTAGACCTGGTGCTGAGGCAATTAAAGGTAACATTGCTGGATATGGCAAGAGCAGTGGGGTACAAGTCTGCTGAGGCTGTATAATACTAATCAGATCACACTTAAATGTACTGTGTACAGTTCTGGTTACCAGGCCACAGAAAGGATACACATGCATTGGAGATAGCTCAACCCCCTTACATTTGGAATCAGTCTTGTTTCTCTTCTCTGCACTATGAAGAAAGGTTTAGGGGTAGAAATCAATCGTTATTGTGCCAGTTTTCTAGATGGAAAATGGGGGCAAAAATGACCAATTCCACCAGGGACGCCTGAAAACACCCGATGCCATGTTGGCCTCTGACAATTTTCAGGCGCCCATGGCGGCTGCCTAAAACAGGCATTCGGCCCATTGCATATGTTAATGAAAAAAAGACTTGCATTTACATAGTGCCTTTCATGACCTCAGGAAGTCCCAAAGCACTTTATAGCCAATGAAGTACTTTTTTGAAGTGTAGTCACTGATGCAATGTAGGAATGTGGACCCAACTTATGTTTTAGCCTGTTTTGGGTCGCCTCCAAGAAATTGGCCTCCGTGAGTGGAGCAGGCGCTGGGCTTTTCCGGGTGTGGATGCATCCTAGGGAGTGCTTCTCCCTGCTCCACAGCACTCCTGCTGGCCGTGATCGCATTCTTTGCCCCTGCCCTGCCCCCCTTTTCCTGAGGGCCATTGCTACTGGAGAAGCAGGATGGCAAGCTGCCTGAAAATCATGTGCTGAAGAAATGGGAGAGCTGCCTGAGCAGGTGCCGGCAACTCGCCTGAACTATTGTAATGATGCACAAGACCAATTTCAGGCCGGTCTTGGGCTTCCTGGCTGGGGCGTGCATGTGCGCGCAGTGCCGATTCGCAACCCGAGTACTGGCCCCGATGAATTTCTACCCCTTAATCTCTACAGCATGAAGAGAACTAAGGGTGGGGCGGTGAAGGGAAGACATCTCTCTGTACCGGACCTTTGGTAAATTATAAAAGTGTTTGTTTCAGGTGCTGGGGGCTGTCTATAAGGCCCTAAGTGATCACCATATTTACCTGGAGGGCACCCTGCTAAAGCCCAATATGGTGACTGCTGGCCATTCCTGCCCCACCAAGTATAGCCCTGAAGAGGTCGCCATCTCAACGGTTACTGCACTGCGACGCACTGTCCCACCTGCAGTCCCAGGTACGTAGATCCTTGTCGAGGGGTTTGTTGTGGGGCGAATGGCACCAGTTTGTGAGCTATCTGATATTAATAGGGAGCAGAGAATGTTTCTGTATAGTTTCAATGAATGATCCTGGGGTTATTTAAAAAAATTTTCTCATTCTCCCCCCACCCCCCCCAGTGCAGTAATCATATGATGTGGAGAACAGTGATATTGAGTGTGTCTAAAGAGCGACTGGAGAAGCTGGGGAGCTGGGCTTGTTCTCTTTAGAGCAGAAAAGGTTAAGAGGAGATTTGATAGAGGTGTTCAAAATCATGAAGGGTTTTGATAGAGTAAATAAGGAGAAACTGTTTCCAGTGGCAGAAGATGCTGAAAGAGTGGTGAAAGCAGATTCAATAGTGACTTTCCAAAGGGAATTGGATAAACACTTGAAAAGGAAACATTTGCAGGGCTATGAGGAAAGGGCAGGGGAGTGGGACTAATCGGATAGCTCTTTCAAAGAGCTGGCACAGGCATGATGGGCCGAATGGCCTCCTTCTGTGCTGTATCATTCCATGATTCTAAATGCTTGAGGACGTGATGCAGAACAGAAGCACAGCATTTTCCTTGGAGGCATGGAAGATAGTCAGTATGGATCGTGCAGTGTGCCCGGCAGCCAACCGACGTGATGTCGGTAGAGGGCTCAGTGCAGGTTTCCTGCTAAACTCCCCCCACCATCCTGGTTTGGATGGTGTAAGCAGGCCAGCATGGGAGTGGATGCAAACCCCACGTCCTGTATGTGTGACTGTGGTGACCTCTAGTTCAGAGGTAATCCTGTTAAAACCCATTGTCTGTAGAAACCTGCATTGAACCAGATTAAGTCCACTCTCCCCAGTAGCTCTGTGATACTCTGCACCAGACATTAGTTCATTAATAACATAAGCAAAAGCTTCTCTGTTGTCCTGCTGGCTACAGGCAGTGCCTGATATGGCACTGAACCTACAGAGCAGGCTGGTCCCACACTCCATCCCTGGTCCCTGCTGACGTTAGCTTAGCTCAAACAGGAGTGCTACAATTGGCCTCAGTGTGTCTGGGCTAGGGAGGGGGAAAATCAACCAGGGTTCCCAATCACTATCTAGTAAGCCCTACTGAAAAGTGGAAGTGGGTGTCGACAGGATGAGGCTCTGCTGTGATGCGCACGTACACACACGACCAGAAGATGGCCGGAGGGGTCAGCACCTTCAGGAGAAAAAATAATTCCCCCACCCACCCCCCCCCCCCCGCAGTGTCACATTCGATTGTGCTGAATACATTTCATTTTCACACATTTTAAAGACATGCACTAGTGAAACCTCTGGGATTTATGAATGTCACCGGGCTGTGATATTTTGAGTGTATTAGAGCCTCATTGCACACCACTCGCCACTCGTAAAGTCACCTTGAGAGTTTTAAGTTGATGCATGGAACTCCTTTAGCCTAGTAGTAGTGTTATAAATAGCATAGCAAGTACAAGCCAAACGTACTTTCTACGCACAGCGGTTTCTGACTGAATTGTCTTCTGCTTTTTCCCCAGGCGTCACTTTCTTGTCCGGAGGGCAGAGCGAGGAGGAAGCTTCCATCAACCTCAACGCCATCAATAAATGTCCACTGCCAAAACCGTGGGCACTGACCTTCTCGTTTGGCCGAGCTCTGCAGGCCTCCGCACTGAATGCCTGGCGCGGGGAGAAGGAAAACATGCAGGCATCACAGGACGAATTTTTGAAGCGTGCTGAGGTAATGCTGCTTCCTGTATTACAGTCTGATCTGCAAGTCTACGCTGGGGGAATGGGAAGAGTGGTTATAAAGCTATGCCTGTGGTTCCCCAATGGGTCAGTGGGTACACAACCCAGATGGTTCCTAGTTTGATCCCTGGTCTGTACTAAGAAGCTGTTCAGTGCATCTGGTAGTATAACTGGCCTCAGCTCCACTGGGATACAGATTGCAGTGGGGGTTGGGGAGAAACAGCCAGGGTTCCCTCTCCAGATCGCTATCCAGTCACACCAGATGTCCATGCACATGCAGGACCAGATCAGGGTCGGGTCTGATTCCCCAGCGAATCACTCATCTATCTTTACTTCTCGATGAAGGGCCTTTTACCCTCCTAGCCATCCTCCGGTGATGTTATCAGAGCTCCTGCTTTTAACAGTTGCAGTTTTGTTTTCTTCAATGCTTCATGGTTACGTTTTTTTGACTTTTAAAAAAAATATTTAAGTAGGCTTGGTGTTTCAATCACTTTTCCCTTTTTTTTCTTAGGTTAACAGTTTGGCTTCACTCGGACAGTACGAGGCGAGCAGTGAGAGTGAAGGTGCAGCAGGCCAGTCTCTCTATGTAGAAAATCATGCCTACTGAAAAGAAACTGGAAAATACAATAATAAAAAAAAAACGCAAAAAGGTTTTCTCATTCGGGCTTCTTGTGATTAGCTGACCCACAGCCTCTGCTACCTTGTGTATCGTGCCCTCACTGCCTGCATTGTTTTGCTGTGTAGCTGAGATTTAACCCTAGGAATGCTGGCAGCAACACGACTTGCTCTGTCCCCACCCCCCCCGCCCCCCGGGGTTCATGTAGTTTCACTTTACGATACGTTAAACCCTCTACTGGATGTACTGCGAGCTCTAATAACGCACAGTGTCTTATTGCTTCCCTGAAAAAATTGAAACCTTGTTTTAGTGTTAGCTGCCTTGCCCCTTAATCATCTGGGCTTGTGGTGAACAACTAATCTCTCTGAATAATCACTAGTAGGTCAGAGCTTTACCCTTTGCCTCTTCACAATGTGAATGTGTTGCTGTGGCTTCCAAAGTGAGCATTACAACATAGGAGGTGCCTGTACACAATAACATGTAACGATAATTATAACTAACACACACAAGTCAGAATTGGTTCTAAACAGTGCTCACTGTGTTCTCTCCCTGCCCCAGAAGCAGAGAAACCCACTGTTTGTATATTTGTGTGTATTCAGGATACTTGACTGTAGATGCGATTACATGGGAGCATTGAGTGTTGTTCAAAAGTATTTTGTGATATATAGTTATATTGTACTCACTCCACATCTGGTAAATATACAATAAAGATAGGGAACAAACAATAGTGTTACTGTCTCTCTCATTCTAAAAAATGTTTGATTTTATTTCTTCATAATTCAGGGAGTAAATTCCCCCTGGTAACATTCCCTCTACTTTCTAAACCTGGCGTCAAGCATCATTACCCCTCTTCAAAAAATAAATCTTTGCCCTCTCCAACTACCCTCTCATCTCTAACCTTTACCTCTCGAACACCATTCTCTCTAGTCCTTTTCCAAATCCCTCCAGTCAATGCCCTGTTCACAGCACCAAGGCAGCCGTGCCAAATTCACAAGTGAATCCTCTGACTGGTGCACTTTCCCTCCTTCACCTTTCTGCAATGTGATACTGTGACCCTTGCCACTCTCCTCCAAGATTGCCTTTGGTTGGTGCACCTGCTATCTAGCCAAACGCAGCTAGCACATCTCCAATAATGGCTTCTCTTCCCACTAGCGCACTGTCTTCCATCCACAGCCTCTTGTCTGCATGTTGCCCCTGGGTGATTATATCCCCAGGTAAGGGATCATCTTCCACATTCCCACTGATTACCTCCAGCTCTACCTCTTGACCCCATCTGTCATATCAAGTGAAGGATGAGCCACAAGTCCTCTAATTCACCAACAGGTAGATGAAGGCTATCACTTTTGGCCTCTGTCATAAACTGCCTTGCCACTGAGTCCATTTCTCCATCCACTCACTGGACTGAACGAGGTCGTCCGAAAGCACAGTGGCATCCTTGGCCCTGAGCGGAGCTTTAAACTACATCTTCAGCAATCCACCAGTTTCTACCTGTGCAACAAAACTCACCTCCCAACACCTTGGGGCAACTAGGGATGGGCAAGAAATACAGCCATGCCAACATTGCCCACATCCTGAGAACAAATTTTTAAAGAGTGGTAAATCTGTTAAATAAGTAAGGATCATCAAGAATATTAGATGATTTTTTTTTCCTACAGTATCAGACATTTTGTTTGGAGGTTTACCATTCATGTCTAAAGTTTAAAAGATGTCAAGGTAGCTTGCCTTTGAACAATTTTACATAACCTAGCCGAAACTACACGAGATCAAACCAATCACAGCTGAATGCAGTACCACTCTGAATGCTGTACTCCTGATTGCCAGATGCATTAACTAAATATTTAAATGGCACATATAACAAACCATTGATGTTAAGCATTGAGAATTACAGCAAGTACTTGATTCTTGAGTGTATTTCAGCCATAGTTGGGTTTTTTCTTATGGACCATATTACAGATATATTCAATGTCTAAGATTGCAGTAGGGCTTAGCAAGGTTAAATTTACAGTTCATATTTGATGTGTCAACGACAAGTTAACATTAACACCAGTTGTGGGTAAGCTACTAGAATCTATTATCAGGGACAGAGTGACTGAGCATTTGGATAAATCTGAGCTGATCAGAGAGCCAGCATGGATTTGTAAAGGGTAAGTCATGTCTAACGAACCTAGTTGTTTCTTTTTGAGACGGTAACAAACATGAGGAGGATGTTATTTATAAGGACTTCCAGAAGGCATTCAACAGGGTTCTACATAAGATAAGTCAAAAATGAGAGCGCATGAAATTGGAGGCAACCTATTGGCTTGGATAGGGAATTGGTTAGGAGGTAGGAGGCAGAGTAGGGATAATGGGTATGTACTCAAATTGGCAGGATGTGACTTGTGGTGTCCCCCAGGGATCTGTACTGTGGCCTCAGCTTTTTACTATATTTATAAATGACTTGGATGAAGGAATAGACAGTTGTATATCTAAGTTTGCTGACAACACTAAGTTAGGTGGCACAGTAAATAGTGTAGATGGGAGCAGAAAGTTGCAAAGGGGCATTGATAAATTAAGTGAGTGGGCAAAACTGTGGCAGATGGAGTTCAATATGGGAAAGTGTGAGGTCATCCACTTTGGAGCTAAGGTAGATCAGAGTATTTTCTAAATGGCGAGAAGCTCGGAACTGTGGATGAGCAGAGATTTAGGGATCAAAGTACTGAAATCGCTAAAAGCTAGTGGACAGGTACAAAAATTAATTTAGAAGACTAATGCCTTTATTTCAAGAGGGGTGGAATTTATTTACACAGCTCTGGTTGGATCCCATCTGGAGACTGGGTTCAGTTCTGGGCACCGCTCCTCAGTAAGGATATATTGGTCTTGGAGGAGGTGCAGTGCAGATTCACCAGAAGGATACTGGGGTTAAAAAGGTTAATTTATGAAGACAGGTTGCATAGAATAGGTTTGTATTCCCTTGAATATAGAAGATTAAGGGGTGATCTAATTGAGGTGTTGAAGATGATTAAAGGATTTGATAGGGTAGATAGAGAGAAACTATTTCCTCTGGGGGGGGGGGGGGGAGTCCAGAACAAGGGGGCATAATCTTAAAATTAGAGCCAGGCCGTTCAGGGGTGGTGTCAGAAAGCACTTCTTCACACAAAGGGTAGTGGTAGTGGAAATCTGGAACTCTCTTCCCCCAAAAAGCTGTTGAGGCTGGGGGTCAATTGGAAAATTTAAAAACTGAGACTGATAGATTTTTGTTAGGCATAGGTATTAAGGATTACGGAACCAAGGCAGGTACATGGAGTTAAGACACAGATCAGTCATGATCTAATTGAATGGTTTTCTTGATATATATTAATGACTTGGGAGTACAGGGCACAATTTCAAAATTTGCAGATGACATGAAACTTGGCAGGGTAGTAAAACAGTGAGGAGGATAGTGATAGACTTCAAGAGGATATAGACAGGCTGGTGGAATGGACCGACACACGGCAGATGAAATTTAACGCAGAAAAATGCGAAGTGATACATTTCAGTAGGAAGAACGAGGAGGGGTAATATAAACTAGAGGGCACAACTCTAAGAGGGGTACAGTAACAGAGAGATCTTGGGGTACATGTGCACAATCGTTGAAGGTGGCAGAACAGGTTGAGAAAGCAGTTAAAAAAGCATACGGGATCCTTGACTTTATAAACAGAGTTATAGAGTACTAAAGTAAGGAAGTCATGATGAACCTTTATAAAACATTGGTTCGGCCATAACTGGCGTATTGTGTCCAGTTGTGGGTACCAGACTTTAGGAAAGATGTGAAGGCCTTAGAGAGGGTGCAGAAGAGATTTACTAGAATGATTCCAGGGATGAGGGACTTCAGTTACGTGGATGGACTGGAGAAACTGGGGTTGTTCTCCTTGGAACAGAGAAGGTTGAGAGGAGATTTGATCGAGGTATTCAAAATCATGAAGGGTCTGGACAGAGTAGATAGAGAGAAACTGTTCCCATTGGCAGAAGGGTCAAGAACCAGAGGACATAGATTTAAGGTGATTGGCAAAAGAACCAAAGGTGACATGAGGAAAAACTTTTTTACACAGCAAGTGGTTAGGATCCAGAATGCACTGCCTGAGGGGGTGGTCGAGGCAGATTCAATCATGGCCTTCAAAAGGGAACTGGATAAGTACTTGAAAGGAAAAAAATTGCAGGGCTACAGGGATAGGGCGGGGGAGTAGGACTGGCTGGATTGCTCTTGCATAGAGCCAGCGCGGACTCGATGGGCCAAATGGCCTCCTTCCGTGCTGTAACCTTTCTATGATTCTAACGTGGAGAGGCAGTATATTCTAAATGGTACTATTTTGAGGGGGGTGCAAGAGCAGAGGGACCTAGAGGTGCATATTCACAAATCTTTGAAGGTGGCAGGACAAGTTGATAAGGCAGTTAAGAAAGGGTATGGGATATTTGGCTTTATAAATAGAGACACTGAATACAAAAACAAGGAAGTTATGCTAAATCTTTACAAATCACTGGTTAGGCTACATGTCTGCATATGCCACCAGCCTGTCTATATCCACTTGATATCACTACCCTCCTCACTGTTTACTACACTTCCTCCCAATGTGCATGGCTTCCCACTTATCCACATTAAACTGCATCTGCCATATGTCCGCTCATTTCACCAGTCTGTCTCCTGAAGTCTGCTACTATCCTCCTCTTTAATATATATATATAAAAAACAAGAAAAGCAATGGTCCTAATACTGACCCCGGGGGACCCTACTGCACACCTCTCCAGTCAGAAAAACATCCCTTCACCATGACTCTCTGCCTCCTATCCCTTAGCCAATTACATACCAAGTTACCACCATCCCTTTAATCCCATGTGCTTCTATTTTCTGAATAAGTCTGTCATGTGGTACTTTATCAAATGCCTTTTGAAAGTCCATGTATACAAAATAGATACTAATAATGGAAATATAAAAATAAAGACAGAATTTGACTTTCGAATGGAGGCTGCATTTAATTCTCCATGGCCTGATTTAATTACCCCCTACCCGTCCCCCTCACCCTTTCTAATCTCTCACTCTAACCCCCCCTCCTCACTCTCTGATTTAATTACCCCCTACCCGTCCCCCTCACTCTCTCTAATCCCTCCCTCTAACCCCCCTCCCCTTCTCTCCAACCCCATTTCACCTGAAGATTACACTTGGTCTTCGTGATCCCCATGAGCAACGCCAGAAGCGGTCAATGTCAATTTACCACGTTAACCTGACGAACATCCCAAGACGCCTCATAGGACGGGAAAGGGAAAGTTACATCCCTGAGGAAGTTCGCAGTGTCCCGGCGGAGTCCGCCTTGGCTCGGGTCGCGGACGGTGCCGGTCGGGCCTGTCAGGCCTCAGTCTATCGCTCCCTCGCGGGCGACTCCTTTTCATCCCGCCAAGCGCGTGGCAGGGGCATGTGGTCTCACGGCGCATGCGCGGCGATCTCGAGGAGCGCGGGAGATTTAAACGCAGCGGGATCGCTTTCGTCCCGCCCCCACCGCCACGCGATTGGTGGAGAGCGGCGCAGCCGGGGAGCGGCTGATTGGTGGACGGTGCTGTCAGTCCAGCGGTATTTCCGTTGTCAAGGCATCAGGAGGGAAGATGGCGCCGGCCGCGACAGAAGGTGCGAGACTCTGCGGGAAATGTTATAGGGAGCCCGGGCAGTGCTTCTAGCCCTGGCCTTGCACTGCCTATTGCCAGGCTTAAGGGCACAGGACTCATTCCGATTCCGGCAGTGGCTCCGTTACGAGCCGGTCTCTCGGGACAAGGCCCAACAACTCCCTGTGGTGGTGAGGACATTCCCTTTCGTGCCCGGGCATTGCCCCTGATATCGGCAATATCCACCCCCCCCCCCCCCACCCAGGGCCCGCTGCAACTGCTTTCCCCCAACCGCTGCAACTGCCTACCGCCCCCTGCAACTGCCCCCACCCCGCGCCCCCTGCAACTGCCCCCACCCCGCGCCCCCTGCAACTGCCCCCTCCCCAACTAATTTCCTGCTCCCAGAAATAACCCTTCTCCCATCAAATGCTGTCAGTAACCCTCTTCTCGCCCCCCCAGTACTCTCAATAACCTCTTCCCCCACCTAGGATCGCTAATAACTTAGCCCAACACTGATCAATAATCATCCACCCCTACCAAACACATTTAGTAAACCCTCACCAAGTGGCCTCAATAATCCCTCCCCTTACTACATGTTTCAGTACTCCCTCCCTCCCTTCTCTGCCCAGCACCCTCAATAATCCCACCCAGTAACCCCCCCAGACAGCTAGTACCCTGTGTTCTATCTCTGGATATAGTATCTCTACTGATGTTAATCCAGCTCCCTCATACTGCCAGGTTGAGTAATCCCCCCAGCACCCGGTGTAACAGCTTTTATATTAGTGTTTTAAATCTGATTTCCAGAACTGGTTCCTGGCATTTATTCTATTAAATCAAACTGGATTTAACAATAAATGCCAGAATCTAATTTAAAGGAAGGTCAATATAAAAGACCTGTATCTCTGCTGATAATCCAGCTCCCTGTCAATCTGAGCATCTCCACCCAGTAAGGGCCCCAAAAGAATGTTAATCACCGGAATGGATAGCAAGAACAAATCAAGCTAATTTATTTCCTTTCGATGGTTATTTTATTTGTGTCCCTGTGAAGCACCTTCCCTGGTGGAGAGGTCTCGGTACCTTCTCCTGGGCAGCCATCAAAAACTGCGCTTTGTCTTTGCTGCTAGAAGCCAAATCATGCGGCTTTAGAGGTGACTTTAATCATATTTTCATCCTATGAGGTAGCATTTGTCCTTTGCTCATGACAACACTGCTGATATCACCAGCTCATGCTGTGCGGAGTTGGATATTACCGTTCTGTACTGCTCCAACCATGGATTAATTTCGATACGGCCAGTGCAGAACATTGGCAAGACACAGATTTTGTGTTGAGGACAGGTGCGGAGACAAGGCGTCTTCAAGGGGATGGGGAAAATCCGAGGGCGTTTCATCAGTGGCATAACTCCAGCATTGGGGTGGTTGGGGGGCATATTAAATAGCTTACAGAAAATATGTTTCTTTTTCCTCAGTGAGACTGCCCCAAAAATTCTTGGTATTTTGTAGTTGACGTTTTCTGACTGGAGTGCCAAGTTTAACAGCCCACAAATCTTTTTGTTTACCTCAGAAAAGTCCCGAGGAAAGTACTGTGCCAGCTGCATCACCGTGGTGGTGATTTTGGTCGGGCTGCCTCTCTGGTGGAGGACAACGGAGACGTATCGTGCCTCGCTGCCTTATGCCCAGATCAGCGAGCTGGACTTTCTCTTGGTAAGAGTTTGTTCCGACGGCACTGCATTGTGCTTGTTGTATTTGTTTGAATGTGCAGTTTCTTCTCTGAGGTCCGTCTGGTTAACGGCAAGTGCCTGAATCATACGTGAGGCAGCGAATGTGCTGCGCCTTGAATTGATAGCGAGGCCTTTTGAGCATGCAGTTCCACGCCATCTGAGCTCCTAACTGTCGGGTGAAACACAGAATGGAGGGAGAGGAGGTGGAATTGCAGAGAGAGTTACATCTGCTGTGATTCCGCTTCCAAGACTGGTTATGTGTAGGAGGCAGCCATCGGGATGAATGGAGTGAGTTTGAACTGGAGTGGATAATGTCACTGGCACTGTGGCCAGAATTAATTACGAAGCCGTTTGAGACCAATTGCACCTGCTGTCACCTTGGGTGGGTGAATGGAACTGGTTTCCCACCATTAAGAGGAATTTTAGTTTTGGAGCTGGGTGGTGCAGTAGACCAGAGACTTCCTTGACGTCTGTGACCTGGGTCCAACCCAGCCCAGTCAGGGAGGAAAGCCTGCAAAGGCCATGTAAAATTAGTGTTGTTTTTCTTTTCTCCGCTCGTGTATCCTGGTCTTGGTTCTTGCTGGAGAGTATTGTTCTGTGGGGTCCAACTGCTCTCTGATACTTTCCCAAGTGCCCATTCTCCATGTATGTGTCTAGACAGTAATTGTTGACATTTATCTCATAGCCAAGCCCAACCCTGTCTCTATTCAATGTCCACACACTTCCACCAGGAGTCACTGGACAGTGATTGGCATTAGAAGCCCTGGTCATATATTTTCCTCCTTTTTTAACTCGATGGAACTGAAGCCGACTGTAGCTCCAGCTGAGAACTAGTTCAGCACAGATCAGGGATCAAATCTGGTAGTTTCAGGTTTGTTTGGGTCACTACCTAGTGGTAGTGGTAGGGGTCTGGAACTCATTGCCTGAAAGGGTGATAGAGGCAGAAACCCTCAACTCGTTTAAAAAGTACCTGGATGTGCACCTGAAGTGACCTACAGGGCTACGGACCAAGTACTGGAAAGTGGGATTAGGTTGGGTGGCCCATTTTCGGTCAGCGTGGACGTGATGGGCCAAATGGCCTCCTTCTGTGCCGTAAATTTTCAATGATTCTATGACTACCACACCATGCAATGCATTTGCCAACTGAGCTAAATGGTAGAGGCAGCAAGCATTCCCAGCTGCTGTGCTACCAGGTAACCTGGCAGAAAATTGAACTTTCACCTTTCAGGTGTCAGCCTTGAGTCAGCAGATTGTGGATTCAAGCCCCACACCAGAGATTTAAGCATAGAATCCAGGCTGACACACTTCACTGCAGTACCGAGGGAGTGCTGCGCTGTCGGAGGTGCCGTCTTTCAGATGAGATGTTAAACCGAGGCCCCGTCTACTTGTGCAGGCGGATGTAAAAGATCCCCCAGCACTATTCGAAGAAGAGCAGGGGAGTTCTCCCCGGTGTCCTGGCCAATATCCCTCAACCAACATCACTAAAACAGATTATCTGGTCATTTATCCAATTGCTATTTTCGGGGCCTTGCTGTGCACAAATTGGCTGCTGTGTTTCCCTACATTACAACAGTGACTACACTTCAAAGGTGCTTCATTGACTGTAAAGCAGTTTGGGACGTCTTGAAGCAGTGAAAGGCACTGTATAAATGGGAGTTCGTTCTTTCACCTGCAGGCAGTCAAGTTAAATGGTTACAGATTCTTGGAAAAATGACCATATTCACATGAACATGATACACGGCATGTTGTGTACTCTCTTACAGCTTGACATAAGTGTGCTGGTGGAGGTGGTCTTTGCGAGAGGCACACTGACAGCAGAGCAGCAGAAAAAGCTGCTACCACAGACCCAGTTCAGCCAGAAGGAGAATCGGCTGAATGGTGAGTAAATAGCAGCGGGAAATTTAAAGTTGCTGCAGGACTTCATCATGAAGTAATGGGTCACTCAGGTTCTGTGTTGATCAGAATAGCGCTATTGATGGAACAAAAAAAGGAAACATTTGTTCCCACCATCACTAACGCAACTTCCTCCACGCCCCCTACCCCCACCCCCAATCCCTGATAACACAGTGGGAATAGTGAGCCATGCACAGCAGGAGGGTGCCAGTTTCACATTGAGATACATCGAAACTACAGCACAGAAACAGGCCATTCGGCCTATGCTGGCATTCATGCTCCACATGAGCATCCTCCCTCCCTACTTCATCTCACCCTATCAGGATATCCTTCTATTCCTTTCTCCCTCATGTGCTTATCTAGCTTCCCCTTAAATGCATCTATGTTATTTGCTTCAACTGCTCCCTGTGGTAGTGCGTTCCACATTCTTACCACTCTTTGGGTAAAGAAGTTTCTCTTGAATTCCCAATTGAATTCCCAGGTTTGTGCTGAGTTAACTGATCTCAGCCAGATGCACAGTATTTGGCCTCCGTGACCCTGGGCCAGGGTTCCAGCTCCTGATCACAATCCAGTGACCCCCTGGCTGGGAAGTGCATGAGTCTGCACGTTCAGTGACGACAGGTGTAGGCTTGAGTGTGATACCCTTGCCGACACTCACTTGTCAGCTCACACCCAAGACTGACTGGCAGCTGTGCCCCACTGAGAGTCGGTGCCTTTAGGAATGGCAGGGAGAAAAAATACACACAAAATAAATGGAAAGAAAAGCTACTTTGTACTGTTCAATCATCTTCAACACCTCAATTAGATCACCCCTTGATCTCCTATATTCAAGGGAATAGCAGGCTCATCTATGTAACCTGGCCTCTTAATTTAATCCTTTTAGCCCTGGTATCATTCTGGTGAATCTGTGCTGCACCCTCTCCAAGGCCAATATATCCTTAATGAGGTGCGGTGCCCAGAACTGAACGCAGTACTCCAGGTGCGGTCTAATCAGAGCTTTATACAACTGTAACATAACTTCCACCCCTTTTATTGTTCTCCCAAATGTTTGAGTACAGAGCTCCATGTGTGTCGCTGAACTCGAGGTATAGCCCGGCACCAGTGGTAGGATTGGGAATTGTGTGTCGGAATCACTATCTAGTCAGGTTTTCTTCCATACACAAAGTCCGTTTCACATTGTGTTGCTTTGTATGGTTTAATCCTGTTCTCTCTCTCTCTCTCACAGATAAAACGGGGTTCAAGTACAGGTATGAGAAGACATACAGAGCTGCTACTGGGATAGAACAAGATGCCATAATGGGTGAAAATGTGGAAGGTACAGAATTTCTGCTGCACATCTTTTTTAATGCTGATTTTATTTCCATCTCTATCTGTTTCATTAATCTAGAAGGCAGGAGGCCCCTCTTCTCTGTTGATGTGGATGCTGAAAGGAGGAGTTGGGCATCAAATGTCTGAACTACTATTCTCCATGGGCAGCTCCAACCAGTTGCTGGGAGAGCTTGGGGAGCGTTGTGGAGTGATGCCCGGTGCCTCTGTGAGTGCCTGTCTCTTCTCCCCTTCCACACACCCCCACCCCCCCTACAAGACAGCGAACTTGAAGAGGTGACTAAAGTAGTGGACAGGGGAATGTCAATGGATGTTATTTATATGGACTTCCAGAAGGCATTTGATAAGGTCCCACATAAGAGACTGTTAGCTAAGATAGAAGCCCATGGAATCGAGGGAAAAGTACGGACTAGGTTAGGAAGTTGGCTGAGCGAAAGGCGACAGAGAGTAGGGATAATGGGAAGGTACTCACATTGGCAGGGTGTGGCTAGTGGAGTCCCATAGGGATCTGTCTTGGGGCCTCAATTATTCACAATATTTATTAACGACTTAGATGAAGGCATAGAAAGTCTCATATCTAAGTTTGCCGATGACACAAAGATTGGTGGCATTGTAAGCAGTGTAGATGAAAACATAAAATTACAAAGCGATATTGATAGATTAGGTGAATGGGCAAAACTGTGGCAAATGGAATTCAACGTAGACAAATGTGAGGTCATCCACTTTGGACCAAAAAAGGATAGAACAGGGTACTTTCTAAATGGTAAAAAGTTTTAAAAAAAACTGTGGATGTCCAAAGGGACTTAGGGGTTCAGGTACATAGATCATTGATGTGTCATGAACAGGTGCAGAAAATAATCAATTAGGCAAATGAATGCTGGCCTTTATATCTAGAGGACTGGAGTACAAGGGGGCAGAAGTTATGCTGCAGCTATACAAAACCCTGGTTAGACCGCACCTGGAGTACTGTGAGCAGTTCTGGGCACCGCACCTTCGGAAGGACATATTGGCCTTGGAGGGAGTGCAGCGTAGGTTTACTAGAATGATACCCGGACTTCAAGGGTTAAGTTATGAGGAGAGATTACACAAATTGGGGTTGTATTCTCTAGAGTTTCGAAGGTTAAGGGGTGATCTGATCGAAGTTTATAAGATATTAAGGGGAACGGATAGGGTGGATAGAGAGAAACTATTTCCACTGGTTGGGGATTTTAGGAGTAGGGGGCACAGTCTAAAAATTAGAGCCAGACCTTTCAGGAGTGAGATTAGAAAACATTTCTCCACACAAAGGGTAGTAGAAGTTTGGAACTCTCTTCCGCAAACGGCAATTGATATTGGCTCAATTGCTAAATTTAAATGTGAGATAGATAGCTTTTTGGCAACCAAAGGTATTATGGGATATGGGCCAAAGGCAGGTATATGGAGTTAGATCACAGATCAGCCATGATCTTATCAAATGGCGGAGCAGGCACAGGGGCTGAATGGCCTACTCCTACTCCTCCTGTGAACTGGGTTTCGTTGATCGAGCAGGGACTTTAAAAACTTGTGACTATAACTCTGTCCACTATCGTGGGGGTCCATCATAAAACCGAAAAATCGTTGAGGCCCCACTTTTGGGTTGTGTGTTGATATTTATCCTTCTGCTCCACAGCAAGTTTCTAACCTCCCAGAACTTCCCTTAGGGTACCTGCATTATATATAGTGTGGCAAGTGTATTGCCCCAGTGAAACTCTCCACCTTCCTGTACGTGATGCAGCATTACCCCTGATGTGTTCCTCTTACAGGACAGAGTAATGTGGCAGACCAAAATAAAATATCCTCTCCTGTCACAAAGGCCGCTTACTTCCACCTCCATTTTATTTGTTCATGGGATGTGGGCGTCGCTGGCAAGGCTGGCATTTATTGCCCATCCCTAATTGCCCTTGAGAAGGTGTTGATGAGCTGCCTTCTTGAACCGCTGCAGTCCGTGTAGTGAAGGTTCACCCACAGTGCTGTTAGGTAGGGAGTTCCAGGATTTTGACCCAGCGATGATGAAGGAACGGCGATATATTTCCATGTCGGGATGGTGTGTGACTTGGAGGTGAATGTGCAGGTGGTGTTGTTCCCATGTACCTGCTGCCCTTGTCCTTCTAGGTGGTAGAGGTCGCGGGTTTGGGAGGTGCTGTCGAAGCCTTTCTCTGCACTGCCCTTCTCTGCCCCTGCCTCAGTTCATCGGTTGCTGAACCCCTCATCCATGCCTTTGTCACCTCCAGACTCCGCTATTCCAATTCTCTCCTGGTCGACCTCTTATTCTTTACCCTCCGGAAATTTCATCCAAAACTCTGCTGGTCATGTTCTATCTCTCTCCAAGTCCCGCTCGCCCATCACCCCTGTGCATGCTGACCTACATTGGCTCCCGGTCCCCACAGCCTCAAATTTAAAATTCTCATCCTCCTGTTTAAATCCCTTCCTGGCCTCTCCCCTCCCTATCTCTGTAACCTCCTCCATCTCAAAAGCTCCCAAACCCTCCATTCCCCTGACTCTGGTTCTTGTGCATTCCCCGCTCACTTCGCCCCACCATTGGCAGCCGTGCCTTCAGCTGCCTAGGCCCCACGCTCTGGAATTCCTTCCCTAAACCCCTCCCCCTCCCTTTCCTCCTTGAAGACCCTCGGTATAAACTCATCTCTTTGACCAAGCTTTTAGTCACTCCTCCTAAAAACTCCTTATTTGGCTCAGTGTCAGTTTTATTTTGGTCCAATGATGCACCTATGAAGTGCCTTGGGATGTTTTTCTGCGTTAAAGGTGCTATGTTAATGCAAGTTGTTGTTGTTGTTGTTGAATGCATAGCAGGTGTGTGAGTACTTGAAAAGAGAAACGACAGGGTAACGGTTCAGGTAGGGAGTGACACAGGGTCTCGCCTGAAACGTTAATCCGCCTTTTACCTGATGGCTCTACTTGTGCACCTTCTGTTTTTATTTCAGATCAAAAGTTTTTGCATTTTTTAGTTTTAGTTTCTTATACTTACTGTAGTTGGTGCCTTCAACTAACTGCATTTTTTAATTCATTTTTAAAAATTCAATCTCGGGATGTGGGTGTGGCTGGCAAGGCCAGCATTCATTGCCCATCCCCAGTTGCTCTGAGAAGGTGGTGGTGGGCCGCCTTCTTGAACCGCTGGTAGCGGGTTTGGTACAACTGAGTGGCTTGCTAGGCCACTTCAGAGGGCAGTCAACCATATTGGTGTAGGGATTGGAGTCATATATAGGCCCAGAGCAGATAAGATCGGCAGGTTTCCTTCCCTAAAGGACATTAGTGAACCAGTTGGGTTTTTACGACAATCTGACAGCTTCACGGTCACTTTTACTGATCCCAGCTTTTTACTTCCAGATTTATTTTGAGCTGAATTCAAATTAACAAACTACCACGGTGGAACTCACGTTGACTGGATTATTAGTCCAGGCTCTGGATTACTAGTCCAGTAACATAACCACTTACGCTGCCGTACCCATTTCAACCCCAAAAGAGCTATATGCAACCTGTGAGATGCAGATTGGCCACCCATGCTTCTGCTCCTGCTCAAGACTAACCACGAATTCCACCCTGCACAGCTCAGTTGACGGTTCACAAATGTATAAGTTGCGAAATGTTTATGGAAGACACTCGGCACTTGAATAGGATGAGTTTTTGTTTTGTCTTCTGTGCATTCCCCCTTCCCGACCTCCTTTTTTCTCCTTCCCTGAAGGAGTTGGCTTGTGCTGGGGTAGGTACTGTGGGTATCAGCAATTCTCCAGTTACTCGCCAAGTGCCCATTGTTCACTTGTGAACCACAATGCTGACTATTGGCAGGCAATGTGACTGTGGGGGGCATCACAGACAAGCTCAATGCTGTCTTCACCTGAAGGTGACACTTAAACCTTCCTGCAGATATCACTAGATAACGATCGGGAGCAGGGACCGTGGCTGATTTTTTTTTTCTCTCTGTCCCTATTTCAGGGTACTAAGGGTAATTGTATTACCCTTCCTACTGCCCCAGCTGCAATCTGCTAACTCGGGTAGACCAGAGACACCGCCCTTGTCTGTAGGGCTCCATTTCAAACCTCCTCCTTTTCCCAACTGAGCCACTCGTTTGTGGTTGCCGATCTAGTCTAACGCCCCGTCTTGTATTTTCAGAGGCTGTTGTCACACTACCCCGGGTTTACGAGAGCTCCGCAGGTTCAGTGGTGATATATGTGGTACCCGCCGATACCCAGCTTCTGCCGCAGGAGGTCACTGTTTACATTGGGAAGCACAGAGCTGCCTTCCTGCGCTCTCCCGTGACCAGATCGCACAGTGCAGAGGACGTGCTTCGGGACGTTGACGACAGCATAGAGGAGATTCTGCAGGCAATGTCCTTCACCGATGACATGGTAGTCGCAGCATTATCCAGTCGCGTTCCCTCGGGGACATTTGGCACCGACACCTTCACAGGCAGCATGACAGCTTTTAAATCCAGTCTTGGTGAGAAATTCTTTCCTTTTTTGCCGTTTGTTGCTCCAGTTTTCTCCCCAACTCTCCTGAAAGGTGTTGACGGTCACTGAGGGACGGTTCCATGGCTGGGACCATACTCCAGTATATTACTCGATGACTCATTCTTTATGGGAGAGACTAGACAGAACGGGGGTAATTTTAACCTAACTCGCTGGGCGGGAAACCCACTGGATCGGGTGGAACACTGGATTTACACCCTGCCCAATATTACTCTCCACTGACTTCAGTGGAATAAAATCGGGCAGGGTATAAAACCAGCATTGCAACCAATCTCATCAGTTTCCTGACGGGCAGGTTAGGTTAAAATTGCCCCGTACTTCTTAGCAAGCACTTAGACTTTGGAGTACCACAGCCAAGACCAACCCCCTCCTTAACCAACATTAACACAACCTTTGCAGCAGGGGTAACTGGATAGCGATCAGCAGCAGGAGTCATGGTTGATAGTGCACCTTCCTAGCTGAGGGCAATTGTAGCCCTCCTACAGCTGCCTAGGATGAGGCCCACTAATTTGGCACAGACCGGGGCCAATCCCCTCCTCCCCTCCCAACTTCTACTATAACCCAAAAAACACCTGATGGCAGGAGGAATTGGGGACCTATTGTTAGAGATCAGGGAGGGTCCGGGCTGCTATCTTTGCCTCTACCATTACCCTTTTTGTTACGGGTCAACAGGATTCTTGGTTCTGTGGGGCAGATGCTCTGATCTTCAGTAAAATGCAGTGTTTACGTCACCCTCACCAACAATCACATAGACGTACCTGCAAGCGAACTGGTACACCGGCACAAAATGCGCTGCATCCCTCATGCTGTGACCTTGTCACACAGTCTCTAATGCTACTATTAACAACCCAAAGCTGATGGTAGGGAGTATTGTAGCTATCTTACATTTCAAATATTTTAATTTTTTTAATAAAAACTGGGTGTAGAAGAACATTCTGGCAATAGCAACATCTCCACGTGTTTGTGTTCATTTCAGCTGGGGGAGCTGTTCCGTTCCTGTCTGTTAGATATTTGTGGCTGGCTACTTGGCCGTGACAGAGTCTCCGTTCCCAGGATCAGTGCTTGCTTTGATGATGTGTGATGGTTTGTTTTGGTGAGAGCTGACTTTGGACCACCTGAATTTCAGTTCTCTTTTGCTCCTCCCACCCCGCGCAGGATATGAAATCACCTTCAGTCTGTTGAATCCCGATCCTAAGTCGCACGACGTTTGCTGGGATATTGAACGAGCCGTGAATAATTACGTGCAGCCTTTCCTGGACAAGCTGTCGTTTATTGCCAACTTTTCTGTGGACTCTCAGGTAGGAATGAGTTGGTACTGCTGCCTATTAAACTGAGAAAGCCAGGCGGAGGGCCGTGTCCCCCGGTGCAGGACAGCGTCAAAGACGAAAGGAATAGGGGAGGAGACGAGCTAAATCGACAGGGAAGAAAGACTTTCATTTATATAGCACCTTTCACAACCTCAGGAAGTCCCAAAGTGCTTTACAGCCGATGAAGCCTTTTGAAGTGCAATCATGGTTGTAATGTAGGAATCGCAGCAGCCAATTTGCAGACAGCAAGATCCCACAAACAGCAGTAAAATAAGTGACCACATCATCTGTTTTAGGTGTTAGTTGAGGGATAAATATTGACCAGGACACTGGGGAGAACTCCCCTGCTCTTCTTTGAATAGTGCCATGGGATTTTTTTACATCCACCTGAGAGGGCAGATGGGGCCTCGGTTTAGCATCTCATCCAAAAGACGGCAACTCTGACAGTGCAGCACTCCCTCAGTACTGCACTGGGAGTGTCAGCGCAGATTATGTGCTCAAGTCTGTGGAGTGGTTTGACTGAACCTTGCAACAGGGTGTTGGGACTTCGCCGCTATGATTTTTCAGTCTCGATCAGGCTGTCAAGCAGGAGCCAGCTCCTTCCTCATGAGGAGGGGAAAGCTCAGAGTCCTCTTCTGTCCTGGGTGTTGATGGAGAGGGACTTGGATGTAGAATGTTCAGCTGGATGCACTTTGGGTGTTTATCAGCTCTGGTTCAGGCCTGATAACTGATCCACTGGTGGCTCAGACCTCTGTCTGGTGGGGTTTTGAGTTTTTTTCTGTGCTGAGAGGACTGTGACTCTGACTGACGTTGGCTCTCTCTTTACAGATACTGTATTACGCGGTTCTGGGAGTAACTCCACGTTTCGACAAGACCTCATCGAGCTTTTCTCTAAATGAGGACAGCTTGCCCCATGTGATCAATCCAGTTGAAGCCAAACTCGGTAAGAACCTCACTGTCCCGATGAAGGGTCTCCACTCAAAGCATGATCTTGTCTTTTCTCTTTTTACATGTTGATCTGGAATGCGCAGCCTGAAAGGGCAGTGGAAGCAGATTCATAGTAACTTTCAAAGGGGAATTGGATAAATACTTGAAAAGGAAACATTTGCAGGGCTATGGGAAAGAGCAGGTGAATGGGACTAATTGGAAAGCTCTTTCAAAGGCACCGGCACAGGCACGATGGGCCGAATGGCCTCCTCCTGCGCTGTGACTTTGATTTACCTGCTGTGAATATCCAGCATTTGCCGTTTTTATTCTAGGTTGCCAGCATTTGCTGTTTTTCTATTTTAGCTGAAAACCAGTTTAAAGCCAAGATTACAGCATGTATGAGATTAGTTCAGTCTGACACTGAGGTTTCATTCAAACCAAACTTCTGTCTCTGAGGGTTAACTGATTGTGCCTGTTAACTGAGTTCAGGTGTGTTCCCAGTGCTAATGAAAGGCAGTTTCTACATCACTGAATGTATTGGTCATAAAGCGATGCAGTGTTTTTGCTGGTTAGCCACCAGGTGGAGGAACTGACCGTGAGAAATCCTGACAGCCAGCTGTACCTCTGAGTGTCGCATTCTTCCTGTAGGCCAGTGTGTGGGGCATCAGACACATTGAGAGTCTGGAAACAAACCCTCGGCAACCTGGCAGCTGTCATGTTAGAGCGTCAGAGTCATGGCTAAAACACAAACCGGAACCCCAGTAATAGCCTGCTGAGGATTTCCCTTTGGCACAGCTGGGGTGGTTGTGGTGAAGGGGAGGAATCTGGTTAGGGAGGAAGTCTCACCATCTGAGTGCTTGAGTGTGTCAGAGGTTCACTACCAGTCAGCTTTATGGAAGGTGTGACTGTTTTGAGGAGGGGAGATCTACCAGCAAGTGCAGGTGGATTGATAATTGATTGGAACACTGGAATAACTGCCTGCAGAATTCTCCCTGTGGCCTTCAAACTACCACTATCACTCCCTCCAGAGCCCCTCAGTTACTAGTCTCATACTGGGCATTGCCGGTGGTGCCTGATCTCATACTAGGCACTGCCTGATCTCATACTGGGCACTACTGACTGTCTCTACTGATTTTCTCCCCCCGCCCACCACCACCA
The DNA here is from genome assembly GCF_035084215.1 of Heptranchias perlo. Lineage (NCBI taxonomy): Eukaryota > Metazoa > Chordata > Chondrichthyes > Hexanchiformes > Hexanchidae > Heptranchias > Heptranchias perlo. The sequence continues at coordinate 39,406,024 of NC_090352.1, forward strand.
TCTGACTGCTGGGTTCTGGTGCTGAGCTGTGCGGTTATGGAGAGGCACCAAGCAGAGACTTGGGTTCCGGTGGCTGACTCCTCACGGCGATGGTTGCGGACTGGGGTGCAACTCAGTTACAGTCGATGTGTGGGCCAGGAAGATATGGTGGAGGTGGGGAGGGGAGGTAACTGGGGTGGAAACACAGGCACCTCACGCACATGTAAAGAGGAGTATCGCTGCAACACAGCCCTGATCAGGTGGCTGAGTCAACAAAGAAAGTGGGTTAATAAAGGCAGAAAATTTTGTGGCATTGAATTGAATGGAGGCAAAGAACCTGTATGGAATAAACTGGCTCACATCTCACCTACTGTTGTGTAAAGTCTGCTTGCTGCCTCGACACGTGTCAAGCATTTTAATTTTAAGCAAGTGCTATTTTTAAACAACAAAAAAAAATGTCCTTGAGCTGCGTGTTCTGCATAATTCCAGCTCCTGTTTGAATGTGCTCATTGTTGTGTGTGGAATTTGGTGTGCCTGCCCCTGGTGGCTAGGCTGGAAGTAGCAGGCTTGCTCCTGGCTCACGTGTCTCTGATCCTGAAAATACTGAGTTTCCTCTGGATTTCAAGTGAACACCTCCCGGTGACTTTCTTCTCCAAACAGCTCAGTTGTTTAGTGCAGTAGCCCGGTGTGGCACTGAGCAATTCAGACCAGGGGCAATCCAGCTTCAATCTCCAAGCTGTGATACGTTAGCTGATCTTATCTGGGGCAACAGTTAGCGGTAACCATGGGCTAGAGAGAGAAGAATCAGCCAGGATCCCTGCTCCTGATCTCTGCCCAGTGAATCCCTGCTGGAAAGTACGGGTCTGTGAATATCAGATACTGAAAAGGTCAGGCTTGGCCGTGATGCTTCGCATAATCGAATAACCTGACAGCCACTGTTTCGGTTTGCACAGCCAGATCAGTGACTTGGAGGAGATGCCGGAGGGTGGGTGAAATCCATGGAACCAAATTCAGACTGAGGACAGAACCTGGGGGTAATGGCTTAATTCCATACTGGTGGTGCATTCTGAGTCAGAGAGCTTTTCAGCTTCCATCTGGGCTGATTTGTTATCTTCTGCCATGCTCACTGACACCCTCCACTAGTTGTCCCAAAGTAGCAACGCCAACTGCCTAATCCCCTTCTTGCACCCTGCCCACCCGCTCCCTGGGGGTAAACTTCTCCCAGTTTCCCTTTCTCTCCACTCTACCGCCCACTGACACCGTCAGTGGGCCTCCCTTCACGGCGACTTTCCCTCTAAAATGTCCGGTTCCTTGCAAACAAGGGCCTCTTCACCTTGATATCATCCTTGATGAATCCATTGGCATCCTGGGCCTGACCAAAATCTTTTCTCCCCATTCAGGTTGCTCCACCTGGCGGTGGAGCAGTTCCACTTGTCCCCTTCCTCCTCCTGCTGCTTCTCCATGTTTGAGCACCTCACTCTTGCCCCCACCCCTTCCGCCTCTCCTTCAAGATCCTCACTGTCTAATGCCCACCAGAATCTCTTGGTGACTTCCTCATTGAATTCTCCTCCCTATTTTCCTCACTCAGTCTTTGCACTGAGCAGCGACTCATCCATGGCGATTTCAGCTAGCACCTAAATTTATCCTGCTTCCCCTCTTCTCCGATTTTTCTATCCTCATGAACATCACCCCACATGTCAGCTCTCCCACCCATTGCCACTCCTTGACTTCTCCATTACGTCTAGCCTCAACATTTTTCTTGCCTCTATCATTGCCCAAACCATTTTTGATCATGTCCCCATTTACCTCGCTACCCATATCCCCATGTCTGCCCCCAATTTTCTACCGTCGTCCTCCAGCTTTGACTTTCCACTCCCTGGCTCTTCATCCATCGTGATGCCGCTGCCTCCATCTCCCTACTTAATGGCACACTTGCCTCCACGCTCAATGCCTTGATCCCTGCCAAAACCCTCATGATCTCCCACACTCGCCATTTCTCCTGGTACAACACACACCTTCGCATCCTCGAATCAGAAGGCAGTCCTGGTTGTCCACTGCCAGATCTGGCTCAAACAGCTGAAAAATATCGCCTTCCCTTCTCTACAGCAGAATCATCTTTTATTACTCCAGGATCGTTCTCTCTCTCTTCATCGCAAGCTGAATTATTTGAGCTTTTTCCCTCGACCCCTTCATCCTCAGACTCTAATTGCAAGGAGCTCATGGATTATTTTATTTCCAAGGTTTGAGGCTGTCTGCTCAGCTGCCTCAGCCTGCTCCAGCCCTCTGCCCTCCTGAAAACTCTCAACTCACTCCCTACCCCAGTTTCGAACTCCAAACACTCTATAGTTTCTCCTTATTCTCCACCCCAGTCATCACCTCTTCTATGTGATTTCTCCAGCTGCCACCCCTTCTCCAGCCTCCCATTTCTCTGTAAGGCTTTCAAGTCACCAGCCAATTCCATGTCCACTACACCCTTCAGTCCAGCCTCCATTCTGTTTACAGCACTGAGCCCATCCTGGTCAGACTTACCAATGACATTTTGTGTGACTGATTGCAACGAGTTGTCCCTCCTTGTCCTCTGCTTTTGACACGGTGGACCACACCATCTTCATCAGTGGACCTCCTCCACGGTACTGTCCTCTCATGGTTCCACCCCCATCATAGCCAGCGTGCCTTCTGTAAAGGCTTCTCCTCTTGTGTCCGTACAATCACTTCTGGTGTACCGCAAGGCTGCATCCTCCTCCCATTCTTCATCAATACCTTGCCCCTTGTCTATTTTATCCACATGCATGGAGTCAGCTTTCATATGTATGCCATTGATGCTCAGCTTTATCTCTTCGCCCTCTGAATCCATGGCTATCGCTGTGCTGTTGGACTGCCTGTCTGACTTCATCTTGGGAATGAGCCAGAACATCTTGCAATTTAACAGTGGCAAAACCAAAGGTCCTGCCAGAATTTCTGTGCTTTAGCTTCTGATCCCATGCCCTTTCCTGAGTGCCAGCTCACACTCAGCCTGATGATGCACAACCGGGCTGGTCGCGTGCCTTCTGACTCGAGGATGCGAAGTTGTGCGTTGTACCAGGTGAAGTGTCGGGGGTGGGAGATCATGAGGGCTTTGACAGAGTTCAAGCCACTGAACGTGGCAGCAAGTCTGACCTGAACCTTAAGCCCCACATCTCGTACATCGGTATTGCCTCTATCCCTCCCTCCCTCCCGCCCCCCCAGCCCGCTGTTGCTGAAACCCCCATCCATGCCGTGTCACTTCTAGATTTGACTTTTCGAATGCTCTCCTTGTCTGCATCCTGAGCCTCAACTTGGATAAATTTCAATTCATCCAGAACTCTGCTGCCTGCATCCTATCCCACACGACATCCTAATCAATTGACTCCCCATCCCTCAGCTCATCTATTTCAAATTCTTTGCCCTTCATCCCTCCATAGCGTTGTTCCTCCATCTCTATATTCCTGCCTGCATCCTGTGCTCTCCCAACACTGGTTTACTGCACGTTCCTCCTCCCCCGCTCTGCCATCGATAGCATGGCCTTCAGCTATCTTGCCCCAACACTCTGGAACTCCCTCCTCAAGCTCCCTACAATTGTAAACAATTTTACAACACCAAGTTATAGTCCAGCAATTTTATTTTAAATTCACAAGCTTTCGGAGATTTTCTCCTTCCTCAGGCAAATGTTTCAAGATCTCCTTGAAGCCTACGCATTTATACATATTGAACAATAATACATGGTGTTTACAGACTGCCCCTGCAACTGCCCGTTGCCAAGGCAATCACCGTGTTCAGACAGAGAGGTGTTACCTGCAGAACCTCCGAATACACATTCAACAAAAAAACAAACAGGGAAAAAAAACAGAGAAAAAAAAACACAGAGAGAGGCAGAAACATCCGGAAGGCAGAGAGAGCCAGCAAATGACCCATTATATTAAAAACAGATAACATTTGTTCGCTGGTGGGGTAACGTGTAGCGTGACATGAACCCAAGATCCCGGTTGAGGCCGTCCTCATGGGTGCGGAACTTGGCTATCAATTTCTGCTCGACGATTTTGCGTTGTCGTGTGTCTCGAAGGCCGCCTTGGAGTACGCTTACCCGAAGGTCGGTGGATGAATGTCCATGACTGCTGAAGTGTTCCCCGACTGGGAGGGAACCCTCCTGTTTGGCGATTGTTGCGCGGTGTCCGTTCATCCGTTGTCGCAGCGTCTGCATGGTCTCGCCAATGTACCATGCTCTGGGGCATCCTTTCCTGCAACGTATGAGGTAGACAACGTTGGCTGAGTCACAGGAGTATGAACCATGCACCTGGTGGGTGGTGTCATCTCGTGTGATGGTGGTATCTGTGTCGATGATCTGGCATGTCTTGCAGAGGTTACCGTGGCAGGGTTGTGTGGCGTCGTGGACGCTGTTCTCTTGAAAGCTAGGTAGTTTGCTGCGAACGATGGTCTGTTTGAGGTTGGGTGGCTGTTTAAAGGCGAGTAGTGGAGGTGTGGGGATGGCCATAGCGAGGTGTTTGTCCTCATTGATGACATGTTGAAGGCTGCGGAGAACATGGCGTAGTTTCTCCGCTCCGGGGAAGTACTGGACGACAAAGGGTACTCTGTTGGTTGCGTCCCGTGTTAGTCTCCTGAGGAGGTCTATGCGATTTTTTGCTGTGGCCCGTCGGAACTGTCGATCGATGAGTCGAGCGTCATATCCCGTTCTTACTAGGGCGTCTTTCAGCGTCTGTAGGTGTCCATCGCGTTCCTCCTCGTCTGAGCAGACCCTGTGTATTCGCAGGGCCTGTCCATAGGGGATGGCCTCTTTGACGTGGTTAGGGTGGAAGCTGGAAAAGTGGAGCATCGTGAGGTTGTCCGTGGGCTTGCGGTAGAGTGAGGTGCTGAGGTGCCCGTCTTTGATGGAGATTCGTGTGTCCAAGAAAGAAACTGATTCTGAGGAGTAGTCCATGGTGAGCTTGATGGTGGGATGGAACTTGTTGATGTTATCGTGTAGTCTCTTTAGTGATTCCTTGCCGTGGGTCCATAGAAAGAAAATGTCGTCGATGTATCTGGTGTATAGTGTTGGTTGGAGGTCTTGTGCAGTGAAGAAGTCCTGCTCGAACTTGTGCATGAAAATGTTGGCGTATTGGGGTGCGAATTTGGTCCCCATGGCTGTTCCGTGTGTTTGGGTAAAGAACTGGTTATCGAAGGTGAAGACATTGTGATCCAGGATGAAGCGGATGAGTTGTAGGATGGCTTCCGGAGATTGGCTGTTGTTGGTGTTGAGTATTGATGCTGTCGCAGCGATGCCGTCATCGTGGGGGATACTGGTGTATAGTGCCGAGACGTCCATCGTGGTGAGAAGTGTTCCTGGTTCAACTGGTCCGTGGGTACTGAGTTTTTGTAGGAAGTCTGTAGTGTCACGACAGAAGCTGGGGGTTCCCTGTACGATGGGTTTCAGGATGCCCTCGATGTATCCAGAGAGGTTCTCACACAGGGTTCCGTTGCCTGATACGATGGGACGTCCGGGTGTGTTGGCTTTGTGTATCTTTGGGAGGCAGTAGAAGTCTCCCACGCGGGGATTACGTGGGATGAGAATGCGTAGGATGCTTTGAAGGTCTGGATCGAAGGTCTTGATCAGTTTGTTGAGCTGGTGGGTGTGTTCTTTGGTCGGATCTGCGGGTAACCGTCTGTAGTGTTCCTGGTTGTCCAGTTGTCGGTATGCTTCTTTGCAATAGTCTGTTCTGTTCTGTATGACTATGGCTCCTCCTTTGTCCGCTGGTTTGATGACGATGTTGCGGTTGGTCTTGAGAGCATTGATGGCGTTGCGTTGTGCTCGGGTGACATTCTGGACTGTCTTCTGAGTGCGGCTGATGAATCTGGCATTGACGCATTTCCTGACAGCTTGAGCATACATGTCCAGCTGAGGGCAGCGACCCTCCGGAGGAGTCCAGTTTGACTCTTTCCTCTTCGGTTGCTGTACCGCGGATCCCTCTGTCTGCTGTTCCGGATCGTCGATTGTCTCATTGGGTTCGCTGCTGAAATCTTGGGGTTTGTGGTAGAATTCCCGGAGCCTCATTCTCCTGATGAATTCCTCTGTGTCCGCCGCGAGACTAGTGGGGTCCATTTTGGTAGTGGGGCAGAAATTGAGCCCTCGGCTGAGAACTTCGATTTCGTCTGGTTGAAGGGTGTGGTCGGATAAATTGACAATAGACTTCCCTGTGGTTGCAACCGTGGTACCAGGGGAAGCTTGGTCGTTGCTGGTGGTGATGCCGAGTTTCTCAAGCTTCCTGCTCTTGGTTTTCATGTAGGCAGCGTAGTTCCGTTGCCTCGTCTGTTTGGCGGTATAACGTAGCTGGTCTGCTGTGTCCTGAGTACAGGTTGAGAGTATGGACTCTATCTTGGTTTCGAGGTTGTGGCGTCTGCTGTAGAGTTGGTGTATGAGATGGTTGCGGAGTGTGCGAGAGGTACGGCGGCAGAGTCTCTCAGCGTAATCCGAGTTGTATGTGGACTTGAGTGGGTTCGTGATCTGGAGTCCTTTCGGGATCTTGTCTGCTTTCTTGCAGCTCTGTAAAAACTTGATGTCTGTGTCTAAATGCGCGATCTTCTTGGATATCCTTTCCACTGTGAGCCGGCAGTTTGTGGTGTCGATGGTAGTCATGATGTGGAGATGCCGGTGATGGACTGGGGTTGACAATTGTAAACAATTTTACAACACCAAGTTATAGTCCAGCAATTTTATTTTAAATTCACAAGCTTTCGGAGATTTTCTCCTTCCTCAGGCAAATGTTTCAAGATCTCCTTGAAGCCTACGCATTTATACATATTGAACAATAATACATGGTGTTTACAGACTGCCCCTGCAACTGCCCGTTGCCAAGGCAATCACCGTGTTCAGACAGAGAGGTGTTACCTGCAGAACCTCCGAATACACATTCAACAAAAAAACAAACAGGGAAAAAAAACAGAGAATGCCAGATTCATCAGCCGCACTCAGAAGACAGTCCAGAATGTCACCCGAGCACCACGCAACGCCATCAATGCTCTCAAGACCAACCGCAACATCGTCATCAAACCAGCGGACAAAGGAGGAGCCATAGTCATACAGAACAGAACAGACTATTGCAAAGAAGCATACCGACAACTGGACAACCAGGAACACTACAGACGGTTACCCGCAGATCCGACCAAAGAACACACCCACCAGCTCAACAAACTGATCAAGACCTTCGATCCAGACCTTCAAAGCATCCTACGCATTCTCATCCCACGTAATCCCCGCGTGGGAGACTTCTACTGCCTCCCAAAGATACACAAAGCCAACACACCCGGACGTCCCATCGTATCAGGCAACGGAACCCTGTGTGAGAACCTCTCTGGATACATCGAGGGCATCCTGAAACCCATCGTACAGGGAACCCCCAGCTTCTGTCGTGACACTACAGACTTCCTACAAAAACTCAGTACCCACGGACCAGTTGAACCAGGAACACTTCTCACCACGATGGACGTCTCGGCACTATACACCAGTATCCCCCACGATGACGGCATCGCTGCGACAGCATCAATACTCAACACCAACAACAGCCAATCTCCGGAAGCCATCCTACAACTCATCCGCTTCATCCTGGATCACAATGTCTTCACCTTCGATAACCAGTTCTTTACCCAAACACACGGAACAGCCATGGGGACCAAATTCGCACCCCAATACGCCAACATTTTCATGCACAAGTTCGAGCAGGACTTCTTCACTGCACAAGACCTCCAACCAACACTATACACCAGATACATCGACGACATTTTCTTTCTATGGACCCACGGCAAGGAATCACTAAAGAGACTACACGATAACATCAACAAGTTCCATCCCACCATCAAGCTCACCATGGACTACTCCTCAGAATCAGTTTCTTTCTTGGACACACGAATCTCCATCAAAGACGGGCACCTCAGCACCTCACTCTACCGCAAGCCCACGGACAACCTCACGATGCTCCACTTTTCCAGCTTCCACCCTAACCACGTCAAAGAGGCCATCCCCTATGGACAGGCCCTGCGAATACACAGGGTCTGCTCAGACGAGGAGGAACGCGATGGACACCTACAGACGCTGAAAGACGCCCTAGTAAGAACGGGATATGACGCTCGACTCATCGATCGACAGTTCCGACGGGCCACAGCAAAAAATCGCATAGACCTCCTCAGGAGACTAACACGGGACGCAACCAACAGAGTACCCTTTGTCGTCCAGTACTTCCCCGGAGCGGAGAAACTACGCCATGTTCTCCGCAGCCTTCAACATGTCATCAATGAGGACAAACACCTCGCTATGGCCATCCCCACACCTCCACTACTCGCCTTTAAACAGCCACCCAACCTCAAACAGACCATCGTTCGCAGCAAACTACCTAGCTTTCAAGAGAACAGCGTCCACGACGCCACACAACCCTGCCACGGTAACCTCTGCAAGACATGCCAGATCATCGACACAGATACCACCATCACACGAGATGACACCACCCACCAGGTGCATGGTTCATACTCCTGTGACTCAGCCAACGTTGTCTACCTCATACGTTGCAGGAAAGGATGCCCCAGAGCATGGTACATTGGCGAGACCATGCAGACGCTGCGACAACGGATGAACGGACACCGCGCAACAATCGCCAAACAGGAGGGTTCCCTCCCAGTCGGGGAACACTTCAGCAGTCATGGACATTCATCCACCGACCTTCGGGTAAGCGTACTCCAAGGCGGCCTTCGAGACACACGACAACGCAAAATCGTCGAGCAGAAATTGATAGCCAAGTTCCGCACCCATGAGGACGGCCTCAACCGGGATCTTGGGTTCATGTCACGCTACACGTTACCCCACCAGCGAACAAATGTTATCTGTTTTTAATATAATGGGTCATTTGCTGGCTCTCTCTGCCTTCCGGATGTTTCTGCCTCTCTCTGTGTTTTTTTTTCTCTGTTTTTTTTCCCTGTTTGTTTTTTTGTTGAATGTGTATTCGGAGGTTCTGCAGGTAACACCTCTCTGTCTGAACACGGTGATTGCCTTGGCAACGGGCAGTTGCAGGGGCAGTCTGTAAACACCATGTATTATTGTTCAATATGTATAAATGCGTAGGCTTCAAGGAGATCTTGAAACATTTGCCTGAGGAAGGAGAAAATCTCCGAAAGCTTGTGAATTTAAAATAAAATTGCTGGACTATAACTTGGTGTTGTAAAATTGTTTACAATTGTCAACCCCAGTCCATCACCGGCATCTCCACATCAAGCTCCCTACAGTTCTTGGACAGTGCTTTTGCTCACCTCCCTTAATCTAATATCCTGTTCCACTAGGGCCTGAACTCCAATTGTGAAGCACTTTGGGGGTGTTTTGCTGTGTTAAAGATGTTATATAAACCTGAGTTGTGTGACATGAGATACAGCTATATCCTGGAAATAGAGAAGTGCCTGGTCGGTTAAGCTATTGGTGCTGCAGCCACCTCCAGATAAACTTGCTCATTGGCACAAAATCTTCTACTTGCAGCACATGCTATCTGGTTATTGCACATTGCTGGAGACTTTGTGGACTAAATTCCAGATGTTAGCTCATGAATAAATTGATTGGAGTTGGGAATGAGTGGGTTTGTGTGTAAAATGTTACCTTTGGAATCTTGAGTCAGCACTTATGCAATGTTGCTAAAAGAAACTGACTGCTGGGAGTTTGCATGCAGGCTGGAATCAGCAGATTCTTTTAAGGAAGAAAAAATTTGCATTTCTATCGCGCCTTTCACAGCATCAAGACATCCCAAAGCACTTTACAGCCAATGAGGTACTTTTGAAGTGTGGTCCACTGTTATAATGTAGGGAATCATTTAATTCCTGAAGCTTTTGTTTATTGTGTAAATACAGAGATCCCAGCTCCTAAGTGCATTGTACTCTGTGGCAGGAGATTAGTGTTCACACTGTACCTGTGTTCACATCCTATTCTCTTAAAGTTGAAGCTTATATATTTCTCCATGCGGTGAGCCTTGGATCACAGTTGTGGTTTTGATGGAATGAGATATCCTAGACTACAAGAAGCTGGGGAATGACCCACACTGGACTAGATCCTCTCAGTCCAGTTTTTAGTAGGCATGGGGCCACAGCTCGACTTAACTCTTCTTTCTGTTTCCCCCAGGGTCCAGTGTTGCTTCGTCCTACCCGGTTTTGAATTTTCTTCTCTACGTTCCTGAATATTCTCACTCTCCTCTGTACATCCGTGACAGCAATGGATCTCCTGTTGAAACCAACGCCTTTCACAGCTCCCGATGGGGAGGAATCATGGTAAGGTCAGAACAATAACCTTTAAAGAAAGAAATTCTTGTGCTTATAGAGCTTTTCTCCAACGGTCTTGTGGTGTTTCAGGTACAAGGAATTATTCTGTGAAGTGCAATGAAGTTCCTATGTAGGCAAATGCAGCAGCCATTTTGCACATAGCAAGCTCCTACAAACAGCAGTAAGATGAATGACCTGTTTTTGATGGTATTTGTTGAGGGAGAATATTGTTAGGACACCAGGAGATCACCCTCTTCTTAAAATAGTACAGTGGAATCTTTAACATTCACTGAATCGCCAAAACAGTCAAATATCTCATCCTCGGTGCTGCCCCTCCTCGGTGCTGCCCCGGGGTGTCAGCCTAGATTCAGGGCTCACGTTCTGGGTGACAAGCTAAGGCAGGAGTTTGTGCTCGTGGTTCCCCACCCCATAACTCCCTGATCTTAGTTGGACCCCTCATTAAGCAGAAGTGAAGTGAACCCCACCTCCCACAGCCTCCAGTGCAAGGGAGAATTACGAAACACACGACAAGACAGACAGGAAATGACCGGCTGGTCCAAACTGTCATGATGCAACAACGCAATGTGACTCCCAGTGTTCCCTTCCACTAGTACTCGTGATCTCCTGGGAGAGGCAAAAACCAGATTAAAAAGCCTGGGTCAATTCAGGGGGGAGAAGTACAATCTAGGAAATACCTGAAGTATTTGTTGCTCTTGCTCTGACCTGGAGTAGTTGTTGCTCTTGTTCTTGACATGGCAGTATTTATTGCTGACACTGGGTACAACAAATTGGAATGACAAAATATCTCACTGTGCATAAAGGCACCTGAAATCTTTGTGTGATCATTTTGACTCTTTATAGCACTGTGACTGAATTGTCAGGTGAGGAGGTGGCACTGTATGTTGGTACAGTGAGGTGCTGAGATCAGATATTGGGCAGCCTGCTAGCGAGGGACATGTAGGACAATAAATTGCCATAGCCTCTTGGGTCACATTCATACACTCACTAGATGCTGAATCATTGATAGAAGCCAGGGAGTAGGTCACCCTATATCCCCCTCCCTGGCGGGCTAGTGACGAGTGTGTGGGATCTAAAATGGGAACAGTTTGGGCCCTCTTTTAACTCCTTTTTCTTCCCTCCTCGCCTGAGGGAACAAAATCTTGCTGGTGGCTAGTTCCATCGGTGCCAGTTGACCTCTGGTACCGGCTGTTCTTCGTGTGCCTCGAGTCTGAATGTCAACAGGACATTTGACCTTGAAGATCATCACAGCCAAGCCCAAATTCTGTCCTCACCTGATGTTTAAAGTGACACACTTTGCAGCCTGGCATCACTGAATAATGAGCAGGAACCCTGGCTGATTTTTCTCCCTCCCGCCACCCCCCCGCCCCCCCCAGCCCAGGGGAGCTGCGACCAAATATGGCTACCTCACCTCTCCTTACTGCAGTTGAGGCCAGTTAACTCGGTACAGACCGGGATCAATCCTAGGATGTTCTAGTGTGCGGCTGGTGCCTTTACTAACTGGACCAGCTGTGGAGCTTTCCCAACATTTTCAGCCAACAGAATTGATTACAGGTTGTCTTGTGGTGATTTTTTTTGGTGTTGAGTTGAATGAGGTAACTGCTCACACAGCTTCCTTCGCGAGCAGCATCCTTTACAGGGATACCACCTTCCCTAGCAACCCCTTTCCTGCAGCTGCAGCGTTTCTTAGCAATGGTCTCCATAGCATCGCTGTTGATGGTGGTAGCAAATGCTGCTAATAAGCATATGCATGACTGCGCCTGCACCTCCAATGGAACACATTAGTAGCAGGAGCCCCACTGCAGCCCCAGGTTCCCAGACAGCAACCTCGAAGCAGCATCCATAGCAACACCTGTTGGCAGCCCTTCTAGCAACAGTATCCATAGCAACAGTGCTCCTCAGCCACTCCCCTGTGCTCTCTGTGCATCACCGCTGAAAATAGCACAAGGCTTAATTTCCTGTTTTTCTGGAGAGGATTTCACGTAGGCAGGTTTCATAACTCTGGGGTGATTTACAGTATCCAGCGTTTGATTCACAGCATTTGCAACAAACTGAATATTACTGAATTTATTTTAGAAAATAGTTTTATACATTTCATCCTGTAATATCACAAAAATCACCAAAATGAACAATATCAAAAAAAATAGTTCCCTTATTTTTTGAAATAACCGGGGATGGAGAAAATTACCATTAAGTGCACTCTTTCTGCCAGGGTCTCTTCTCTGTCCCTCTGCCTGTTTGTGTCTCTTGCTCTTTCTCTGGCTGTGTGTGTGTCAGTCTGTCTCTCTCGTCTGTCTAGTTTCTTGATAAGACTATCGTTAGTGCTTCTTTGAACTTTCCTTTCTCCTAAGCTGCAAATACACTGTCCTACATTTAATTTTAACTCAGTGAGGGTGCAGCAGGACGAAATCCTCACTGCCTTGAATCAACGCTCGCCACAATATGTTCTATTGAAACTCATAGTTTGCCAGAACGTCGAAACGGTGGAACCTCCTCATTGTTAACCCAAAATATTTTTCTTAGGTTAGTCACCTCAGACCACTCCTATAAGTGAATCGTTGTTCCCTACAAACTGGAGTGAACCTTTACTTACCCAGGACCTAGGTAATCGTGGCAAGCCTAGGGGGTCGAACAGAACACCATTGTTACTGTATTTTGGCTTATTGAGTATATCACGTGGCACCTTGTGGTTTCCTTCACTTTGGAAGGTGAAAGAATAAACACCATCAGATTGTGGCTTAGCATATAAACCGCTAATACCACAAACCATACAGTCACAGTGATTATAGATTTAACTATACCTCCTCATGGGTATGGAAAAATACAAAATTACTTCTCCTGTGCTAATTCTCCAAGAAACTGAGTCTGAAACCAGGTCCCTGATCAATCTTGTGTTGGCTAGCTGTTGACCTACCACAGAGTCTATGACCCACCCCTAACTCTGGTGGCTGCTGACTTAAGAGCAAGACATCCCGAGATACTCTCAAAAATCCTTTGAAGATAAACTGCAAGAAAGGAAATTAAAAATGTATCTCTCCAACTCAGTCAGTTCGACTTTCTATAATATATATAAAAAATTTTGAGACTTCCTCTTTGTGCAATACTCCCTTCCTGTGTCATTATAACACTATTTCCATCCTGCCCGATTGTTGGTTTTAACTTGTGTTTTAAGCTGTAAAAGCAGCCGAACATACAAAATTGACAGGCAGGAAAAGACCAGCTGGTCCATCAAGCCTGCCCCACAATCATGGCTGGAGCATCGCAACTAAACACTTCTTCCCTCCCACCTACCCCCGCAGCCATATAATCTTCTGGGAGAGGCAAAAAAACAGAGGAAAACCCAGGGCCAATAAGGGAAAAAATACTCTGCAAAATTCCCCTCTAACTCCCTCAGGTGATTGAAACCAGTCCAGGAGATCACATGGACCAAGTGTTGTCCATTACTTACCGTTATACTTGCCTTTTAGTCCTCTGGAAGCTAGTGACGCTGTGACACAATGCCCCACAGTCCCACCTGCTTTTCTTTGTCTTTACTGTGCTTCCATGATCCCAGCCTGGGGCCATGGCCAGAACCCTCCCCCCCCACGTCCTGGGATCCTAGATAGATGTGTCCCCACTGAGGATCCACCACCCGTGAGTAACTGCCCAAAGTGGAAATAGAAAAAAAATCAACAGTTAGAAGAGCGCACGGAGAAAAGAAAAGAAGCAGAGAAAGACCATCAGAAGAGGAGAGAAACGAAGAAAGACCAGCACAAAACTGAGCAGCAACAACTTGCACATGCATAATGCCTTCAATGTAAAATAAAATGCCTCGGTACTTTACAGGGGGCAAAAATAGACAAATAGAATATGGAACAGGCAAAGAGCCATGGTGTGAGAGTTAGGAGAGGTGACCAAACCCTTAATCAAAAAGATTCAATGGGTTTTTAAATGTGGAGAGAGAAGCTGAGAGGTTTAGGAAGGGAGTTCCAAAGAGTAGAGCCACGACATGAAGGCTGTGGCACCAATGGTGGGGCAAAGTGAGCGGAGGATGCACAAAAGGAGGGGGGTATAAGGCTAGAGGAGGTTGCAGAGGTAAGGTGGGGTGAGGCCATGGAATAATTTGATGGGAATGATTTTAAATTCAGTGCATTGGGAAAGATGGAGCCAATGCAGGCCAATGAGGGTGGGAGTGATGGGTGGGCTGGACTTCGTACGGAATGCAATATAGGCAGCTGAGTTTTGAATAAGTCAGAGTTTACGGAGGGACGAGGATCGGAGGCCAGCAAGGAAGACATTGGAGAAATGGAGTCTAGAGAAAGACTTGCATTTATATGCCTTTCACGACATCCCAAAGTGCTTTACAGCCAATATTGTGTTGCCAAGACTACGCTACTTTTGAAGTGTAGTCACTGTCGTAATTTAGGAAATGCAGCAGCCAATTAGGGCACAGCAAGGTCCCACAAACAGCAATAGGATAATGACCAGATAATCTGTTATCTGGCGGCAAAAGGTTTCGATGTTGATGGGGATGAGGTAGGGAGGGAGCGATGGTGCTGAATGAGGAGGGTGGGTGACGGATAGGATGTAGGGTTTGAAGCTCAGCTCTGGGACAAATGGAATGCTGAGGTTTTGCACTGCATGGTTCAGCCTGAGAAATGGCTGGGTCAAAAGAGGAAAGACTTGCATTCATATAGCGCCTTTCACAACCTCAGGACGTCCCAAAATGCTTTACACCCAATGAAATACTTTTTTTTGAAGTGTAATCACTATTGTAATGTAGGAAATGCAACAGCCAATATGCACAGAGCAAGGTCCCACAAACATCAATGTGATAATGACCAGATAATCTGTTTTAATGATGTTAATTGAGAGATAAATATTGGCCAAAGTAGGGCGATGATGTTAGTGGAAAGGGAATGGAGTTTATGGGGGGGTGGGGGGGTGCGAAAAAGATGACTTCAGCCTCCCCAGTGTTCAGTTGGAGGAAATTTTAACTCATCCGTCCCTTGATGTCACACAAGGTGGGGTGATGTCAGTGAGAGGTGACAAACCTGTTTGGAGTGTCTCGAGGCACATATTGGAGGATAAACTCTCTCTGACACTATATTCATGATGTACACACTATTACATAAACTGCATGAACTAAGGTATGTGTAGTGTGCCATATCAACTCACTCTATAGAATATAACCTTTTATAAGTGTTAACCTTGGCTCAATGGTAGCACTCTTGCCGCTGAGTCAGAAGGTAGAATGTTCAAGCCCTGCTCCAGAGACTTGAGCACAAAATCCAGGCTGACACTCCCAGTGCAGTACTGAGAGCGTTGCGCCATCGGAGGTGCTGACTTTTGGATGAGATGTTAAACCAAGGCCCTCTCGGACGTAAATAATCCCATGGTGCTATTTCGAAGAAGAGCAGGTGAGTTCTCCCTGGTGTGTCCTGGCCAATATTTATCCCTCAACCAACATTACTAAAACAGATTATCTGGTCATTTAATTCATTGCTGTTTGTGGGATCTTGCTGTGCGCAAATTGGCTGCTGCGTTTCCTACATTACAACAGTTACTACACTTCAAGAGTACTTAATTGGCTGTAAAGTGCTTTGGGATGTCCTGAGGTCATGAAAGGCACTATATAAAAGCAAGTCTTCCTTTATGCATGGTATGTAATTATTTTAGCTATATATACATTCTATAAATTTACAAAGGACTCTGCTGTAAATTAGGGGGTGATAGCAGTAATTCCGTTTCTCAGCACGTTGATCACTTGGTTCTGAAGTGTTTCTCTCTCATTTAACACATTTATTGGTACCTGATCAGATTTACAATGTGGATCACGAGCGGCTGAACGAGACCCTGCACCCAATCTCGGTCAAGGTGGACATGGCTCGAGTGATGGAGGTGTTTCTGGCTCAGCTGCGGTAAGAGAAAAGAGAGAACTTGCATTTCTATCGCGCCTTTCACAACCTCAGCATGTCCCAAAGCACTTTACAGCAAATGAGGTGCTTTTTGAATTGTAGTCACTGCTGTAATGCAGGAAATGCGACAGCCAATTTGCGCACAGCAAGATCCCACAGACAGCAATGTGATAATGACCAGATAATCTATTTTAGGTGTTGGTTGAGGGATAAATATTGGCCCCAGGATATCGGGGAGGACTCTTCCAGTAGTGGCCTCGGGATCTTTTACGTCGATGAGAGAGGGCAGACAGAGCCTTATTTTAACGTCTCATCTGAAAGACGGCGTCTCCGTCAGCACTGGGAGTGTTAGCCTAGATTTTTGTGCTCAAGTCTCTGGAGTGGGACTTGAACCCACGACCTTCTGATTCAGAGGCGAGTGTTACCCACTGAGTCATTCCTCGAAATGTTGCTGCTGCCCGCAGGGTGAGATTGATGATAACGGGACTGAAGTTATTGCAGAGTAGATAGGGATAGCATCACAGGAGAGCTACTAGTGTATGTTATTTACTGAAAATATAAATTGAAATGTTATTTTTTCCATACGCACGCATTCTTGGTGTTCTTTTACAACTCAGGTGTAAAATGGTTAGCCTATCACAGTGCATGTGAGACCAGGCCCAGCTGGATCACGTGGCTGCAGCCTGTTTGGTCCGTCCACTTTTAAAAAGGCTGGCCCTGCTGGGCAGCTGTTTGGCGGGTCGTTAATATCTGCTTATACAGTCAGTTGTAGAACCGCTATATTAGCAGTTTGGATGCCAACTAGATTTTAAGTTGCTGGTAGAATCACGAATGTTCCAAATCCACCACTGGCAGCTGCTTGTTAAAAGTGGTGGCCAAGGAACCGAGGAGACTCCAGCAGGGAGAAGGAGATTTGTTGGGGAGACTAGTGAAGCGACAGTCGGTGGTGCCTTCTGTCAGCCAGTTCCAGAGCTCGGAACGGCAGCAGTGTGGCCTGTGTGTCTGCTCGCTCAGCTGCAAGCGTGAGGCCAGATAGACGAACGATAAGGATGAGCAGGCTGGGGGACGGATGGGATGTAGGGTTTGAAGCTCAGATGCTGAGGTTTTGCGCTGCATGGTTCAGCTTGGGCAAATTTGTCATAAATATAGGATAGTCACCAATAAATCCAACAAGGAATTCAGGAGAAACTTCTTTCCCCAGAGAGTGGTGAGAATGTGGAACTCGCTAACAGAAGTGGTGGTTGAGGCAAATAGCATAGATACATTTAAGGGGAAGCTGGATAAACACACGAGGGAGAAAGGAATAGAAGGATATGCTGATAGGGTGAGATGAAGTAGGGTGGGAGGAGGCTCGTGTGGAGCATAAACACCGGCGTGGATCAGTTGGGCCGAATGGCCTGTTTCTGTGATGTATATTCTATGTAAGGGGTAAAAACATAAAATAAAAAAGGGAATCTTGCCCAAATACCCCCCATAAAAATACAGTAACACAAGCACTTACTCGGGGTGAGGTATTAAAACAGGGACCGCCTCTCTCTCCCCAACCCCTCGATAACCTGGCAGAGATTGACACCACCAGTCTTACCTGCAGAGACTAAGGCTGTGCAAGTGTCAGTGAGGTCTGGGTTTGATCCTGGTGCACAACTGTCTGAACTGCAATGCTGCCATTGGAATGGGTTTCCGGTCCTGCTGCACAGAGATGACTAACTTTAATTTGTTTCCTCTCTTCCCTACTTTTCTCTCTCTCTCTCTCTCCCTCCAACCCCCGGCAGGCTGCTGTTGGGTATACAGAAGGTACAGCCCCCTCCCGAGTCCATTGTCCAAAGTCCTGGGAACATGATTGTTACTGACTGGGAGATTGACCGCCTGCTCTGGGTGAGGACAGTGGAGAATATCGCCACGGCAACAAACACGCTGACCTCGCTGGCCCAGCTCCTCGACGAAATTGGGAACATTGTAATTAACGACAACATAGCCTCAGAGGTGGGTCTGCCGGAGGTCAAAACAAACTTTATTTCTTTCTCCAGATGTTCTCCCTTACTCTCCCGAAGGCATCACCCCTTACTGGAGTGCAGTTCCACAGGAGCCTATCGCCCTCCGTTACCTTGCCCAAGTTCTTGTGGCAGTAAATAACTTACCATGGAGGGGCATTGCTGCCCACAACCATGGCCACGTTTAGAGCCGTGCTTTGCTGATAGTCGATGGGGCAGGATTCCTGCCGTGGAGACTGGCCCCTTTGGGCAGGGCACTGGAGAGCTGCTACCCCTTGGGAACAGTTGGGAGGGGGAGGCATGGAAGAAATGCATGCCTGAGAGCTACTGAACTTCTTTCAGCCAAGGGATCAGCATAACCTGGGGGAAGGATTGGGGACGCATGAGAATGACTTTCCGAACAGAATAAATAATGACGGATTTTGATAGAGTAAATAAGGAGAAACCGTTTCCACTGGCAGAAGGGTCGGAAACCAGAGGACACAGATTTAACCAGAGGAGAGATGAGGAGAATTTTTTTTTAAGCAGCGAGTTGTTATGATCTGGAATGCGCTGCCTGAAAGGACAGTGGAAGCAAATTCAATAATAACTTTCAAAAGGGAATTGGATAAATACTTGAAAACGAAAAATTTGCAGGGTTATGGGGAAAGAGCAGGGGTGTGGGACTAATTGGATAGTTCTTTCAAAGAGCCGGGCACAGGCACGATGGGCCAAATGGCCTCCTTCTGTGCACCATGATAATGAGCAATAAGAGCAGGTTATGTGTTTAGCACCTCTTTTTACTCTCCTACCAAAACAGTCTCCAGTTTGCTTGCCCTTCTGTTTCTTTAACCGAGGCACGCTCTCTCATCGCAGGTCTATAGTGCCGTGGCTTCTGTTCAGCGATCACTCCAGGAGCTGGAGACCGGGAGGCTGCTGCCGGCATTCCAGGCCAGCCAGGAGGCCATCACCTCGTCCGAGAGAGCTTTCTTCGATCCGTCGCTCCTCCACCTCCTGTATTTCCCGGACGACCAGAAGTTTGCCATTTATATCCCCTTGTTCCTGCCGATGTGCGTCCCCATTGTACTGTCCCTGCTCAAGACAGGCAAGGAGTTTAAGTGGAGAAGGAAGGTGGATTAAGGAGGAGGCAGGCTGAGACTGAGGAACTAATGGCTTCTCACGGACTTACCACATCACAATTATGAAAGAATGTTGGATGATAGTAGGACTCAAAGGGTTATAAAATGTTTTAGATTTTATTCTATTTAATTTATTGGGAGGAGTTTTCCCCTCTCCTGAATACAATGGAATCATGGTTGGATAGAGTTCTCCAAGTGCTTGGAGCTCTCTGTAACCCCAGACATTCTTGATGTATGATCCAGGTGGGCTACTCAACTACAGGAAGCGTCACAGCCAAGTTGGGTCCGGTACACTCTTTATGTCTACAAATTGCGGCTGATTCTCCTTCCCTCCTCACGACCCCCGGCCAAAGCTCAGGGTTGTTGATACCACATGCCTGGTACTGAGGCAGAGATAAGCTATCTCAGCACAGATCAGGGAATTGAGCCTTCTGATTTCTATGTTGTGTTACACTGGATGCTTCTCTACCCATAGACCATCAGGGACCCAAACCCTTTTGCTCATTGTGGCGTCTGCATTATACGTGTCCTGTTTATAGGGCAGTATCAGTGTCTGCGTTTTGTGCACACCAGACACACACGGCAGCCCACCTTTTATACAGTAAGTGCAAGAAGACACTAGACACGGAGGTATGCTAAACGTCAGAACTCGTGTGTTTCTACTGCTCTTCCTATTGTCCCTTGCATAAAATTATTATTTCTGGGTGATGCCTGCTACATCGTTTCTGTACCTTTTCAACCACTTGCTGAAATGTTCACAGACCAATAAAAAGAGACAAGTTGTAGGAGATTAAATCTTTTCTTCCTGTCTGGTTATTCCCACTTCTGGCGGTCTCTCTTTCCTTGCTTTGTCTGTCTCTTCTCTTATTTCCCCCTCCCCTCCACCATATCTGTCTCTCCGCCCCTCTTGTCTCACTATGCGTTTGTGGCTGTCTCCTCTAGCCGTGCGTGTCACTCCTTTCCCTTACTGTACCTCTCTGACTCTCTCTAATCCTTCCCCAGCTCACTGTGTTTCAGTCTCTCTCTCTTTGCCCCTTTCTCTCTCCCTGACCACCTCTACCCAACTCCTTGATGTGAAATCTTTTAATTAAGTGGGGCTGTTTCGCAGTAAATGTTATGTTCTATCTTGTAAGTACTGCTGCGTATTACTGTGTTTAATCAACTCATTGCTAATGAATTCCTGCTGCACAATAAGTAGAATTGTAGGATCTGATCATAGTAATTAGGTTATAATGTCAGAAGTGTTAATTAAGATTTATAAAACAAAGCATACCATTTGTCCTTGTACAAGATCATGGTTAGGCCTCAGCTAGAATACTGCGTCCAGTTTTGGTCTGCTCACATGGGTGATATTGAGGCTTTGAAAAGGATGCTGAGGAGGAACATTAGATTAATTCCCAGTTTAAAACATTTTAGTTTCCCAGATAGGCTCTAGGAGCTGGATCTCCGTACTTTAGAGAAGTATGGACTCGGGCAATTTGATCGAAGTTTATAAAATAAAAAAGGGACTAGACTGTGTATATGTGGACCAGTTATTTTAAGTGGACAGGTTAGGACTGCCCTTAGAAGTTATGTAAAGGCAGAACTAGGTTGGATGTTGGGCGGTTCTTTTCCCAGAGAATAGTGGATCTCTGGAACAGGCTGCCGGCCTCATGCGATGAACACTGATTCACTGAATTCCTTCAAGCGAGAGCTGGACCTGTTTCTGGCTGGGGCGGAGATCTCCTCGTACAAGAGGTGGGTACCTGGTAATATAGATCAGGGTCCACATGATCTCCTCGACTAGTTTCATTCACCTAAAGGAGTCAGAGAGGACTTTTCTAGATTGTTTTCCCTAATTGGCCTGGGTTTTTAATCTGGTTTGTCGCCGCTCCCAGGAGATCACGTGATTCTGGTTGGATCGGGGAGGGTATGTATCGTGATGCACAAGGCATGACGACTATGTGGGACAGGCTGGATGAACCAGTGGGTCTTTTCCCATCTGTAATTTTTCATATGGTTGTGTATTTTTTTTGTTATTTTGAGGCAGTCCCATGTGTTTATAGAGGAGTTGTTTAAAATTTTGAGCATGGGATTAGAAAACGGTAATCGTAGCTCCAACTATTGGACTAATTTCACTGCCGTACACCAGGGCGAACTGAGTAGTCGGGACAGTGAAAGTGAACTCAAGCTGCCTTCGCCAGCTCCTGTCCTCGTGTATGTCTATCCATTCACCAAGGCTTTTTCAGCAGTACCTCCCAAACCTGCAACCTCCATCTAAAAGGACAAGGGCAGCAGGTCATGGGAACACCATCCCCTCCGAGTCACACAACATCCCGACTTGGACCTGTATCGGCCGTTCCTTCATCGTCACTCTTCACACATTCCTGTACATATTATAATGCACTGCATTTTACCTGGGATAGTCCCGCTCCTGTACACCGTGTCTTACCCGGGACAGTCCCGCTCCTGTACACCGTGTCTTACCCGCGATAGTCCCGCTCCTGTACACCGTGTCTTACCCGGGATAGTCCCGCTCCTGTACACCGTGTCTTACCCGCGATAGTCCCGCTCCTGTACACCGTGTCTTACCCGGGATAGTCCCGCTCCTGTACACCGTGTCTTACCCGGGATAGTCCCGCTCCTGTACACCGTGTCTTACCCGCGATAGTCCCGCTCCTGTACACCGTGTCTTACCCGCGATAGTCCCGCTCCTGTACACCGTGTCTTACCCGGGACAGTCCCGCTCCTGTACACCGTGTCTTACCCGCGATAGTCCCGCTCCTGTACACCGTGTCTTACCCGGGACAGTCCCGCTCCTGTACACCGTGTCTTACCCGCGATAGTCCCGCTCCTGTACACCGTGTCTTACCCGCGATAGTCCCGCTCCTGTACACCGTGTCTTACCCGCGATAGTCCCGCTCCTGTACACCGTGTCTTACCCGCGATAGTCCCGCTCCTGTACACCGTGTCTTACCCGCGATAGTCCCGCTCCTGTACACCGTGTCTTACCCGCGATAGTCCCGCTCCTGTACACCGTGTCTTACCCGCGATAGTCCCGCTCCTGTACACCGTGTCTTACCCGCGATAGTCCCGCTCCTGTACACCGTGTCTTACCCGCGATAGTCCCGCTCCTGTACACCGTGTCTTACCCGCGATAGTCCCGCTCCTGTACACCGTGTCTTACCCGCGATAGTCCCGCTCCTGTACACCGTGTCTTACCCGCGATAGTCCCGCTCCTGTACACCGTGTCTTACCCGCGATGGTCTCGCTCCTGTACACCGTGTCTTACCTGCGACGGTCCCGCTCCTGTACACCGTGTCTTACCCGGGACAGTCCCGCTCCTGTACACCGTGTCTTACCTGCGACGGTCCCGCTCCTGTACACCGTGTCTTACCCGGGACGGTCCCGCTCCGGTACACCGTGTCTTACCCGTGACAGTCCCGCTCCGGTACACCGTGTCTTACCCGTGACAGTCCCGCTCCTGTACACCGTGTCTTACCCGTGACAGTCCCGCTCCTGTACACCGTGTCTTACCCGGGATAGTCCAGCTCCTGTACACCGTGTCTTACCCGGGATAGTCCCGCTCCTGTACACCGTGTCTTACCCGGGATAGTCCCGCTCCTGTACACCGTGTCTTACCCGGGATGGTCCCGCTCCTGTACACCGTGTCTTACCCGGGATGGTCCCGCTCCTGTACACCGTGTCTTACCCGGGATGGTCCCGCTCCTGTACACCGTGTCTTACCCGGGATGGTCCCGCTCCTGTACACCGTGTCTTACCCGGGATGGTCCCGCTCCTGTACACCGTGTCTTACCCGGGATGGTCCCGCTCCTGTACACCGTGTCTTACCCGGGATGGTCCCGCTCCTGTACACCGTGTCTTACCCGGGATGGTCCCGCTCCTGTACACCGTGTCTTACCCGGGATGGTCCCGCTCCTGTACACCGTGTCTTACCCGGGATGGTCCCGCTCCTGTACACCGTGTCTTACCCGGGATGGTCCCGCTCCTGTACACCGTGTCTTACCTGCGATGGTCCCGCTCCTGTACACCGTGTCTTACCCGGGATAGTCCCGCTCCTGTACACCGTGTCTTACCCGGGATGGTCAGTATATTTTGGATGAGTCGTTAAACTGAGGGCCCCGTCTGCCCCTTCAGGTGGACATAAAAGATCCCATGGTGCTATTCGAAGAAGAGCAGGGGAGTTCTCCCTGGTCTGGTAAATATTTATCCCTCAACCAACATCACTAAAACAGATTATCTGGTCATTACCACAGTTTGGACCAAAAAAAGATAGATCTGAGTTTTTCAAATGGTGAAAAACTAGGAACAGTGGAGGTCCAAAGAGAATTAGGAGTCCATGTACACAGATCACTAAAATGTAGTGGTCAGGTACAAAAAATAATCAAAAAGGCTAATGGAATGTTAGCCTTTATAACTAGAGGGCTAGAATATAAAGGGGAGGAGGTTTTGCTACAGTTATACAAAGCCCTGGTTAGACCACGTCTGGAGTACTGTGTACAGCTCTGGGCACCGCACCTTAGAAATGATATATTGGCCTTGGAAGGAGTGCAGCGCAGATTCACCGGAATGTTACCAGGGCTCCAAGGGTTAAATTATGAGGAGAGATTCCATAAACTAGGCTTATATTCCTTGGACTATGGAAGGTTACGGGCTGATTTGATTGAGGTTTTTAGGATTTTGAAAGGAATCGATAGGGTAGATAGAGAGAAACTTTTTCCGCTGGTGGGGGAGTCTCGGACAAGGGGACATAGCCTTAAAATCATAGCCAGACCATTCAGGAGACAAGTTAGGAAACACTTTTTCACGCGAAGGGTGGTAGAAGTGTGGAACTCCCCCCCCCCCCCCCCCCCCCCAGAAAGCAGTAGATGCTCAATTAATAATTTTAAATCTGAGATCGACAGATTTTTGCTAGCGGAGGGTATTAAGGGATATGGAGCCAAGGCGGATAGATGGAGTTAGGATACAGATCAGATATGATCTCATTGAATGGTGGAATAGGCTTAAGGGGCTGAATGGCCTCCTCCTGTTCCTATGTTCCTAAAGACTTAGCTATTAAACCAGATGTCAGCCTTTTCCAGTGCCTTTTACAGTAGTGAGAGTGAAGGAGCATGCCGTACATAAGCTTATGGTCTTATGGCATTGCACGCACGCACACACCCGATATGAATTCTGCTGGCTATTATGAATGAGAAATAGTTGGTCCAGTTTGCACAAGTGTGATTTTTGGGATCATTAGCTCTGGGTTCCAGTTGAGGCCCTTCGTGACTTTCACTGTACCCCAGAAATCAGACCTTTATTAGCTAACACGCGGGGTGACATCCCTTTTGGCATGTTTAAATATACGTGACTGGGCTAGAGACGTGAAGGGGTGAATTTCACCGTATAGGGGAGTATTACAGGTACACAGCCTGGAACGGGTCAAAGATTCTCACCCAATATATGCATCAAAACTCCAGTGCGTTGGTTGCTAGGGTAAACTTATAAGGCAGCTAAAAGAAAATAAAGACTTGCATTTATATAGTGCCTGTTCACAACCTCAGGATGTCCCAAAGCGCTTTACAGCCAATTAATACTTTAAGTGTAGTCACTGTTGTAATGTAGGAAACAGGCAGCAAATTTGTGTACAGTAAGCTGCCACAAACAGCATTGAGATAATGACCAGATAATTCGTTTTTTTTTAGTGAGGTTGGTTGGGGGATAAATATTGACCAGGACACCAGGGAGAACTCCCCTGCTCTTCTTCGAAATAGTGCCATGGGATCTTTTATAGCCACCTGAGAGGGCAGACGGGGCCTCGGTTTAATGTCTCATCCGAAAGATGGCACCTCTGACAGTGCAGTATTCCCTCAGTAGTGCACTGAAATGTCAGCCTGGATTATGTGCTCAAGTCTCTGGAGTGGGACTTGAACCCATGACCTTCTGACTCAGAGGTGAGAGTTCTCCCCACTGAGCCACGGCTGA
The DNA here is from genome assembly GCF_035084215.1 of Heptranchias perlo. NCBI lineage: Eukaryota > Metazoa > Chordata > Chondrichthyes > Hexanchiformes > Hexanchidae > Heptranchias > Heptranchias perlo. The sequence continues at coordinate 39,431,281 of NC_090352.1, forward strand.
CACCGCTAATAGCACATTGACTGCATTGAGAACTTTTTCAATTATTTTTTTTTCCCCCCAGGTCCTGCTTTTCATTCTAATTTTCAACTCTCCACTGCTGAAGGTGCTTTTTCTCACTGAGGTATAGTTCCAGGGATACAAGACCCTCCTTGGTGTGTGATTTATTAATAACACAAAAGAAAAATACTGCAGATGCTGGAAATCTGAAATAAAAACAGAAAATGCTGGAAACACTCGGCAGGTCAGACAGCATCTGTGGAGAGAGAAACAGCATTAACGTTTCAGGTCAGTGATCTGTTAGTAATGTTAGGCTATTGAACCAGAGAGGGTATCACTGCTGGACCCACTCCTGTCCTCAACAACATCTTGCATTTATACGGCACCTTTAACGTAGTAAAACGTCCCAAGGCGCTTCACAGGAGCGACTTTCAAACAAAATTCGACACCGAGCCGCATAAATGAGATATTAGGACAGGTGACCAAAAGCTTGGTCAAAGAGGTAGATTTTAAAGAGGGTGTTAAAGGAGGAGAGAGAGGCGGTGAGGTTTAGGGAGGGGATTCCAGAGCTTAGGGCCCAGGCAGCTGAAGGTGCAATTATGGCGTAATGAAAAGCAGGAGTGGACAAGAGGCCAGAATTGGAGGAGCGCAGAGATCTCGGGGGGTTGTAGGGCTGGAGGAGGTTACAGAGGTAGGGAGGGGGTGAGACCATAGAGGGATTTGAAAACAAGGATGAGAATTTTAAAATCGAGTCGTTGCCGGACCGCGAGCCAATGTAGGTCAGTGAGCACAGGGGGAGATGGGTGAACGGGACTCGGTGCGAGTTAGGATACGGGCAGCAGAGTATTGGATGAGCTCAAGTTTATGCAAGGTGGGAGGCCAGCCAGGAGAGCATTGGACTAGTCCTCACCTGACATCCACACTCGGCTACTTTCCAGTAGTCGGAGCTCTGGTTTAATTAGTCCTGATTCAATATGTGTGTTGGGATTGGGAAGAGATCCGCAGAGACCGTCACTCACAGATTAGACTATCTGTGCTGGCAGAGGCGACAGTGCCCTTTTAAGTCAGCTCTCCATTTGCACCGTCTTCTCCATAAATTAAATCATTGCAACATGCAGCATTTTATATATAGTAGTTGTCAATCATTATTTTTCCCAGCATTAAAATATAAATTTAATAAAAATATGAATGAAACCCGGTTTTGCTGAACAGGTACTGCAAACGGATTGTACCATTTCCTCACACAGCAGGGGGGAGGGCTGGAAACAGCGGGGTAAGAATGTGAGGCTTTCTGCCGAGAGGTGAGCTGGGAGGGGTAAATCCACCCCCCTTTGATTATTAGATAGAGCGCGGTGTTTTTGTGAATGGGATGTTGTGGGAGGAGGATGAGTCCATGTGGCGTGGTGGGTGAGCGCATTTCTTTCCTCCTCCTCTTTCCCCCCCCCCGGGTGCCAGTGGTGCGGTCCGTGCTGGATACATTGTAACGGTTTGAGTTCCGCTCCAGGTGAGACCCGCAGCTCGGAGCCGGAGCCGGAGCGGGACCGGGACCGGACCGGGATCAGGATCATCAGCGGCAGCCAAGCCGGCTCGGAAGGAGCGGGACCCTCGGCTCCGGGCAGGGGGGTGGGGACCGGGACCGGAGCCGGAGCGACATGAGCTTTTCTGGCACCAAAGCCCTGAGCAGCAGCGCCAGCGCCCAGAAGCCGGAGGCGGTCGGCATGAAGGTGAAGAAGGTGCCGCCGACCGAGGGGCTTCCGGCCACCACCGAGGAGGAGCTGCTGAAGAAGGAGAGCGTGTCCCCCGAGGACGTGCTGGGGCTGCAGAAGATCACCCAGAGTGAGTAGAGCCGCCTTTAAAGGGACAGGCACACACTGCTGGAGCAAGGGAGGGAGGGGGGGTACAGAGCTCCACAGCCCCCAGAACCAGGCACCTGGCGGGGGTACAGAGCTTCAGAGCCTCCAGTACCCTCGGTCGAGGCACCTTGGACTGTTGGGGAAAGGGGGACACAGCTTTAGGAGCCTCCAATACCCCAGATCCAGGCATCTGAGACTGTGGAAGGCAGGGGGGGAATAGGAGGCACAGAACTTCAAGAACCCTGAATACCCCAAACCCAAAACTCTTAGGGGCAAGGCCCGAGGATACCCCAAATCCAGATACCCGAGACTGAGAGGGGTCACAGAGCTCCAGGAGCCCCTGGATACCCCAAATCCAGGCATCCAAGATTGTGAAGGGCTGAGGCTAGAGGGGGCACAAAACCTCAGGAGTCCTCCAAGTCCAGGCACGTGGGACTAGGAGGGGAATAGGGGTAGGATTTCCCCCCTCTTTCTGGACAGTCAGCCCATGTAGGAGCGGACAGTAAATGTCCAGGAACCAACAGTGAAAGGAGTGAGATTGTGCATCTGAGCGAGTGAGACATATCGGGGTTAGGCCAAGCTGGGCTGCTTTTCTGAGGGAGCTGCCTTCAAAACCGGTCTCATTTCTAAACCCGAACTGAGTGAGCCTCTCCCTCAGTAAATGACATTTGACAACTCTGTTTATTGCTGCTCCAACTGCCGGTTAGAATACTGCAAGGGAAGGTCAGGTCTGTGATGTCACCCGGGGGGGGGGGGGATTTTTCAAAAACATTACAATTTTCGGTGTGTCGATGTACCTGGATGTCATTCACACCTTCCCTTGCACAACACGGGCTTAAGAGATTTTTAAAAAAAGAAACCCAGTACCGCTGAGTTAGCTAAGGTTGCAATTACTTTTATATGAAGAGTTGGGGAGGACATAAGGAGGGGTGTAAACCATGCTACAGAAACTGTGGGGGGGGTGGGGAGGGGGCCGATGTGCTGCTCATCCCCCCCCCCCTCTTTCCACCCTTCCCCCAGTGGTCGCCTGTGTGGAGTTAGATCGGAACAACGGGAAGCTGTGTTCCATAAACTGAATGTTTGTAACAGATGGTTATCCAGAACTGCACGGTGTGGGTGACATCACAAGGTCGGAAACGCTGATTTTCACCAGTGTTTTAATCCTTTAAACTTACTATTTAAACAGAAGTTATTGATCTCTGTGTGTAGATCTATGTATCAATTATGTTTCCTTCCCCTGTGGTTTGTAACTGGAGATACTTTGTGAGCGACTACCCCTTGGAGTTCTCCAGCCCTGGACTGGGGATATTCTCCCACCCTCACTGAGTGTGCCGGCTGACCATGTCTGCAACAAGAAAAAGTACCAAACACTAAACTTATAAAAGAAAGTGGGAATGTTTAATTCTATAATCAGGAGTTTGTTTATCCTGTCGTATGAACTCACTGGATGGAAACAGAAAATGCTGGAAATACTCAGCAGGTCAGGCATCACTCTTTGGAGAAAGAAACAGAGTTGTTTTTTTCAAAAAATATACTTTATTCATAAAATTTGCAGCAAAACATACAATAGTTATCATATCACATTCCAAATGTACACAATACAGATTATACAATTTGCAGGTTACATCAAGTACAGTTCATGACACTCTGGGGTGTCTCATTGCATTATACTCAATACAGATTATTGATTACAGATTCATTACAGGTACATTACAGCAATTTGAATTTTACATTCTGTCCGGGGTTTTTTCTCCTGATTGCAGCCCCTCGGTATACAATGGCGGGAAGGCTCTAAACGGTTGCCTTTCCCCACGGAGCCTTTGTGGCGGCCGCACCCAGCCTCGGTGCGTCCCTGAGCACGTAGTCCTGGACCAGAGTTAACGTTTCAGGTCGATGACCCTTCATCAGAACTGGAAGAAGTTGAAGATTAAACAGTTTATAAGCAAGTACAGAGCTGGGGGGTGGGGGGAGAAGAACAAAAAGGAAGGTCTGTGATAGAGTGGAGGGCACGAGTGATTAAATGACAAAAGGGATGATGGTGCAAGACAAGGAGGGTGGGAATGGGACAGGTTAAGAAACAATAGAGGAGCTGTAAATGGAAACATCTTACTGAGTTGTGAATTGATCGAGGATACGTGTTTTTTTTTGGTGATTAGGTGGGGGATGTTAGTGCTGGATTAACACTCTGCCTGAACTATGTACCTCACCCCCTCACTCAGAAGAACACCACTAGCTAAACCAGCATCTTTTCCACCTCCTACACTGGCCATTGTGAGGCCTCTGGCAGCTGGTACTCTCTCTAACTCACTGAGCACAAGGGAACACTTGCATCGCATCAGACTGCACTAAATTAGAACCCAGGTCCCTGACAGGAAAGTCCCGTGTCTAACTCACTGCCCACTTAAATAGTTTTATTCTCGTGTTTAAAAACTGTCAAATGCCATAAATGAGTCTGGTTAAAAATGAGTGCTTAATCTATGTAGAAACAGCAGTATGTCTGGTGCCTTTACTTCTGGTTAACTCTGTACGTAGCCTATAGGGCAGTGGATATGGTGCGGTAATTGGTTGTGGGAGGAAAAAACTGTTAGTGTAGCAACACCAGCCTTGTGATATCAGCACCCTTGTACCGCTGGGTTGCAGTCACTGGCTGTCATATTTTGGGACGTTATGACTTTTTTCCACAGTCCGGATTTGGAGAAGAGTTACTTTTAATGTTTTTTTTTAAAAGCAAAGTGTATTCACTCAAGTTTCCTTTTTTTAAAGGAAAGGCACCTAGACAAAAGATGCTTAATATGCTAATCACAGATGTTTCTCCCAGCGACTAAGCAAGCAATTTGTTAGCTTGTCTTGGGTAGTTGATAAACACCTTACACTCATTGTTTTGGGACGTCACGGGTCGTGAGCAGTTGGCAGGTCTTTCCTTCCAGCTGGAAAAGGAGAAAACACAGAGCCCGAGACTGTCGGGTTGAGCTAAGGGTGTAGAGGCAGTCAGATTTTTCTGTGAGAAAGCTGCAAGGGCTGTCGACGAGGTTAGAAATGCAAGAGTTCAGTTAGAAATGATCTTGTTTAAGTGAATTAAGACGACCTACTGATGTGGGCAAGTGTGACATGTTCTTTATTTTGTACCATTATATGAAGAAAAGGTGTATGGATTGAGTTAAGCGAGTCCAATCAGAACTGCTGCTCTGTATGCTCACCATGTCGAGACATAAAGCAGTTTATCAATCCATCTCAAACCTCACCTCAACCATGTTTACTTGGTCTGCCTTTGAGAGATTGAAGAAGTCCATTTCCAAAAGACACAAACACCCGGTTCGAGTCACAAGGGGGTGTTAATGTTACAACCCCAGATTATGATGGGAGCGGGGTGGGGGGTTACAGGTCTGTCACTGTATAACACTGGGGTACAGTACTAGTGGGTACTGGTCTGTCACTATATAACACTGGGGTACAGTACTAGTGGGTACTGGTCTGTCACTATATAACACTGGGGTACAGTACTAGGGGGTACTGGTCTGTCACTGTATAACACTGAGTTCTGGTTCGTGTTTTGCCATGGCACTGGGCTGAGGCTACCCCAATTTTTTCAGCTGGCAAGCCAAGGATTGGATTCTTTTGGGTTAGATTCCCCAGAGGTGAAAGGGCAGTGTGCCCCGATCTCTAGACATATAGTGGGACTTAGCTCCCAGATGATGCTTCACTGGGATACCGAGCATCATTGAAAGAAAGAACTTGCATTTCTATAGCACCTTTCACAACCTCAGGACGTCCCAAAGCGCTTTACAGACAATGAAGTATTTTTGAAGTGTAGTCACTGTTGGATGTAGGAAACGCGGCAGCTAATTTGTGGGATCTTGCTGTGCACAAACAGGAATGTGATAATGACCAGATAATATTTTTTTAAAGTGATGTTGGTTGAGGCATAAATATTGGCCAGGACTCCGGGGAGAACTGCCCAGCTATTCTTCGAAATAGCGGGCATGTGATCTTTTACGCTCACCTGAGAGGGCAGACGGGGCCTCGGTTTAACGTCTCATCCGAAAGACGGCACCTCCGACAGTGCAGCACTCCCTCAGTACTACACCGAGCGTGACAGCCTGGATTAAGGGGCTCGAGTCTCTGGAGTGGGACTTGAACCCACGACCCTGTGCCTCGGAGTCTTACCCTCTGAACCACGGCTGACGCCTTGATTGATTCCGTATCTGCTAATCTATCTTCCTGGCCGTAGATCCTCATATTTATGTCCTTGGTTCTACTTTTAAAGACTTTCACAGTGACTGGTCAGCACCTCATCCAGCCAGGCCACACCTCCCATCGTATTAGAATCTTTAGCACCTCAGTGTGTTGCATTCTATTCCCTGGCGCTCACTGCCACTACCTCGCCCGCCCGCCCGTCCGTTACATCTCTGGTAAATCCATCGGAATGATTTACGGTGCCTTTTATTGCATCTTAATGCCGGCTTATACAGTGTGAGAGAGTCGGCAGGTTTGTCTGTCTGGGGCAGATAAATCATTCCTCCTGCTGCCTTGTTTCCGACCCTGGTCTGTGCTGATTTTGCTGATGTCAGCCAGGGTAGGCAGCAACCCTCCAGAGCCTCCATCGGCTAGGGAGGGGGGGAAGGTGGCCAGGGTTCCCGCTACAGTTCCTGACATTTCCCCGTCCCGTCTCTTTAGAAAATGAATATGTGCGAGTTTCGGATGAGGACCAGGAGTGGGTTCAGCCGTGATGCCCCTGTGGTGGAATAGCATACTGCGCTCATTGTTTCGACTGGCACGTAAAGAATAGCCACAGGAGGGGGTCGGGGGTGCTCAGTCCCAGCGTCTTCAAGAAAGGAGGGGAGAAGATTGGGGGTGAGGGAATTGCACCTTGAGTGTTAATAATTGTCTTTCCTTTGCTTTGCCTTTGGGCAGATGGAACCATTACAGGTACGTTAGTTACAACTGTGTATCATGTGACAGGTTCTGAGGTGACATCTGTACAGGTGTGTTCTTATCAGCAACAATTTTATTCATCTCTTTTGGAACACTTTTTTTTAATCCTAATCCTCTCCCTCTTGTCTGTTTATATTATTTTGTAAACAATTTTACAACACCAGGAAGGAGGAAGCCTCCGAAAGCTTGTGAATTTAAAATAAAATTGCTGGACTATAACTTGGTGTTGTAAAATTGTTTACATATATTATTTTGGTATAAACTGATGACATGGTTGGGGGAGCAGGTGGGGGCTGGGTGTGAGGTTTGGGGAGGTGTTATTGGACACGGATATGGTCTGGGGGGGTGGGTGGGTTTGGGGGAGGGGCGGGTGTGGGGTTTGGGGAGGTGTTATTGGACACGGATATGGTTTGGGGGAGGGGCGGGTGTGCTTAGGGAGAGCTGTTAAGGCATTGAGGTGAATCCTGTGATGATACAACAACAACTTGCATTTGTCTAGCGCATTTAACATAGTGAAACGTCCCAAGGCGCTTCACAGGAGCGTAATCATAGAATCATACCAAGGTTACAACATGGAAGGAGGCCATTCGGCCCATCGGGACCGTGCCAGCTGTATGCAAGAGCAATCCTTCTAGTCTCATTCCCCCTCCCTATCCCAATAGCCCTGCAAATTTTTTCCTTTCAAGTACTTATCCAGTTCCCTTTTGAATCTGCCTCAACCACCCCCTCGGGCAGTGCATTCCAGATCCTAATCACTCGCTGTGTGAAAAAGTTTTTCCTCATGTCACCTTAAATGTATGTCCTCTGGTTCTTGACTCTTTTGTCAATGGGAACAGTTTCTCTCTATCTACTCTGTCTAGACCCTTCATGATTTTGAATACCTCTATCAAATCTCCTCTCAACCTTCTCTTTTCCAAGGAGAACAATCCCAGCTTCTCCAGTCTATCCACATGACTGAAGTCCCACATCCCTGGAATCATTCTAGTAAATCTCTTCTGCACCCTCTCTAAGGCCTTCACAACTTTCCTAAAGTGCGGTGCCCAGAACTGGACACAATACTCCAGTTGTGGCCGAACCAGTGTTTTATAAAGGTCCATCATGACTTCCTTGCTTTTGTACTCTATGCCTCTATTTATAAAGCCCAGGATCCCATTTACTTTTTTAACCACTTTCTCAACCTGCCCCCTTCAACAATTTGTGCACATATACCCCCAGATCTCTCTGTTCCTGTACCCCTTTTAGAATTGTGCCCTCTAGTTTATATTGCCTCTCCTCGCTTTTCCTACCAAAATGTATCACTCCGATTATCAGACAAATTCTGATACCGAGCCAAAGAAGATATTAGGACAAGTGTCTAAAAGCTTGGTCAAAGGGCATTTAAGGAGAGTCTTAAAGGAGGCAAAGAGGTTTAGGGAAGGAATTCCAGAGCTTAGAGCCTGGACAGCTGAAGGCACGGCCACCAATGGTGGAGCGAAGGGAGTGGGGGACGCGTAAGAGGCCAGAGTTGGAGGAGTGCCAAGGTCTCGGGGGGTGGGGGTTGTAGGGCTGGAGGAGGTTAGGGAGGTGGGGGGGGGGGTGGAGGAGGTTAGAGAGGTGGGGGGGGGGTGGTTGTAGGGCTGGAGGAGGTTAGAGAGGTAGGGAGGGGTGAGGGTCATGGAGGGAGTTGAATGCACGGATGAGCATTTTAAAATCGAGGTGTTGCCGGTTCAGGAGCCAATGTAGGTCAGCGAGCACAGGGGGTGATGGGTGAACAGGACCCATCGAGTTAGGATACGGGCAGCAGAGTTTTGGATGAGCTCGTATTTACGGAGGGTGGAAGATGGGAGGCCGGCCAGGAGAGGATTGGAATAGTCGAGTCTGGAGCAACCTTCAGAACTTGCTTGGGACATTGTTGTTGGGTTACAAGGCCGTCATGTTGTTGAAAGGGTGAGCTGGCACACATCATGCGGGGGACTGAACGCCCGTTATGTTTATTTCTGAAACCAGCTATTTATTTTCTTAAACATCTGATTTGCAACACACTTGCAGCCAACAGCAGGAGCCCACTGTGCCAATCACCAATTAACCCACTATCCCTTCTGGCTTGTCAAGTTTCTGAAACCACTCCAGTCAGGTACTTTGCAGATGGTGATTTTTTTTTCTCTCCCTCAGTGGTCTTGAGCATAGGAACAGGAGTAGGCCATTCAGCCCCTCGTGCCTGCTCCGCCATTTGATAAGATCATGGCTGATCTGTGATCTAACTCCATATACCTGCCTTTGGCCCATATCCCTTAATAACTATGGTTGCCAAAAAGCTATCTATCTCAGATTTAAATTTAGCAGGGTGTCTCTCCCCTGGAGATTTTCCTGCTCCCAACTTCCTCCGCTGGGAGCTGGATATACGTCTGATGGTGAAAGGGATAAACAGAGTGAAAGAAGAGAAATGCTTTCTCGGGGCAACCCAAAGGCACGTCACACCCATTGAATTCACAATCAAATTGTGCACAAGATTCCACAAACAACAATGGCAGGCCTAGTGATGAAGGTTGGTTCGTTATCTGAGTTTCATTTTCCACAAGATCATTTTGAACAATGCAGACACTTCCCGTTCCAGCATGCAGCTGTTCCTTAAGCTGTTATAGAATCACAGAATCTTACAACACTTGCAGCCATTCTGCCCATCATGCCTGTGCTGGCTCGTTGAAAGAGCTGTCCAATTAGTCCTGCTCCCCTGCTCATTTCCCCAAAGCCCTGCAAATTTTTCCTTTTCAAGTATTTATCCAATTCCCTTTTGAAAGTTATTATTGAATCTGCTTCCACCGCCCTTTCAGGCAGCGCATTCCAGATCAGAACAACTTGCCATGTTAAAAAATTCTCCTCATCTCCTCTGGCTCTTTTGTCAATTACCTTAAATCTGTGTCCTCTGGTCACCGACCCTCCTGCCACTGGAAACAGTTTCTCCTTATTTACTGTATCAAAAATTTTCATGATTTTGAACACTTCTATTAAATCTCCCTTAACCTCCTCTGTTCTGAGGAGAACAATCCCAGCTTCTCCAGTCTCTCCACATCACTGAAGTCCCTCATCCCTGGTACCATTCTAGTAAATCTCCTCTGCACCCTCTCCAAGGCCTTGACATCCTTCCTAAAGTGCGGTGCCCAGAATTGAACACAATACTCCAGCTGAGGCCTAACCAGTGATTTATAAAGGTTTAGCTTTAGTACCCTGTGCCTCTATTTATAAAGCCAAGGACTTTCTGGATAAAGAAACACTCCTGACCTAAACTTACCCTTTACAACTCTGTTTCTTTTTTAAACTGTGGTTATTTGTGTTGCAAACAGCTGCAAGGCCAGCCCAGGAACTTCCTGCATGTAGTAAGAGAGGATATCCTGACATGTTAAATAGCAGCCTGATGATGTCCATGTTTAGGAGGTGCAGTGGGAAGGGGGTGCAGTGGTTCTATTACTGGACTAATAATCCAGAGAACGTGAGTTCAAATCCCCACACGGCAGTCTTGAGAATTTGAATTCAGTTGGAAATAAAAAATCAGTAAAAGTGACCATGAAGCTGTCAGATTGTCTTAAAAACCCAACTGATTCACTAATGTCCTTTTTAGGGAAGGAAACCTGCCGTCCTTACCTGGTCTAGGTCTATATGATTCCAGTCTCACACCAATATGGTTGACTCCTAGCAAGCCACTCTGTTACCTTCTCAGGGCAACTAGGGATGGGCAATAAATGCCAAGGCTTCTTCGGCAGCACCTCCCAAATCAGTGACGCCCACATCCCGAGAATGAATGAATTTTAAAAAATTCAACACGTTCCTTGACTCCTCTCAGATGGTGCAACTGAGGGACACCAGTCAAGGCAAGAAACAAGATCAACAGGTCAACATCAAGTAATCACTGGTCTGTCTCTCCCCCCACCCCCCGGCCCCGCAATGGGGCACTGTCCGATCTGATACTGAACCGCACAGGCCAGAAAGGTCCAACCGAGGTGGACACGAGCCAGGATTCCCTCTCCTGATCATTGTGCAGCCACTCCTGCCAGAAACCCTCCCTAGTGTTACCCAAGTGACCGTTCTTCACGCGCGAGACTAGACAGGATTGACGGTCAGTCAGTTGTTCATGGGGGGCATCACAGCAGAGCCCAATCTTGTCCTGACCAAACAGCCGCACATCTCTCACTTGCCAGCAGGGGGTGATCAGAAGCAGGAAACTAGGCTGGTTTTAACCCTCACGAATCGGGGCTCAGGGTCGCTGAGGCCAGTTGTCGTCCCCCCAACCTGCTGAGATCAGCTGCCTCCGCATAGGCCAGGAATTAAACTTGGGACTTTCTTGGTCCCCAAGGCCGAATGTGACACTAGGCCATCGAGGGATTGGATAGAGCTTCACTGGGACTGGAGGGAGGTGTACAGTGGTGTTCCCCAGGGGTCGGTGCTGGGACCACTGCTTTTCTTGATATATATTAATGACTTGGACTTGTGTGTACAGGACACAATTTCCAAATTTGCAGATGACACAAAACTTGGAAGTGTAGTGAACAGTGAGGAGGATAGTGATCGACTTCAAGAGGATATAGACAGGCTGGTGGAATGGGCGGACACGTGGCAGATGAAATTTAACGCGGAGGAGTGCGAAGTGATACATTTTGGTATGAGGAACATGGAGAGGTCATATAAACTAGAGGGCACAACTCTAAAGTGGGTGCAGGAACAGAGAGATCTGGGGGTATATGTTCACAAATCGTTGAAGGTGGCAGGGCAGGTTGAGAAAGCGGTTAAAAAAGCATACGGGATCCTGGGCTTTATAAATAGAGGCATAGAGTACAAAAGTATGGAAGTCATGATGAACCTTTATAAAACACTGGTTCGGCCACAACTGGAATATTGTGTCCAGTTCTGGGCACCGCACTTTAGGAAGGATGTGAAGGCCTTAGAGAGGATGCAGAAGAGATTTACTAGAATGATTCCAGGGGTGAGGGACTTTAGTTACATGGATAGACTGGAAAAGCTGGGGTTGTTCTCCTTGGAACAGAGACGGTTGCGAGGAGATTTGATCGAGGTGTTCAAAATCACGAAGGGTCCAGACAGAGTAGATAGAGAGAAACTGTTCCCATTGGCGGAAGGGTCAAGAACCAGAGGACATAGATTTAAGGTGATTGGCAAAAGAACCAAAGGTGACATGAGGAAAAACTTTTTTACACAGCGAGTGGTTAGGATCTGGAATGCACTGCCCGAGGGGGTGGTGGAGGCAGATTCAATCATGGCCTTCAAAAGGGAACTGGATAAGTACTTGAAAAGAAAAAATTTGCAGGGCTACTGGGATAGGGCGAGGGAGTGGGACTAACTGGATTGCTCTTGCAGAGAGCCGGCACAGACTTGACTGGCCGAATGGCCTCCTTCTGTGCTGTAACCGTTCTATGATTTACACAAAACCTGGGGGTCCTGACACGGGAAGAGACTGCTAGCTGTTTAAAACACAAAACTGAAAGAGAGGCGTCCCAAACCGCACATGGGGGGGGGGGAAAGGGGGGGGCAGCTGGTTTGCAACCTGACAAAATTCTACATCAGGCACACGGTCCAGTAAAACTTGCCCCATGTTCACCGACAGGACAGTCTGTTCTGTCCAGAGAATCGACGGGGAGGTGGGGGGTGAGAGGTCCTCAACATTCCCAAAGGCAGCTGCAAACCTTCACCTGTCCCTCTGCTTGTTTGCTGATTAGGAAGAAAAGAGGGGGGTGGGAAAAATCAGAGTTAAACAAAGCCCTCTCTGTGTGTGAGACTGCATTTAGATCAGGGCACAGAAGAAGGCGGAAATGCTGATTAGAGACTTTGACTGAAATGGCAAAAAATAAACCCCCTTTGTACGTTGAACTGGGCAGCACTGAGAGAGCGGTGTTTGAGAACGGGAGGAGAATGCAGACGAGACTGCTAATGCAGGCAGCCCGACCGGCAGTTAAAGGAAAAGACAGACTTGCATTTATAAATGGCCTTTCTCGCATCCCAAATACTCCAAAGTGCTTCACGTACAAAGTACTGCTTTAAAGTGCAGCGATTGCTGGATAGTCAAACGCAGCAGCCATTTTGCGCACAGCAAGATCCCGTACAAACAGCAGCAAATGAATGCCCCCAGTTAATGTTTTTTGATGGGGTTGGGTGAGGGAGGAATGTTGGCCCGTGGAGAACTGCAGCGGTTCAAGACGATGGCCCACCACCACCTCCTCAAGGGCGACCAGTGGGTGGACAATAAATGCCGGCCTTGCCAGTGACACCCGCATCCCCAGAATGATTTTTTTAAAAATTCCCTGCTTTTAATATTGGCCTGAGCGGGCAGATGAGGCCTTGGTTTAACATTTCATCCAAAAGACGGCTCCACCAGCACAGCATGAGCCCACAACCTTCTAACCCAGAGGTGAGAGTGCTACCAACTGAGCCAAGCTGGCAAGTGTAGCTGTAACCTTTGAACTGATTTACACTCTACACTCCAGCACGGTGCTGGGCAGTTCCCCGACAGCCCACTGCCCCGACATAATTCATTTTCAATACTTGCTCGTCCTGACCCCTGTTTTCCTTACGCGGAGATTGTGAGAGGATCGTTTCGCAGCAACGCACAAATCTATCCGGCCGATCCCACCAGCTACAAACCCGCCCCCGGCCCGTCTCGACATGGTCCACAGACAGGGAAACGCAGGCCTGGACCCATCACTCAGTGACTCCGGCCTCATACAGACAGACTGTAAAAGATTCTACAAGTATGTAAAAAGAAAAAGATTGGTGAAGACAAATGTAGGTCCCTTACAGTCAGAAACGGAAGAATTTATAATGGGGAACAAGGAAATGGCAGAGCAATTAAACTAATACTTTGGTTCTGTCTTCACGGAAGAGGACACAAATAACTTCCCAGAAATGCTAGGGAACCAAGGGAGCAATACGAAGAACTTTTATAGTTATATTAGGAAAAAGAGGGTGGTCAGGAGCAGTGTTGGCCCCTTAAAAACTGAAAGTGGAGATATTGTCATTGACAATGGGGAAATGGCGGACATGTTGAATAATTACTTTGCGTCAGTATTTACAGTAGAAAAAGAGGATAGCATGCCGGAAATCCCAGGAAAACTAATATTGAATTGGGGACAGGGACTCGATTAAAATCAACATCAGTAATGCAACAGTAATGAAGAAAATAATAGCACTAAAGAGTGACAAGTCCCCAGGACCAGATGGTTTCCATCCCAGGGTTTTAAAGGAAGTAGGTGAGCACATTGCGGATGCCCTAACTATAATCTTTCAAAGTTCTCTAGGTTCAGGAACTGTCCCTCTAGGTTGGAAAATTGCACATGTCACTCCGCTTTTTAAGAAAGGAGAGAGAGGGAAACCAGGGAATTATAGACCAGTTAGCCTGACATCTGTTGTGGGGAAATTGCTGGAGTCTATAATTAAGGATAGGGTGACTGAACAACGAGAATTTTCAGTTAATCAGAGAGAGCCAGCATGGATTTGTGAAAGGTAGGTCATGCCTGACAAACCTGATTGAATTTTTTGAAGAGATGACTAAAGTAGTGGTCAGGGGAATGTCAATGGATGTTATTTATATGGACTTCCAGAAGGCATTTGATAAGGTCCCACATAAGAGACTGTTAGCTAAGATAGAAGCCCATGGAATCGAGGGAAAAGTACAGACTTGGTTAGGAAGTTGGCTGAGCGAAAGGCGACAGAGAGTAGGGATAATGGGTAGGTACTCACATTGGCAGGATGTGACTAGTGGAGTCCCGCAGGGATCTGTCTTGGGGCCTCAATTATTCACAATATTTATTAACGACTTAGATGAAGGCATAGAAAGTCTCATATCTAAGTTTGCCGATGACACAAAGATTGGTGGCATTGTAAGCAGTGTAGATGAAAACATAAAATTACAAAGCGATATTGATAGATTAGGTGAATGGGCAAAACTGTGGCAAATGGAATTCAATGTAGACAAATGTGAGGTCATCCACTTTGGACCAAAAATGGATAGAACAGGGTACTTTCTAAATGGTAAAAAGTTAAAAACAGTGGATGTCCAAAGGGACTTAGGGGTTCAGGTACATAGATCATTGAAGTGTCATGAACAGGTGCAGAAAATAATCAAGAAGGCTAATGGAATGCTGGCCTTTATATCTAGAGGACTGGAGTACAAGGGGGCAGAGGTTATGCTGCAGCTGTACAAAACCCTGGTTAGACCGCACCTGGAGTACTGTGAGCAGTTCTGGGCACCGCACCTTCGGAAGGACATATTGGCTTTGGAGGGAGTGCAGCGTAGATTTACTAGAATGATACCCGGACTTCAAGGGTTAAGTTATGAGGAGAGATTGCACAAATTGGGGTTGTATTCTATTGAGTTTCGAAGGTTAAGGGGTGATCTGATCGAAGTTTATAAGATATTAAGGGGAACGGATAGGGTGGATAGAGAGAAACTATTTCCGCTGGTTGGGGATTTTAGGAGTAGGGGGCACAGTCTAAAAATTAAAGCCAGACCTTTCAGGAATGAGATTAGAAAACATTTCTACACACAAAGGGTGGTAGAAGTTTGGAACTCTCTTCCGCAAACGGCAATTGATATTGGCTCAATTGCTAAATTTAAATGTGAGATCGATAGCTTTTTGGCAACCAAAGGTATTAAGGGATATGGGCCAAAGGCAGGTATATGGAGCTAGATCACAGATCAGCCATGATCTTATCAAATGGCGGAGCAGGCACGAGGGGCTGAATGGCCTACTCCTGTTCCTATGACTAGTGAGAAGGAGAAATTAGTATTAGTGAAAAAATAGTGCTGGAGAAATCAATGGGACTGAAAGCCGATACATCCCCAGGACCTGATAATCTGCATCCCAGGGTATTAAGAGGTAGCCATGGAAATAGTGGATGCATTGGTTGTCATCTTCCAAAATTCTATAGATTATGGAACAATTCCTGCAGATTGGAGGGTGGCAAATATAACCTCACTATTTAAAAAAGGAGGGAGAGAAAACGGAACTACAGACCGGTTAGCCTGACATCAGTAGTGGGGAAAATGCTAGAGTCTATTACAAAGGATGTGATAACAGGACACTTAGAGAATATCAACAGGATTAGACAAAGTCAACATGGATTTATGAAAGGGAAATTGTGTTTGACAAACCTACTGGAGTTTTTTGAGGATATAATGAGTAGAATAGATAAGGGAGAACCAGTGGATGTGGTGTATTTGAATTTTCAGAAGGCCTTTGATAAAAGTCCCACATAAGAGGTTAGTGTGCAAAATTAAAGCACATGGGATTGGGGGTAATATACTGGCATGGATTGAAAATTGGTTAACAGACAGGAAACAGAGAGTAGGAATAAATGGGTCTTTTTCGGGGTGGCAGGCGGTGACTAGTGGGGTACCGCAGGGATCAGTGCTTGGGCCCCAGCTATTCACAATATATATCAATGATTTGGATGAGGGAACCAAATGTAATATTTCCAAGTTTGCTGACGACACAAAACTTGGTGGGATTGTGAGTTGTGAGGAGGATGCAAAGAGGCTTCAAGGCGATTTAGACAAGTTGAGTGAGTGGGCAAATACATGGCAGATGCAGTATAACGTGGATAAATGTGAAGTTATCCATTTCGGAAGGAAAAACAGAAGGGCAGAGTATTATTTAAATGGTGATAGATCGGGGAATGTTGATGTACAAAGGGACCTGGGTGTCCTTGTACACCAGTCACTGAGAGCAAACATGCAGGTACAGCAAGCAGTTAGGAAGGCAAATGGTATGTTGGCCTTCATTGCAAGAGAATTTGAGTACAGGAGCAAGGATGTCTTACTGCAGTTATACATGGCCTTGGTGAGACCACACCTGGAGTATTGTGTGCAGTTTTGGTCTCCTTACCTAAGAAAGGATACACTTGCCATAGAGGGAGTGCTGCGAAGGTTCACCAGACTGATTCCTGGGATGGCAGGACTGCCATGAGGCCTGTATTCACTAGAGTTTAGAAGAATGAGAGGGGATCTCATTGAAACGTATAAAATTCTGACAGGGCGAGACAGACTGGATGCAGGGAGGATGTTTCCCCTGGCTGGGGGGGGGGGTCTAAAACGAGGGGTCACAGTCTCAGGATACGGGGTAGGACATTTAGGACTGAGATGAGGAGAAATTTCTTCACTCAGAGGGTGGTGAACCTGTGGAATTCTCTACCACAGAAGGCTGTGGAGGCCAAGTCACTGAATATATTTAAGAAGGAGATAGATAGATTTCTAGACACAAAAGGCATCAAGAGAGAGTGGGAATATGGTATTGAGATAGAGGATCAGCCATGATCATATTGAATGGCGGAGCAGGCTCGAAGGGCCGAATGGCCTATTCCTGTCCTATTTTCTGTTTCTATGATTCGTTCCCGTGTAAATCACATCACTGGCCTCTCTGGATCGTCTGATGAATGAACGCATTCCCCGGTCCAGTACTGAGCTCAGAGGAATCACAACATTGATTCCCAGTCTGTGCTGAGTTTGGAAAAAAAAAATTGGTCTCAGGACGTGGGCGACACTGAACAGGCTGGGGCTCTTTCCTCGTGAAAAGAGAAAGCTGAGGGGTGACCTGATAGAGGTCTTTAAAATTGTGAATGGGTTCAATAGGGTAAATGTTTCCACTTGTGGGGGAGACTAAAACTAGGGGCCATAAATATAAGATAGTCACCGATTAATCTAATAGAGAATTCAGGAGAAACATCTTCACCCAGAGTGTGGTGAGAATGTGGAACTCGCTCCCACAAGGAGTAGTTGAGGCGAATAGTGTAGATACATTTAAGGGGAAGCTGGATAAACACATGAGGGAGAAAGGGATAGAAGGATATGCTGATAGGGTGGGGTGAGATGAGGTAGGGAGGGAGGAGGCTCGTATGGAGCATAGACCAGTTGGGCTGAATGGCCTGTTTCTGTGTAATTCTATGTAAATTTTCCTTCCCTGTGTTGATATCAGCAGACTGGGTATCAAACCTAGGACATTCCTGACTTGAATGGCTCAGTCACTCACCAGATAAACTCACTGAGCCATCTGGGCAGCCAGCACTATTTATTTACAGATAAGTTCAAGGTAAATGGGATACAGCAAGATCACAATTTCAATTCCCACTCTGTGCTGAGTTAGCTGGTCGCCAGGGCTAAGCTTGGGTCATTACAATTGGCCTTGGCAGCCTGTGCTAAAGAAGCATGGAGCAGTTGAGGTGAATAGTGTCGATACATTTAAGGGGAAGCTGGATAAACACATGAGGGAGAAAGGAATAGAAGGATATGGTGATGGGGTGAGATGAAGTAGGGAGGGAGGAGGCTCGTCTGGAGCATAAACATGGACCTGTTGGGCCGAATGGCCTGTTCCTGTGCGGTAAACTCAATGTGAGGCTGCATTTATTACCCGTCTCTAGATGCCCCATGTGGGCGGCTGCAGTGGGAGCACGATAATTAGCCTCAGTGCCCTGGACTAGGAAAAGGGTGGGGAGTGAATCAGCCAGACCACAGAGACTCGGGACTAGTGGGGACAGAATGCTCTGTAGAGTAGTGAGGAGACTGGGTGCCACTGTGTGTAACACGACCATCGTACAGCTGTGGTGGGTGACGCCACGTAGGAATAAATGTCAATTTGAGAGAATGGATTTTCACTTCTTTCCTGCTGTGGGGCCTGTCCCCATCTGTCCCTATCTCTGTGACCTCCTCCGGCCCCACAACCCTCTGAGATCTCTGCGCTCCTCCATTTCTGGCTTCTTGCGCATCCCCAATTTTAATCGCTCCACCATTGGCGGCCGTGCCTTCAGCTGCCTGGGCCCTAAGCTCTGGAATTCCCTCCCTAAACCTCTCCGCCCCTCTCCTTCTTTTAAATATTCCTTAAAACTTACCTCTCTGACCAAGCTTTTGGCCACCTGTCCTACTAACTCCTAGTGTGGCTCAGTGTTTGATAATCGCTCCTGTGAAGCACCTTGGGACGTTTTACTACGTTAAAGACGCTGTATAAATGCAAGTTGTTGTTGTTAGTAACTGCGGAAGACTCCCAGGATGACTGGACCCTGACTACGTCTACTGCTTTTGGCTTCCTCACCTGGAACACGACAGACCCAGGAATACAATCAATCGATTCCACAATCCTGACGCCTGCAGAGAGTTCAGCGGCGAAACACGAGCTCGGGCCATTCTGCCCACTGGGCTTTTTAAAAGAAAATCCACTCCGAGTGCCCAGTACCCCTATCAGAGGATAGTACCTCACGTCACCCAGGACTCACAGCATCTGCTCTACCCAAAGCCCATTTACTCGTACAGGTAAAGTCCGAGCTGGTGTTCGAGTCTTTACCATTGCTCTCAGCCACCATTTTCAAACAGTTTCTTGTGTGAAAATTGATTCTAATCTGAAACATAACCCTAACCCTCACTAACTAGCACTTTATAAAAACAGAAAATGCTGGAAACACTCAGCAGGTCAGACAGCATCTTGGGAGAGAGAAACAGAGTTAACGTCTCAGGTCGATGACCTTTCATCTGAAGTTGAAACAGGGAGTTCCTGTGAGTGTATCAGTATTTGCGGGGGGTCCCCGGGAGTGTATCCATATTTGCGGGGGGGGGCCCAGGAGTGTTGCAGTATTTGTGGGGGGTCCCCCGGAGTGTATCCATATTTGCGGGGGGTCCCCCGGGAGTGTATCCATATTTGCGGGGGGTCCCCCGGGAGTGTATCCATATTTGCGGGGGGTCCCCCGGGAGTGTATCCATATTTGCGGGGGGTCCCCCGGGAGTGTATCCATATTTGCGGGGGGTCCCCCGGGAGTGTATCCATATTTGCGGGGGGTCCCCCGGGAGTGTATCCATATTTGCGGGGGGTCCCCCGGGAGTGTATCCATATTTGCGGGGGGTCCCCCGGGAGTGTATCCATATTTGCGGGGGGTCCCCCGGGAGTGTATCCATATTTGCGGGGGGTCCCCCGGGAGTGTTGCACAGTTTGTTGGGGTCCTCATTAGAGTGCAAATATTCTCAGGAAAGTTTGATAACCCGGTGATTTAAGGTGTTTCATGATATGTTCATATCCAACCAAAGCCACTTCGGCTCACAGTCCAGGCAAACCCAGAACTAGTTCCTGAAACTGACTGAGCTCCTACCACAATCCATAGAAATCAAACATGGGAAAAACAATTAAATGTGAATCTTAAAAATTCACTTCTCTGGATGTGGGCCTCACTGGCACCGGCATTTATTGCCCATCCCTAGTTGCCCTGGTTTGATACAACCACGTGTCTTGCTAGGACACTTCAGAGGGCAGTGAAGAGTCAAGCACGTTGGTGGTTATCACTTTTACTGAGACCAGCTTTTTATTTCCAGATTTTTAAAAACTGAATTCAAATTCTCCAACTGCCCAATTTGAGATTTGAACTCCCGTTCTCTGGATTATTAGTCCAGTAACATAAACCACTACACCGTCCGTACCCCTGCATGCTCCATTGCTGTGTCTGGCACTGTGATTTTATTTTTTTTAAATGTAATTTCTACCTCAACTCTTTTGAGGACAAGTTATATCACACGACGGATTGTCACTTGCTCCACGCTGGTGAGCCTGGGATTAGAGCAGAATTTCTCCTGTTTCTTTTATTAGAGAGATTTACCTCCCCACAAACCTAAATCCAAAACCTGCTTAACTTTGGATTAGAGTGAGTGCAGGGACCTAATTTACATTGAGCATTAATTACTGCTTGTTACACGAGCAGGCCTGGGGTGAAAGGCCTCGAGGGGGTGGGGGGGGGGAGGGAGGGGGTTTATTTTGGGGAGGGGGTGGTGGGGGAGTGGGGTAAGATGACGCTTTTGAATCTTGAAGCAGAACTTCAGCATGCGAATGTAAACTGATTAGAGCCTCCTGTTCTTAGAATAGACAGAAGCAGGGGGATTATCCTCGATTTTGGGAGTCTCTCTAACTCTGTATTTATGCCGAGGCTTCAGATTACGTCCGGCTTCTGCCAGTGCGGCTCGAGCAGGCTGCGGGGGCGTGTCTTGAGTTGAGGTGAGGGGTGGGACTCGAGTCTCTATTCTCGGGGCCCCCCCTTCCCCCACCTGGCCCGGGAGGAAAAGATAATTATCGGAGGAGAGGCCATCCTTTGACACGGAACGAAAGTAAACGTTTTGCTCCTGCTGCCCATCCTCACTGTCCTTTCACCCTTTAACGGTTGAGAAGTTCGGGCCAGTCCAAACCGGACAGTTCAAACGTACGTTACAGAATGAGAAATTTGAAGTCGTACCAATTCTGCCACGAGCATCTTAAGTATTATCGTATCCTGCGACAAACTTTTTTAAAAAACGGTGGAAATAGATAGGAGAACGTTAGTGCCCGAAACAAAACGGGAGGCTTTTTCTGGTGGGGCCCTTCATCAGAATTTAAATAGTCTGGCGTGTATTCTGTGTCAGCCGTGGCTCAGTGGGCAGCACTCTCTCGCCCCTGAGTCAGGAGGTCATGGTGGGTTCAGGTCCCACTCCAGAGATTCGTGCACATAATCCAGGCCGACGCTCCCAGTGCAGTACCGAGGGAGTGCTGCACTGTCAGAGGCGCCGTCTTTTGGATGAGACGTTAAATCGAGCCTCCGTCTGCCTCCCAGGTGGATGTAAAAAAAAAAGGACTTGCATTTATATCGCACTTTTCACAACCTGAGGACGTCCTAAAGCACTTTACAGCCAATCAAGTATCTCATGTCGGAAACGCGGCAGACAATTTGTGCACAGCAAGATCCCACAAACAGCAATGCGATAAATGACCAGATAATCTGTTTTTAGTGATGTTGGTTGAGGGACACCGGGGAGAATTCCCCTGCTCTTCTTCCAATAGTGGCCGTGGGATTTCTTACGTCCACCTGAGAGGACAGACGGGGCCTCGGTTTAACGTCTCATCTGAAAGATGGATGTTAAAGATCCCACAGCGGAATTTGAAGAGGAGCAGGGAGGTCTCCCAGTGTCCTGGCCAACATTCCTTCTTGTTGTTTGTGTGGGATCTTGCTGTGCACAAAAATGGCACTTGTGTTTCCTCCCTGAGAACGCTCGTTAGTAATTAATTCCAAGTGAAATGCTGGGAGATGTTTGATAAACACGAAACATTCGTCTCACGTAAAACAGGCAGGGTTTTCATCAACTTGTCTGCAGTTTGGTCAGAGCCTTAAACACATGGCCTAAACCTCTTGGGCTGGATGGTGATGTTTGAAGCAGCAATGAAAGAATTGTGCATCAGGACTTTTATTGTGGAGAATCTGATAAGCAACACCTGGGCTGTTGTGCTCACAGGAAGCCAAGTTCAGTCATCTCGAGCACAGCTCACCGCTTGCTATTAAAAGGCAGAAAGTTGGATAAAGGCTGTATTTAATCTGCAGGGGTTATAAATAACAGCGCTTATCTGTGAGATTACCATGTTTCTGCTGCGCACCTAGGCTGCTAATCTTGCCGGCAGAGCCAGGAGACGATGGTGAGAAACTGGCCACACTTTAACTCTTGGGATCCCAGTGCAGTGTTGAGCCAAACAGTCGGGAAGCTCTCTGGTTCGTTTCCCATTCTGACTCGGCTGGGCAGAAATTCAAACAGTCACAAACCAGCACTGATGACAAAGGACATGGGGCTGACACCATCCCGTCCATCTTGAAAGGTCCTCGTCCCCACCCCCGGAACAGTGTCCAGCCACTCCTTTTAATTATTCCAAGGTTTTTGCTTCTGCCAGCCTATCTGGAGTTCATTCCACGTCTTGATCACTGTTTGTCTCACTATCTTCCTGACATTAATCCATACTGTCGGAGGGGCAGTATCGAGGGAGCGCTGCACACTGTCGGAGGGGCAGTATCGAGGGAGCGCTGCACACTGTCGGAGGGGCAGTATCGAGGGAGCGCTGCACACTGTCGGAGGGGCAGTATCGAGGGAGCGCTGCACACTGTCGGAGAGGCAGTATCGAGGGAGCGCTGCACACTGTCGGAGGGGCAGTATCGAGGGAGCGCTGCACACTGTCGGAGGGGCAGTATCGAGGGAGCGCTGCACACTGTCGGAGGGGCAGTATCGAGGGAGCGCTGCACACTGTCGGAGGGGCAGTATCGAGGGAGCGCTGCACACTGTCGGAGGGGCAGTATCGAGGGAGCGCTGCACTCTCGGAGGGGCAGTATCGAGGGAGCGCTGCACACTGTCGGAGGGGCAGTATCGAGGGAGCGCTGCACTCTCGGAGGGTCTGTCTTATGGACGAGACTTTAAACCGAGGCCCCCTCAGGTGAACGTAAAAGACCCCACGGCCCCTATTTTGATGAAGAGCAGGTGTCCTGGGGCCAATATTTATCCCTCAACCAACATCACTAAAACAGATTATCTGGTCATTATCACATTGCTGTTTGTGGGATCTTGCTGTGCACAAATTGGCTGCTGCGTTTCCTGCATTAAAACAGAGACAGTTCTTCATTGGCTGTAAAGTGTCCTGAGGTTGTGAAAGGTGCTATAGAAATGCAAGATCGTCCTTTTCTTTTCGACCGGTCCATGAGTTTTTGGCAGCAGCTTTGTGGAGTTATAGGGGACCCTCCCCCCGTTACCTCCAGGAGACCAGACCGGGGTGGGAGGTGCTGTCTATCCTGATGGAAGGGCCACACTTCTAGCTGCAGCTAGCTTAAATCACTGAGCAATCTTATTATCCCTCACTCTCACAATCTGCACTGCATTTTAATTAAAGCAGAGACTCTCAGCGCAGGACACGTGGGCCTCTGAATTCAGAGCTCTCATCGCTGCCCGCCCGCCCTCCCTCCCTCGTAATATTGCAGGTGATTGGGAGCTTAGCAACCCGGTCAGGTGATCGGTGTGAAATCAGGATGTGTCTGTAGTTGCACCGTACGCACTGACCGTCCAGTGCCCAATACACAGGAGCCGCACTGTAGTCCCCGAGTTAGTGCTTCTCGGGGCCGAGGCAGTTTGGCGTTATGTCTCGGTCGGTGCATGTTCACTATTTCAATCTCTGTGGGATCCTCTGCTCCCTCCCCCACCTCTCAACACCACACATTTATACAGCACTTGTAACGTAGAGAGATGACTCCAGCTTCGCATCGGTGAAAGGGAAAAATCGATGGACACCAAGCCTGAATACAACACTGGGTTCTGGGCCCTGCACCTCAGGAAGGATATATTGGCCTTGGAGGGGGTGCAGTGCAGATTCACCAGAATGATACTGGGACTAAAAGGGTTAAATTACGAGGACGGGTTGCAGAGACTAGGCTTGTATTCCCTCGAGTCTAGAAGATTAAGTGGTGATCTAATCGAGGTGTTTAAGATGATTAAAGGATTTGATAGGGTAGATAGAGAGAAACTATTTCCTCTGGTGGGGGGAGTCCAGAACAAGGGGGCAGAACCTTAAAATTAGAGCCAGGCCGTTCAGGGGTGATGTCAGGAAGCACTTCTTCACACAAAGGGGAGTGGAAATCTGGAACTCTCTCCCCCAAAAAGGCTGTGGATGCTGGGGGTCAATTGGAGCTTTCAAAACTGAGATCGATAGAGTTTTGTTGGGTATCGAGGGATACGGAGCAAAGGCGGGTAAATGGAATTAAGGTACAGATCGGCCATGTTCGAACTGAATGGCGGAACAGGCTCGAGGGGCTGAATGGCCTCCTGCTGTTTATCGTGTACCCAGTTTGGTCAATTGTGTGAAGTGACCCCTCTGCCACTCTTTAAGATGCCCGGTCTGTCGGCTGAAATAGCGGCCATTTGAGCTTTTGCACCATGAAGTTTAAGTTACTTTGTTCTTCAGCAACTCTCTCCCGTGACTTGTAGGGATTTTTAAAACAATTCTTAAATCACTGTGGTAATTTAATCACTGAGCAACGCAGCGATTCCCTGAAGCAGGCGAGCAGCTGAGATTCATCCTCTCTCTCCCACGCTGCACACCTGATCCCAGCTGGGTTATTGTGGGGGTTACTGATCACCTCTGGAGGGCAAAACCGGGCCCCTTCTACTGGGCAATGAAAGAGCAGTTTTGGCAGAGAGCTGGAAGCAGCCTGGCCGAGCTCTTGCACGGAGAGAGATAGAGGCACCAGGACCGTTGGGTCTGGCCACTGAGCGATGGGATTGGGCGTTGGATGGGGGCCATGCAATGGGTTTGGACGTTGAATGGGAGCCAGGCGTTGGGTTTGGGCGATGGGTTTGGGCGTTGGGTTTGGGCGTTGGGCGATGGGTTTAGGCGTTGGGTTTGGGCGTTGGGCGATGGCGTTGGGCGATGGGTTTGGGCGTTGGGCGATGGGTTTGAGCGATGGGTTTAGGCATTGGGTTTGGGCGTTGGGCGATGGCGTTGGGCGATGGGTTTGAGCGATGGGTTTAGGCGTTGGGTTTGGGCGTTGGGCGATGGGTTTGGGCGTTGAGCGATGGGTTTGGGCGTTGGGTGGGTACTGGGAGTTTGGGTTCCTTCTCCTTTTAATGCTGGGTGTGACTCTGCTCATTTGTTGCTGTTGATGTTGCTGTACTTTTTGTGCCTTCTGTATTGTGATTCCTTGGAATTATTTGTATTTATTCTCATTTCCACCAACGCCCCCCCAGGTTATTTATGTGCCCCCGAGGACAACATTTACAACATCGATTTCACACGGTTCAAGATCCGTGACATGGAGTCCGGGGCCGTCTTATTTGAAATCACCAAACCGCCGGCATCGGGTGAGTCACGGTCACCGCGAGACCGAGGTACCGCGGGTCGTCACGGGGGAATGGGATCAATCCGTCTCACCCTGGGGAGCACGGGAGGTGGGAGGGTTGGGAGCGGGGGAGGGGGCGCACAGGACGGGGGGAGATGGGAGCATGGGGGAGGTGGGAAGGGGGGGAAGGGGAGTGCGGGAGCATGGGAGGGGGGAAAGATGGGGGAGATAGGGGGAGGGGGGTATATCGGAGGGTGGGATCCCTGACTAGTGGGCACTTTCTTCCTCTGTGACCCTGAGCTGGCACAAAATGGTACAGTTCAATAAAACTGGTGTCATTGGGAGACACTGCCCGTCTCGCCCGATGCCCCGCCCGTCTTGCCCAATGCCCTGTCCGTGTTTGTGTTGGGTATTGAGGGATATGGAGCCGAGGTGAGAAAATGGATTTGAGGTTCAGATCAGCCATGATCAGATTGAATGGCGGAACAGGCCTGAGGGGCTGAATGGCCTCCTCATGTTCGTATCTTCTCCCCTTCAAGGGCTTGTCCTCACATCCCAAGCCTCGCTCCCCGGGGCCGTCTGCGCCGGATTCCCTGAGACTTGGGGGGGGGGGGGGGGGGGAGAGGGGAGAGGGGGTGCCTGCGCAGTGTCATGGCCACCCTCCCCTCCCCTGGGGTGGGGGGGGGGAAAGATCCCAGCCCCCCCCCCTCCCCTGGGGGGAAGATCCCAGCTCCCCCCCTCTCCCCACTCCGCTCACTCAGCTCCCCATTCAATTACGAAAATTAAATGTTCTTTTCCTCCCCCTGAGAAGCCGGACTCTCTGTTTTCTGTTCCAGAGCGTGACCAGGGCGACAAGAAAGACATCGATCCCAACGCTGGCCGCTTCGTCCGCTACCAGTTTACTCCCGCCTTCCTCCGCCTGCGGCAAGTGGGAGCAACGTAAGTCCCGAGAGTCGAGGGAGGGAGCGGCCAGATTCCAGACTGACCACCGGTCCGCGGATCGGGGGGTTAAAGGTCAACGTGGGTCGTGAATCGTGAACCCGGAGGGGAAACGTCATAGGTTGCGCCTCAGAATACTTGTATACAGCCCCCAACACTGACCCCAGGAAAGCCCCCACCCCCCAACGCCCAGCACCCTCCACGCTGGGCGCAGTCTCCGATGCTGCCTGTTTGAACCGTGTCTGCGGTTCCCTCCCGCCCCCGGCCTGGGTATAATTTCTTTGCCGTTGTTAAGTTAGGTTTGATGCTTTCTGTCCATTCTCCCCCCGCTTCTCGCCGAGTCCCAGGGGAGGGGGGTATCAGATGATCCTAACCCTGCGACCTGCCAGCCCAAGTGTCTCAGGCCCTGATCCATTTCTTTATTGTTGAGGCCTTGCATTTATATAGCGCCTTTCACATCCTCAGACGCTTTACAGCCAATGAGGTACTTTTTGAAGTGTAGTCACTGTTGTAATGTAGGAAACGCAGCAGCCAATTTGCGCACAGCAAGATCCCACAAACAGCAATGTGATAATGACCAGATCATCTGATTTAGTGACGTTGGTTGAGGGATAAATATTGGCCCAGGACACCGGGGAGAACTCCCCTGCTCTTCTTCCAATAGAGGCCGTGGGATCTTTTACATCCACCTGAGAGGGCGGCCGGGGCCTCGGTTTAATGTCTCATCCAAATGACGGCACCTCTGACAGTGCAGCACTCCCCCAGTACTGACGGCGGGGCGGGCGGGTGTCAGCCTGGATTTTGGGCTCGAGTCTCTGGAGTGGGGACTATGAACCCACGACCTCTGACTCCAAGGCGAGAGAGCGACTCGCTGAGACTGCGGGAATGTCGGGCCATTTCTTGCTGCAGATATAAAAACGCTGCTTCCGTCTCTCTGCAGGGTGGAGTTCACGGTGGGCGACAAAACAATCAACAACTTCAGAATGATCGAGCGACATTATTTCCGGGACCAGCTGCTGAAAAGCTTTGACTTTGAGTTTGGTTTCTGCATCCCCAGCAGCAAGAACACGTGTGAGCACATCTACGAGTTCCCCCAACTCTCTGAGGAGCTGAGTGAGTATCGGGGCAGACCCTGCTGTTTATTCTAATGAATGATATAGAATCATACAAAGGTTACAGCACGGAAGGGAGCCATTCGGCCCATCGAGTCCGTGCCGGCTCCCTGCAAGAGCAATCCAGCTAGTCCCACTCCCCCGCCCTATCCCGGTAGCCCTGCAAATTTTTTCCTTTCAAGTACTTATCCAGTTCCCTTTTGAAGGCCATGATTGAATCTGCCTCCACCACCCCCTCGGGCAGTGCATTCCAGATCCTGACCACATTAGACACCAGAGGGAGATTTCTGCCGCTGGGGCAGTGGAATAAACGCACAGGGCAGATTCCAGATTGGCAGGTTGTTTCCCATTTTTTAATCTCTGCCAATTTGTTCGCTGGACTCTGGTGGAAACTTGAAAGGGAAAATGGGGACGAGCATCGGTGACAGTCTTGTTATCACAGCAGGTGACCCGAGTGTTTCTGTTCTATGTTGGGTGCGGTGGTGTCGTGGTCGTGTTGCTGGACAAATTATCCAGAGAATGTGAGTTCAAATCCCACCATTTGCAGTTTGCAAACTTGAATTCAGTTTTTTAAAAATCAGGTTAGAAAAATCTGGGATCAGTAAAAGTGACCGTGAAGCTGTCGGATTGTCGTAAAAACCCAACTGGTTCACTGATGTCCTTTAGGGAAGGAAACCTGCCGTCCTTACCCGGCCTGGGTCTATATGTGACTCCAGTCCCACACCAACGTGGTTGACTCTTAACTGCCCTCTGAAGTGGGCTAGCGAGTCACTCCATTGTATCAAAACCACTACCAGTGGTTCAAGAAGGCGGCCCACACCACCTTCTCAGGGTAACTAGAGAAGGGCAATGATCAGCTCAGCCCCAGGACATTGCTGCAGGAGTTCCTCAGGGCAGTGTCCGAGGCCCAACCATCTTCAGCTGCTTCATCAATGACCTTCCCTCCATCATAAGGTCAGAAATGGGGATGTTCGCTGATGATTGCACAGTGTTCAGTTCCATTCGCAACCCCTCAGATAATGAAGCAGTCCGAGCCCGCATGCAGCAAGACCTGGACAACATCTAGGCTTGGGCTCATAAGTGGCAAGTAACATTCGCGCCAGACAAGTGCCAGGCAATGACCATCTCCAACAAGAGAAAGTCTAACCACCTCCGCTTGACATTCAACGGCATTACCATCACTGAGTTCCCCACCATCAACATCCTGGGGGTTACCATTGACCAGAAACCGAACTGGATCAGCCACATAAATACTGTGGCTACGAGAGCAGGTCAGAGGCTGGGTATTCTGCAGTGAGTGACTCACCTCCTGACTCCCCACAGCCTTTCCACCATCTGCAAGGCACAAGTCAGGAGTGTGATGGAATACTCTCCACTTGCCTGGATGAATGCAGCTCCAACAACACTCAAGAAGCTCGACACCATCCAGGACAAAGCAGCCCGTGTGATTGACACCCCATCCACCACCCTAAACATTCACTCCCTTCACCGACGCACTGTGGCTGCAGTGTGTACCATCCACAGGATGCACTGCAGCAACTCGCCAAGGCTTCTTTTACAGCACCTCCCAAACCCGCGACCTCTACCACCTGGAAGGACAAGAGCAGCAGACACATGGGAACAACACCACCTGCTCGTTCCCCTCCAAGTCTCACACCATCCCGACTTGGAAATATATCGCCGTTCCTTCATCGTCGCTGGGTCAAAATCCTGGAACTCCCTTCCTAACAGCACTGTGGGAGAACCGTCACCACACGGACTGCAGTGGTTCAAGAAGGCGGCTCACCACCACCTTCTCAAGGGCAATTAGGGATGGGCAATAAATGCCGGCCTCGCCAGCGACGCCCACATCCCATGAATGAATTTTTAAAAATGCCGCTCATGCCAGTGACGCCCACAACCCAAGAATGAAAAGTGAATAATAATGTGGGTTGGATGAAGTCAGTGTTTACAGCTTATGAGAAACTGAAAGCAGGGAAATCATTGGTGATGAGACTGGGTGGAGCACAGAGAAGGGCCTGTCCCTTTAACAGAATCCCTCTACCTGAATCTTGAGGAGGGGAATGGCTTGCAAATATGTTTTTTTTTTAAAACAGTCCTCATTCCCCCTCCCCATCGAAAACAAAATATTTCAACCAGCTCTTCAATTCTCAATTTTATTTGCTCTTGGTAATTCGTGAGGCCCCATTTATTGCCCATACTGGTGGGGAGATTCGCCGAGAAAGCCTGTCCTGCTCCCACTGTGCGTTGGGAGGGTGGGTAATATTGAAACGCCCCCGTCACACCTTGTTCTTAATCACCCTGAATCCCCTCCCTCTCTTCCTCCTCCAGCCGGGCTCAGTGGGTCACACTCTCCCCTCTGAGTCAGAAGGTCTTGGGTTCAAATCTCACTACAGAGACTTGACCAGGCTGGAACTCCCAGTGCAGTGCTGAGGGAATGCTGCACTGTCGGAGGGTCAGTGCTGAGGGAATGCTGCACTGTCGGAGGGTCAGTGCTGAGGGAGCACCGCACTGTCGGAGGGTCAGTACTGAGGGAGCACCGCACTGTCGGAGGGTCAGTGCTGAGGGAGCACCGCACTGTCGGAGGGTCAGTACTGAGGGAGCACCGCACTGTCGGAGGGTCGGTACTGAGGGAGTGCTGCACTGTCGGAGGGTCAGTGCTGAGGGAGCGCTGCACTGTCGGAGGGTCAGTGCTGAGGGAGCGCTGCACTGTCGGAGGGTCAGTACTGAGGGAGCGCTGCACTGTCGGAGGGTCAGTGCTGAGGGAGCGCTGCACTGTCGGAGGGTCAGTACTGAGGGAGCGCTGCACTGTCGGAGGGTCAGTGCTGAGGGAGCGCTGCACTGTCGGAGGGTCAGTACTGAGGGAGCGCTGCACTGTCGGAGGGACAGTACTGAGGGAGCGCTGCACTGTCGGAGGGTCAGTACTGAGGGAGCGCTGCACTGTCGGAGGGTCAGTGCTGAGGGAGCGCTGCACTGTCGGAGGGTCAGTGCTGAGGGAGCGCTGCACTGTCGGAGGGTCAGTACTGAGGGAGTGCTGCACTGTCGGAGGGTCAGTACTGAGGGAGCGCTGCACTGTCGGAGGGTCAGTGCTGAGGGAGCACCACACTGTCGGAGGGTCAGTGCTGAGGGAGCACCGCACTGTCGGAGGGTCAGTGCTGAGGGAGCACCGCACTGTCGGAGGGTCAGTACTGAGGGAGCGCTGCACTGTCGGAGGGTCAGTGCTGAGGGAGTGCTGCACTGTCGGAGGGTCAGTGCTGAGGGAGCACCGCACTGTCGGAGGGTCAGTGCTGAGGGAGCGCTGCACTGTCGGAGGGTCAGTGCTGAGGGAGCACCGCACTGTCGGAGGGTCAGTGCTGAGGGAGCACCGCACTGTCGGAGGGTCAGTACTGAGGGAGCGCTGCACTGTCGGAGGGTCAGTGCTGAGGGAGCGCTGCACTGTCGGAGGGTCAGTGCTGAGGGAGCGCTGCACTGTCGGAGGGTCAGTGCTGAGGGAGTGCTGCACTGTCGGAGGGTCAGTGCTGAGGGAGCGCTGCACTGTCGGAGGGTCAGTACTGAGGGAGCGCTGCACTGTCGGAGGGTCAGTACTGAGGGAGTGCTGCACTGTCGGAGGGTCAGTGCTGAGGGAGCGCTGCACTGTCGGAGGGTCAGTGCTGAGGGAGCGCTGCACTGTCGGAGGGTCAGTACTGAGGGAGTGCTGCACTGTCGGAGGGTCAGTACTGAGGGAGCGCTGCACTGTCGGAGGGTCAGTACTGAGGGAGCGCTGCACTGTCGGAGGGTCAGTACTGAGGGAGCGCTGCACTGTCGGAGGGTCAGTACTGAGGGAGCGCTGCACTGTCGGAGGGTCAGTACTGAGGGAGCGCTGCACTGTCGGAGGGTCAGTACTGAGGGAGTGCTGCACTGTCAGAGGGTCAGTACTGAGGGAGCGCTGCACTGTCGGAGGGTCAGTGCTGAGGGAGCGCTGCACTGTCGGAGGGTCAGTACTGAGGGAGCGCTGCACTGTCGGAGGGTCAGTACTGAGGGAGCGCTGCACTTTCGGAGGGTCAGTACTGAGGGAGCGCTGCACTGTCGGAGGGTCAGTACTGAGGGAGCGCTGCACTGTCGGAGGGTCAGTACTGAGGGAGCGCTGCACTGTCGGAGGGTCAGTACTGAGGGAGCGCTGCACTGTCGGAGGGTCAGTACTGAGGGAGCGCTGCACTGTCGGAGGGTCAGTGCTGAGGGAGCGCTGCACTGTCGGAGGGTCAGTGCTGAGGGAGCGCTGCACTGTCGGAGGGTCAGTACTGAGGGAGTGCTGCACTGTCGGAGGGTCAGTACTGAGGGAGTGCTGCACTGTCGGAGGGTCAGTACTGAGGGAGCGCTGCACTGTCGGAGGGTCAGTACTGAGGGAGTGCTGCACTGTCGGAGGGTCAGTACTGAGGGAGCGCTGCACTGTCGGAGGGTCAGTACTGAGGGAGCGCTGCACTGTCGGAAGTGCCGTCTTTCGGTTGAGAGGTTAAATTAAGGGCCCCGTCTGCCCTCTCAGGTGGATGTAATAGATTCCTCGGCACTATTTCGAAGAAGAGCAGGAGAGTTCTTCTCGGTGTCCTGGGCCAATATTTATCTCTCAACCCACATCACTTAAAACAGATTATCTGGCCACTTACCTCATTGCTGTTCGCGGGATCTTGCTGTGCACAAATTGGCTGCTGCATTTCCTACATTACAACAGTGACTACACTTCAAAAAATACTTAATTGGCTGTAAAGCCGAGGTGGTGGAAATCACTGTATAAATACAAGTCTCTCTCTTCCTTTCTCTGTTCCCCCCCCCAGTTCGGGAGATGGCTGCCCGCCCGTACCAGACTCAGTCTGACAGCTTCTATTTCGTGGACAACAAGCTGGTGATGCACAACAAGGCCGACTATGCCTACGGGGCCGGACCCTGAGACCTCAGCCAGGACGCGCTGGTTCCGACTCCACAGCATCCACTTCGGGGACTCCCAGTCCCACAGAACGCCATGAGCATCGGTGGGAGTATGAATCTCGGGACTCCACTGGTTTAACTAATCTCACTCCACAGCTCGACCAACCCAACAATTTTTTCCGCTTCTAATGCTACACTAACTTAAGCCAATCAGAATAACTGTTTAAATGTCGCCGTTCACTCTCATTTCATTAGTATTATTTTTAAATTAGCCGCGTTTGTATTGAAGGTTCAAGGGACTGTTCACATTCCAGCGTTGACCCCTTCCAGAGACTGCGGACTGAGTCCCTGGGGGAGAGGGGGGATAGGGGGAGATGGGGAGGGGACCCCCAGAGACAGTGGACAGAGTCCCTGGGGGAAGGGGGGGAATGGCTCGCCTTGGCTGAGCGTTTAACTCGTCTACAATGCACGTGTGATCATCTGTCTCTTTCTGTTTCCCCGCTGAGTGCTGAAGATCGTGTCCAGGGCCCTCTTCCAAACCCCTTCCCTTATCCCGAGAGTGAGAGAAAAAAGGGGTAAACTGTTGGAAGTGAATTGAGAAACTCCCCACTCTCCCAACACCAGGACAGATTGAGGAAATCTTACCCCAGACGGCAGTTTTGAGGCGGATTCATATGGAGCGTGTATTTATTTAATTTGGGAATCAGTCCTCGAACGGGGTTTCTGAAACTGGTATTTAGTGGGGATCAATGTTTAAATCTCCGGTGATCTGTCTGTCGGGAGTGAGCCTGCGGGTTTCCCCGTTTGGTGTTCTGTGTTTTCTTGTTTCTGGTTTAATTTCTGGCGGTTACAGCCCGTCAGCAAACCAAACATTCCACAGTGCGGGATCTGGTGTTCACCGTTTAATGTTTTCCCAGTGCTCTGTTGTGACCCCTGTTTCTAGTGCTTGTCGTGCTTAAGGATACTTGAATTAAATATTTATTTTTTAAGTAGAACTGGGGAGAAAAAAGTCGATAACTGTTTTAATTTCTAATTTTCGTGCTGAGGTGTATTTTTGTCGGTCTGTGAGGATTGTTGAGATTTCCATCTTGTAAACTTGTATCGAGTCTCTCAC
Source organism: Heptranchias perlo (assembly GCF_035084215.1). Classification (NCBI taxonomy): domain Eukaryota; kingdom Metazoa; phylum Chordata; class Chondrichthyes; order Hexanchiformes; family Hexanchidae; genus Heptranchias; species Heptranchias perlo. The sequence goes on from NC_090352.1 coordinate 39,464,742, forward strand.
TCTAATTGTTAAGGTGCTTCTCAATGCAATGTCATCTGAAAGATTTCTCAACATATATATTAAAAAAAAAACACTTTCAAAAAAAGTACAGTGTTGTAGTTTTGTTTGGTTGTGTCTTCCCTCAGGTCTGTCCCCCACTTCAGAGAGCAGGTGGGGGATCTTGACTCTGTTCCCTGGCTCCCCCCCCCTAGTAATACATCAGGAGAAGACTGACTGACTCACACTCGTGTTTAGTGCTGATAGAGATTGGACCTCAAGAAATGCATCACACTGGCTCGATAAGTAAGGATTGGTCTGTAGTGTTGGCATCCAAGGAAACCATTGATTAGCTTTGATTAAGGAGTGATTTTATGGTAGAATGTGGAATCTTTATTTGGGTTATAGAAGACCCTTGGTCTCCTGAGGATCCCTCAATAACCAACAGCTTCTCTCCCAGATAACTGCGGAACAGCCCAGTTTCGATTGGCTGATTTATGAGCTTGACCTGAGCAGACTGCAGCCGAGAAAAGGGAAGATGAGGAGGCCGTTTAATTGTGACCACTTGAACAGACTGCGGAATCAGAGAGCAAATGCAAGAGGGAGCTGGATATTTTCAGGTGAAGGAAGTGATTAAGCGTAGAAGAGATAATGTATTTACACCACGCCCTTAACGCAGAAAAATATCCCAAGGTGCTTCACAGGTGTAAGCAAAGAATCGATGGCAAGTCAAGAAAGGAGAAATGGCAAAAACTTGGTCTTAAAGGAGATGGACGGTTTAGGTAAGGAGTGTGGGGCCTAGGCTGCTGAAAGCACGGCCATTAAGGGTGGGGCAATGGAGGGGTTGCACTAAAACCAGAGGAACGGAGAGGGGTGGGCTGTATCGATGGAGATGTTATGGAGGTAAGGAAAGGTGAGGATTTAAACACAAGGATGAGACCAGGAGCCAATGTAGTTTGGCCAAGAGAGCTTTCAAATAGTTTGGAGGTAACAAAAGCATGGCTGAGGGTTTCAGCAGCAGGTGGGCTGAGACAGTGGCCGGAGAAGGGGATGGAATCGGAGGCTAGGGAACAGAGTTTGTGGACAATGGTTTCGGTTTTCCCAATGCTTAGCTGGAGGAAATTGCAATTTATCCAAGGCAAGCAGTCTGACAGCAGAGGCAATGGAGGGGTCCAACACTGAATCTACAATCTCCGTTAGCGATTCAGAGAGAGAACACTGGGATATTTTTCCCCAAAGTAATTGAGGAGAAACTCCAGCATTAACCTGCCAGGCACTCGATAAATTCAGTCCTAACCAGTTTATATTCTGCAGAATCCGTTGATCCAAACCTCTGTGCACTGTTAACTGTTTAATCATTTCTCTACTTAGCCGTTATCTTTCAATTTTCCTCTTAGCCCGTTTGAAATTACGTTGCTGCTAATGCCTTTCCCTCTTGGGGCTGTGAAGGGAGAGACACCCACTCCTGGAGGGTAGGGGAATTTCTGGGATTTGGGTTGGGCGGGAGAGGCCTAATCCATGCCAAGCTCGTCCCCACAACCAATGGTTGTGCCATTTTCAAGGGGGCCACTGGGGGCTGTGTGAGATCCCATTGGGAATTCTCCACAGCAATAAGGCCGAGATGGGAAACTCTGGTACGTGCAGTTTGCCGACGCGAGTCACTATTGGATGGGAAGTGATGAGATTTTTGAGACTTGTTAAAGCACCATAATATACTTCCTCTCGCAGTGAAGCTGGGGAGGCACAAATTGATCCATTGTACTTCGCCCTGTCCCAACTTTGTCCTGCTCCTTTTCAAAGAGTTAATTTATGTCGTTTTGACTGCTACTGAGGGGCATCTACTGCTCTGTGGGGATAAAAGTAAACCGAATGTCTTGTTTTGAACGACACTGGCCAAGTCTGTATCATTGTCCCTTAGTTCTACAATCACTAACAGCTTTGTTTTCCATTGGCTGGAAACCCCCTCCCAATAGCCAGTGGTGTCACCAGGAGCTGCCTGTTGAGTGTTCAGTGGTCTGTGGATAGAGTTTAACAGACGCTGCAATCAGGAGCAGAAACCAGAGCCACTGTTGACTGGTGGAAAGCAGAGACTGTATTTGTAGAAACAGGAAACAAAACAGTTGGAAAGATAAACCTTGTATTTATTCAGTTTAACAATGAGATGTACAGAGGTCCTCAGTAATTATTCTCACTCCTTGGTGCTTCTGCTCCCAATTCGGCTTAGTGCCAGAGTCTGGTTTTATTATTGTGACCACCTGTTCTCACCTCAAAGCAGATTTGGTGCTAAAACTCCTGATCATAGACAGAAACCTCGCACCCATCACCCATCACCCATCACCCCCGATCAGCCGCACACAGTTACAGGCTAACTACAGACTGGGCTTACGGCAAATTAGCTTCTCGCCCACTTCCTGCTCAGGGCTCTGATAAAGGGCACATACCCTAAACATTATGGCCTGTCTGTTCCCTTTACTCACCTGCTGAATATGTCTGGCAGTTTCTGTTTATATTCTTGCTTCATGTCCCCCCCCCCCCCCGATTGCTCTTGTAAAGCACCTTGTTACACGCAAACATTCTATAAACGGGAGTTGTCTGCAATCCTTTTCTTGATGAACTTTTGCTTCAGTGTCAGGGCTGTTATTGCCTCTCCGGGAATGGTCTGGTCACAGACCGCGAGCAATACTGCCCTAGGAGGAAGCCCTGACCTTTGTACAGTATGGATACAGAGTGAAGGAGGGTAAATGAAGTTAAGATACAGATCAGCCATGATCTCATTGAATGGCGGAACAGGTTCGAGGGGCTGAATGGCCTCCTCCTGTTCCTAATGTTCCTAACTCTGTGTGTGGTCAATTGTGTGCATCAGACAGTGTTCTACCCTCTCCATTTGCAGCAGTTGGAGGATCAACTATACTGCATTACCCCAAAGATAGCAATCTGACCATCGCTAACGTGGAGTAGACTTGTAACCGGAGCAGAGTCCCCAGCGACAGAAAGAAAATACTGTTGAATACTAGAAATCTGAAATAAAACCCAAAAATATTGGAATTACACAGATCGGTTGGCGTCAGAAAGAGAAAAGATATTAACATGGATCAAAAGTCCAACACAGTCTGACGGGAGGCCCTGGCTGAGGTGTTTCCTGCGTTTCATCTCTGGCTTTTTCTGTTTTAATCCCAACACAGAGCTGGGCAGAGAAACTCATCAAACAGATTACTGCAATGGTGAAATAAACTTAACCAGTAAATCTTCCTGAATTCTCAACATTTTCTGTGGATTAACCAGTTATGAGGGGCCGTGGGTGACCAGCTTAGCGCATTTGTCTGCAAGCAGAGGCATTAACCCACTAAAATAATGCAGAGAAAAGTTTCAGACATGCATACTCTGATCTGTGTATGAGAGCCCAACTGTTTATGAATGCACCCTGGAGGTGCGTGTGTGTGGTGTGCATGTGTGTGGGGTAGTGTGTGCGTGTGTGTTTGGGGGTGTGTGTGTGTGTAGTGTGTGCGTGTGTGTGTGTGTGGTGTGCATGTGTGTGGGGCAGTGTGTGCGGTGTGCATGCACATGTAATCTTACATTGTGTGCACTTCCCATTATGAATTCCGATGTCCATATTTAGAATGGGAATGGGAGGTACCCGTGTAAAGCTGTCACAGGGTAACTGCACTCTGGCGAGTAGAGGTGCTGCAGTGCCACGAGTGGTGTGAAGGTGTAATTACACCGTGACAGTTTACATGGGCAGTTTCCATTATAAGTGTGGACAAAGGAGTTTATTATGGAAATATACAAATAAAGACTGAATGTATGACTTTAAAATGGTGATTGAATTACCCTGGTCTAATTATTCCCCGCTTCACCTGAAGACCACACTTGGTTCTGATTTCCATGTGGAAGCAGGAGATCGACTAATATACATCACTTTAAAACATTTAATATAAAATATATACAAGTTCCTGTCAGTAAAGACTCTTTGTTCTAAATAATTCCATTATGGCACAGATCTTCCCAGAATAGTTCTCGATTAAGCATGCGAGCCTTTGTGCTCAAGTCAAAATGTCGGGCCTCTTTTCATCTATATATTGACCCCTGTTGCTGTTCTATCTGAACGTGGAGATATAGGAAGCCCTGTTCACGTTGTGCTGAAGAGTTTTGCTGGAGTGATCCGCCTCTCGCCCGATTTTTAAAAAAAATTTTTATTCGTTCACAGGATGTGGGCGTCACTGGCAAGGCCGGCATTTATTGCCCATCCCTAATTGCCCTTGAGAAGGTGGTGGTGAGCCGCCTTCTTGAACCACTGCAGTCCGTGTGGTGAAGGTTCTCCCACAGTGCTGTTAGGAAGGGAGTTCCAGGATTTTGACCCAGCGACGATGAAAGAACGGCGATATATTTCCAAGTCGGGATGGTGTGTGACTTGGAGGGGATCGTGCAGGTGGTGTTGTTCCCATGTGCCTGCTGCTCTTGTCCTTCTAGGTGGTAGAGGTCGCGGGTTTGGGAGGTGCTGTCGAAGAAGCCTTGGCGAGTTGCTGCAGTGCATCCTGTGGATGGTACACACTGCAGCCACAGTGCGCCGGTGGTGAAGGGAGTGAATGTTTAGGGTGGTGGATGGGGTGCCAATCAAGCGGGCTGCTTTATCTTGGATGGTGTCGAGCTTCTTGAGTGTTGTTGGAGCTGCACTCATCCAGGCAAGTGGAGAGTATTCCATCACACTCCTGACTTGTGCCTTGTAGATGGTGGAAAGGCTTTGGGGAGTCAGGAGGTGAGTCACTCGCCGCAGAATACCCAGCCTCTGACCTGCTCTCGTAGCCACAGTATTTATATGGCTGGTCCAGTTAAGTTTCTGGTCAATGGTAACCCCCAGGATGTTGATGGTGGGGGATTCGGCGATGGTAATGCCGTTGAATGTCAAGGGGAGGTGGTTAGACTCTCTCTTTTTGGAGATGGTCATTGCCTGGCACTTATCTGGCGCGAATGTTACTTGCCACTTATCAGCCCAAGCCTGGATGTTGTCCAGGTCTTGCTGCATGCGGGCTCGGACTGCTTCATTATCTGAGGGGTTGCGAATGGAACTGAACACTGTGCAGTCATCAGCGAACATCCCCATTTCTGACCTTATGATGGAGGGAAGGTCATTGATGAAGCAGCTGAAGATGGTTGGGCCTAGGACACTGCCCTGAGGAACTCCTGCAGCAATGCCCTGGGGCTGAGATGATTGGCCTCCAACAACCACTACCATCTTCCTTTGTGCTAGGTATGACTCCAGCCACTGGAGAGTTTTCCCCCTGATTCCCATTGACTTCAATTTTATTAGGGCTCCTTGGTGCCACACTCGGTCAAATGCTGCCTTGATGTCAAGGGCAGTCACTCTCACCTCACCTCTGGAATTCAGCTCTTTTGTCCATGTTTGGACCAAGGCTGTAATGAGGTCTGGAGCCGAGTGGTCCTGGCGGAACCCAAACTGAGCATCGGTGAGCAGGTTATTGGTGAGTAAGTGCCGCTTGATAGCACTGTCGATGACACCTTCCATCACTTTGCTGATGATTGAGAGTAGACTGATGGGGCGGTAATTGGCCGGATTGGATTTGTCCTGCTTTTTGTGGACAGGACATACCTGGGCAATTTTCCACATTGTCGGGTAGATGCCAGTGTTATAGCTGTACTGGAACAGCTTGGCTAGAGGCGCAGCTAGTTCTGGAGCACAAGTCTTCAGCACTACAGCTGGGATGTTGTCGGGGCCCATAGCCTTTGCTGTATCCAGTGCACTCAGCCGTTTCTTGATATCACGTGGAGTGAATCGAATTGGCCGAAGACTGGCTTCCGTGATGGTGGGGATATCGGGAGGAGGCCGAGATGGATCATCCACTCGGCACTTCTGGCTGAAGATGGTTGCAAACGCTTCAGCCTTGTCTTTTGCACTCACGTGCTGGAGGGGTTTGGGGGTCTCTGCTGCCCTCGGGATTGTGGGGAATGGAACGTTTATCTTTAATAGTATCGTCGCTGGAACAAGACCCATAGGTAAGGAGTCATGGGCACCGAAATTACCCAAATACCTTTCAGCAGCTCAGTGCATCAGCGACCAACAGAATAAAAGCACAGTGTTTGAGAGCAAGGCACTCGGTGTGACATATACTGAGTTGCTGGATAACTAAAAGTTTAAAACATCATTCCTAGATTGACTTCTGCAATTTGAGTTATAACAGCAGGAATGGGTCCCCAACCTTCATAGCTAGCAACTCAACCTCTGGTGCTAAACAGCTCTCAGTTACTACTGACTGACACGAAACCTTTGGATCTCCTCTGACACACACACACAATCACACATGGAATTTAAGAATTTACACAGTGTGAGTCTACAGACTGCTCCATGCTTCCAGGAGAGACACAGTGAAACTTTTTCTCGAGTGTAATGTGTCAGTCGCGCTGCTGTGAAAAGTTCAGTTACCTGCTGTAAGACGGCATGACCTCACTACACATATTATCCCTCCGTTTAAATGATGGCTTTTGTCTGTGTGACAGCAGCACTGTACTTTGAAAGGTAGTTTACTGTGTGAGGTGGTCTGAGAGGCTTCAACACTGTGATAAGATGTGATATAAATGCAAGGATTGATGTTTTAATTTCCAAGTCTGTAACACATCCCTTCCTAACAGTTCATATCTGTTCTATAAGAGCAGAGTAAACGTTGGAGACAGGTGATGGATAGAAAGCAAACCATTTCTGTCACCACTGGAGGCAGGGAAGGGGATACGAGTTCCAGTCACCGCATGGTCGAGTACACATCAGGACAATGCAGAGGGCGGAAATTGCAAAGGTGCTGGCCATAATTTTCCAATCCTCCTTAGATACGGGGGTGGTGCCAGAGGACTGGAGAATTGCAAATGTTACGTCCTTGTTCAAAAAAGGGTGTAAGGATAAACCCAGCAACTACAGGCCAGTCAGTTTAACCTCAGTGGTGGGGAAACTTTTAGAAACAATAATCTGGGAAAAAATTAACAGTCACTTGGGTGAGTGTGGATTGATTAGGGAAAGCCAGCACGGATTTGTTAAAGGCAAATCGTGTTTAATTAACTTGATAGAGTTTTTTGATGAGATAACAGAAAGGGTTGATGAGGGCAATGCGGTTGATGTATATATGGATTTTCAAAAGGTTTTGATAAAATGCCACATAATAGGCTTGTTATCAAGATTGAAGCCCATGGAATAAAAGGGGCAGTGGCAGCATGGATACAGAATTGGCTAAGTGACAGGAAATAGAGAGTATGGCTGTTTATTGGACTGGAGGGAGGTGTACAGTGGTATTCCCCAGGAGTCCATAAGAGATAGGAGCAGGAGTAGGCCATTCGGCCCCTCGAGCCTGCTCCGCCATTTAATCAGATCGTGGCTGATCTGATTTTTACCTCAACTCCACTTTCCCGCCCTTTCCCCATATCCTTTGACTCCCTTGCTGATCAAAAATTTGTCTAACTCAGCCTTGAATGTATTCAATGACTCAGCCTCCACCGCTCTTTGGGGTAAAGAATTCCAAAGATTCACGACCCTCTGGGAGAAGAAATTCCTCCTCCTTTCCGTCTTAAACGGGCGACCCCTTATTCCGAGACTATGCCCCCTAGTTTTAGATTCCCCCATGAGGGGTAACATCCTCTCAGCATTTACCCTATCGCGTCCCCTCAGAATCTTGTATGTTTCAATAAGATCTCCTCTCATTCTTCTAAACTCCAATGAGTATAGACCCAACCTGTTCAATCTTTCCTCATAAGACAACCCTTCCATACCCGGAATCAACCTAGTGAACCTTCTCTGAACTGCCTCCAATGCAAGTATGTCCTTCCTTAAATAAGGGCACCAGAACTGTACGCAGTACTCCAGGTGTGGTCTCACCAGCACCCTGTACAGTTGTAGCATGACTTCCCTGCTTTTATACTCCATCCCCCTAGAAATAAAGGCCAATATTCTGTTTGCCTTCCGGATTACCTGCTGCACCTGTTTGTTGACTTTTTGTGTTTCATGTACGAGGACACCCAGATCCCTCTGTACTGCAGAATTTTGTAGTATTTCTCCATTCAAATAATATTTTGCTTTTTTATTTTTCCTCCCAAAGTGGATGACTTCACATTTTCCCACATTATATTCCATCTGCCAAATTTTTGCCCATTCACTTAAACTGTCAATATCCCTTTGCAGACACTTTGTGTCCTCATCACAACTTGCTTTTCCACCTATCCTCAAAGAACTCTAATAAATTTGTCAGACATGATTTCCCCTTCATAAAACCATGTTGACTCTCCTTGATTGTATTATGAGTCTCCAAATGTCCTGCTACTACTTCCTTAATAATGGATTCTAGCATTTTCCCAATGACAGATGTTAGGCTAACTGGTCTATATTTACCTGCTTTCTGTCTCACTCCCTTCTTGAATAGGGGTGTTACGTTTGCGGTTTCCAATCCGCTGGGACCTTTCCAGAATCTAGTGAATTCTGGAAGATTACAACCAATGCATCCACTATCTCTGTAGCCACTCCCTTTAAGACCCTCGGATGCAAGCCATCAGGTCCAGGGGACTTGTCGTCCTTTAGACCCATTAGTTTACCTAGTACTTTTTCTCTGGTGATAGTGATTGTTTTTAGTTCCTCCCTCCCCTTTGCCCCTTGATTTTCTACTATTATTGGTATATTATTAGTGTCTTCTACTGTGAAGACAGATACAAAATATCTGTTCAATTCCTCTGCCATTTCCTTGTTTTCCATTATTATTTCCCCAGTCTCATCCTCTAAGGGACCAATGTTTACTTTAGCTACCCTCTTCCTTTTTATTTACTTGTAGAAGCTTTTACTGTCAGTTTTTATATTTCTTGCTAGTTTACTCTCACAATTTATTTTCTCCCTCTTTATTATTCTTTTAGTCATCCTTTGCTGGTTTTTAAAGTTTTCCCAATCTTTGGGCTTACCAGTAATCTTTGCCATGTTGTATGCTTTTTCTTTTAACCTGATACCATCCTGAACTTCCTTAGTTAGCCATGGTTGGTTCACCCTTTTTGTGCAGTCTTTCCTCCTCACAGGGATATATTTTTGTTGTGAGTCACAAAAGGGTCCAGAGGGGCAATTTTTTCACTCAAAGGGTGGTGAGTGTCTGGAACGAGCTGCCAGAGGCAGTAGTAGAGGCCGGTACAATTTTGTCTTTTAAAAAGCATTTGGACAGTTACATGGGTAAGATGGGTATAGAGGGATATGGGCCAAGTGCAGGCAATTGGGACTAGCTTAGTGGTATAAACTGGGCGACATGGACATGTTGGGCCGAAGGGCCTGTTTCCATGTTGTAACTTCTATGATTCTATGATCTTTTGAAATGTTTGCCACTGCTTATCCACCATCATACCATCTAATCTGTTTACCCAGTCCACTTTAGCCAATTCCGCCCTCATTCCTTTATAATTGGCCTTATTTAAGTTTAATACAGTAGTTCCAGATCCTCACTCTCAAACTGATGTGAAATTCTATCATGTTATGATCACTGCTTCCCAAGGGATCCTTCACTTTGAGATCATTAATTAATCCTGTTTCGTTACCCATTACCAGATCCAAAATGGCCTGTTGCCTGGTTGGTTCCCTGATGTATTGATCTAAGAAACAGTCCCTAATACACTCTATGAACTCCTCCTCAGGGCTATTTTTGCCAATTTGATTTGTCCAATCTATGTGAAAGTTAAAATCGCCAACGATTATTGCATTATCTTGCCGGTGCTGGGACCACTGCTTTTCTTGATATATATTAATACTTGGACTTGGGTGTACAGGGCACAATTTCAAAATCTGCAGATGACACAAAACTTGGAAGTGTAGTGAACAGTGAGGACGATAGTGATAGACTTCAAGAGGATATAGACAGGCTGGTGGAATGGGCGGACACGTGGCAGATGAAATTTAACGTAGAGAAGTGCGAAGTGATACATTTTGGCAGGAAGAATGAGGGGAGGCAATATAAACTAAATGGTACAATTCTAAAGGGGGTGCAGGAACAGAGAGATCTGAGGGTATATGTGCACAAATTTTTGAAGGTGGCAGGGCAGGTTGAGAAAGCGGTTAATAAAGCATACGAGACCCTGGGCTTTATAAATAGAGGCATAGAGTACAAAAGCAAGGAAGTTATGATGAACCTTTATAAAACACTGGTTCGGCCACAACTGGAGTATTGTGTCCAGTTCTGGGCACCGCACTTTAGGAAGGATGTGAAGGCCTTAGAGAGGGTGCAGAAAAGATTTACTAGAATGGTTCAGGGCTTTAGTTACATGGATAGACTGGAGAAGCTGGGGTTGTTCTCCCTCAAGCGGAGGAGATTTGATAGAGGTGTTCAAAATAATTAAGGGTTGAGATAAAGTAAATAAAGAAAAACTGTTCCCATTGGCAGAAGGGTCGGTAACCAGAGGACACAGATTTAAGGTGATTGGCAAAAGAACCAAAGCCGACATGAGGAAAAACTTTTCTACGCAGCGAGTAGTTATGACCTGGAATGTGCTGCCTGAAAGGGTGGTGGAAGCAGATTCAGTCGTGGCTTTCAAAATAGGAACTGGATAAATACTTGAAGGGAAAAACTTTGCAGGGCCATGGGGAAAGAGTGGGGGAATGGGACTAAGTGGATTGCTCTTACAAAAAGCCAGCATAGGCTCGATGGGCCGAATGGTCTCCTTCTGTGCTGTAACCATTCTATGATTCTATGTGAAGGTAAGTAAAGTGAGACTTGTGTTTTATAAAGCACCAGATAAGGTCCTTCAGAAACACCTCAAAGCGCTTCAGATACAATGAATGATTTTGAAGTGCAGCGACTGTGATTATATAGGCAACACAGCAGGTACTTCACACACAGTAAGATCCCACAAACTGCGATGAGATGAATAAGCAGTTAATATTTCTTGGTGGTGTTAGTTGAGAGAGGAATATCAGGAAAAGTCCAGCTGTTCTTTGAATAGTGCCCGGAGAGCGTTACCATCCACCTGAACAGGTAGACAGGGCTTCGATTTAATCTCATTTCAGGGATGGCACCTCCAACTTCTTGAATACATCCAGAAGATTGCCGATGGTGGGTGTTTCTAGCAGAAGGGTAAATCTGGAACACACAGTGAGCAGGATTGGTCTTCTTTACGAGTTGTGAGTGAGAGATGAGCAAATGTTTCATTCAAGAATATTTTAAATTCAACTTTACAGAAGTATAGAGGACGAGAGGCTTTACCAGCAATCTCAGAAACATCAAACCAGCCTGTTCCATAGCCGTACTGTTCCCATGATTGGCTGCAGACTGTGCACTCCTGCCCTATGATTGGCTGCAGACTGTGCACTCCTGCCCCATGATTGGTTGTAGACTGTGCACTCCTGCCGCATGATTGGTTGAAAAACTGTGCACTCCTGCTCCATGATTGGCTGTAGACTGTGCACTCCTGCCCCATGATTGGTTGTAGACTGTGCACTCCTGCCCCATGATTGGTTGTAGACTGTGCACTCCTGCCCCATGATTGGCTGTAGACTGTGCACTCCTGCCCCATGATTGGTTGTAGACTGTGCACTCCTGCCCCATGATTGGTTGTAGACTGTGCACCCCTGCCCCATGATTGGTTGTAAACTGTGCACTCCTGCTCTATGATTGGTTGTAGATAAGTGCCTGTCCAGTGCTGGCTGTGATTGGTCAGTAGGTTCAGGGGGACTTTGTGTAGCCACTTCTGAAAGCAGTGGATCACTTTATTCAGGATTTTTTTGGTTGCCTCCTGGGAGTTTATCAATGCTGTCCGGCTTTGGGTGCTGTAATCAGTGTGTTCACTGATACGTAGACCTTGATCATATCAGAGTTATTGGTGTGGAGGTGGTGTTGCTCAGATGAGAGCTGGGCTTGTTGCCTAAGTCTGTGCAGGTGTTGTAGATACCGGCCAGCTGCAGATCGGCCAGGCTGTGCTCTGCGCTGCTCCGAGGGCGGGTAACTGCACTGCTGCTGTCTGGCGGGAAGCTGCTCCAGCAGAACGGAAAGAATGAAGGACATTGTGGAGACACTGCAATTGAGACCAGTGGATCTGGGGTTAAACTGTCATCCTTTAGCTCCTCCCACAGATTACCTGCAAATTAAACGATAGATTAATCCTGCAAAGCCGCTCTGGCAATTGGGATTCATTAAATTCCAGTTTAGTAGTGACTATTTCTGACTATTTCTGAAATCCAAAGTTGTGAAGTATTTCAAAACAATATCAGTAAAGTTTTAAAGACGAGGAATATAAAGTTTTCATCAGTCTGTGCTGATTTAGTTGCTCACAGCCCAGCTCTACCTCAACACCACCTCTCTCAACCCCTCCACTGTCTCTGATTTGTTACATCGCTTGTCCGACATCCAGTACTGGATGAGCAAAAACTTCCTCCAACTAAATATTGGGAAGATTGAAGTCATTGTCTTCGGTCCCCACCCCGAACTCCGTTCCCTCACCACCGACTCCATCCCTCTCCCTGGCCGCTGTCTGAGGCTGAACCAGACCGTTCGCAACCTTGGAGGCCTATTTGACCCTGAGATGAGCTTCTGACCCCATATCCACTCCATCACCAAGACTGCCTACTACCCCCTCCGTAACATTGCCCGTCTCCACCCCTGTCTCAGCTCATCTGCTGCTGAAACCCTCATCTGTGCCTTTGTTACCTCCAGACTTTTATTCCGATGCTCTCCTGGTCAGCGTCCCATCTTCTACCCTCCGTAAACTTGAGCTCATCCAATACTCTGCTGCCCGTATCCTAACTCGCACCAAGTCCCGTTCACCCATCACCCCCTGTGCTCGCTGACCTACATCGGCTCCCAGTCCGGGAACGCCTCGATTTTAAAATTCTCATCCTTGTTTTCAAATCCCTCCATGGTCTCACCCCCTCCCTATCTCTCTACAACCCTCGGCGCTCCTCCAATTCTGGCCTCTTGCACATCCCCGATTTTAATCGTTCCACCATTGGCGGCCGTGCCTTCAGCTGCCTGGGCCCTAAGCTCTGGAATTCCCTCCCTAAACCTTTCCGCCTCTCTCTCCTCCTTTAAGACGGGGTGGGGACGGGGTGCGGGTGGGGACGGGGTGCGGGTGGGGACGGTGTGGGTGGGGGGATGTGGGTGGGGACGGTGTGGGTGGGGGGTGTGGGTGGGGACGGTGTGGGTGGGGGGTGTGGGTGGGGACGGTGTGGGTGGGGGGTGTGGGTGGGGACGGTGTGGGTGGGGACGGTGTGGGTGGGGACGGTGTGGGTGGTCGAACTATTCTGGTTGATGTGTGAATCAGGGACAGGAATCCAAACGTTATTTCACACTCCAACTAAACCTTCAGTGCGTAGATTTAATTTTTGAACCCTGAATATTAATAATAAAGTCCTGACAATGTAACTGCACTGTTACTGTGTCCAGTCAGTTGAATAATTAATCAGTATCCCCAAAGTGATTGTGATATTTTATCAGCTGTCATATTCTGACTGATTCGATAACCATAGGTTGGAAATCTCATCAGCCAGTTCACTAATGCACTTGTAACAATTCCTCTCTGCACTATTTAACCAGGTTAACACTGTGTTACAGGAAGAGAGTATAATATGTTAAGCATTTAGATGTAAATAAAGCCAGTTCTAATCTCTCTCCTTCTTGGTGACTGTAGTATGAAAATTAAGTTGCATAATATTAACATTACATCGAAAATGATCACACCTGCTCCACCTCCATTATAATAACGGCCTGTGGACTTGCATCACTGTAATCACATTCTCCAACTCGTGGTGTCGCTGTAACTACAACAACTTACATTTATACACAGAAAAACAGCCCAAGGTGCTTCACAGAGGTGTAATCAGAAATAATGGATATCGAGCCAGAGAGGGAGATACTAGGACAGGTGACCGAAAGCTCAGTGAAGGAGATGGGTTTTAAGGAGGGTCTTAAAGGAGGAGAGAGAGGGGGAGAGGTTTAGGGAGGGAATTCCATAAGAGAGAGAAAATCTTATGGTACTTTCAACAGAGACCTCCCTCACCAACTGAATCATCGGGGGAGGGGGGGAAGGGCTGTTCTTAACGACTAAACATCCAATCTCTTGGTGGCCATGTCTCTTTAAAGGTAATGAGGTAATAAATTGAATTCTGATGTGGAGCCTCTTTTAATATTCAGAGGGATTATCAGCCTGACGTTGAGAGGTTTACCTTGAAGTTCAAAGTCTACAAGACTAGGATTGAGTGCATCGATATCTGTACTGATATCTCCTTCTATAAGGATGTCCTGTATATCCTTGGCCATGAGCAGTTGGCTGCTGATGTCCGGGATGCTGTGAATTGGTGGTGTCTGGCCCGGGATGGGGGAGTACTGAGTAGTGTTGACCTGTGTTCTGGTTTGGATGTAGAGCTGAGATTGATGAGGTCGTGCATGATCTGAGTAATCCTGGTTAGTGTCCACCTGCATTCTGGCCTCGCTGTATGGGTGAAGCTGAGGTTGTGGAATTGCACATTGAGGCTGCATGTGTCCCAGACACTGGGGCTGGTCCCGAACATGCAGTGGAGACAATGGCGTTTGAGCATTCAGAGGAGGTGAAACCATCATTAAAGACTTTGTTTTATCAGGTTTTTCTCCAATCAATCTGTCCAGTTCATCTGTAAAAAATAATTTGGAATTTAATTTAATTTATTACATACAGTGCAGCTCCTCTGGTCACTCTCAGTCCCCAGTGACCAGTTACCCTCTGGTCACTCACAGTCCCCAGTGACCAGTTACCCTCTGGTCACTCTCAGTCCCCAGTGACCAGTTACCCTCTGGTCACTCACAGTCCCCAGTGACCAGTTACCCTTTGGTCACTCTCAGTCCCCAGTGACCAGTCATCCTCTGGTCACTCTCAGTCCCCAGTGACCAGTTACCCTCTGGTCACTCACAGTCCCCAGTGACCAGTTACCCTCTGATCACTCACAGTCCCCAGTGACCAGTTACCCTTTGGTCACTCTCAGTCCCCAGTGACCAGTCATCCTCTGGTCACTCTCAGTCCCCAGTGACCAGTTACCCTCTGATCACTCACAGTCCCCAGTGACCAGTTACCCTCTGATCACTCACAGTCCCCAGTGACCAGTTACCCTTTGGTCACTCTCAGTCCCCAGTGACCAGTCATCCTCTGATCACTCACAGTCCCCAGTGACCAGTCATCCTCTGATCACTCACAGTCCCCAGTGACCAGTTACCCTTTGGTCACTCTCAGTCCCCAGTGACCAGTCATCTTCTGGTCACTCACAGTCCCCAGTGACCAGTCATCCTCTGATCACTCACAGTCCCCAGTGACCAATTACCCTCTGATCACTCTCAGTCCCCAATGACCAATTACCCTCTGATCACTCTCAGTCCCCAATGACCAATTACCCTCTGATCACTCTCAGTCCCCAATAACCAGTCACCCTCTGGTCACTCACAGTCCCCAGTGATCAGTCACCAATTTGGCTGCCGAGTTTCCTACATTATAACACTGACTACACTTCAAAGGTACTTCATTGGCTGTAAAGCGCTTTGGGAGTTCCTGAGGTTGTGAAAGGCGCTATATAAATGCAAGTCTTTCTTCAACAAAAGCAAAATACTGAAAATGCTGGAAATCTGAAATAAAAACAGAAAATGGTGGAAACACTCGGCAGGTCAGGCACCATCTGTTCCTTCTCATTAGCTGATCCATGGAATGGAACTGGTGTCTGGAGCCCTGCTGGGTTAACCCCCAGTATAAATGAAGCAGGCGAGAAGCCAGCTGCTGAATTTATTACATAAACCAGTGCAGGCCACAGCCTGTTCCCTGCGTTCCCCACTTGCCTGGTTTAGCCATGCTTTTCCTCACTGCTGCTGGGTCTTTCCTCCTCCATTTCTGCAGCTCCTCCTGCATCTTTTGGATCTTAGCGGGGTTCAGGGCCCACAGGCAGCCCTTTCTGGAGGTGCCCCCGGACTTGTTCTCCACTTTCTCAAAGCACTTATTCAGAGACAGGTTGTGCCGCACTGAGTTCTTCCAGCCGTCTGGCGCTGTCTGGAACAACAGTCAGTTGGACACAAACTTTACTTTATTTTTTACCAGTTTCCTCCCCATCTCTTCCAAACGCTCCGACTGTTGCTGGAGTCCGGTTACACAGAAGCCGACCACCCTCTGGTACCTTTGGCTAAATTCCTATTCTTTACATACAAGCCCAGGCAGAGAGTATCAGCAAGCTATTCAACTACAGGGTGCATCACAGCCAAGCCCAATCTTGTCCTCACTCAACATCTGCACCCACGCCCTTTCCCGCAGGGAGGTCTCTAGATAGCGATACCATTGAAGAACTCTGGCTGATGTTCCCCTCCCTAACCCAGGGGCTGAGATCAGGTGACTCATCAAAGAACATGAATTGAACCTCGGACTTTCTGGTCTGTTCCATTCAGCGCTGCATTTATCCATGGGGGTCATCGGGGAAGTTCATGTAATCAGCTTTGGGGGGGGTCTTTAATGGTCACACTGTAATGTAGGACTGAGTACAAAGTGTCCAGTTTACTAGTATGACCACAAAATGTTATACCATGATATGGATAGGATTCTACAAAAATAATCTGTATATCCATGGCAGAAAGGATGGATTAAAGTAGGATTTTTTGAAGTTTAACACGAATTTCTTTAAATGGAATTGTAATGTACCTTCAAAGAATCAACCAGGCATTGAAACCATAACACAGAGTTAAACCAGAACACAATTCAGAGAATGAAACTGAATAAAATCAATCGCTCCCTCTCGACGTTTAATGAACAAATTCAGCCAATGTTTGAACCTGAGGCACACACCCAGTATAAATCTGAAAACTCCACCATAAACAACTGGAACATTCAGGGAAACGTATAAAGTCTGCTCAGGGTGATTGTCATGTTGGGGAAAACTGACACTTCCTGGGTGGGATTTGCTTTTTATACATCCTGCCTTATACCTCTCTGGGGGCTGGTTAGTGTTGGTATTGGTTAGTGTTGGGGGTTGTTTGGTGTTGGGATTGTTTGGTGTTGGGGGTTGTTTGGTGTTGGGATTGTTTGGTGTTGGGGGTTGTTTGGTGTTGGGATTGTTTGGTGTTGGGATTGTTTGGTGTTGGGATTGTTTGGTGTTGGGATTGTTTGGTGTTGGGGGTTGTTTGGTGTTGGGATTGTTTGGTGTTGGGGATTGTTTGGTGTTGGGATTGTTTGGTGTTGGGATTGTTTGGTGTTGGGATTGTTTGATGTTGGGATTGTTTGGTGTTGGGGGTTGTTTGGTGTTGGGGGTTGTTTGGTGTTGGGATTGTTTGGTGTTGGGATTGTTTGGTGTTGGGGATTGTTTGGTGTTGGGGGTTGTTTGGTGTTGGGATTGTTTGGTGTTGGGGTTGTTTGGTGTTGGGATTGTTTGGTGTTGGGGATTGTTTGGTGTTGGGGGTTGTTTGGTGTTGGGATTGTTTGGTGTTGGGGATTGTTTGGTGTTGGGGATTGTTTGGTGTTGGGGTTGTTTGGTGTTGGGATTGTTTGGTGTTGGGGATTGTTTGGTGTTGGGGGTTGTTTGGTGTTGGGATTGTTTGGTGTTGGGATTGTTTGGTGTTGGGATTGTTTGGTGTTGGGGGTTGTTTGGTGTTGGGATTGTTTGGTGTTGGGATTGTTTGGTGTTGGGATTGTTTGGTGTTGGGGGTTGTTTGGTGTTGGGATTGTTTGGTGTTGGGGATTGTTTGGTGTTGGGGATTGTTTGGTGTTGGGATTGTTTGGTGTTGGGGGTTGTTTGGTGTTGGGGGTTGTTTGGTGTTGGGATTGTTTGGTGTTGGGGATTGTTGCTTTAATAGTCTGTAAATAATGCATAAGATTGATGACTGACTTTCAATTTGTGATTACAGCATTATAATACGCAGTGTTTTGCTGGATTATTGTAAAGTAATGCTGTGTGCCTATAATATTTCAAGTTCTGCTAGCTACATTAAACATATAAAAACGACCAAGTATAAATAGAGAATTCTTTACATTTATGTGGGTAATACAGAGTTTATTTAGTAAGACCACAGTTGGAGGACTGTGTGCAGTTTTGGGCTCTACACTATTGGAAAGGTATTGAGGATTTAGCGAGGATAGTGTGTGGACTCACTGGGATGTTGCCCGGTGTGAGGAAATACAAATACAACGACTTGAAAACTGAGGCTGTTTTAATTAGAACAGAGGAGATTAAGAGGCAGATTCTACCCATCTACTGAGTGGTGATTTAGTAAGTTACCTCATCCAAGTAATCAGTAAATATTGTTAATTATCACCTTGTCAACGTGATACAATCTCAGGGAAATCTGGAAGATTTTCTGGGCTAAAAGCAAATTCGAGTGCAAGAGTAAAAAAAACGTTCTCTTTATCGTCAGCTCATCTGTGGAGCCCCCAAACCTTAAGATACTGGCCCCAGATATGACTGTCCATCTGATGAAGAATAGCTACAAAACCGGCATCTACCCGACAATGTGGAAAATTGCCCAGGTATGTCCTGTCCACATAAAGCAGGACAAATCCAATCCGGCCAATTACCGCCCCATCAGTCTACTCTCAATCATCAGCAAAGTGATGGAAGGTGTTGTCGACAGTGCTATCAAGTGGCACTTACTCACCAATAACCTGCTCACCGATGCTCAGTTTGGGTTCCGCCAGGACCACTCGGCTCCAGACCTCATTACAGCCTTGGTCCAAACATGGATAAAAGAGCTGAATTCCAGAGGTGAGGTGAGAGTGACTGCCCTTGACATCAAGGCGGCATTTGACCGAGTGTGGCATCAAGGAGCCCTAGTAAAATTGAAGTCAATGGGAATCAGGGAGAAAGTTCTCCAGTGGCTGGAGTCATACCGAGCACAAAGGAAGATGGTAGTGGCTGTTGGAGGCCAATCATCTCAGCCCCAGGACATTGCTGCAGGAGTTCTTCAGGGCAGTGTCCTAGGCCCAACCATCTTCAGCTGCTTCATCAATGTCCTTCCCTCCATCATAAGGTCAGAAATGGGGATGTTCGCTGATGACTGCACAGTGTTCAGTTCCATTCGCAACCCCTCAGATAATGAAGCAGTCCGTGCCCACATGCAGCAAGACCTGGACAACATCCAGGCTTGGGCTGATAAGTGGCAAGTAACATTCGCACCAGACAAGTGCCAGGCAACAAGAGAGAGTCTAACAACCTCCCCTTGACATTCAACGGCATTACCATTGCTGAATCCCCCACCATCAACATCCTGGGGGTCACCATTGACCAGAAACTTAACTGGACCAGCCACATAAATACTGTGGCTATGAGAGCAGGTCAGAGGCTGCGTATTCTGCGGCAAGTGACTCACCTCCTGACTCCCCAAAGCCTTTCCACCATCTACAAGGCACAAGTCAGGAGTGTGATGGAATACTCTCCACTTGCCTGGATGAGTGCAGCTCCAACAACACTCAAGAAGCTCGACACCATCCAGGACAAAGCAGCCCGCTTGATTGGCACCCCATCCACCACCCTAAACATTCACTCCCTTCACCACCGGCGTACTGTGGCTGCAGTGTGTACCATCCACAGGATGCACTGCAGCAACTCGCCAAGGCTTCTTCGACAGCACCTCCCAAACCCGCGACCTCTACCACCTAGAAGGACAAGAGCAGCAGGCACATGGGAACAACACCACCTGCACATTCCCCTCCAAGTCACACACCATCCCGACTTGGAAATATATCGCCGTTCCTTCATCGTCGCTGGGTCAAAATCCTGGAACTCCCTTCCTAACAACACTGTGGGAGAACCTTCACCACACGGACTGCAGCGGTTCAAGGCGGCGGCTCACCACCACCTTCTCAAGGGCAATTAGGGATGGGCAATAAATGCCGGCCTCGCCAGCGACGCCCACATCCCATGAACGAATTAAAAAAAGCTTAGAGCTAAGAAATAAGCTGGAATTTCACTCGCTCCATGAAGCATTTTTAACATCAGAAGGAAGGAATATCTAAGGGTTCATTCCTTTCCCGGGGAAGGCAAGATGTGTTGTACATTTACGGGAGTAATGTCTGGTTGTGGACCTTTTTTTTAAGTCTCGTTGGATTTTTGTTGGTGAGAACCATCTGAATGAGGCCCTCTCAGAGTGGTGACTGAGCTCTACCTGCTGGTCACAAGGCAACACTGCAGCCTGCTCATACAAACATGGCCTACTTGTTAAATCTAAAGTACTGCAGCACTAATTGTGTTCTAGCGTACGTACGAGAGACCTGTCACTTTGTGGTGTGATGGGGTTACGTGCATCTGTGTTGTTGAATGTACCAGGGGCGTAGTGTTCTGATTCTGGCAGATAATTTGTCAGTAATTCCAGAATCTAGCCCGAGGAGTGGTCGGTGAGCGGTGATTAGTTCCACGCACAGCAGATACGAACGGTAATATGATCCGGTACATAGAGCTGCAATCTGGGACTTCCAGATAACATACATCTAAAGTGACACCTATTCAAAGATGAGAACAAATGTGCATGTGGTCACAATGAGGAGCAAATGCTTAAATGGGCTTCATTAGCCACAGATTAACATTCTGGCCCCAGGCAATCAGCAGATCAGTGGGGTAGTTTCACTTGGATTCTCGCTGACTCTATGCTTACAAAGGATCCTGTCAGTCCAGCTTGGTTGGCACTCAGTATTGCCACAGGAACATTAATTGTAGATTCAGCTTCACCATGGCTCAGTGGGTATCACTCTCGCCTTTAATCAGAAGGCCCATGGGTTCAAGTCTCAATCCAGAGGTTTGAGCACATAATCTAGACTGACACCAGTGCAATACTGAGGGACAGACATTAAACCGAGGCCCCCGTCTGCCCTCAGGTGGATGTAAAAGATCACATTGCACTATTTCATTTCACTATTCACTATTTCATTTTCTTTCTATGGACCCACGGCGAGGAATCACTGAAGAGACTACACGATAACATCAACAAGTTCCATCCCACCATCAAGCTCACCATGGACTACTCCTCAGAATCAGTTTCTTTCTTGGACACACGAATCTCCATCAAAGACGGGCACCTCAGCACCTCACTCTACCGCAAGCCCACGGACAACCTCACGATGCTCCACTTTTCCAGCTTCCACCCTAACCACGTCAAAGAGGCCATCCCCTATGGACAGGCCCTGCGAATACACAGGGTCTGCTCAGACGAGGAGGAACGCGATGGACACCTACAGACGCTGAAAGACGCCCTAGTAAGAACGGAATATGACGCTCGACTCATCGATCGACAGTTCCGACGGGCC
Organism: Heptranchias perlo; assembly: GCF_035084215.1. Classification (NCBI taxonomy): domain Eukaryota; kingdom Metazoa; phylum Chordata; class Chondrichthyes; order Hexanchiformes; family Hexanchidae; genus Heptranchias; species Heptranchias perlo. The sequence goes on from NC_090352.1 coordinate 39,485,949, forward strand.
ACAGCAAAAAATCGCATAGACCTCCTCAGGAGACTAACACGGGACGCAACCAACAGAGTACCCTTTGTCGTCCAGTACTTCCCCGGAGCGGAGAAACTACGCCATGTTCTCCGCAGCCTTCAACATGTCATCAATGACGACGAACACCTCGCTATGGCCATCCCCACACCTCCACTACTCGCCTTTAAACAGCCACCCAACCTCAAACAGACCATCGTTCGCAGCAAATTACCCAGCTTTCAAGAGAACAGCGTCCACGACACCACACAACCCTGCCACGGTAACCTCTGCAAGACATGCCAGATCATCGACACAGATACCACCATCACACGAGAGGACACCACCCACCAGGTGCATGGTTCATACTCCTGTGACTCGGCCAACGTTGTCTACCTCATACGTTGCAGGAAAGGATGCCCCAGAGCATGGTACATTGGCGAGACCATGCAGACACTGCGACAACGGATGAACGGACACCGCGCAACAATCGCCAAACAGGAGGGTTCCCTCCCAGTCGGGGAACACTTCAGCAGTCAAGGACATTCAGCCACCGACCTTCGGGTAAGCGTACTCCAAGGCGGCCTTCGAGACACACGACAACGCAAAATCGTCGAGCAGAAATTGATAGCCAAGTTCCGCACCCATGAGGACGGCCTCAACCGGGACCTTGGGTTCATGTCACGCTACACGTTACCCCACCAGCGAACAAATGTTATCTGTTTTTAATATAACGGGTCAGTTGCTGTCTTTTCTATGTTTCTACCTCTCTATCTCTGTTTTTTTTTGTTTGTTGTTTTTTTTGGTGATTTGTATATTCTGAGACCTGGCAGGTAACACCTGTCTGTCTGCACACTGATTGCCTTGGCAACGGGCAGTTGAAAAAACTGTCTGTTATCACCAGCATTGTTCTGTGAATTATAAATGCGACTTCATTTCGAGGACTTCATTTCCGCATCGTTCACCTGAGGAAGGAGGTAGCCTCCGAAAGCTTGTGAATTTAAAATAAAATTGCTGGACTATAACTTGGTGTTGTAAAATTGTTTACAATTGTCAACCCCAGTCCATCACCGGCATCTCCACATTATTTCAAAGAAGAGCAGGGGAGTTCTCCCCCGTGTCCTGGGGCCAATATTTATCCCTCAACCAACATCACTAAAAAACAGATTATCTGGTCATGTATCTCACTGCTGTTTGTGGGATCTTGCTGTGCACAAATTGGCTGCTGCGTTTCCCACATTACAACAGTGCCTACACTTCAAAAAAGTACTTCATTGGCTGTAAAGTGTTTTGGGACGTCCGGAGGTCGTGAAAGGTGCGATAGAAATACATGCAAGTTCTTTCTTTCTTTCTATTTAAGCCCCACAGTAGTACTGAGACACACCATCTAGCCTGACACTTCATGAAGTACTGAGGGAGTACTGCATTGTCAGAGGGACTGTCTTTTGGGTAAGGTGTGAAACACCACCAAAAATATTTCAGATATTAAAATTAGCCCCGGCAGTTCGAAATGGGCCTGGCCTCACGAGCATTCAGACTTCTGGGTGGCCTGCCCGTTCCCCCTCTCCCCCACCCCGCACCCCCCCCTGCCTCATACTGATCCCGCCACAAGTTAAAATCAACCCCCAGTGTATACAGACCCCTGTGAGATGTGCTAAATAAATGCAAGTCTTATAGCTATGATAAAGTATCAATTACGTGTTTTGGTGAGGTCAATTTTCCATAAAGGTGAGATCGCTCTTAAACTTTACAATTCTTAAAGGAATGGCCACGCACTGCCTGAGAACAGCAGGAGTCTGAGGATTAGGACAAGAAGTTTGAAATCAACCTACCAGGAAAAGGGAGCCAGTGGAGGTCAGTGAGGAAACTTGTTTGGATGATAGAAGCTCTATTCAGATAAACTGTGTTTAGGGCACGTTGACAATACCTGACAGAATCGACCCACACCACCGGTCCCCTTCCTCCATTTCTGTGGGTTGCTGTCGAACTCTGCTGTGTAATGCACAGACCCAATTGTTACTGAATGCCAGATCCCATTTACTTAACAGGGACAGGCAGGTTCACAGACATGGATTGTCACAACTCCACCTAGACGCAGCTCCAGGGAGGTTTGGACATTTACACTGTGAGGTGCAGCTGATGGAGGGGAAAACATGGGGGAAATCAGCCTCTGCTGGACTCCTGTGTGTGGCAGACTGTGTGAAACCATGGAAAAACTGGGACCCATGCAGGATACAACACTGTGAGTGGCACATTTTCATGTTAGGGGTTATTCACACAACGTTGCCATCAACTCTTGCTAGTTGATTGCTGAAGGCTGTGTGTCCTGTATTAATAGGCGGAATATATCACCACACTACAGGAGAATGTGAACTGTTCCCTTTGCCCGCTCTTGATTATCCACGTGTGCATTTCATCTCCTAAATTACACGGTTGGCTAGACTTTTTACCTATTTGCAAAGAGTTATTTTTAAAAAATCTTTTGTTTTTCTCGAGCTCCTTTGGGCTGTTTGGTGCCGCTTGGGTTGAGGGGGGTGGGCAGGTGATTGCCTGGGTTGAGGGGGGTGGGCAGGTGATTGCCTGGGTTGAGGGGGGTGGGCAGGTGATTGCCTGGGTTGAGGGGGGTGGGCAGGTGATTGCCTGGGTTGAGCGGGTGGGCAGGTAATTGCTTGGGTTGAGGGGGGTGGGCAGGTGATTGCCTGGGTTGAGGGGGGTGGGCAAGTGATTGCCTGGGTTGAGGGGGGTGGGCAGGTGATTGCCTGGGTTGAGGGGGGTGGGCAGGTGATTGCCTGGGTTGAGGGGGGTGGGCAGGTGATTGCCTGGGTTGAGGGGGGTGGGCAGGTAATTGCCTGGGTAGAGAGGGGTGGGCAAGTGATTGCCTGGGTTGAGAGGGGTGGGCAGGTGATATACTGGTAGCCATAGAAACATAGAAAATAGGAGCAAGAGTAGGCCATTCAGCCCTTCGGGCCTGCTACGCCATTCAAATTGATCATGGCTGATCGTCTAACTCAGTACCCTGTTCCCTCTTTTTCCCCCATATCCCTTGATCCCTTTAGCATTAAGAAATATATCTATCTCCTTCTTGAATACATCTAATGACTTGGCCTCCACTGCCTTCTGTGGTAGAGAATTCCACAGGTTCACCACCCTCTGAGTGAAGAAATTTCTCCTCATCTCGGTTCTAAATGGCATACCCCATACCCTGAGACTGTGACCCCTGGTTCTGGACTCCCCAGCCATCGGGAACATCCTCCCTGCATCTAGTCTGTCTAGTCCTGTTAGAATTTTATATGTTTCGATGAGATCACCTCTCATTCTTCTAAACGCTAGTGAATATAGGCCTAGTCGACCCAATCTCTCCTCATACGTCAGTCCCGCCATCCCAGGAATCAGTCTGGTAAACCTTCGTTGCACGCCCTCCATGGCAAGGACATCCTTCCTCAGATAAGGAGACCAAAACTGCTCACAATACTCCAGATGTGGTCTCACCAAGGCCCTGTACAACTGCAGTAAGACATCCCCTGTTGCTGTACTCAAATCCTCTTGCAATGAAGGCCAACATACCATTCACCTTCCTAACTGCTTGCTGCACCTGAATGCTCGCTTTCAGCGACTGGTGTACAAGGACACCCAGGTCTCGTTGCACCTCCCCTTTTCCCAATCTATCACCATTCAGATAATAATCTACCGTTCTGTTTTTATAACCAAAGTGGATAACCTCACATTTATCCACATTATACTGCATCTGCCATGTTCTTGCCCACTCACCCAACTTGTCTAAATCACATTGAAGCCTCTTTGCATCCTCCTCACAGCTCACATTCCACCCCAGCCCTGACAATGCTGCATTTAATTGGTTAACGTGGCGAGCAGGGTTGGTCCTGAGCAGTTTCGCCTTTTCAGACCTTTATCTATGTAGGAAGCCACATGGGAAGTGCAGACCCAACCTGCCCCTCACTCTTGTTTGGTCCAGAGAGTTGGAACAGGGACACCTGAGGATCTTACTGTACATGAAAATGAATAAAGGAGCCTGCGGTGATTCAGGGAATGACTGGAATGAAACATAAACCTGCAGACTGAAAGCCTCTTTGTGTAATAGATTCCCAATTTAAAGTGGAGGAATTTCTCTCCCTCTTATCTCCTCATCTGACAGTGAGATATTACATAATGATTTATCAGATTATTATATGGTATCGCAGCTGCTCTGGATCCGATTTCTTAATTCCTCATAAATTATAATTACTGATTTATTTTCATCTGATCTGAACTTTTTAGGTGCACATGAAGATTTATGAAAAACACAAACAAGACTGCTATTTTCCGAGGACATGGAAACACAAAATCTCATTTCTGCTCCTTCACTCTTTGTACAAAAAAAACCCTTTTGACGTCCTTATCAAGTCTTTGACTGGTAGTCATCACTAATGGACACATCATGAAGACAACCTCTTCCAAACAGATAAACTGCCATGAGAAATTAACTTATCACATTGAAATGTTTCTGGAAACAAGTGGTTTGGATTTCACTGTAATTTTCTAGTGGGAGCCGAGCTGGGTCATCACACCTGAGAGTCTGTGAATGAACAAACCAACGGGAAATCACGGCACAGGGCTACCAACGGTGACTGGGCTCCAGGAGTTTGACATTGTGTTTATGTTGATTTTTTTTTAGAATTATAAAGCTGTTTCATCAGATCAACAGATAATCAGTGCAATCTAGTTCTTCACTCTGAGGGAAACATTTCAGGGAATGCACCGTTTGTGTACTTACAGTTTCACTTGTGGAGAGGTGGGCATGAAACTTCCTTTTTCCAATGTTCTCCTCTCCTGAAGGTTTTGTTCAAGTGATCATTCTTCACATGTTTGCGACTAGACAGCGGGGACCAGCACAATGCTCAACAATCACGCTCAATAATACTCAACAATCACGCTCAATAATACTCAACAATCACGCTCAATAATACTCAACAATCACGCTCAATAATACTCAACAATCACGCTCAATAATACTCAACAATCACGCTCAATAATACTCAACAATCACGCTCAGTAATGCTTAACAATACTCAACAATCACGGTCAAAAATGCTCAACAATACTCATGTAAGGAGTCTTACAACACCAGGTTATAGTCCAACAGCTTTATTTGGAATCACAAGCTTTCGGAGCTTTCCTCCTTCATCAGGTGAGTGCTGTTGAGTATTGTTAAAGCTGTTGGACTATAACCTGGTGTTGTAAGACTCCTTACATTTGTCCACCCCAGTCCATCACCGGCATCTCCACATCATGGCAACAATACTCAACAATCACGCTCAATAATACTCAACAATCACGCTCAACAATACTCAACAATCACGCTCAATAATACTCAACAGTCACGCTCAATAATACTCAACAATCACGCTCAATAATACTCAACAATCACGCTCAATAATACTCAACAATCACGCTCAATAATACTCAACAATCACGCTCAATAATACTCAACAATCACGCTCAATAATACTCAACAATACTCAACAATCACGCTCAATAATACTCAACAATCATGCTCAATAATACTCAACAATCATGCTCAATAATACTCAACAATCATGCTCAATAATACTCAACAGTCACGCTCAATAATACTCAACAGTCACGCTCAATAATACTCAACAATCACGCTCAATAATACTCAACAATCACGCTCAGTAATGCTTAACAATACTCAACAATCACGGTCAAAAATGCTCAACAATACTCATGTAAGGAGTCTTACAACACCAGGTTATAGTCCAACAGCTTTATTTGGAATCACAAGCTTTCGGAGCTTTCCTCCTTCATCAGGTGAGTGCTGTTGAGTATTGTTAAAGCTGTTGGACTATAACCTGGTGTTGTAAGACTCCTTACATTTGTCCACCCCAGTCCATCACCGGCATCTCCACATCATGGCAACAATACTCAACAATCACGCTCAACAATACTCAACAATCACGCTCAATAATACTCAACAATCACGCTCAATCTCATTATCCCTCTCTAGGACAGGACTACGCAGACCAATTCTCCACTCCAGCTGTTGCCTTGGCTGTGTTCAGTTGACTCAGCGCAGTTTGGGCTTTACACCTGGGATCTTCCTGGTCACCACATGGTGCTGGCTTGATTGCTAAATCATTGAGGAAGTGGCAATTGTTATGATAGGAATTCATAGTTAAATGGTTGACGTACCTTAAAATAAGGGAAATGCTCAGTCATGAAGTTATAGATCTCACTGACGGGCAAACTCCCTATTTTACTGTTCTTCAGTGCCATGAAGATTAGAATGCTTGAAAGAAACAAAGAATGAGCTCGTTATTTATCACAGATCAAATTCGTATCTCTACCTGTTCAGTTACCCTCACAGTGCCTTGTTCTGATTTGACCCATAGAATAATTAAAATTGTGTTACCAATCAGTCCAATAATGGGACTAATAAATATAGAATTATCCGTCCTGTAAAACAAATCCCACACATTGGGAACGTTTAATTTTGCTGATTTGCCCCTCTGCTGAAAGTGCTGACTCCTTGCTGAGTCAACATTTCTGGGTCACTGGCAGCTTCCAGTACCTCACTCAGGAGGCCATTCATTCTTCAACAGCGTGCTTAGATAATGAGTGTCAACAGGATATTTAGGGCAAAACAGCCCAGCCTGATGCTGTTCAATTGGTTCACTAATGTCCTTTAGGGAAGGAAACCTGCCGTCCTTACCCAGTATGGGCCTATACCTGACTCCTAGAACATAAGACCATAAGAAATAGGAGCAGGAGTAGGCCAATCGGCCCCTCGAGCCTGCTCCGCCATTCAATAAGATCATGGCTGATCTGGTCCTAACCTCAAATCTAAAATCATGTCCAATTTCCTGCCCACTCCCCGTAACCCCTAATTCCTTTTACTTCGAGGAAACTGTCTATTTCTGTTTTAAATTTATTTAATGATGTAGCTTCCACAGCTTCCTGGGGCAGCAAATTCCACAGACCTACCACCTCTGAGTGAAGAAGTTTCTCCTCATCTCAGTTTTGAAAGAGCAGCCCCTTATCCTAAGATTATGCCCCCTCGTTCTAGTTTCACCCATCCTTGGGAACATCCTTACCGCATCCACCCGATCAAGCCCCTTCACAATCTTATATGTTTCAATAAGATCGCCTCTCATTCTTCTGAACTCCAATGAGTAGAGTCCCAATCTACTCAACCTCTCCTCATATGTCCACCCCCTCATCCCTGGGATTAACCGAGTGAACCTTCTTTGTACTGCCTCGAGAGCAAGTATGTCTTTTCTTAAGTATGGACACCAAAACTGTATGCAGTATTCCAGGTGCGGTCTCACCAATACCTTATATAACTGCAGCAATACCTCCCTGTTTTTATATTCTATCCCCCTAGCAATAAAAGCCAACATTCCGTTGGCCTTCTTGATCACCTGCTGCACCTGCATACTAACCTTTTGATTTTCTTGCACTAGGACCCCCAGATCCCTTTGTACTGCAGTACTTTCCAGTTTCTCGCCATTGAGATAATAACTTGCTGTCCGATTTTTCCTGCCAAAGTGCATAACCTCACATTTTCCAACATTGTATTGCATCTGCCAAATCTCCACCCACTCACCCAGCCTGTCTATATCCCCTTGTAGGTTTTTTATGTCCTCCTCACTCTCTACTTTCCCTCCCATCTTTGTATCATCTGCAAACTTTGATATGTTATACTCGGTCCCCTCCTCCAAATCGTTAATATAGATTGTAAAGAGTTGGGGACCCAGCACCGACCCCTGCGGAACACCACTGGCTACTGGTTGCCAGTCCGAGAATGTACCATTTATCCCAACTCTCTGCTTCCTGTTAGATAACCAATCCTCCACCCATGCCAGAATATTACCCCCAATCCAGTGATTCTTTATCTTGAGCAATAATCTTTTATGTGGCACCTTGTCGAATGCCTTCTGGAAGTCTAAATACACTACGTCCACTGGTTCCCCTTTATCCACCCTGTACGTTATATCCTCAAAGAACTCAAGCAAATTTGTCAGACATGACTTCCCCTTCGTAAAGCCATGCTGACTTTGTCCTATTAAATTATGTTTATCCAAATGTTCCGCTACTGTCTCCTTAATAATAGACTCCAAAATTTTACCCACCACAGATGTTAGGCTAACTGGTCTATAATTTCCAGCCTTCTGCCTACTACCCTTTTTAAATAACAGTGTTACATTAGCAGTTTTCCAATCTGCCGGGACCTTTGCCGAGTCCAGAGAATTTTGGAAAATTATTACCAAAGCATCCACAATCCCTACTGCCACTTCCCTCAAGACCCTGGGATGTAAGCCATCAGGTCCAGGGGATTTATCCGCCTTGAGTCCCATTAATTTACTGAGTACCAATTCCTTAGTGATTTTAATCATATTTAGCTCCTCCCCCACTACAGCCCCCCATTTGTCCACTGTTGGGATATTCTTAGTGTCCTCTACCGTAAAGACTGAAACAAAACTCCTGTCCCACACCAACGTGGTTGACTCTTAACTCCTCTCTGAAGTAACCTAGCAAGCCCCTCAGTTATTTCAACACGCTAGAAAGAATAAACAGACTGCAGTGGTTCAAGCAGAAGGCCCACCACTACCACCTTCTCAGGGCAACTAGGGATGGGCAATGAATGCTGGCCTTGACAGCAACGCCCACATCCCGAGAATTAATTTTAAAAATTCACATTTAATTGTTTTTTGGACATTTGATTTCTATGGATTGTGGTAGGAGCTCAGTCAGTTTCAGTAACTAGTTCACATGGGCAGTCAGTTTCAGTAACTAGTTCTGGGTTTGCCTGGACTGTGAGCCTCAGTGGCTTTGGTTAGATATGAACGTACCATGAAACCCCTTAAATCACTGGGATATCAAACGTTCCTGAGAATATTTGCACACTGTTGGGGACCCCAAACAAGCTCTGCAACACTCCTGGGAACCCCCTGCAAATATTGATACACTCCTGGGGATCCCCTACAAATACTGCAACACTCCTGGGAACCCCCTGCAAATATTGATACACTCCTGGGGATCCCCTACAAATACTGCAACACTCCTGGGGACCCCCTATACATACTGCAACACTCCTGGGGACCCCCGGCAAATATTGATACACTCCTGGGGACCCCCTATAAATACTGCAACACTCCTGGGAACCCCCTGCAAATATTGATACACTCCTGGGGACCCCCTATAAATACTGCAACACTCCTGGGAACCCCCTGCAAATATTGATACACTCCTGGGGATCCCCTACAAACATAGCAACACTCCTGGGGACCCCCTGCAATACTGATACACTCACAGGAACTCCCTGTTTCAACTTCAGATGAATAGTCATCGACCTGAGACGTTAACTCTGTTTCTCTCTCCCAAGATGCTGTCTGACCTGCTGAGTGTTTCCAGCATTTTCTGTTTTTATAAAGTGCTAGTTAGTGAGGGTTAGGGTTATGTTTCAGATTGGAATCAATTTTCACACAAGAAACTGTTTGAAAATGGTGGCTGAGAGCAATGGTAAAGACTCGAACACCAGCTCGGACTTTACCTGTACGAGTAAATGGGCTTTGGGTAGAGCAGATGCTGTGAGTCCTGGGTGACGTGAGGTACTATCCTCTGATAGGGGTACTGGGCCACGGGGTAACTGGCAATGCCAGAGTACTGCAAAACAATACAAGAGGATCACCAATTAGTTTAACATAGACTCTAATAAAAGAATGACCTGGATTTACAGAGACCCATATAAATCTCTCAATCAAACATCTCCAAAGTGCTTCACGTATTACAAATGATTTTGAAATGCAACGACTGTTATATCGGTAGTCATTTCTGGACAGCAACATACCACAAACACAAGTGAGATAAACTGCCAGTTAATCTACTCTTGGCGATGTTGTTTGAGGGAAGGATATTGGCCAGGACACCCGTAATAAATAGTAATAAATATCCATCTGAGCCACCAGGACAGATAGTCAGGGCCTCAATTTAACACCTCATCTGAGGTTCAGCACTTCCAACAATGCAGCGTTCCCACACTATTGCACTGGGAGTGCCAGCCTAGATTATGTGATGAAGCCCTGGAGTGGGGTTTGAATCCACAACCCTTGACTCAGAGGCAAGACTGACACCATCCTAATACAGCGTTTATAATTACAAATGGGAGCCAAATCGGCCAAAGCAGAGGCAAGTATGAAAGTGACTAATTTGGTTCCTGTTTCAATCTTCAGACATAGGTTTTACAAAGAATGTACGGCATAAAACAGGCCATTCGGCCCAATTGGTCTATGTCGGTGTTCATGCTCCACATGAGCCTCCTCCCACCCCTCTTCATCTCACCCTATCAGCATATCCTTCTATTCCTTTCTCCCTCATGTGTTTATCCAGCTTCCCCTTAAATGTATCTACACTATTCACCTCAACTACTCCTTGTGGGAGCGAGTTCCACATTCTCACCACTCTCTGAGTAAAGAAGTTTCTCCTGAATTCCCTATTGGATTTATTAGTGACTATCTTATATTTATGGTCCCGAGTTCTGGTCTCCCCACAAGTGGAAACATCTTCTCTACATCAACCCTATTGAACCCCTTCATAATCTTAAAGTCCTCTATCAGGTCACCCCTCAGCCCCAGGCTGTTCAGTCTTTCCTGATAGTTATAACCTCTCAGTTCTGATATCAAGTTTAGTGCATCTATGCTTATGTGGCTGGGACTCCCTAACCTATCTAATTCAAATAGTCTTCCCACATGGACACAGTCTGCTCCCTGACCTGAATGCGGGTTTTAGTGGCGGTGAGGGTGAGTAGTGGGATATATTCTGGAGGTGGAAGCCGTCTTGGAGATGAACCTGATGTGGTGTTTGAAGCAAGTGCCAGTTAACAGCTCCCCATGGCTGACAGCGTTATCTCCGTGACCAGCTCTCTCCATCGGAATAATATGCAATTTACACCATGTGGTCTTAAACGTTGTAAAACCCAGACTCCAGTCACATGTCTGAGAATAGATAGAAACATTTTCAACTTTTAAACCCATGTGAGGTATTAATGTCCCAGCTGCCTGCTTGTTGTTGTTCCGTTGTGTTGTATTCTGGAGTGGCCCGGGTGCAATTCACACCTGTGACTCTCCTCACACCAAACTCAAGGTCCGATCGTGACTTCAGAGGGAGATGAGCAGAAGAGGCCAAACTGTCCCTCATTGACAAACAGTAAAAATCAGAGAGCTACCCAGGGGTGCCCAGTTACCACAAGTGAAATAGGCAAAGGGCTGGCAGCAAATTGCCATCTGCCTGAACTCTCAGCCAATGAATGGTGTGAGGCGTTGGGGAGAGAAGAGGATTGAAAATAACTCATAAACCTATTAAATTTAGTCACTTGCTCTAAAAGTTTAAAAGTAATGGGAGGGAAGAAATTGGTAAGCACCGGGATACGGGTGTGAAACGGGCAGCAAGATCACCTGAAATTGGTCCGTGGGACCATGAATCTGGCGAGCTGTGGGCGTAAATCAGATCCCGATTTAACTCGCCGGTCCAGCCCGGAACCAGATTGGTCCAGTCGGACGCTGGCAGTGGCCCTCAGTTAGGTTCTTGGGGAGGGGGGGGGTGGGGGGCGATGGGAGATGAACAGGGGGGAAGCATTAAGGCAATGGAAAAAGTTCACTTCCCATGTTCTTCGACAGCTGCAGTAGTCCCTTTAGGACCACTGGTTAGGTTGCTGTAGAGATGGGAAAACTAGTTGGAGCTCGCGCAGCGTAAATGTCACCTAGTTCTTGACCTATTTCGGAGCGGGGTCCTTAAATAGGCACAGGCCCCTCGTTTAGCATATGGGAGGGGTCTAAGGCAGCCACAGGGATGCCTGAATATTACCTGAGCCAATATAGTGTTGGACGTATTTCAGGTGACCTTGGGTGTGTGACATCGTCCTATGAAATTGGACCTTTTTGACCCTGTTTCATGCCTCGAAAAATGGGTGAATCGAGGTCCAATTTTGCCCCCAGTATTCTTCCAAATTTCAGTGGAACTTTCAAAAAATGGGCACGACCATTTTCATGCTCAAAGCCAATCTGTTTCTATCTGACCATTTTCCAACACTATAAATAGACCAGAGTTGGGATACTTTGGTGCTGGTCTCTGTTGGATGAACGTACCTTCTGCTGGATGGGCTGAACAGGGCAGTAGACATGTTGAGCCTGTGACTGAAAGCACAGCAGTTTACGTTGTCCTGTCTGCTCCGGCCCACGCTCAGGCAGAGTGTTGGTCTCGTACTTGGGATTCTGAATCTGTAAAAGAATAAAAACCAGAAATGAAGCACAATGAATGACTGAGACGGTTGTACGAGGCTGGTTAACAGGAGATCCTGTTGCCTGAGGGATACCCTAGTCTGGAGGCAGTGCATCCATTGATAGTTCTATATCGGCATTGGGTGTATTTTGCTGTATTGAGGCTGTAACAAGACATTTGTACTTTATCTCACGCTGTTCTGAAATAGCTAGACTTAGAACTAGAAATTGTCTTTTCTTATTAAGTTTCAAAATGGAGTCTTGGAGGTGAATTTATCTACAAATCCAGCTCAAGTAGATTAATCTGGGCTTTGTTCTTGGTACTGATCAATTGTACATGGTCAAAGCATTAACAGATTATGTGACATCTGGACCGGGTATAAACGCCTGCTCATTAGATGAGCTCCTCCACTCTCTCCGACACATTGTAGAAGTTCCCTGACAGGCAATCAGCAATTGCTGGCGCAAAGAAATCAGTTTTTTCCTAAGGGCTGGGCCCCCTAAAGTCTGCATCTCTGTCCCCTTCGGCAGTGCTGCGACGTGACACGACATGATGTGACGTGACGTGACCTGGCCCTCTGGTTAGCTCTTTCCTGGCCCGTCCTATCCACCTGCTCCTGCTCACTTCTGCTGGGTGAATCACTCAGTGTGGACCCCTCTAACTCTCTAACTGTGCCGGGCAGGGTGCCCATTTCTGTGCTGGGTGCTAGGAAGCGTGAGAGCAAATGATGGTCCATTTTCTGGGGGGTTCTCCTCCTCAGTCTGTGCGACTGAAAGGCCCGACCCGTCTGATGGACCTAGAAAAAGGGGGAGAGGGACAAGGGTCAGCGTTGATAGGTTTTTGTTAGGCAAGGGTATTAAGGGTTGCCGGAATTAAGGCGGGTAGATGGAGTTAAGATACAGATCAGCCATGATATAATTGAATGGCGGAACAGGCTCGAGGGGCTGAATGGCCTCCTCCTATTCCTATGTTGCTATGTCGGAGTAAGGGTAAGCAGGAGCAGACGTGTGACAGTGCAATGCAGCACCAGGTTGTCAGGCTTTGTGTGTGACTGTGTGACAGAGAGAGTTTTGTAGAAAGCGAACAGGAACATAAGATGTCCCAGCACCTCGCTGTGCCTGATCCCCAGCCTGGCCCTTCCTAATACTGTATGCCCTTTGTCTGCCAATAATGTGGCTGGCATCCTCTTCCAATGATTGAAGAGTGGCAGGACCTCCTCCTATCCTCCCTCCTGTTGTGTGCCAGCTTCTCCCGGGTTAGTACATGCCCGGTTTAAAGGATTTTCAAGATGCATGAGGCAGCTTAACATCATGTGCACCATGAGAGGGAGAAACAGTGAGTGAGGCCAAGAGGGAGAGGTAGATTTTGAGGGTGTGAGTGTAAACAGAAAGGAGGCCCAGAGAAGTGCTTCCCACTGACTTGAGAAGAGCCATTGGAAGCCAGGAAGTGAAGGATTGTTAATCCTGAGGCTAGAATAGGGTCTTGCAGAGAATATGAGAGATGTGAAGGGGAACCTTACCTTAACAGTTCTGGTCAGATCATTACATTTTTTTCCTGCATTGCAGCCAGGTCCTGGGGATAATACTGGTAGCATTGACATTCTCTGCCACCTCTCTCCATGCCTGTTGACTGATTTGTCTTGTCACCTATTGCCCAAAGGAGAGGGAGAGAGGGCCTCTTTCCTGCTGCTCACTTGTTCAATCAGTGCCTCCATTGTGGTATCAGAGAGGCTGGGGGTTCAAAGTCATTTGTCTGCCTCGGTACAATCTTGCTGGTCGCTGTCCACCACTAGAAAAGCACCTCCCCTTTAAGGTGTGCTGGATGCCTTTAAGTGGCAGCCTCTCCACTGGAACTCCCGATGCTCCCAAGCGGTGAGCTGCCTATAGAGAGTGTGTTTCATGCTGACAACTCACCAAATTAATGTACATTAGGCCTGGCCATGTGAAGGGCACGGGACCCTCGCCGACTCCTTCGGGCATGGCCCGCCCGATATGAGCTCCACAGGGAAATCGTCCCCCCTTATCTACGTCTGCAATCACCACACAGCCAACAGTCTTGAACTGTATGACCTGACTCGGTCTCCCCAGCTGTTCTCAGGATCTCTGAGAGCAGCGGATTGTGGCTTTGTGACCCACGTTGTTAGGTTTAAAAGGCCCAGGCCCTTGAAATTCAGTGGGGAGTCTCCAGAGGCCTCCTACAGAATTACAGCAGCAGATCGAGACAATACCGCCCCCAACCCTCGCTGAATGCCAATGTCCTGATCTCTCTGATCCTTACCCTTTGCCCTGAGCTAACACAGACTGGCAGCGTATGGGCGGGATAGCTGGTCCGAGCGAGACACAGAATCACAGCGCGGACCTCCCGCCCACGTGACGGTTTACCAGTGCTTGTGAGGCACTAAGATGATTGGCACTTTCATCCAGCTGCTTGAGACTCTTACATTACTAGTCAAGCAACTGAATCCTCAGATTGCCTGGAACCACTTACAGAAATCTATCCCTCGGGATTAGGTGACACAGACCATTGTAATCTTTTACATTTTCACTTTCTAGCCAAACTTTCCAAATGTCCTCTAATTCTATGATTAATTCCCTGTCTGTGCTAAACGGATCTTTCCTTAAATTCTTATATTTTTGCCGCTACTCTTCATTCATTTAATACAAGTATTGAGAATGGCGCGTTTTACAATTTCAGCCTGTAGTGTGCAGCAGACTGACACGAGTTAGACCTGTGAGTATTTTACTGCATTACCCAATAGAACACTAATGGCATCAAAATCCACCTCAGCAGTTCTGGGGAGGTTGTGGTTATCGCTTGGCTTGCTCTGTATTCCAAGTCTTTCTATTTCATTGGATTGTCTATGTTCCCTAAATATTGGGGCTTACTGGACCTTTCTTAAAGCACTGAAGCCTGTGACAGCTGAGTTGTAATTGGTACTGTTTATTATGCTTTCAGATGTAAAGGAATGGGTTCTTTGATTTGTCTGTTCAATGCCCGTGTTTCGCAGTAAGCGGTGAGTTCCAGCGGGGCCTGTGGGTATGGTAATGCTGCCACATCTATGACCCTGTAAAGGATCTGTGGCTCCTGACTTATGTTGATTCATTATGTTGCAGAGATTTACTCTCAGAAGTGTTGAGGTAATGTGTGATAAGGCTGTGTGACGATGAGTTAGAGACAAAGAGAAGATGCTTCAGTTGCAAAGTTTAAAGTTGTAAAACAAAGAACGTATTTTGTTCCAATTCGATCACCAACATGTGCCATTATTAAAATTCGGTTATTCTTTCAGATCTTTAAATATTTATTAATAGTCTATGTGTGTCTCCCAACTTTTAAATGGCACACGTGATCAATTCTTAAAGAGAGACTGCTGCTGCAAACTGTACTGAATCTGCAATCACTCTCTTGGGGAGACATTTTGATCTTTGGCTTTGATGACGGGCCACTCCTGGAGCAGGACGTCACTGAGGCATCCTCTTGCAAAGGGGGGACCTCTCTTTTAAGGGCAAGCAGCAGCCCTTTATAAGCTGCTGGGCTTCCCCATCCCCAGCTAGTAAGAATCATTCTGCACTAATTCCACACGTGCAGGGAGCTGACTGAGGTTAATGGGAGCGAGCTGGACTCACTCCTGGCCCAATCCCAACAGAGGTCACAATGTCACAGCGACGATTCTGTCCACTCTCTGCTGACTGGCTTTTGCATTTCAAGTGAGTTGACTGGCCTTCTTGTTGAACATGACGGAGCAGGGAATGGGATTCAGTTACCTCCATGTGATGAGCTTCCTGCATTCATATATTATTTTTTTTTTCCAGAAGGAATCATTTTAGATTTTTGTTTTAAGCACTGTTGACATTTCCTCTGATCAGATTAAAGGACCCCTCCAGCATCAGGTTCAGTTACTGGGAGGTGTTTGAAAGCAATGCAGAGATTTATTGGAAGCCATGACTGTTTCTGACAGGATTGTGCTTGGAGCTTGCTGGAAGATAACTGCTAAATAAAACATTAAACCGCAAATAACTTCCTGTGGGGCTGTAACGATTTTTCCCTTAAAACCTCTGGTGGTTCACGGACTGAATCCATTTAAATGTTATCAATGGTGCCCTTTAGCCTTTGGACCTGGTGATACCATGGAATTGGGCCTGAGGAAAAGAGCCAACATTTGAACAGGATAGGCAGTGGTCCAGAGTCAAGAATCACATGAAAAAGAAAGGTCTAGGGTACCTGCCCAAGCAACAGCCATATCTAGACTATTGGTGTAACCATGTCGTACCCATTGGGTAGTTCTGGTAAACCATGGAATGTGTGGTATTTGCTGATCATTAATAAAGAGATGGGACATTTATCAATCACAATCTGATCTTCAAGTCCTGGAGTAAGTCATTTACAAAAACAAGAGAAATTCCTTTCGGCCGTGTTTAATGCGCTGGACGGGCGCAGGGACCGATCCTGGAGATGGAGGTCCAAGGACCTCAAGAAATGGTCCTGGGGCCTCATCTAAATGTTCAGGGCGAGCGGCTGGACCCCTGTCGCCCCTCCACAGGCAGCTCGCCCGACAGAATGTTCAATTTCAGGCCAGGCTGCTTGCCTCGTCTGTAGTGACCCTCAGGGAGTGTGGGGGCGGGGGGAGGACAGTGGGAGGGGGGGCCGATCGCGGCCAGCAACGGCTGCCGGAAGTATGATGGCGGAGCCAGGAGGAGCCTCCTGCTCCAGTCCCTCCTGGCTCCACAGAAATTTAAAAAACATGTAACTTACCCTTTCGGTGGTTAGACCACATCCGCGTTTCGAAAACCTGAGCGGAGCAGGCCCGAGGCCCGATGCTCGAGGCCCCCATGCTCGAGGCTCCTCTGAGGGCAGCCCAATTTCTTGCAAGGGACCTTAAACAGGCATTATGCTCCTCATTAGCATATGGAAGCCGCCTAACGGGTTGGGCGTTTTTCAGGCATCCTTGGGACGCAGAACGCTGCGTCACCAAATTGGTCCTTTTTGCGTCCGTTTTACGCCTGTGAGATGGTTTAATGTCTTTACGCTTGAATCTTTGTTGACCAATGGTAGCCTCTGAGGGACAGGTGATTGTGAGGCACATTTGCCTCCAGTTTGGACCAATGATGTCACGTCCTGTTTCAGCCAACACAAATACTCATAGATACCCTGCCTCATGTTACCATCAATCACTTTGGACTGAAAACTCTAGTTTAGATTGGTGCACCCACCACAGAAACTTCACCCTGAAAAATTAAAAGTCGGTCAGGTACAAGGCTTCAGTATTTTCCCCTCCTTGGTTCAGGTAGTTTCACTGATACCAACTGCCCTTTGGTATCTCAACCAGGTGCCTTTTCTTCAGGCTCTGTGTGAGGACAATGTGGGTGAAATTTGCCCTGGGCCTTAGCGCAGAACAAACGAGAGTGAATCGGATGCCTGTTTCACTCCCCCTCCCCAACTCTCCACTCCCCTTCCCCCAATCCCCCCTCCCTTTTTTTTTTATTCGTCCACAGGATGTGGGCATTGCTGGCAAGGCTGGCATTTATTGCCCATCCCTAGCGAGATTTTTACAACTGAGTGGCTTGCTAGGCCATTTCAGAGGGCAATTAAGAATCAACCACATTGCTGTGGGTCTGGAGTCACATATAGGCCAGACCGGGTAAGGACGGCAGGTTTCCTTCCCTAAAGGACATTAGTGAACCAGATGGGTTTTTACGACAATCCAGTAGTTTCATGGCTATCATTACTGATACTAGTTTTTTAATTCCAGATTTTTTATTTAATAAATTCACCAGCCGCCGTGACGGGATTTGAACTTATGACTCTGGATTTTAGTCCAGGCCTCTGGATTACTAGCCCAGTAACATAACCACTACGCTACCGTACCTCACTCCCCATGCCCCCATTCTCTCCTCCCCTCTCCCCCATTCCCCTCTCCCCCCTTCCCCACTCCCCCAGGTTTTCTTTTCCATTGATTTCAATGTAAACCAGGCATCCGATTCGCTATTGCTTGTTTTGCGATCCCCCCACCCCCCCCCCCCAAGGTGGATTTAACCCCTGGTGTGTCAGTGGAATATTCAACAGTGGGGCATCACAGCTAATCCCAATCCTGTCCTCACTCAACATCTGCACATAGACACTTTCCAACTGGGCTCCGCCAGATGGTCATTAGAAGCAGGGAACCCTGTGACTTGTCCCGTCCTGACCCGGGGGTAGTGAGGCCAGGTCTTGTGTCTCTATTGCCAGCCCAGGGGGCGGGGGCAGCTAACACAGCACAGAGCGGGAATCCAATCTGGAATCTTCCTGATCTCTACAAATGGCTGGTGCATTAACAAACTCCCCATTGGAGACCCATGATTCAGTATTCTATTCGAAACTGTCGCAGTGTTTCCAGTTATTTGATCATCATTAGAATGACTGATTAACACTATCGAAAACAAAGGCCCTCCCCAATATCATCAGTAGGGGAGGGCATACTCAACAAGAAGAGCTCCACCAGCAAAATGTAATTAAATATAGAATATGATGATAGGGTGAGATGAAGTAGGGAGGGAGGAGGCTCGTGTGGAGCATAAACACCGGCATAGAGCAGTTGGGCCGAATGGCCTGTTTCGGTGCTGTAAATACTATGTAATGTAAATATGATATACAGCATTACATATAAAAGAGATCAGGGAGAGTGTAGAAGCCTGGGGATTACAAGATCACAAAATAGGTACAGGTAAGGAAAGGCCATTCTGCTCATCTATTTATCCAGCTCCGAAAACCTACACTGCTCACCACAGCAGGGTATTTGCAATTGTGGACACCGTCCGAACCCTGAGTTTGTGGGCTGAGCCATACAAAGAGCCACAGCTCACAGTTCTTCTACACGGAATGGAGAATGAAGCTGTGATAATGAAACCTGAGGAAGGAGGTAGCCTCCGAAAGCTTGTGAATTTAAAATAAAATTGCTGGACTATAACTTGGTGTTGTAAAATTGTTTACAATAATGAAACCTGATAGCTGCCGTGCCCCTGAGGTGTGAGCTGGCTCCTTGCTGTGATGTGTGAGAGGACGGACAAGCTGGCCTGAGCTGTCAGGCACACTGCGAGTTACTGCGCGTCCTCGCACAGCGATCCAGGTGATGTCATTCTTTTTTTTGCCAAATGGCTCTCACTTGTAGAAACCCCCCGTTTCATTGTTTCTCCTAATATGTACTTCTCTCTCTTTTTGTCCAGGTAACTGGAACTTGTACAAGCACAACAAATTACGTTGTTTGTGCCAAAAAAATGTTTAAAAGTTTGGCCAGAGTAACGCTGCTTTAAATATAAGTCAGGGTGACAGGAGTGAGGGTTTTTTGCCTTAATGGGAATCAGACAAATGCTGAGTTTCTGTCAGTATTTTTTTCCATTTCTATTACTCATAGTCTGCTGTTTCCCATCAGAATAAATGATGCCACAGCTGATGATTATTCAGAATTCAATCACTGGAAGGGGTGTAACGTTACCGATACTTTGAAGACCAGGGGTAAATCTCACTCTATTAATCATGATTTACTCTCTTCCTACAGTAGCGTCTAATGCATCAGTTACATTGCCGTACAGTCATGAAATATTGTATCAGGCATGAATTACCTCCATTCATTTTGGTCCAGTACCACTGAGGTTCGCCACTTGTAGATGGGGATATTTTTCTCTCTCTAAGTGTAGGAAAGATTATCCTACAATAACTGTGATAATAGCATAGGACAGTTTCACACATCTGAATGACATTCCTTTAATCACTATTTCAATATGGTAACGCCAAGGCTGACAGTGGTTAATTTGTGGTTAAGATGCTCACTTGACATTCCTGTGAACTGCAGGTTTTATAGGGTCATAAAAATTGGGTGATCACACCTGTGCCAGCACTGGACCGTCAACTCAGGTCCAACACTGGTTACATTTTCCAATTAGAATCATCTGAGCTGCTTTTGGGAGTGTCTACAGGGGTCCAGGAGATGGGAGGAAAAACAATTGACAAGGGGTATCTCAGTTTGCACAGCTCCTGCTCCGTGAGCATAGAGGGGTATCCGCATGAATGACACTGGGTGTGTGGCTGGCCGCCCAGGGAGAGGAGGGGTTGGGGAAGCTGGTGTGCACAGAGTAGAAATATATAAAATCCAGAACTCACTGTGTGCACAAGTCGTAATGGGGTGTCCACCGCAGCTTGCTCAATGTCACCCAGTTGCTGGTTCAGAAGTGAGTCGTTATCTAATGCTCCTGGCGTGTAGTTCATGTCTGCTTGACCATGGGGTGCAGCACTCATTATTGGCAGCTGCTCAATCTGGAGAGACTGGTTCACCAAAAAGCCTGTTATTAAATAAGCAAACTGGTCACTTTTATTTATCATACAAAACATCTGCATAAATTCTTTTTCTTGCCAGTTTTCTTCCCTTCTCTTTCCTTTCCTAAATTTATTGATTCCTTGCTGGAACACACGTCCATGAACACCAGGCACAATCTGGTACCTGGTCACTATACAAGTGTGAATCTGTGTGACTACAACAGGCAAACGAGATTCTGTCCTCTCCCAATGTCCATGCATGCGCTTCTAACCAGGCTCACCGGATAGTGATCAGGAGTGGGCACCTTGGCTAATTGTCCAAAAACTAAGGGCCATAAATATAAAACAGTCACTAATAAATCCAATAGGGAATTCAGGAGAAACTTCTTTACCCAGAGAGTGATGAGAATGTGGAACTCGCTCCCACAAGGAGTAGTTGAGGTGAATAGTGTAGATACATTTAAGGGGAAGCTGGATAAACACATGAGGGAGAAAGGAATAGAAGGAAATGCTGATGGGATTAGATGAGGTAGGGAGGGAGGAGGCTTGTATGGAGCATAGACCAGTTGGGCTGAATGGCCCGTTTCTGTGTAATTCTATGTAAATTTTCCTTCCCTGTATTGATATCAGCAGACTGGGTATCAAACCTAGGACATTCCTGACTTGAATGGCTCAGTCACTCACTAGATAAACTCATGATGTGGAGATGACTCACTGAGCCATCTGGGCAGCCAGCACTATTTATTTACAGATAAGTTCAAGGTAAATGGGATACAGCAAGATCACAATTTCAATTCCCAATCAGTGCTGAGTTAGCTGATCGCCAGGGCTAAGCTTGGGTCATTACGATTGGCCTTGGCAGCCTGTGCTAAAGAGGGAGAGGGGGGGAAAAAAAGCCCACATTCTCTGCTCACTATCCACAGACTCTTGCTGGAGAGTCCCTGGGAGTGAGCACTGGTTGAGGATAGGATCAGGATTAGATTACGTGACGTTCTCGATGTTCAAACAGCCTGCCATCACTAGGCTTACACGCAAATTGGCCATTTGGGTGAGGCACTGGAGAACTTTTGGCACCTGTAGAACTGTGTCCACCCATGAGGAGCGGAGTGGAGATAAACTGGAGTGGGGGGGGAGCTGTTTTAAAGAAGTATTAGCCAAATGAGATTACTATCGGATCCATCAGTACTGCATGACTAGTCATGCCTAATAGCCATTTGGTGATTTGCCAAGTGAGGACAATGCCGTGGTTTATGTACTCCTGTCCAGCGATATCCGATATTGTGCAAACTGACAAATGCTTCATAAAACGTTTACAGCAGGTCTAACCAAACACCAAGTTAAATTTAGGCTCCCTGTGATGGAGCCTCTTGTCAGCTGCAAGGTATTACATTTCTCAGGATTTGACTTGAGATCAATTTGTAATTCAAGCCTGAGACCTTAATTAATTTTACCAGGATGTGTATTTGCATGATGTCAGTTATTTCGATAGTCTATCGAGAGGATTAACACAGTTGAATGTATCAACCACTTCTACAATTCTAGGTAGAATAATGGGAACCTGGCACAGAGGAGTCTCATCAATGAAATCAGCACTTGCAAGAGCAAAGTTCAAACAGTTAAACAGCTGAACCCCCAGATTAGATTATTGCCATCAAATCAGTCTTGTGTATCAGTTATTTTTTGACAATATATATGGAGGCTCAGGTTTAATCTGTTTTGAACCTATTTCTTTTTGTCAACAGCAAGCATCACAGTGACAGAGATAGTCTGTGCACTCTATTAATAATGCTGATCCAATCACTGCAAGTATATCCAGTGAGAATCCACAACTGATTACTGGGAATGAAAACCATACTGAACTCTTCACCGGGAAAGCCCGACTGGGAAAGAGCACTGGATCAGCCCATTAAAGGTCACTCCTCTGATACATTAACTCTCCCATCAAGGCATTTAATTGTACCCGGCCAAAAAAGAAAGCTACAATTTAGAGCAGTCAGCTCCCTCCACAAAAACACAAAAGCACAACCACATTCATTTAAAAGGAGCAGTGAAACTGCTGCATCACACGAGCTGGGGACAGATTCTCAATGCAGCAAATGACCAGTTTTATTTTCTATTATATAACCAACAATGACATCTGTCAGATCAGTAGCTGTGGGGCACAATCTGGCAATGTGGGGCACAATCTGGCAATGTGGGCCACAATCTGGCAATGTGGGGCACAATCTGGCACTGTGAGGCACAATCTGGCACTGTGAGGTACAATCTGGCAATGTGGGGCACAATCTGGCACTGTGAGGCACAATCTGGCAATGTGGGGCACAATCTGGCACTGTGGGGCACAATCTGGCAATGTGGGGCACAATCTGGCACTGTGGGGCACAATCTGGCACTGTGAGGCACAATCTGGCAATGTGGGGCACAATCTGACACTGTGTGCGAGAGGATTTTGTGCAGATAAAGTGACACGACCATCACATTAACTTTTGATGCAGCTATAAGTTGCTCTACCTCAAGTTTTATTTGTTTAAATTCATAGACCTTAAAATTATGTTGTGCAAGATTAGCGTATGAATGTTTAATGAATATGTGTGCAATCCCATTGCTATTTTAACAGAGAAATTACTTAGCTATTTTCAAATAGCATAAAAATAGCAAACAAAGTAATTGCATACAATGATGACTGGTATTCATCTGCTAATCTTTGTACAGTGTATTTTCATGGTTATAATTAGTTAGAAAATATCACCATAACAGACTGCAATATTTTTTTCTCTAGAATAGAGAAGACTGAGGGGTGACCTGATCTTTAAGATTATGGAAGGGTTTGATAGGGTACTCGTAGAGAAAATGTTTCCACTTGTGGGAGAATCCAAAACTAAGGGTCATAAATATAAGATAGTCACTCATAAATCCAATAGGGAATTCAGGAGAAACTTCTTTACCCAGAGAGTGGTGAGAATGTGGAACTCGCTCCCACAAGGAGTAGTTGAGGTGAATAGTGTAGATACATTTAAGGGGAAGCTGGATAAACACATGAGGGAGAAAGGAATAGAAGGATATACTGATAGGGTGAGATGAAGTAGGGAGGGAGGAGGCTCATGTGGAGCATAAACATAAACGTGTTGGGCCGAATGGCCTGTTTCCGTGCTGTAAATTCTATGTAATGTTATGTCAGAGTAATAGATTGCTGGTTCACCCATGTGATATTTTCCACATGGCAAATTTCAATTTGCCTTGCATGGCTTTCATGAGCTTTGGTATTGTGTGATGAGGAGGACTGGAGAGAAAGCTCATCGAAGGGCAGAGCAGAGGCACTTCCCCAATAGGGAGGACAATCTTTGGGTAAACCATTCTCCACTCTAGTGGGCACAGAACCTACCAGTATTGACAGAAAGTCTCCGAGCAGGTTGACTCATCCAGTGTGTGATGTGTGGGGGTTGAAGAGGGCAGGACATAATGAAGGTAAGGAGGAACTAAAGAAATCTACCAGGTCAGATAAAAGTATCATAGTAGGTACAGCACAGGTGGAGGCCATTTGGCCCATTGTGCCTGTGACAGAGTTATTAAATTAGTCCCATTCCCCTGCTCTTTCCCCATAGTCTGTAAATTTTTTCCCTTCAAGTATTTATCGAATTCCCTTTTGAAAGTTATTATTGAATCTGCTTCCACCGCCCTTTCAGGCAGCACATTCCAGATCAGAACAACTTGCTGAGTAAATAATTGTTTCCTCATGTCGCCTCTGGCTCTTTTGCCGATCACCTTAAATCTGTGTCCTCTGGTTGCCGACCCGTCTACCCGTCTGGAAACAGTTTCTCCTTATTTACTCTGTCAAAACCGTTTGTGATTTTGAACACCTCTATCAAATCTCCCCTTAACCTTCTCTGTTCTGAGGAGAACAATCCCAGCTTCTCCAGTCTCTCCACATAACTGAAGTCCCTCATCCCTGGTACCATAAAAGCAAAGGAAGTTCAAGACAATCAAAAAATATGATTATTTTCTTATTTCTATTGTGCATTGAAATTAACTTTAACAAGTTTAGTTAGTTAGAGAATTCAGCTGTTAAAAGGTAATTGGTAATCAAGATTATTTCAGCAGAGCAGTGTGACGATGCAGTGTGTTAGAACACCAGTATTAAAGCTTCACCCCCTCCCCTCTCTCCCCAGGCTTAGTTCCTGATATCAGTCCATTGTTGGGGAAGGTTGAGTGTAGGCCAGGCACCTGCGTATTTCAGAGGGAGAATGGGAAGAAAATAAGAGCCTGGTTGATGCCACATATCTTCTAGCAGTCATCTGAAGAGAAGCATTGATGGAGATCTGGACAGGATGGTTGGCTGCAGGGAATGTTTGGAGTAGTGAAACCTGCCCAGGGACTAACAGATTCTCAAAAGGAGCGTCACACCTGGTGTAAACGACATTGTTCAACTATTACACAGAATCAGGATTAGGAAGTTATAGAACACAAATTGTGCAGGTGTCACTTGAGAATCAGAGGTGTTGAGGGATCTCAGCATTGAATGAGTTAACGTAGAAACCGGAAGGACTGAAACTGTAGAATTGTATCAGTGCGTTCATGTTGCAGAGTCTGCGAATGGGAGCAATGCTAAAAACATCAAGCAATTTCATTAAAAATCACAGAAAGCTTAAGTTTTCCAAAAGTATGAGCTTGATCACAGGGTTCAGCTGTAGATTACTGTAATTCTACAGCTGCTGGACTTATTCCAAGAATCGTTTCAGGTCCAATTACTTTGGGACTGGAACAGATTCAACTTTTGACAAGTGACATCACTTTTTCAAGCCACTCTCCTGCTTGAAGAAGGTTTCGCTGCCTGAATCTAAAAAGTAATTTATCAATACTTTATAGAAAAATTAAATGAAATTCAATATTCTGATAATGTCCCTGTAGATGAATTTTGTGATATTAATTCACAAGCAAATGTCTGATAAACACAGCTACCATATCAGACATGCTGTTAATACCTTTCAGTAATCTTACTGTGAAACTTATATGAAGTGAAATTTCCTGCATTGACTATGAATCAGGTGATTGCCCCACACCTTCTTACCAAGCTAATGGAGTCTGCAGAATGGGGAGTTCAGGATTTTTTTTTACAATATCCCTTTATAACATCCTCTCTCCCTCCCTTCAAAAGTATCTTAAGAACCTCTCCTCCACCTTTGGACTTCCCTGAATCTTTTCCTATCTTCTGCTTGCCATCCTCTCCCTGTTCTGAAGGGTTCCAATTCTCCGACATGAGTGGCACTGCATTAATGATGAGCTGTTGTTGTGGAAACAACATTCATTAGATCGGTAAAACTTAGTAATAAAAAAGTGTACAAGTCCCACCAAGCCTGCCCAAATCAAGTGCCGAGTGACGGTCTGACTGTACTGCCTTAATTAATGTGGTTAACCACAGATGAATACTCCCACTCCACCCCAGGCATTTTGTATTTGATTGGACCGCAAATATAATTTCACGTTTTGCAGCAGTTCTGTGCAATGGACTCATGCCCATCAGGACCTGGACTGAGACTGGGCCCAACTCCTGACAGCTGGCAGACAAGGGAGAATTCATCACATCAGTCAGAGTGGGATTCAAACCTAACTACAGGAGATGAAAGGGTAATGCCGGAACCCAATCAGGCAATGAGTCCATGTACCATGGTTCATTTCGTAGGAACATAGGAACAGGAGGCCATTCAGCCCTTTGAGCCTATTCCACCATTCAATCAGATCATGGCTGATCTGTATCTTAACTCCATCCACCTGCCTCGGCTCCATATCCTTTAATACCCTCCGCTAGCAAAAATCTATCGACCTCAGGTTTAAAATTATTAATTGAGCATCTACTGCTTTCTGTGGGGGAGTTCCACACTTCTACCACCCTTCGCGTGAAAAATAGTGTTTCCTAACTTGTCTCCTGAATGGCCTAGCTATGATTTTAAGGCTATGTCCCTTTGTCCTAGACTCCCCCACCAGCGGGAAAAGTTTCTTTCTCTCTACCCTGGTGAATCTGCGCTGCACTCCTTCCAAGGCCAATATATCCTTTCTAAGGTGCGGTGCCCAGAACTGTACACAGTACTCCAGACGTGGTCTAACCAGGGCTTTGTATAACTGTAGCAAAACCTCCTCCCCATTATATTCTAGCCCTCTAGTTATAAAGGCTAACATTCCATTTGTCTTTTTGATTATTCTTTTTCATTGATTACTTGATTATTATTTCACTGCTTGGGTTGTTTAAAATGTCCCAGAATGTGGCAGGAAGGGTCAAGTCATAATTTATACAGATACTGCATTACTCAATTCTTTGTGCAGTGAGGTTTAACACATCGGGAACAGTGACAATGCCAGGTGTTGTAGGACAGTTCCCACCTTAGATACGGTTGGTGTCGTCACAGTTCCAAACCTTTTAAGCTGCGGAGATGTGAAACTAAGCTGATGGCTACAACTTATGGACTGGAGCTGTTAGTGTAAATCACAGATTTTTACTATTGATTGTGAGCTGTCCAGTTATTTCTAAATGAACATGAAGAATGTGTGGAATGCATAGTGTGACATTCCAATTAATTGTGTTTCTAGTTTCCTGTGATCAGCCATGATCTTATTGAATGGCGGAGCAGGCTCGAGGGGCCGATTGGCCTACTCCTGCTCCTATTTCTTATGTTCTTATGTTCTTATGTTAAGTTCATTCAGGGTGAAGGCGTTTATTGTTGATGACCCGCTGCCTCTACAGTTTTGCAGTTTACTTCAAGGTTTTTTTTAAAACAAAACTAGATGGACAAAACTAGTTACTTAATAACTAACAACTAATGCCCAATGTAGGCCAAAATAAGCAAACCTAGAGAGCTGCATCCAGAGGCAACTTGCACAGCCCCCAGAACTTCCAGAGGAAAATACCTTAATACTTCAGACTTTCCGTACCCCAGAGTTAATAAAGAACTACCCGCACTTTACTTGTGAAGGTATCACCGCCCTCTCAAGCACATTGACGTGATGCTGTGCAACGTTCCAATCACAGGAACTGTGGCTATGTGTTCACCACTGAGAATCAATAACTTGCCTTGGTGCAGTCTGCCCCGTTTAAGATTAAAGCATGGGAAGGATGCTTAAGGCCTTAGAGAGGGGGCAGAGGAGATTTACTAGAATGGTTCCAGGGATGAGGGACTTCAGTTATGTGGAGAGACTGGAGAAGCTGGGATTGTTCTCCTTAGAACAGAGAAGGTTAAGGGGAGGTTTAATAGAGGTATTCAAAATCATGAAGGGTTTTGATAGAGTAAATAAGGAGAAACTGTTTCCAGTGGCAGAAGGGTCGGTAACCAGAAGGGACAGATTTAAGGTGATTGGCAAAAGAGCCAGAGGCGACATGAGGAAACATTTTTTTATGCAGTGAGTTGTGATGATCTGGATTGCGCTGCCTGAAAGGGCGGTGGAAGCAGATTCAATAATAACTTTCAAAAGGAAATTAGATAAATACTTGAAGGGAAAACATTTATAGGCTATGGGGAAAGAGCAGGGGAATAGGGCTAATTGGATAGCTCTTTCAAAAAGATAACACTGACACGATGGGCCGAATGGCCTTCTCCTGTGCTCTACCTACTATGATACGATGATAATATGAATGTTCAATATTGTAGATGTAACTAACTTATTAAACTGTAATCACAGAACTAGGAGACAGAATACCAAACTGACAACTTGAGTAAGACCAGAGATTTGAAGAAATCTTTCTGCTAATGTCATTACAGCTGCTGTTTATGGAGTGCCATTTGGCTGAGTCGTAACATTCTCGCCTCTGAGTTCAAGTCCCACTCCAGAGACTTGACACATAATCAAAGCTGACACTCCAGTGCGGTACTGAGGGAGTGCTGCACTGTCGGAGGTGCTGTCTTTCGGATGAGACATTAACCCCGAGGCCCCGTCTGCCTGTTCAAGTGGATGGAAAAGAATCTGCTGGCACTATTCGAAGAAGAGCAGGTAGTTCTCCCTGTGTTCTGACCGATATTCATCCCTCCACCTAACCAAATTAACTGGACATTTATCTAATTTGCGGTTTGTGAGATCTTGCTGTGCATAAATAAGTTGCCATGTTTGCCTATAAAATAATAGTGATTGCTCTTCAAAAATAATTCACCGACTGTGTAGTGCTGGCGATGACCTGGAAAGGTGATTTGTGCACTATAAATACAAGCTCTCCCTCGACTTATTTAACATATTAGTCCCAATATCCTATTGTGTGATGAGCCTCTTGTGCAATGCTCAATTCACCATCTGAACCAGCTCCCTGCACTGCACTGCCAGTGCTCGACCTGTAATCACTGTACTTCACTCCAGTATTGTAGAGCTCAAAATGGTCTCTCCAGACACAACTGTTGGGCGTTTGTCACAGTTCAAGTGAGCATTGTATGCAAATTTCACACACCCTGAAACCCCTGTCAGTCTTGGGCAGCACTCTCATCTCTGAGTCAGAAGGTTGTGGGTTCAATTCCCACTCCAGAGACTTGAACATATAATCCTAGCATATAACCCGACGTTAAACCGAGGCCCCATCTGCCCTCTCGGGTGGATGTAAAAGATCCCATGGCCACTATATTGAAGAAGAGCATGGGAGTTCTCCCCGGTGTCCTGGCCAATATTTATCCCTCAACCCACATCACTAAATCAGATGATCTGGTCATTATCTCATTGCTGTTTGTGGGATCTTGCTGTGCGCAAATTGGCTGCTGCGTTTCCTACATTTCAACAGTGACTATACTTCAAAAGTACTTCAATGGCTGTAACACACTTTGGGAAATCCTCATAGAATCATAGAAAGTTACAGCACAGAAGGAGGCCATTCGGCCCACTGTGTCCATGCCGGCCGAAAAAGAGCTACCCAGCTCAATCCCACTTCCCAGCTCTTGGTCCGTAGCCCTGTAGGTTACGGCACTTCAGGTGCACATCCAAATACTTTTTAAATGAGTTGAGGGTTTCTGTCTCTACCACCCTCTCAGGCAGTGAGTTCCAGACCCCCACCACCCTCTGGGTGAAAAAAATTCTCCTCAGCTCCCCTCTAATCCTTCTACCAATTACTTTAAATCTATGCCCTCTGGTCACTGACCTCTCTGCTAAGGGAAATAGGTCCTTCCTATCCACTCTATCTGGGCCCCTCATAATTTTATATACCTCAATCAAATCACCCCTCAGCCTCCTCTGTTCCAAAGAAAACAACCCCAGCCTATCCAATCTTTCCTCATAGCTAAAATTCACCAGTCCTGGCAACATCCTCATAAATCTCCTCTGTACCCTCTCTAGTCCTGAGGTTGTGAAAGGCGCTATATAAATGCAAGTCTTTCTTTCCTTCTAGTGACAGTATTGTATTGCCAGACATGTAGTAGAGATTCAAATAAAAAGTAATTAACACTACCACGTTAATGAATTCCTTTCTAAAAACAGCTGGCCAGATATCTGGTTAAGTGTAGACAAAGGTGATCGTGTACACTATGTAAAATGACATTCCAGTCTGATCGGTACCATGGGGATTGTGATTTGTGGAGCGCAGCTGTTCAGCGCTGATTAATGCACTTTGTAATGTTTGATTTATAAACTGCAGTTTCAGCTCTCCCTACCTGTGCTTATTCACCTCAGGGGATTATATAAGTCAGGATACATTGCAAATTGTACACAGTCTTTCGGAAGGAGCCCCGTGCATTCACACCAACATTGACAGCCGTGCTTTCCGCTGCCTAGGCCCCATTCTCTGGAACTCCACCAATGCCCCTCCACCTCCCTCTCCTCTTAATACTGTCCTTAAAACCCACCTCTTCCACCAGGTTTTGGTCACCTCTCCTAATTTCTCCTCCTTTAGCTGTGTGTCGATTTTTATCCAGTCCTTTGTGAAGTACCAATGAATGTTTTTTCTCCACTAACGGTGAGATGTTGTTGTACAGGGCTGTGTCTGATTATACCACCCTGTTTTACAGCATGCTGTTAATTCTTGGCTACCATTCAAACAGTTTGCCCTAATAATGACTTTAGATTTTTGGTGCTGTCAAAAGCCAACTGTGAAATCTTAGTTTTTAGGTTTGTGTTAATATTGATGCTGACGAAATTTAGGTTAAGTGAAATAATTTCAATAAGGGTGGAAAATAAAAGAATCACTTTATCCACTCAGCAAAACATAACATTAAAAAAACCTGCACTCAAAAGAAATGTTTGATTCTGTAGCAGAACTGAACAGAAGCAGTTATCCAGTGCAGCGAGTTGTGTGGCGGGGAACCATCGTTTTCTTATTAATGCACTTGAAAAATTAAAAACCAGCATAACTAAAGCTTCCTAAAGCCAACCTAAAGGATAATTGAACATCAGTGAGCAGCGTTCAACAGAGAGCAAGGATAATAATGGATATTAGTTTTGAATGTAATTTGTGATCAAGTGCAGGTCGTAGAATCTCTGTGTCCTGATTCTTCTCCTTCCTGTCTGGGAACTCCATAAGTGCATTGTTGACCAGACAGACTGGAGTTTGTTACAAGGCAGGCACACATTGGGAAAATCAAACGACATAAACTGTGAGAATGGAGCGTGGGTAATTTACCCTCAGACAAGTGTCCTTGGCGGAGACACACTGACCTATATTGAACTCTGTATAATACGTCCAGGTGAATTCGAAGCTGGGATGGGGGAGGGGTCAGTTTTATTCTAATTTGTCCATTTATTCATGTGGATGTCATGAAGGACCGGGGTGGGGGGGGTGGGGTGGGGGGGATTGAAGTGAAATACAATGGTAGCCCATGATTTGACCTTGAAGTAATGCCGGGGTGGACATTGTGTAATGGAATCTATGTGAATGCAGAATAGCCACTTAGCTCATGACAACTGAACACATCTGTTCATGCACCAACTCCAACTCCATCTCTATAAGCAGCTTAAAGCCTGTTTCCAGTGATACGGCCAGTAAGGTGTTGGTATCAGTGATGCTTTCCAAATGGGTTAGGTGTGTGCCCTCTATTGCACAAGGCAACAAGCTGGCACCTCTCTGAACACAGGCCTTCCCCTCCCCATTACCACTCGATGGGGTAGAAATTACCATTGTGATGTTATTATACGAAAGTAAACCACGTACTAAAATTAGTCTCTGCTATTTTAATGGGAGTGTTAACTCAAAAGTGTTAACTTTGTTGACGTTAGCTTCTACTCTTCGATATGATATTGATGAATGATGGTATAAAAGAACCAAAATGTATCTCCACTGTTTGGAGGGTTATTCAATAATCATTGGACTCTGCCTCCGCACTTCACAATGTGAGTATGTTTATCATATGTCAATGGGAAAATTATACAAATAGCACCAGTGAAAAACTAGACTCCTGGATTTGTGTCAGGTAGTTATTGTAACCATATTGAAATATTTAATATTTAATAATTCCCATTCAGCTGAGGTAGGTTTCGCTGTGGATCCCAGCTACCCCACAGCCTGGACAAGCCTCAGCACAGACTTTATTTGCATCTCATTCTCTGGAAGCAACATTGGCCCTCTTCCTTTCTGACTAATAGCGAAAAATCTGAACTGAGGCCATCTTCATGTCAGATAATTGAGCTACTGTTGTGTCATCCTGAGAAATGACATTTTAACAGGAGATAAATCATAGTGATTAATCTCTTCTATATTTCAAAGGATTACATTTTGCAGGTGTTTCCCTGCATGGAATTGTTGGAAGGATAGAAACCTTTTTCTTTTAACAAAACAAAAGAAAACATTTTTAATCATCTGATAACACTTCAATTACCGAACATTCACTTTCTTAGAGTTTCTGTTGTGAACAAAATATTGCCCATCCTGGTTCTGGTTAAAATAAGATTTGCCTTTCACAACCTCAGGACGTCCCAAAGCGCTTTACAGCCAATGAAGTACTTTTTTTGCAGTGTAATCACTGTTTAAATGTAGGAAACACGGCAACCAATTTACACACAGCAAGATCCCACAAACAGCAATGTGATAATGACCAGATAATCTGTTTTTTTAGTGGTATTATTTGAGGGATAAATGTTAGCGAGGACGCCGGGGAGAACTCCCCTGCACTTCTTCAAAATAGTGCCAGAGGATTGTTTACGTCCACCTCAGAAGGCAGGTTTAGTGTCTCATCCAAAAGACACCTCCGAGAGTGCAGCACTCCCTCAGTACTGTAAACTGGATCTTGCAGGGAGGGTTTTACATGGGGATTTGAACATCTAAATTTGAACTCATTATCTATCTCCTCAAATATTAGTGCCAAGCCACCAAAATAATATAAATCTCAGCACTTCACAGACAATGAATTGCTTTGAAAGTGCAGTAACTTGTTATGTAGGCAAATGTGGCAGCCATTTTACACACAGCGAAATCCCACAAACAGCAGTAAACTCCATGACCAGTTAATCTGTATTTGGTGGTGTTGCTAGAGAGGAGAATGTTGACCAAAACACTTCCCTGTTTTTCAAATAGTACCATCGAGTTTTTAAATGAAAAGCCATCGAATGTGAGGTCTCAAACTGGCTCCAGATCATTCATCCCACATTTGGCAAGAAAGTACTGGAAATATAGGGATAACAATCCCCACAACCTAACTTCCAACGATTATTTTCTTCCACTCCTAATATTAATGGCATCAAACAGAATACATCACTTGTCGTCTCAAATTTAAAATTCTCATCCTTGTTTTCAAATCCCTCCATGGCCTCAACCCTCCCTATCTCTGTAACCTCCTCCAGCCCTACAACCCTCCGAGATCTCTCCGCACCTCCAATTCTTGCCTCTTGCTCATCTCTGATTTTAATCGCTCCACCATTGGCGGCTGTGCCTTCAGCTGCCTAGGCTCTAAGCTCTGGAATTCCCTCCCTAAACCTCTCCGCCTCTCTCTCCTCCTTTACAATGCTCCTTAAAACCTACCACTTTGACCAAGCTTTTGCTCACCTGTCCTAATATGTGGCTCAATTTTTGTTCGATAATCGCTCCTGTGAAGTGCCTTGGGACATTTTACTAAGTTAAAGGCGCTATATAAATGCAAGTTGTTGTGGTTAAAGCTAGTTAAAATGACAAGGTTTGAGACTAATTGTTGCGTGTTTTTAATATTAGAAATTGTGTAATTAGCACATTACAGCCCTCACAGTTAAGGTAACTCTGTGCTCACCGAGTGATGTACACATGGAACGCGGTCTTACTGAGCTGTGGGACATGGAGCTCGAATGTTGATCAAGACAAGCAAGTCCGCAGTCTTTAACATTTATCACATCTGAAATATTTAGTTGCCAATGAGCCACAAAGCTAAAAACTGAATCCCACTTTGGAAGAACTTTAACATTTTTGGGGCTGTGGAACCTTAATATTTAATTTAATCCCCAGTCAAGGAACTTTTAAAAGGCGGACAGGTTACCCCTAGAAAGAGGCAACAGGAGACCAACATGACATTATAGATTACTCACCCTTCTAAAATTACAGTAAGTTTGTAATATAAATACAACAATGTCATGAGGAAATGCCACGTGTTGGACATTTATCCTGTGCCATTCGAAACTTGAAACTTTGCTGCATTGAGATTATCTGGCCAGGTCAATTGGGAGATATTTTTCTGATTACACCTCTGATATTTGACTTTCAATGGGTAGATTTCCTACTGACTGGTCCACAGAGGCAGAATGTTCAGTAGAAGAGTTGAGAAACTGCCTCTTCAAATTGACAATATGTCGTATCCTGACTACATGTCACTGACGTGATGTTTGATGGTTGATTCCATATTATAGACATAAAGTATAAATTTTTAGATCTATCACAACAGTTCCCAAGGTGATCAACAGCTGGAATGAGTTGCCAGGGAGGACGATTGAGGCCAGAACTCTGGACTCATTTACGAAACAGTTGTCATGGGTTGGGATTCTAGAAAGATGGGATCAAATGCGATGAAAGATTCCAATGACGGTGGCCATATTATAATCTTGAGCTAAACGGCAGTAACTGAGTATCACTGTAGATATCACATGAAAAACCAACCCATGACCAATCTACCCTAAACTCAACAAAGTACATCCAATGCCTAATGTGGAAATTTGTAAAATTAAAACAAAAACATTTTTAATAAACTTATAGCCCATAATATGAACATCTGCTGTCTAGCACTGCACAGGAGGCAATAATTCAATCTTGCAGTTTTACTGATATTTAGAGACTGGGATAGTTTCACTCCTATGGTTCATACTTTGATTGAATTAGTGCCTCATAACACATTGGCAGCCATCTACATCATCGCTGGGATAACCTGGACATTATGGTCAACTCACTTGAGACTTTATTCTCGAAGGTGAAATCTAAACCTGTGATTCACCCTCCCCCACACCATATATGGTCCTTGATGTCATTTTAAATTAAGAACTGGCACAATTATATTACACTGACTTTCCTTTAAGTCTGAAGCTCGTGTCTTAAGTTTGTTGAAATGAATAATAAAACACTGGCTAAAATAACATGGAACTGGCTGATTTTAACCTGACATTAACCTGTAGGAAGATTTGAACAAAAATTCTTCAATGCAATCTTTACCGGAACTTTGATTTGCACCGTCAGTTTCTATTATTCTTCAAATCAACAAAATCTCACAGCTATACAAGAACATATGGAATGATAAAACTTAATATTCAGCCAAATAATAGACAGAAAAAAGGAGTTAACATAACTTTAGCCAACTGAGAATAAGTGGCTGACTCCACGTTATAGTAAACACAAGGAATCCAGAATAAAAGTGTGTGAAGAGCCAGGCTCTTTGTGCAGGCCCCGACCATGGTTGAAGAACAGAGGCGAAGACAAGGAATAACCAGGAAGTGGTGATTAAGAGATACTGAACTTGGGTTTTAAAAACTTGTAGGAAGCAGGAAGACTGAAGGAGGTGAGGAGTTCCTCAGTACTGAGGTCCTGGGAAAGAATCAAACAGAGCAGGTCATTGATTTTAACACAGTGAGGATGCATGAGGGAGGAACAGAATGAAGAATGGTGAAGAACAAAAGAGGAATGTTCAGAGGAGCACTGCCCGTAGTA
This sequence comes from Heptranchias perlo, assembly GCF_035084215.1. Taxonomy (NCBI): domain Eukaryota; kingdom Metazoa; phylum Chordata; class Chondrichthyes; order Hexanchiformes; family Hexanchidae; genus Heptranchias; species Heptranchias perlo. Next base: position 39,521,560 of record NC_090352.1, read on the forward strand.
GCAATGATGAGATTGAGAAGGACCAGAATGGTCAAACCCAATGCTTTGAATTAATCAGATGGGAGTTGATCAGAGTCAGAGATGTGATTCGTAGAAGCCACAGTGACTCTGATGGACACTGCTGTATTCAGGTGATTAACTACACCTAGTTAACGTCGACTTGTACCTGTTTGCCGATTGACCATAGTGTTTTCTTGTTCCAAGTTGTACTTGTAGTTGGTGAATGCCATCTACCACGGTGCTGGACCATTGACTCCTGGCCAGGCAGCTCAGTGAAGCTGGGCTGTGGTGGACTCCATGTCTGTCCACTGCTCGAAGAATGGCCGTCGCCTTTTCTGGATCCTGCTCAATGCTGCTCTGCAAACATAACAAAGTTTGAGAAAAATTCACAAAACAAAACCAGCCAGGTAAAATCAGTTATCGTATAGAAAGAAGAAAGAAGGACTTGCATTTATACAGTGCCTTTCACAACCTCGGGACGTCCCAAAGCACTTTACAGCCAATGAGGTACTTTTTGAAGTGTAGTCACGTTGTAATGTAGAAAACACATCAGCCAATTTGCGCACAGCAAGATCCCACAAACAGCAATGTGATAATGACCCAGATAATCTGTTTTTTGCGATGTTGGTTTAGGGATAAATATTGACCCAGGACACTGGGAGAACTCTCTGCACTTCTTCAAAATAGTGCCATGGGATCTTTTACATTCACTTGAGATAGAGACCTTGCTTTAATGTCTCATTTGAAAGATGGCACATCCAACAGTGCAGCACTGCCTCAGTACTGACCCTCCGACAGTGCAGCGCTCCCTCAGTACTGACCCTCCGACAGTGCAGCGCTCCCTCAGTACTGCCCCTCCGACAGTGCAGCGCTCCCTCAGTACTGACCCTCCGACAGTGCAGCGCTCCCTCAGTACTGACCCTCCGACAGTGCAGCGCTCCCTCAGTACTGACCCTCCGACAGTGCAGCGCTCCCTCAGTACTGACCCTCCGACAGTGCAGCGCTCCCTCAGTACTGACCCTCCGACAGTGCAGCGCTCCCTCAGTACTGACCCTCCGACAGTGCAGCGCTCCCTCAGTACTGACCCTCCGACAGTGCAGCGCTCCCTCAGTACTGACCCTCCGACAGTGCAGCGCTCCCTCAGTACTGACCCTCCGACAGTGCAGCGCTCCCTCAGTACTGCACTGCGAGTGTCGGCCTGAGACCATTACTGAGGGCCGTACGGTTGGAGAAAGATTTTCAGAGGCTGATGGTGGATTTGTTTCACAAAAAAAATCAGATTTTATTTTGATTACCGTAAGGATTTTGTCACACAGGAGATTCTGTCGAGAGTTATGTGGATGGATACAAATAAATCGTTCGCAATAAAAAGACCTGTCATAAAGAGTTGAGCAATGTTAAGAAGATTGTGAGTGCAAACGTTGAATGAGATTTCCAAAGGCACGTGAACAGGGCACACACACTGACCCCACTAATACCTGTGAAGAGGAGAGGCACACGGTTACTTTCCAATGAGCCACTGGAGCAAATTGGCAGCTGCGACTGGGGGTAGTAGCACGACATTTTACCCAATCCCCTCAGTTTCCTCGCGGGTGGGTTAGGTTAAAATCGCCCCAGTGGTGTCTGGCTTTGAAGAAATAGATTTCCTACTGACTAATGCATGGGGTTAACAGCGAGGTGAAGCTATTAAGAAAGTTCACAGGGATGAAGATGTCTTTGTTCAACATTGATCTGCTGTTCATTTTGTGAAGCATGCGATTAGAGTGAGTGCTAGAACATCTGTACAGTTAGGCCCAGATAACATTGTCTCACACCAAACACTGCAGCATGTTTCATATATGTACAAAAATACAAACAACAAATTCAACTGTACACTGTACACAAACATTTACATTTATTTGTATCCATCCACATAACCCTCGATAGAATCTCCTGGATGACAAAATCCTTACGGTAATCAAAATAAAATCTGATTTTTTTCTGGTGAAAGAAATCCACCATCAGCCTCTGAAAATCTCTCTCCGGCCCATAGTAATGGTCTCAGGCTGACACTCGCAGTGCAGTACTGAGGGAGCGCTGCACTGTCGGAGGGTCAGTACTGAGGGAGCGCTGCACTGTCGGAGGGTCAGTACTGAGGGAGCGCTGCACTGTCGGAGGGTCAGTACTGAGGGAGCGCTGCACTGTCGGAGGGTCAGTACTGAGGGAGCGCTGCACTGTCGGAGGGTCAGTACTGAGGGAGCGCTGCACTGTCGGAGGGTCAGTACTGAGGGAGCGCTGCACTGTCGGAGGGTCAGTACTGAGGGAGCGCTGCACTGTCGGAGGGTCAGTACTGAGGGAGCGCTGCACTGTCGGAGGGTCAGTACTGAGGGAGCGCTGCACTGTCGGAGGGTCAGTACTGAGGGAGTTCAGCTGTTCAGTAATCTTTTCTCTCCACTGTTCTACAGGGTTTGGGGTTTGGGGCTTCCCCATGCTGCGAGCCTCCTTCCTCCTCAATAATTCTGCTCTATTGATATTCTTTGGTGACCATGCTGTTTCGTGTGGTGTCTCATGATAACTGATGGGATTCAAAAGAGCGAAAGCCCAGTTTTGCAGTAAGTTATTTAAAGGGCTTTGTTGAAATCAGGTTTTCATTTGGGAGATTCGATTAATCAACAGCAAATCACAATCAATGGCGAATTACTGAATGTCAAAAAAGCAAACAAAAACTGCAGCAACTGAATGGAATGATCACATGGTTTAATGCTCACAGAGATTAAAACTGGTAAAAGGGAACTTTAGGACTGATGTGAGGAAGATCTTCACACAGAAAGTGATCAATAATTGGACTGGACTTTCCCGCTCGAGTGGTAAATGAATCACCCTTCCCGGCTCCGTTTTAAAATCACCCCCAAGGAGTCTGCCTATCATTTTACCCGAAGGATTTGACTCCATTTAACTTCAAATAGCAGCCAGGTGAATTTGTTCTCTGATGGCCTCCCTCCCCATGTGGAGAAGCAACAACAACAACTTGCATTTATATAGCGCCTTTAAAGTCGTAAAACGTCCCAAGGCGCTTCACAGTTGCAATTTTCAAACAAAATTTGACTCCAAGCCACATAAGGAGATATTAGGACAGGTGACCAAAAGCTTGGTCAAAGAGGTAGGTTTTAAGGAGCGTCTTAAAGGAAGAGAGAGAGGCGGTGAGGTCTGGGGAGGGAATTCCAGAGCTTAGGGCCCAGGCAGCTGAAGGCACGGCCGCCAATGGTGGAGCGATTAAAATCGGGGATGCGCAAGAGGCAAGAATTGGAGGAGCGCAGAGATCTCGGAGGGTTGTAGGGCTGGAGGAGGTTACAGAGATAGGGAGGGAGCGAGGGCCATGGAGGGATTTGAAAACAAGGATTAGAATTTTAAAATCGAGGCGTTGCTAGACCAGGAACCAATGTAGGTCAGCGAGCACAGGGGTGATGGGTGAATGGGACTTGGTGCGAGTTAGGATACGGGCAGCAGAGTTTTGGATGAGTTGAGATTTATGGAGGGTGGAAGATGGGAGGTCGGCCAGGAGAGCATTGGAATAGTCGAGTCTGTGGCAGTGCTTTGGAGCACCTCAAATGACTAGATCTATAATACTATAGAAACTTATCTTCAGGGAACATGTCATTTTCACTGCATGAGGTGGGCGTGAAGGTGATTGCATGGTTTAGCAATCCACAGCACTGTCACCAGAGAACATAAGAAATAGGAGCAGGAGTAGACCATTCGGCCCCTCGATCCTGCTCCACCATTCAATCAGATCATGGTTGATCTTCGACCTCAACTACACTTTCCCGCCCGATTCCCAAATCCCTTGATTCCCTTAGAGTCCAAAAATCTATCGATCTCAGTCTTGAATATACTTAACGACTCAGGTCAGTCTTAAATGGCCGACCCCTTATCCTGTGACTATGCCCTCTAGTTCTAGACTCTCCAGCCAGGGGAAACAGCCTCTCGGCATCTACCCTGTCAAGCCCCCTCAGAACCTTATATGTTTCAATGAGATCACCTCTCATTCTTCTAAACTCCAGAGAGTATAGGCCCATTCTACTCAATCTCTCCTCATAGGACAACCCTCTCATCCCAGGAATCAATCTAGTGAACCTTCATTGCACCGCCTCTAAGGCAAGTATATCCTTCCTTAGATAAGGAGACCAAAACTGTACACAGTACTCCAGGTGAGGTCTCACCAAAAGCCCTGTATAATTGTAGTAAGACTTCCTTATTCTTGTACTCCAACCCCCTTGCAATAAAGGCCAACATACCATTTGCCTTCCTAATTGCCTGCTGTACCTGCATGTTAACTTTCTGTGTTTCTTGTACCAGGACACCCAAATTCTTCTGACCACCAAAGTTTAATAGTTTCTCACCATTTAAAAATATTCTGTTCTTCTATTCTGCCTCCCAAAGTGAATAACCTCACATTTCCCCACATTATACTCCATCTGCCACTCTCTTAACCTGTCTATATCCCTTTGCAGACTCTCTGTGTCCTCCTCACAGCTTACTTTCCCACCTAGCTTTGTATCATCAGCAAACTTGGACACATTACACTCGGTCCCTTCATCTAAGTCATTAATATAGATTGTAAATAGCTGAGGCCCAGGCACTGATCCTTGCGGCACCCCACTAGTTACAGCCTGCCAACCTGAGAATGACCCGTTTATCACTCTCTGTTTTCTGTCCGTTAACCAATCCTCTATCCATGTTAAAATATTACCCCCAACCCCATGAGCCCTTATTTTGCATAACAACCTATTATGTGGCACCTTATCGAATGCCTTTTGAAAATCCAAATATACAACATTCACTGGTTCCCCTTTATCTACCCTGTTAGTTACATCCAGAGGGTGGCAGTTTCGAGACATTGGGCCCGATTTTACCAGGGGTGCGGGTTCTGGGCGGGTGGGCCAGCGCGCCCGGTGAAATTAGTGGGTAGCCCGCGCGATCGTAGCAGGCAACACACTAATTGGAACCACTTACCTGCTCCTCCGGGTTCCCCAATGCTGATCTGCGCGTCGGGCGGGCTGCGCATGTGCAGTAAGATCTGTGAGCTGGAGGCGCTCTATTTAAAGGGGCAGTCCTCCACTGACAGATGCTGCCACAAACAGCAAAAATTACAGCATGGAGCAGCCCAGGGGGAAGGCTGCTCCCAGTTTAATGATGCCTCACCCCAGGTATCATTAGATGGGGTGAGGAGGAGGGGGAGGACAGAGATCTTCCACCCGGCGGGCGGGAGGAAGCGGCCTGCCTCTGCCACCAAGAAGGCCTGGCTCGAGGTGGCAGAGGAGGTCACCTGCGCCACCAACATATCGCCCACCTGCATACAGTGCAGGAGGCGCTCCAATGACCTAAGTAGGTCAGCCACAGTGAGAACACTTACTCATTCCCCTACACTCCGTCTGCCACAACACTGCCCCCACCCCACATCTCCTTCAGCACTGCCAACACTACTCTGTCACATCACCTCTCACACCCACTCAAACCCCATCCTCATCTTACCTGCACCTACTCACCTCGCGAGTACTCACCCCACCACTACCACGCAACCCAACCCTCATACAATCTCATGGCTCTATCCCATACTCACTCTCTCGTGCATCTCTCTCACGGCCAGCCTCACTCAACCTGCCACCACCTGTGCTGCAGCCACAGGGCATGCATCACATATGTGCAGTAGGCAGCGTAAGACAAACATGTCGTGAGCATGAAGGGGATGCACAAGGGTGTTTGAGGGTCTGTCATGGTTCTTACATCTATTGACTTAAAGAACAACTCACATCACACATTATGTTGGCACCAATACTGCCATGTCTTCGCGAATCCTGTCCGGTTTGTGGAATAATGCCCGCTCCTGGGTATCCCTATGAGGACCCACCACTGATGCCACCCAGTGTGTCACTGCAGAGTGGGTGTAGGTGTATTTGCAGGGCTCTTCTGCACAGACGACTGAGAGACATCGGGGATGTCCCCGGCTGCAGCCTGGAAGGCTGTGGAGCAGAGGTTCGGGAGGGCAGTGGTGACTTTGACAGCGACAGGTAGGAAGATGGTGCACGGGCCAGCCAGGAGCAGCTCGGCATGAAAGAGGCTGCAGATGTCCACGGCTACATGTCGAGTGACTCTGAGCCTCCGTGTGCACTGCTGCTCAGAGAGGTCCAGGAACTGACCCTCAGTCTGTGGAACGTGTGGCGAGGGTAGTGCCCTCTGCGACGCATCTCTCTCTGCGGTAGCCCTCCCTCCTGCTGTACAGGTGGATGTGTCACAGCACTCTGTTGTGGAGCTCCATGTGTCAGAGGTGGATGGCGAGGCTGGTGAGGCTGGTGATGCTGTTCGCCCTCCGAGGAGGTCATGACTGCAGCTACAGCGGCCCCCATCCGCAAGATGGACATCTGAGGGGGTCCGCAAGGTAGGTACATGTCTCTGGACCCCGGGGTAAGTGTGCAGGTTGGTGACTTTGACCATCAGGAGGAGGGTGGTGGAGGCCAAACTTTGTCCCAGGTGACAGAGCGGCCTCCTGCAATGGCTGAGGGTCTCCCCCCACCCACCCCCACCTGTCAAATGGACCTTTGCAGCTGCCACAGGCTGACAGCTGCAACACGTCCATTTCAACTGGGACTGTTGCCCCCAGTGTGTGAAACAGTCCCATGTTTATCCAAAATCACACACAGTCCCTTAATCAGGTCAGTTAATGACCTGAACAACCAAAGTAAATACACTCAAGTGGCATCCCGCTGGCTTTAATTGCCTGCGGGATTCCCACCAGCGGGGGCAGCGCACGCACCCCTGCACTTCAGCGCGGAACCCGGACGTGGGCGGGATCGAGGCGCGATCCGGTCCCGCTCCTCCATTTCGGGATTTTCGAGGCCCCCCCGCCGAGAACGCACCCGAGAGCGGGTGCTAAAATCGGCCCCATTAACTCTGTTTCTCTCTCCACAGATGCTGCCTGACCTGCCGAGTGTTTCCAGCATTTTCTGTTTTTATTTCAGATTTCCAGCATCCGCAGTATTTTTCTTTTGTTTTAGAATTGTGCTTTGGTGTGATGCCTCAGTGAATGAATAGCTGGCTGACAGGCTGTCTAGACTCACACATAGTGAATGGCTGAGGTGTCAGAGGATTGCAGGCACCTGTGGAATCCAATCCCAGTAACACTCAGCACCTTCAGCATAGATGGGAAGAAAAAATATTTTAAAAACAATCTAACAAAACCAAGTTTTGTTCAGCCAAATGCTTTTAATTCATGATGTTTATCACGACAAACAGGAATTGAATCACCTGCTCCTCTACCCCAAATTCAGCTTCTGTTTGCCACTATAAACCAGAGCCAATACAAACACTGACTGGTAGAGTAATTACCAGTCTATTAACTAGTATTAAGTCCTGGTGCTTGACGGGTGATTAGAGAGTTGGCTGTCTTTGGAGACACTCCCAAGTGTGACGGCAACACTACACAACAAAGCACAGAAAGTAACCAGCGCTAGAATTACATAGAATTTTATAGCGCAGAAACAGGCCATTCGGCCCAACAGGTCTATGCTGGTGTTTATGCTCCACACGAGCCTCCTCCCTCCCTACTTCATCTCACCCTATCAGCATATCCTTCTATTCCTTTCTCCCTCATGTGTTTATCCAGCTTCCCTTTAAATGTATCCACACTATTCACCTCAACTACTCCATGTGATAGCGAGTTCCGCATTCTCACCACTCTCTGGGTAAAGAAGTTTCTCCTGAATTCCCTTTTGGATTTATTAGTGACTATCTTATATTTATGGACCCTAGTTTTGGTCTCCCCCACAAGTGGAAATATCTTCTCTACATCTACCCTATCAAACCCCTTCATAATCTTAAAGGTAGATAAATCTCCGGGACCTGATGAAATGTATCCCAGGACGTTATGGGAGGTTAGGGAGGAAATTGCGGGTCCCCTAGCAGAGATATTTGAATCATCGACAGCTACAGGGAAGGTACCTGAAGATTGGAGGGTAGCAAATGTTGTGCCTTTGTTTAAGAAGGGCGGCAGGGAAAAGCCTGGGAACTACAGACCGGTGAGCCTGACATCTGTAGTGGGTAAGTCGTTAGAGGGTATTCTGAGGGACAGGATCTACAGGCATTTGGAGAGGCAGGGACTGATTAGGAACAGTCAGCATGGTTTTGTGAGAGGAAAATCATGTCTCACGAATTTGATTGAGTTTTTTGAAGGGGTAACCAAGAAGATAGATGAGGGCTGTGCAGTAGATGTGGTCTACATGGACTTTAGCAAAGCCTTTGACAAGGTACTGCATGGTAGGTTGTTACATAAGCTAAAATCTCATGGGATCCAAGGTGAGGTAGCCAATTGGATACAAAATTGGCTTGACGACAGAAGACAGAGGGTGGTTGTAGAGGGTTGCTTTTCAGACTGGAGGCCTGTGACCAGCGGTGTGCCTCAGGGATCGGTGCTGGGTCCGCTGTTATTTGTTATTTATATTAATGATTTGGATGAGGATTTAGGAGGAATGGTTAGTAAGTTTGCAGATGACACCAAAATTGGTGGCATTGTGGACAGTGAAGAAGGTTATCTAGGATTGCAACGGGATCTTGATAAATTGGGCCAGTGGGCCGATGAATGGCAGATGGAGTTTAATTTAGATAAATGTGAGGTGATGCATTTTGGTAGGTCGAATCGGACCAGGACCTACTCCGTTAATGGTAGGGCGTTGGGGAGAGTTATAGAACAAAGAGATCTAGGAGTACAGGTTCATAGCTCCTTGAACGTGGAGTCACAGGTGGATCAGGTGGTGAAGAAGGCATTCAGCATGCTTGGTTTCATTGGTCAGAACATTGAATACAGGAGTTGGGATGTCTTGTTGAAGTTGTACAAGACATTAGTAAGGCCACACTTGGAATACTGTATACAGTTCTGGTCACCCTACTATAGAAAGGATATTATTAAACTAGAAAGAGTGCAGAAAAGATTTACTAGGATGCTACCGGGACTTGATGGTTTGACTTATAGGGAGAGGTTAGACAGACTGGGACTTTTTTCCCTGGAGAGTAGGAGGTTAAGGGGTGATCTTATAGAAGTCTATAAAATAATGAGGGGCATAGATAAGGTAGATAGTCAAAATCTTTCCCCAAAGGTAGGGGAGTCTATAACGAGGGGGCATAGATTTAAGGTGAGAGGGGAGAGATATAAAAGGGTCCAGAGGGGCAATTTTTTCACTCAAAGGGTGGTGAGTGTCTGGAACGAGCTGCCAGAGGCAGAAGTAGAGGCGGGTACAATTTTGTCTTTTAAAAAGGATTTGGACAGTTACATGGGTAAGATGGGTATAGAGGGATATGGGCCAAGTGCATGAAATTGGGACTAGCTTAGTGGTATAAACTGGGCGACATGGACATGTTGGGCCGAAGGGCCTGTTTTCATGTTGTAAACTTCTATGACTCTATGACCTCTATCAGGCCACCCCTCAACATTCTCTTTTTTAGAGAAAAGAGCCCCAGCCTGTTCAATCTTTCCTGATAGGTATAATCTCTCAGTTCTGGTATCATCCCAGTCAATCTTTTTTACACTTTCTCCAATGCCTTTATATCCTTTCTATAATATGGAGACCAGAGCTATGCACAGTACTCCAAGTGGTCTAACCAAAGTTCTAAACAAGTTTAACATAACTTCTCTGCTTTTCAATTCTGTTCCTCTAGAAATGAACCCCAGTGCTTGGTTTGCTTTTTTTATGGCCTTATTAACCTGTGTCGCTGCTTTTAGTGATTTGTGTATCTGTACCCCGAGATCCCTCTGCTCCTCTACCCCATTTAGACTCTTATTATCCAAGCAGTACGTGGCCCCCTTATTCTTCCTACCAAAATGCACCACCTGACATTTATCTATATTGAAATTCATTTGCCAATTACACGCCCATTCTGTAAGTTTATTAATGTTTTCTTGTGCTACTCAGACTGTTTGTATGATAGGGTAAGTCCAGACACAGGTTACCCTGAGCTGAGCTGGATATGGGAGAGAAAGAAAAGGCAAGCTGGTTAGAGATAGAGATGGATGTATTGAGTCTGTGCTGCTTCAGCAGACTTGTAACTGGACCTGGGAAAGTTGTGGGTAATTGCACAGAGCAATCTAGTCTTACACCAGTAATAGTCTCCTGCACAAGGCCTTCCTAAAGACATGCGTAACGTCGATGTTGAGTGATGTGTAATTAAGCAGAAAAGTAGATGAAATGGAGCAGCACAGTAGAGCTTCAGCCTCCTGTGTCAAGAAGCATAGAGCACAGAGCATAATTCCCCACATGATGCCTTTCTGATCTTAGTCATACCATTGAGGAGAGGTACTAAATGGAGGAGAAATGATTCCCCACTGGGACAGGAAGAAAAATCTGGTTAGGGCAGCAGTGGCCTGGTAATGTGACATAGTCTCATCGTCACCCAAAAACTGTGAGCTAGAACGCAACTGAGTTTTAGGTACACTCATTGAAAGATGAAATCACACACAGATCTGATGCAAGGACACACAAAGATTCTTTCCATCATTAAGTATGGCTTTCTTTGATCCAACACTGATTGGGACAGTATGGAAAAAGCAAATGAAAACTGCAAAGTTTCAGCACCCAAACAATCATTCCGTTAACCCTCCTGTAAGTTACATCTCCACAGCACTGCATTTAAACAAAAAGTTCATCTACACTCTCCCTGTAATATTGATCTAGGAATTTGGCTGCGCGGTGCCCATTTATTGGGTACTAAACTGCCTCCTAAGCCTCCAATATGGCGGGCAGGAAACGCATGCTCGTTACGAGCCGGAAGTGCGCCTCTCGCCATATTGGTAAAGGCTGAAAAATCGACTGTAGTGCCCACAGAAATGGGCACGTCCGAATTTCGTGGCCATTGTATTTTAATCTTAGGAAAATATTAAGAAATTTTATGTTATTGCCATGGATCAAAATATCATTTGGTTTTGATTTAATTGGACTTGATGAGCAATTCCAGCTTAAAATGGAAATGTGTGCTGAAAGCAGGATTGGACTGGGCAGTTCTGCAGTTTCTTTCTTCATTCTAACCATGTCAGAAGGAACAGCTCCATAATGGTTAGTACTCTGAATATCACAGAACAACAACATGCATTTATATTGCATCTTTAATGTAGAAAAACAGTACTAAGGCACTTCACAGAGGTGTAAGGAAAAAGGGAAGCTGACTCAAAGATAGTGATATTAGGACAGGTGACCAACAGCTTGGTCAAAGAGGCAGGTTTTAAGGAGTGTCTTAAAGGAGGAGAGAGAGGCGGAGAGGTTTAGGGAGGGAATTCCAGAGCTTAGGGCTGAAGGCACGGCCACCAATGGTGGAGCGATTAAAATCGGGGATGCACAAGAGGCAACATCTCCCTATTTGAAACCCTCCAACAATACAATTCCATTCACATTTTCTGTTGGAAGATGAATGCGCTGTCAATTCCAGCGAGGTATAATACATCTTTCAAGTATATTCTCAACAGAGTTAGAAAGGGTCACTGATTACATACCACAAAGTGGTGAATTCTACAGTCTCTTTACTCTGGTGGTTTTATGGTGTTGTGAGAGAAACAAAAGTAAATTAGTGTCACTGGGCAGCCATTCCAACTCGACAAGTCACTTCTCAAATATATAACATTATCCCAGCAAGACAGGCAGCAAGTGTTCTTAATACACTAACATCTGATGATATGATCCAGCTCCTGATTACATATGTAAGACTTGTCAATTTTACTTGGAGTCAGAATATAAATGCAGTGCACTGAAACTGTTTACAGGGATCTTGATTCCAGTCATCGATACACGAGAACAGCTACTGTCAAATCCAGAATGGAAAAGTGTTAGCCAGAGAAATCAGCCATTCAGCCCATCGAGCCTGCTCCACCATTTTGTCACCCATTGCTGCATTTTATCTTTTTAACCCCAATTCCTTGTCTTTTCTCCATGTCCTTTAACATCCTTTCTCCCCAAGTATCAATTGATTTTGTATCTATGACATCCTGGGGTAATGCAATGACACATTCCCTCAATCCTTTGTATCAAGGTTTTCCTGGATTTCCTTTTAACTGACTTTGCTTAAGCTCTAAGACTCTGTCTCCTTGTTCTGGATTCCCCAACTAGAGGAAGGGCTATTTCCCATTCCCTTCACTATATTAAACCCTCAATCAGATCATCCTAATCTCCTCATCTGCAGGGAATACAACGCAGTCTCTCATCATTGCTCATTCACTTCAGCCCTGGCATCATCCTGGCAAATGGCCACGAGTCTTTCTCTAAGGCCAGTATATCCTTCCTAAGGTGGGCACCTAAAACTGAACAAAATATTCCAAATGAGATCTGACCCACACTCTGTGTAATTGCTGTGGGACTTCTTTGCTTTTATATTCTAAACCTTTTGATGAAGCCCATTAGCCCATTTGCCTCTTTGATCACTTTTGTTACCCGTGAGTTAACTTTTAATGACTTGTGTACTTGGATGCCAAAATCCGTTTGTTCATCTATTGTATGCAAGACATCGGCCGTGACAATTTCTTTACTCCCCTCACTCACTGTACTCTCTCCCTCTGAACCCGCAGCTCTCTGTTATCTCAGGCCCAAGCCTGACATCGTTATCAAACCTGCTGACAGGTGAGGCACTGTTGCTGTGTGGCAAAAGTATTTCTACCTCGCAGAGGCTGAAGGCAAACTCTCTGACAACTCCTCCTGCCTACCCCTAGACCATGACCCTTAGACCATGACCCCTAGACCATGACCCTTAGACCATGACCCTTAGACCATGACCCCTAGACCATGACCCCTAGACCATGACCCCTAGACCATGACCATAATATATTACCCCCAACCCCATGACCGCTAGGCCATGACCCACTACTGAATACCAAGCCATCACCTCCCAGACCTCATCTCCTCCAGAGGTCTTCCACTCACAACCTTCAACCTCGTGGTCCCCCAGCCCCGCACAGCCCACTTCTACCTCCTTCCCAAGATACACAAACAGGACTGTCCCAGTAGATTTATCGTTTCAACCTGCTCCTGCCCCATGGAACTAATTTCCTCTTATCTCAATTCCATTTTTTCTTCCTTTGCCCACTCCATTCCGACCTACATCCATGACTGCTCCAACGCCCTCAGCCACTTTAATCAATTCCAGTTTTGTGGCTCTAACCATCTCCTTTTCACTTTGGATGTACGGCCCCTCTGCACCTCCTGTGTCAATGCTGCTTCCACCCTTCCCTTACCGTCATGTGATCCATCTCTGACTCTTCCCTTCCCTACCCTTCCTCGACTTCTCTATCTCCATTTCTGGGGATAGACTGTCCACTGATATCTACTACAAGCCCACTGACTCCCACAACTACCTCGATTATATTTCTTCCCACCCAAGGACTCCATTCCCTTCTCCCAGTTTCTCTGTCTCCGTCGCACCTAGTCTGACAATGCCAAGCGGTTCTGACAAAAGACCTTTGACCTGAAATGTTAACTCTGTTTCTCTCCCCACACAGGCTGCCTGACCTGCTGAGTGTTTCCAGCACTCTGTTTATTTTTAAGATTTCCAGCATCACAGTATTTCGCTTTTTGTTCATAAGTATAAATGTTTAATGTGAAGCTGTCACATACAGACTGCATTTGGCATTGGATATACTTTATTTCTTGGAGGAATAACAAAGTGCAAAATGCAACATATTCTGAAATCTGTAAAACAAAACTGAATCACAACATTCAGGCATTAACCTGGCTAATAGGGTATATGTGCACAAATCACTGAAGGTGACAGGGCAGGTTGAGAAAGCAGTTAAAAAAAGCATACGGGATCCTGGGCTTTGTAAATAGAGTTATAGAGTACAAAAGCAAAGAAGTTATGATGAACCTTTATAAAACACTGGTTCGGCCACAACTGGAGTATTGTGTCCAGTTCTGGGCACTAAATTTAGGAAAGATGTAAAGGCCTTAGAGAGGGTGCAGAAAATATTTACTAGAATGATTCCAGGGAAGAGGGACTTTAGTTACATGGATAGACTGGAGAAGCTGGGGTTGTTCTCCATAGAGCAGAGAAGGTTGAGAGGAGATTTGATAGAGGTATTCAAAATCATGAAGGGTCTAGACAGAGTAGATAGAGAGAAACTGTTCCCATTGGTGAAAGGGTCAATTGCACATGGAAATTGGATGGGTCTAAAAGGGGAGATTATCACGTCCTAACTTCTAACCAATCAAAACTCAAACTCAATATAATGACCATCACATCCTCCAGCTCTGAACCCTGATTTCAGTGATTCCTGGTTACGTGTTCCTGCCCCATTAAGATGATGCCAGTATGCAGTGGGGCAGTTTATCAGTTTCTGTGGATTCTGCCCAACACTGTCCATCACTCGAGCTATCTGCACAAAACCTTGCTTTGGTCTTCATTTTTAGAAATGACTGACAGTTTCTCTGATGTTTTGGATCTTTAAAGCAGGGAATAGCTGAGGCGCACAGAGTAGGGAGCTCAAGTTTTGGACTCTGGTCTGTGCGGAGTTAGCTGATCTCAGTTGGGCTATAGTTTGGGTGCTACAATTGACCTCAGCCTGCCTGAATTAGGAAAAGGAGAAACAGGGCTTCCTCTTCCTGATCCCAATCCAGTGATTCCAGCTGGAAAACAATGTGTGGACATCAGGTGAGGACAAAATCGGGCTCAGTTGTGATGTGCCACATGGTCGAATAGCCTTTCATTACTCATGGTCTAGGCTCAGACATGAAGAATAGCCATTTAAATTTGGAACCATAGTGTGGCCGGTGGCCGCTGTCCGGTGACACCAAGCAGGCAAACTTTCAGGAAAGAAGTGGAGAAAAAACTGACGGAAGTAGATTTTGTTTTTAAGAAAGTTTTGCTTCCGAATTGCTGCCGTTAAATGTTGTATCCGAGGGGTCTCCCTGGGCAACCGGGGCCTCTGTGCATTTCCAGCATGTTCTCTTTTAATTTAGTCTGAAAGGTCGATGTTTCCCTTTACTCGTCTCCTTGGAAATTAGATTGATCTGTGAGCACTTCCCTCAGGGAGAGATAATAAATTAATCTTCCTATTCAATTAGTCATTTGTTTTTAAATATAAATACAGTTCTAAATACAAACAATATCTGGCTCAGCACATTCATCCATGAGCAGAAACATTCTTGTGAATATTTAATCATTCAAAATAGTTTTTACAATATTTGCACTGAGTAAACTTGAAGCAGTGATACTGAAAGACCCTTTAACCTTCCCACTGCCCTTTTTTGCTGTAATAATTTTGCCCAAAGTCTTTTTTTGTTCAATATTTTTTCACAAGAAACATCACTTCGAGTTTTCTACACCATGAAAGAATTCGGATGTTATGGGATGTGCTTGTTGTATTCTGTGTTCCGAATGCTTTGCTGATGTGATCTTACAAACACTGAGAGGTGAAGGGCCAGGTTCCCCTCTGCGATCATTCATTTCCATTCCTCCCAATCCCACTCCACACTCCTGGTTAGTTGCAACAAGCTACAATTTAGTTGCGACAAGTATAAACCAGCTTACTGACATGTGGATAAGAACATTTTTTAAACTTGCAGAGATAAAACAAAACCGAGATATAACAAACTGGGTAATCTTGGTCCTACCGGGAGTTTGTTTGCTGATTATTGGTCCACTGCTACTTGTGTCCATTGGTGGAAATCGCAAATCAGTGTGTCCAAGAGAGGCTTGTACCATCTTTGAACTCTGCAAGCTGATGAGCCTTGTTAATGTTGTCCTCTCCTGCTAGCTGGCCGCTTTTATATTTAATACCACCGGTGAAATGAGCGGCAGCTTGCCCAAGTTTACTTTGGCTTGTATTTCAACAACTTCAGCGCAAACAAAATGACAACGCTTTTCTCTTACCTTTTCCACTGACCCCAGACTGAATGCAAATCCTTCAGCCCATGGGAGGAAATGCCATTGAGTAGCAATGGGAGGGTAAAAAATAAATGGTTACATCAGATGGATAAGAATGGCAGCTGGGTGCAGTAAATACGAGCTTGTATTGTGCCCGAGGCAATGCTACATGAGAAAATGTGAATTTATTCTCATCTTTGCATTCTTTTGTGTGGTATCGGAGGCAGCTGGGTGCAACACACTTAACCCCAATTCCTCAGCTCCTCGGGTAGATGAACTGACTGTTTACTCAACAAAACTTCACATTCAGCCTCTTTTGCTTCAGCTTTGATGTGTTGGTCACGGTGTGTTAGTATCCGAGGGGCCGAGTGACTCTCTGAGAGGCTGGAGTAGCTGTCACGCTTTAGGTAGGAGGTGTCGCTCAGCTACTCAGCTCTGTACATTTCTAAGTCCAGGAAAGATTTGTAATCAGCAGCGTAAATGAAAAGCAATATTGCTCAGTAAAGTTTTAACCTCGATGTGGTTCGAGCCCTACACCATGATGAGCGTAATCTAAACTGACACATGGGTGAGCACCAAGGCACGACTGAATTATCAGAGGCGTCGATCTACAAATGACATTAAAGCGAGGTCCTGTCTGTCAGCTCAGGTGGGTGTTTAAAAAAAATAATGGGAAGACAGTAGAGTAGGATTCTCTCTCTCTCTATGACATCTCAATTACTGACAATACATTTAATGCCTGACCACTTCCTTGTCTCTCTCACCCACATCCCTCTCTCCTCCTCCACTCCCATTATTCTCTCCATCCACCCCTGGAAAAACTCTCCCCCAGTTCTCATAAACTCACTCTCTAACTCCACCTTTCCCCACCTTTGGCTATCCACCATCTGATAGCTCTGCTCAACTACTCCCTTACCTCAGTCTTTGGTACCCTTGTCCCCATCAAATCAGTTACCGTTTCTCAGTGCCCTGTACGGCCCCTGCCTCCTCTCCCTCAAGATCAAAGGTGTAAACTTGACAATTATGGCACTAAATTGGCCTGATTATGAATCACCAGAACTGACGTAACTACGTCAAGCACCCCTCCTCAGCCTCAACCACCTATTATTCCAGAATCATCTTGGAAGGTAAAACCATGCTAGGGTCTTTGTCTCAATTACCAATCTCCTTAAACCCCTGACCCCTCACTTCAAGCACCAAATACTGAGAGCTGGATCCTTCATATCAAAGATCGAGATCATCCACACAACGGCCTCCACCACCTCCTCTCTCCCTCACCCCTTCCCCCCGCCTTGCTCCCTGCCCCTAACCTGTCCTTGTCTCCTCCCCACTCCATTCCTGAAACCTGGCCCTCAGTTTCTCCCCCATCTCCATTCCCTGCCCTCTTCAAACTCAACTCATCCACAAGACCCACCGATTGCTCCCTCAATCTCCTCCCCCCTCAGCCCGTGCTCAGTCAGCTGACTCTCCTGCAGGCCAACCACATCAACATTGTCCACCTCTCGTCCACTGAAACCCTAACCCACGCTTTTGGCATCTCTGTACTTGATTTCTCTAATGCCACCCCAAATTCCGATAACTCTTAATTTATACAAAATTCCACCGCCAACATCCTGTCCCACTTCCCGTACCCCAGGGCTCACCAACCTACACTGGGTCTCTATCCCTCAATACACTGAATTCAGAAATCCTTGCCCCTAATTTGCAAATCTTCCCTGGCCTTTCTCTCCCCGCCCACCAATGGTTCCCTCTACTCAGGTATCATCCCCCTCCCCTGTAAAACTGCTCGTGCCCATCTGTCCTCTCTAATTATCATCCCAACTCCAACCTCTTTGAATGTGTTGCTGTGTTGAAATCAAGACTCACCCCTCATACTCTAATTCGTTCTTTTGAAGAGCCTCAAAACTGTGGAACTCCTTCCCTCCCTCAGTCTTTCCTTCCTCCTACAATCTATAAGCTTTAAAACCCATCAAATAACTACATCTGGATTTACCTCCTTTCATCTCCTACCCGTTGGTGCCCTGCACAATGGGGCATGACCCTTTGCTCAGGTTTCTCAATTTATAAAAACAGAAGATGTTACAAAACATCTCCTGAATGTAGTGTTTGTGGCGGAGAGAAACTGGGCATTAGGATCGGGGAGTTAGGAGAGGCGACTGAAAGGATGGTTCAACAGGTTAGAGTTGAGAAGCTATTAAAAGTGGAGAGAGAAGGCTAGGCGGAGGGATTTAGTGAGGGAGTGCCAATCAGTAATGCTGAGAGGGCTGTAAACTCTGCCACAAATGGTAGAGTGGAGGGGAGATGCACAAGAGAAAGGAGTTGGAGGAACAAAGGGCTCAGGCCAGGCCTATGGGTTGAGAGGTCATGGAGGGCGGGGAGAGAAAGGCCAGGGAAGATTTGCAAATTAGGGGCAATTCGATGTATTGAGGGATAGAGACCCAGTGTAGGTTGGTGAGCCCTGGGGTACGGGAAGTGGGACAGGATGTTGGCGGTGGAATTTTGTATAAATTAAGAGTTACCGGAATTTGGGGTGGCATTAGAGAAATCAAGTACAGAGATGCCAAAAGCGTGGGTTAGGGTTTCAGTGGACGAGAGGTGGACAATGTTGATGTGGTGAAAGAATTTGTCTCATCCTTGGAACCAGATAGGTAAATGGCTGCAAAGCAGTATTGTAAATACTGTAAAATCTAGCCAGCAGAAACTAAATACAAGATCCAGTTGATATCAGATACAGATATAGCATCAGGCAGTGAGATGAGTAATAAAGAAACATGATCTGTGACATGTTGAGAATGGAGTAGAGTACAGTACAGACATGCAGCTGTGTCCTGAGGTGCTCTGGCAGCTACAGAAAGTGGCACAGATTTGATCCCATGGCTGCATAAGTTAATTTAAACGTTGCATACTTTACTGCACCTGGCATTACAAGGAACTAATGGCTTGCTTGTCATGTTGCAAGTGATGGGCTTTTTCCACAGCTGTGTAAGTGCAGGATAGAATATACTGAGTTTGTAGCTTGGCTGCATTAGATTCCAATTTGCAAACATTACATCAGAACTCAAATGAATTTAATGTACATCAGACTCTTAATTCCCTCATCATCTACTATCATCTCAGATCTGGGGCTGAAGTTCAAATGCAGCCCAGACTGATAGATGGAAGTGCCCTCTGCCTGCAATCTCAAATGATTTGGGCAGTCTTAATCCAGTTCTTAGTGTATATGGGCCCACAGTACAAAGTACCACACAATTTGGCACTAAATTGGCATCCTCACTTGTAGTGGCTATAGTATGGGGTGTTCTTTTGAGGCGCATGGCTGGGACAGTATAGAGGGAGCTTTACTCTATGTGTAACTGAACTGTATCTGCCCTGGGAGTGTTTGATGGGACAGTGTAGAGGGAGCTTTACTCTGTATCTAACCCGTGCTGTACCTGCCCTGGGAGTGTTTGATGGGACAGTGTAGAGAGAGCTTTACTCTGTATCTAACCCGTGCTGTACCTGCCGTGGGAGTGTTTGATGGGACAGTGTAGAGGGAACTTTACTCTGTATCTAATCCGTGCTGTACCTGCCCTGGGAGTGTTTGATGGGACAGTGTAGAGGGAGCTTTACTCTGTATCTAACCCGTGCTGTACCTGCCCTGGGAGTGTTTGATGGGACAGTGTAGAGGGAACTTTACTCTGTATCTAACCCGTGCTGTACCTGCCCTGGGAGTGTTTGATGGGACAGTGTAGAGGGAGCTTTACTCTGTATCTAACCCGTGCTGTACCTGCCCTGGGAGTGTTTGATGGGACAGTGTAGAGAGAGCTTTACTCTGTATCTAACCCGTGCTGTACCTGCCCTGGGAGTGTTTGATGGGACAGTGTGGAGGGAGCTTTACTCTGTATCTAACCCGTGCTGTACCTGCCCTGGGAGTGTTTGATGGGACAGTGTAGAGGGAGCTTTACTCTGGATCTAACCCTGTACCTGCCCTGGGAGTGTTTGATGGGACAGTGTAGAGGGAGCTTTACTCTGTATCTAACCCGTGCTGTACCTGCCCTGGGAGTGTTTGATGGGACAGTGTAGAGGGAGCTTTACTCTGTATCTAACCCGTGCTGTACCTGCCCTGGGAGTGTTTGATGGGACAGTGTAGAGGGAGCTTTACTCTGTATCTAACCCGTGCTGTACCTGCCCTGGGAGTGTTTGATGGGACAGTGTAGAGGGAGCTTTACTCTGTATCTAACCCGTGCTGTACCTGCCCTGGGAGTGTTTGATGGGACAGTGTAGAGGGAGCTTTACTCTGTATCTAACCCGTGCTGTACCTGCCCTGGGAGTGTTTGATGGGACAGTGTAGAGGGAGCTTTACTCTGGATCTAACCCTGTACCTGCCCTGGGAGTGTTTGATGGGACAGTGCAGAGGGAGCTTTACTCTGTATCTAACCCGTGCTGTACCTGCCCTGGGAGTGTTTGATGGGACAGTGTAGAGGGAGCTTTACTCTGTATCTAACCCGTGCTGTACCTGCCCTGGGAGTGTTTGATGGGACAGTGTAGAGGGAGCTTTACTCTGTATCTAACCCGTGCTGTACCTGCCCTGGGAGTGTTTGATGGGACAGTGTAGAGGGAGCTTTACTCTGTATCTAACCCGTGCTGTACCTGCCCTGGGAGTGTTTGATGGGACAGTGTAGAGGGAGCTTTACTCTGTATCTAACCCGTGCTGTACCTGCCCTGGATCTGTTTGATGCGGATACTGTGGATCCAGTGTGTTCCATTGTTCAGCGCTCATGTTTCTCAACTGAGGAACACAAAATTTCACAAAAGAAACGTGATAAAGAAGTGTGAAATAATCCTTGCACTAGGCCTGCCTGTGAACTGTGTGACACAACTCCTCAGTGATGAATTTGCAAAGCCTTTCACCAGTCTTCTGTCAAATTATTTTCAGCATTATCTTTCACCTTTCACTGCACTGGTTTCATCTTATTGAGACAAATGTAGTTCCACTGAGTAAAAGGCTGAAATTTAATCTCTAACTTCCAATAATATCCATAAACAATTCAAGCATTACTCGAAAGACAGCTATTCCTGTCCTTTAGTCTGGTATGTTGAATGCTTAGTTCAGTTGTACTCTGGCCCTGTCCCTCACCTCTTCTTCCATTACACTGATGACTGTGTGGGTGCTGCTTTCTGCTCACGCTCTGTTCTTGAGAATTTTGTTGACTATGTTTGCAATTTCTACCCATCCCTCCCTCCCCTTCCACCCCGTCCATATCTGACTCCTCCCTTCCTTTTCTGGCCTTCTCTCTATCTCCGATGATGGTCGTTCCAGTAATATCTGTTACAAGCCCAAAGATTCCCACAACTTTGCTTCTTCCCATCCTGTTCTCGCAGTTTCTCCATCTCATTCAAATCTGCTCTGATGACTCTATCTTCTGAACCAGAATTTCTGAAATATTCTCCTTTATCCTCAGAAGAAGTTTCCCCCTCTGCAGGGCCCTTGATTGGGTCCATCGCATTCCCCGGCTCCCTCCTCTCACAACCGTGACGAAGGCCTCCTGGTCTTTCAAGGCCTTCCATCAGCCTCCACCTTCATCAGATCATTCTCCACCATTTTGATCAGAAGGTCGTGGGTTCAGGTCCCACTCCACTGACGAGCACATAATCCAGGCTGACACTCCCAGTGCAGAACTGAGGGAGTGCTGCAGTGTTGGATGCGCCATCTTTCGGATGAAACGTTAAACCGAGGCCCCGTCTGCCCTCAGGTGGATGTAAAAGATCCCACGGCACTATTCCAAGAAGAGCAAGGGAGTTCTCCTCAGTGTCCTGGCCAATATTTGTCCTCAACCAACACCTAAAACAGATTATCTGGTCATTATTTTGTTGCTGTTCGTGGGATCTTGCTGTGCGCAAATTAGCTGCCACGTTTCCTACGTTGTAAAAGAACTGCATTGGCTGTAAAGCGCCTTGGGATGACGTGAGATTGTGAAAGGCGCTATAGAAATGCAAATCTTTCTTTTCAGTGTCTCATCTTGTGAGATGAAAAATTAATTTATTGTCTTTCACTATACAGCAAACTCTTTTTGTAATACTGTGAAAATGTCACCAAACTTAAAGCAGCAGGATGGAAGACCCCTCATCACTGTCAACACAGCTTCTGGCGGCATCTAAATGGATGGGAAAAGCCTTCAGGGATGCCTTATACCCTGCAGCCAGTAAGACCCTGGCGCCAAAACCAGAAAAGACTAAGACTGGTTTGATGAGAATGATTTGGAGATCACTGATTTGCTCTGTGAGAAACATTCCCTTCACCAAGCACGGTTGCAAGACCCCTCATCAAGAAAGCGACATAGAACAATAAGCCTGGTCATCATATTATAAAAAGTTGTAAACAATTTTACAACACCAAGTTATAGTCCAACAAATTTATTTTAAATTCCACAAGCTTTCGGAGGCTTCCTCCTTCCTCAGGTGAATGGTGTGGAAATGGAATTTTCGAATCCTTCGCATTTGTAAATCACAGAACAATACCTGGTGATTACTGCCCGTTGCCAAGGCAATCACAGTGAGCAGACAGAGAGGTGTCACCTAAAAGGCCACCGAATATACAAACCCCCCAAAAAAAGAGAGAGAGAGAGAAGGAAGACAGTCAATGACCTGTTATATTAAAAGCAGATAACATTTGTTCGCTGGTGGGGTTACGTGTAGTGTGACATGAACCCAAGATCCCGGTTGAGGCCGTCCTCATGGGTGCGGAACTTGGCTATCAATTTCTGCTCGACGATTTTGCGTTGTCGTGTGTCTTGAAGGCCGCCTTGGAGTACGCTTACCCGAAGGTCGGTGGCTGAATGTCCCTGACTGCTGAAGTGTTCCCCGACAGGGAGAGAACCCTCCTGTTTGGCAATTGTTGCGCGGTGTCCGTTCATCCGTTGTCGCAGCGTCTGCATGGTCTCGCCAATGTACCATGCTCTGGGGCATCCTTTCCTGCAACGTATGAGGTAGACAACGTTGGCCGAGTCACAGGAGTATGAACCGTGCACCTGGTGGGTGGTGTCCTCTCGTGTGATGGTGGTATCTGTGTCAATGATCTGGCATGTCTTGCAGAGGTTACCGTGGCAGGGTTGTGTGGTGTATAAAAAGGATATAGAGGCACTGGAGAAGTTGCAAAAAAGATTTACTCGGATGATACCAGAATAGAGAGGTTATAACTATCAGGAAAGACTGAACAGGCTGGGGTTCTTTTCTCTAGAAAAGAGAAGACTGAGAGGTGACCTGATAGAGGTCTTTAAAATTATGAAAGGTTTTGATAGGGTAGATGTAGAGAAGATGTTTCCACTTGTGGGCGAGACCAGAACTAGAGGCCATAAATATAAGATAGTCACTAATAAATCCAATAGGGAATTCAGGAGAAATTTCTTTACCCAAAGAGTGGTAAGAATGTGGAACTTGCTACCACAAGGAGTAGTTGAGGCAAATAGCATAGATGCACTTAAGGGGAAACTAGATAAACACATGAGAGAGAAAGGGATAGACGATATGCTGATAGGGTGAGATGTAGTAGGGAGGGAGGAGGCTCGTGTGGAGCATAAACACCAGCACAGACCAGTTGGGCTGAATGGCCTGTTTCTGCGCTGTACATAGAATCAGAGAAAGATTACAGCACGGAAGGAGGCTATTCGACCCTACGAGTCCGTGCCGGCTCTATGCAAGAGCAATTCAGCTAGTCCCACTCCCCCACCCTATCCCAGTAGCCCTGCAAATTATTTCCTTTCAAGTATTTATCCAGTTTCTTTTTGAAGGCCATGATTGAATCTGCCTCCACCACCCCCTCGGGCAGTGCATTCCAGATCATAACCACTTGCTGTGAAAACAAGTTTTTCCTCATGTCACCTTTGGTTCTTTTGCCAATCACCTTAAATCTATGTCCTCTGGTTCTTGGCCCTTCCACCAATGGGAACGGTTTCTCTCTATCTACTCTGTCAAGACCCTTCATGATTTTGAATACCTCTATCAAATCTCCTCTCGACCTTCTCGGTTCCAAGGAGAACAACCCCAGCTTCTCCAGTCTATCCACGTAACTGAAGTCCCTCATCCTTGGAATCATTCTAGTAAATCTCTTCTGCACCCTCTCTAAGGCCTTCACATCTTTCCTAAAGTGCGGTGCCCAGAACTGGACACAATACTCCAGCTGTGGCCGATTCAGTGTTTTATAAAGGTTCATCATAACTTCCTTGCTTTTGTACTCTATGCCTCTATTTATAAAGCTCAGGATCCTGCATGCTTTTTCAACCACTTTCTCAACCTGCCCTGCCACCTTCAACAATTTGTGCACATATACCCCCAGATCCCTCTGTTCCTGTACCCCTTTTAGAATTGTGCCCTCTAGTTTATATTGCCTCTCCTCGTTCTTCCTACCGAAATGTATCACCTCACATTTTTCTGCATTAAATTTCATCTGCCACGTGTCCGCCCAGGCCACCAGCCTGTCTATATCCTCTATCACTATCCTCCTCACTGTTCACTACTCTTCCAAGTTTCATGTCATCTGCAAATTTTGAAATTGTGCCATGTACACCCAAGTCCAAGTCATTAATATATATCAAGAAAAGCAGTGGTCCTAGTACGAAAAGCATTCCAAGTGATTCTATGTAATTCTATGTAGTGAGCTACGAACAAAGCTGAGGGCCATGCAGAAAAAGTGGTGGAGCGACAAAGCCAAGGAAATCCAGATGTATGCCGACTCGCATGATATGAAAAGGTTCTATGCGGCACTACAAACCACCCATGGTCCCCATTCTGGAGGTACCACTCCCCTAAAGAGTCCCTCCATGGCCTCGCCGCTCCCTATCTCTGTAACCTCCTCCAGCCCTAAAACCCCACGAGATCTCTGCACTCCTCCAATTCTGGCCTCTTGTGTATTCCCGATTTTAATCGCTCCACCGATGGCGGCCGTGCCTTTAGCTGCCTAGGCCCTAAGCTCTGGAATTCCCTCCCTAAACCTCTCCGCCTCTCTAGCTCTCTCTCCCCTTTTAAGACCCTCCTTAAAACCTACCTCTTTGACCAAGCTTTTAGTCACCCATCCTTATATCTCATGTGGCTCAGTGCCAAATTTTGTTTGATAATCGTTCCTGTGAAACGCCTTGGGACGTTTTACTATGTTAAAGGCGCTATATAAATGCAAGTTGTTGTTGCTGACAATGGCTGACTGAGAAGACCCAAATCTTGGACAGATGGGCTAACCATTTTAATAATCTACTAAACCAGAAGTCTAGCATAGAAAATTAGGTCATAGATCATCTACCTGAAAGTCCGATCGTGTCTTTTGCTGAAGAACCTTTGTTGCCTGAGACCATTAAGGTCATCATCATCATCATCATCATCATCATCAACAACAACATGCATTTATATAGTGCCTTTAACATAGGAAAACGTCCCAAGGCGCTTCACAGGAGTGATTATCAAACAGAATTTGACACTGAGCCACATAAGGAGATATTAGGACAGGTGACCAAAAGTTTGGTCAAAAGGGGTAGGTTTTAATGATTGCCTTAAAGGAGGAGAGAGAGAGAGAGAGAGGAGGAGAGGTTTAGAGAGGGAATTCCAGAGCTTAGGGCCCAGGCAGCTGAAGGCACGGCCGCCAATGGTGGAGCGATTAAAATCAGGAATGCGTAAGAGGGCAGACTTGAAGGAGCACAGAGATTTCAGAGGGTTGTAGGGCTGGAGGAGGTTACAGAGATAGGGAGGGGTGAGGCCATGGACGGATTTGAAAACAAGAATGAGAATTTAAAAATCAAGGCGCTGCAAGACCGGGAGCCAATGTAGGTCAGAGAGCACAGGGGGTGATGGGTGAATGGGACTTGGTGTGAGTTAGGATACGGGCAGCAGAGTTTTGGATGAGCTGAAGCTAATGGAGGGTCTCTCTCCAGGTGCAAGGCATCAGGTTCCAATGCTGTTGCTGCTGAGATATATCACGCTGGAGGACACCATATACCTCAGTCTCTGACTGAGATTTTCCAGCTGATGTGGTGAAAAGAAATCATCTCACAAGAGTATAGAGATGCATCCATTATCCATCTAGTCAAACAGAAGGGCAGTAATACGTGTGTGACAATCATAGAGGAATTTCCCTACTTGTCATCGCAGAGAAAATCCTTGTTAGGATATCCTAAATTGTTGCATTGGGCATATAGCTAAGAAATTCTTGGCTGATAGCGAGTGTGGACTCAGAAAAGGTGCAGGTATCACTGATATTTTCTTTACTACCAGAGAACTTCAGGAAAAGTGTTGAGAACCAAACCTGGACCTTTACGGTGTCTCACAAAGGCCTTTGTAGGGGGTGGTGGTGTGTGTCAGCTTCACCTCTGACTTCTGAGCGGTCCGAATCGCTCCCACTCCCTGGGTTCTAGACCTTGGACTTATTTGGGGGTTGTAACAAAGTGCAGCAAACAACTGGTTTTGGTGCAAGAGAAAAAAAAAACTGGGTTTATTGAAGTCACAAATGAACTTATAACATTTGGATAACACTGAGATTATACAGACATACAAAGTACACTTAGTTAAGAATGGGGAACACACGGCATAACGAGGGAAAATCACCCTACTAATCCCCTTACCCTTGTCCCACCCCCAAAACCTAACTAAATTGAACTAGGAGAGGTCAGGGATCATGCTCACCAAACCAGGGTTCCTTGACAGTTCGAAATCCAGCCAGGTAAGCCGGTTGCAGTTTTGGGGTACGCTCTTTGTGTCCTCTGGGCCCTGCCGTCCCCACGTGGTCCTGGTCTGTGGAATCTGCGAAGGTTCTTCAGTTGGATAGAGTCTGTTGGTGCGGTGAGGCACAGTTGTGGGTGGGCGATCTTCGTGGAGGGCTGCGGTTGCGCCTTATTGCTGCTCCAAAACTGCTGTTTAAAACCTGTTCCAAAACCAACTTAAAACCTGCCCCAAAACTGCTGCTCCAAAAACAGAACTGCTTAGAACCTGCTCCAAAACAAACCCACCCTTTCCCCCTTCGTAACTGGTGGCCCAGTTATACCGTTTTTCGAATTTCTTTTCTGAATCCAAATCAAGGTTAGTTCTTTGTCCGATTATGGTGGGCTTCTTCAGGTGATTGTTGGCTTCCTGTCCCCGTAACTAGTCTAGAACTGAAAGCCATTGTATATGTGAAGTATTGATGGGTTTGTTAATTGCATTGATTGCTACCTTCCTGCTTTAGTAGTTAGTAGCGATAATTTATGCAAGGTTTTGATGAGCTTTAGTTTCGTGTAAGATGAAGCCTTTCTCTGGGTTGATTGTTTTAAAGGGAAGAATGCGTATTCTGTCTTCTCTCATTGTCTGGTTTTCAGGCAACAATCCACACTGCACCCAACAAGCCCGGGCATGTCATAAAAGTCCAAAAGTTATATCCTTGTTGAAGATATGAAAAATGTGGGAATTTTGAGAACCCTTCATCTTCGATCGATATCCTGTGTGTGTGAAACCATTCCTCATGGAAATTGGACTTTACAGTCATATGAGAACTCACAACCTGTATTAATTGGAGATGAACTGTAGGCTGTCGCTATTGACAACAATGGACAAACCATCACCATCATCAAGCAACCACTTTTTGTAATAGGTGAACAATCAGCACAGTCAGGATTCACCCCAGTCAGGGTCAGAAGGTTGTGGATTCAAGCCCCATACATGGACAACACTGAAACCTCACTGAATTACTGAGGACATGCGACATTGTCAGAGGTGCCATCCTTCAAATGAGACGTTAAAACAAGGTCCCGTTTACCTGGTGGAAAAGAGTTCTCCCGCTATCAACCAAAAACTGGCCATTGTGTGCCGCCACATTTGCTCACGTGATGACAGTCACTGCTCCTAAAGTAATTCACTGTGTGTGAATTAATGCGATTAGGTTCTAGATAGAAATGGCTGTCTTTCTGTCTGCTTCAACCGTGCCTTTCAAAAGGGAACTGGATAAGTACTTGAAGGAAAAAATTTGCAGGGCTACAGGGAAAAGGTAGGAGAGTGGGACTAGCTGGATTGCTCTTGCAGAGAGCCGGCACGGACTCGATGGGTCGAATGGCCTCCTTCCACTGTAATGCTGTAACCATTCTATGATTCTATGAACTAAACAAGAAACCTTTGAGTAAACTAACAAATAAGAATTTGAAATTGGAGTGTGGATACAAATTGTAAGACTCCTCAGCTTTCAAAAAAATGAAAATAAATTTGCTATTACATTTTGAAATAAATATATAGTATTTCCCATATTTTAATGGAGATGTCTCCCAACTGCTGCAATGTCACAAAGCTCCTGGTGGTGTCACTGCTGAGCTTGTAACGGACCCTGTGGTAATTGTAATTCCATCACTGCTGAACATGAGGTGCATCATGAATGAATGGGGTCAGTCCTGTTCCTCAATGTGGTGTCAATCACCTTGTTAGGGATGTGCTACTGTTACATTAATTGTATACAGTCTATTTAACCTACAACACTATATTTTTCTGTATCATTGTAGAGCTTTTAAAAGATATATTAATTTTTGTTTCCAGATAAGAACATAAGCAATAGGAGCAGGAGTAGGCCATACAGCCCCTCGAGCCTGCTCCGTCATTCAATAAGATCATGGCTGATTTTCGACTTCAACTCCACTTTCCTGCCCGATCCCCATATCACTAGAGTCCAAAAATCTATTGATCTCAGCCTTGAATATACTCAATGACTCAGCATCCACAGCCCTCTGGGGTAGATAATTCCAAAGATTCACAACCCTCCGAGTGAAGAAATTCCTCCTCATCTCAGTCCTAAATTGCCCATCCCTTATCCTGAGACTATGTCCCCTAGTTCTAGACTCTCCAGCCAGGGTAAACAGCCCCTCAGCATCTACCCTGTCAAGTCCCCTCAGAACCTTACATGTTTCAATGAGATTACTTCTTATTCTTCTAAACTCCAGAGAGTATAGGCCCATTCGACTCAATCTCTCCTCATAGGACAACCCTCTCATCCCAGGAATCAATCTAGTGAACCTTCGTTGCACCCCCTCTAAGGCAAGTATATCCTTCCTTAGATAAGGAGACCAAAACTGTACACAGTACTCCAGATGTGGTGTCACCAAAGCCCTGTACAATTGTAGTAAGACTTCCTTACTCTTATACTCCAACCCCCTTGCAATAAAGGCCAACATACCATTTGCTTTCCTAATTGCTTGCTGTACCTGCATGTTAACTTTCTGTGTTTCTTGTACGAGGACACCCAAATCTCTCTGAACACCAACATTTAATAGTTTCTCACATTTAAAAAAATTCTGTTTTTCTATTCTTCCTACCAAAGTGAATAACCTCATATTTCCCCACATTATGTTTCATCTGCCACCTTCTTGCCCACTCACTTAACCTGTCTCTTTCCCTTTGCGGACTCTTTGTGTCCTCCTCACAGCTTACTTTCCCACCTACCTTTGTATCATCAGCAAACTTGGATACATTACACGTGGTCCCTTCATCTAAATGATTCCAGGGATGAGGGACTTTAGTTACATGGATAGACTAGAGAAGCTGGGGTTGTTCTCCTTCGAACAGAGGAGGTTGAGAGGAGTTTTGATAAAGGGAATTAAAATCATGAAGGAACTAGACAGAGTAGATAGAGAGAAACTGTTCCCATTGGCGGAAGGGTCAAGGACCAGAGGACACAGATTTAAGTTGATTGGCAAAAGATCCAAAGGTGACATGAGGAAATTATGCGATTACTAATTAACCCTGTCTCATTACACAAGACAAGATCTAAAATGGCCTGTTCCCTGGTTGGTTCCATGAAGTATTGTTCTAGGAAACTGTCTCGAATTCATTCCATGAACTCGTCCTCCAGACTACTTTTGCCAATTTGATTTGCCCAGTCTATATGAAGATTAAAGTCCCCCACGATTATCACATTACCTTTGTTACAAGCTCCTCTTATTTCTTGATTAATATTCTGTCCTCCACCATTACACCCTGGGTCCCCATACCCGCCTGACTCACTGTCACATCCTAACTACTACCTAACCTAAGGTCTGTATTTTTCTTCCATCCTCACGTACTTCTCTAGCTTAATATTTAGCAGAGGATTGAAAATTCATCAACTGCTCCTAAGGAGTTGCTGACACAACAGAACAAGCCACTGCTCACTATAGTTTGCAATCCTGGATACATATTGTGATCCTAGGATTCAACCTTGCAAATTCTCTGTGCTTGGTAGGTAGATACCATTATTTTCATAATGCAATCAGGATCTCTGTGTCTCATAGGAACAGGAGTAGGCCATTCAGCCCCTCGAGCCTGTTCTGCCATTCAATGAGATCATGGCAGATCTGTATCCTAACTCCATCCACCCGCCTCGGCTCCATATCCCTTAATACCTTTGGCTAGCAAAAATCTATCGACCTCAGATTTAAAATTATTAATTGTGCTAACATCTACTGCTTTTTCTGCTCATCGTCTTGTCCTTTGATGTTTACAAGTTTCTTGTTACATTACCAGATAGAAGTGTCACAGCTCCCTACAATCAATATTCAGCCAATACAATCGGACACTATTTAACCCAGTTGCTCCAGTAATCTGTACTTTTTACTTCAGAAGCCTCTGGTTCATACAGAGAGGACATAGAATTGATCACACTTACACACTCATTATTTAAAAACTGAATTCAAATTTTCAAACTACCATAGTGGGATTTGAACTCATGCTCTCTAGATTACTAATCCAGTAACATAACCACTACACCACCGTACCCCATAACCACTGCACTACCGTACCCCATTCCCACTACACCACCGTACCCCATAACCACTGCACCACCATACCCCATAACCACTGCACCACCGTACCCCATAACCACTGCACTACCGTACCCCATAACCACTGCACCACCGTACCCCATAACCACTGCACCACCGTACCCCATAACCACTGCACCACCGTACCCCATAACCACTGCACCACCGTACCCCATAACCACTGCACTACCGTACCCCATAACCACTGCACTACTGTACCCCATAACCACTGCACTACTGTACCTCATAACCACTGCACTACCGTACCCCATAACCACTGCACTACCGTACCCCATAACCACTGCACTACCGTACCCCATAACCACTGCACCACCGTACCCCATAACCACTGCACTACCGTACCCCATTCCCACTACACCACTGTACCTCATAACCACTGCACCACCGTACCCCATAACCACTGCACCACCGTACCCCATAACCACTGCACCACCGTACCCCATAACCACTGCACT
Organism: Heptranchias perlo; assembly: GCF_035084215.1. Lineage (NCBI taxonomy): Eukaryota > Metazoa > Chordata > Chondrichthyes > Hexanchiformes > Hexanchidae > Heptranchias > Heptranchias perlo. Next base: position 39,552,665 of record NC_090352.1, read on the forward strand.
ACCGTACCCCATAACCACTGCACTACCGTACCTCATAACCACTGCACTACCGTACCCCATAACCACTGCACTACTGTACCTCATAACCACTGCACTACCGTACCCCATAACCACTGCACTACCGTACCTCATAACCACTGCACTACTGTACCTCATAACCACTGCACTACTGTACCTCATAACCACTGCACTACCATACCCCATTCCCACTACACCACCGTACCCCATTCCCACTGCACTACCGTACCCCATTCTCACTACACCACCGTACCTCATAACCACTGCACTACTGTACCTCATAACCACTGCACTACTGTACCTCATAACCACTGCACTACCATACCCCATTCCCACTACACTACCGTACCCCATTCCCACTACACTACCGTACCCCATTCTCACTACACCACCGTACCCCATAACCACTGCACCACCGTACCCCATAACCACTGCACTACCGTACCCCATAACCACTGCACCACCGTACCCCATAACCACTGCACCACCGTACCCCATAACCACTGCACTACCGTACCCCATAACCACTGCACCACCGTACCTCATAACCACTGCACTACCGTACCCCATAACCACTGCACTACCGTACCCCATAACCACTGCACCACCGTACCCCATAACCACTGCACTACTGTACCTCATAACCACTGCACTACTGTACCTCATAACCACTGCACTACTGTACCTCATAACCACTGCACTACCGTACCCCATAACCACTGCACTACCGTACCTCATAACCACTGCACCACCGTACCCCATAACCACTGCACTACTGTACCTCATAACCACTGCACTACTGTACCTCATAACCACTGCACTACTGTACCTCATAACCACTGCACCACCGTACCCCATGACCACTGCACTACTGTACCTCATAACCACTGCACTACCGTACCTCATAACCACTGCACCACCGTACCCCATAACCACTGCACTACTGTACCTCATAACCACTGCACTACTGTACCTCATAACCACTGCACTACTGTACCTCATAACCACTGCACTACCATACCCCATTCCCACTACACCACCGTACCCCATTCCCACTACACCACCGTACCCCATAACCACTGCACTACCGTACCCCATTCCCACTACACCACTGTACCCCATAACCACTGCACTACCGTACCCCATTCCCACTACACCACCGTACCCCATAACCACTGCACTACCATACCCCATTCCCTCTACACCACTGCACCCCATAACCACTGCACCATAATACCTCATAACGACTACACCACTGTATCCCATAACTACACCACTGTACCCCAATCCCACTACACCACCATACCCCATTCCCACTGCACCACCATACCCCATAATCATTACACCACTATACCCCATAATCATTACACCACCATACCCCATAGTCATTACACCACCATACCCCATAATCATTACACCACCATACCCCATAATCATTACACCACTATACCCCATAGTCATTACACCACCATACCCCATAATCATTACACCACCATACCCCATAATCATTACACCACCATACCCCATAATCATTACACCACCATACCCCATAATCATTACACCACCATACCCCATAATCATTACACCACCATACCCCATAATCATTACACCACCATACCCCATAATCATTACACCACCATACCCCATTCCCACACCACCGCACCCAATTCCCACTACACCACTGTACCTCATAAACACTACACCACCATAACCCATTCCCACACCACCGTACCCCATTCCTACATCACCGTACCCCTTAAAACCATCGTACCCCATTCCAATACACCACCGTACATGTGTCCATGATCTGCCCTTGCTTCAGATCTTCCCTGATCTTCGCTGAACTTTTAAATCATTATGCAAGCTGTCCAAGATGTCTCCTTTTCAGTTCACATTTTGGAGTTATGAACCTACAAAATTGACGGGCAGGAAAAGTCCATCAAGCCTGCCCCACATCACGATGGCCGGAGCATCATGACTAAACACTTCTTCCCACCCCCGCTCCCCCCCGCCTCACACTTACCCCCATCCTCCTTCCCCTCCCCCCCACCTCCGCAGCCATGTAATCTCCTGGGAGAGGCAAAAAAATAAAAACCCCAGGGCCAATAACAACAACAACTTGCATTTATATAGCGCCTTTAACATAATAAAACGTCCTAAGGCACTTCACAGGAGCGTTATCAAGCAAAATTTGACATCGATGTCACATAAGGAGATATTAGGACAGGTGACCAAAAGCTTGGTCAAAGAGGTAGGTTTTAGGGAGCGTCTTAAAGGAGGAGAGAGAGGTAGAGAGGCAGAGAGGTTTAGGGAGGGAATTCCAGAGCTTAGGGCCTAGGCAGCTGAAGGCACGGCCGCCATTGGTGGAGCGATTAAAATCGGGGATGTGCAAGAGGCAAAAATTGGAGGAGCGCCGAGATCTCACAGGGTTGTAGGGCTGGAGGAGGTTACAGAGATAGGGAGGGGCGAGGCCATGGAGGGATTTGAAAGCAAGAATAAGAATTTTAATATCGAGGCGTTCCCGGACCGGGAACCAATCTAGGTCAGCAAGCACAGGGGTGATGGGAAAAAATACTCTGGAAAATTCCTCTCCGACCCCCTCAGTTGATCGGAACCAGTCCAGAAGATCACATGGACCAAGTGTTATCCATAAAGACACTTCCCTTCTATTTGATGTGATCTCTGCCCCAGTCAGGAACCGGTCCAGCTCCTTCTTGAAGGCAGAGAGTCAGCATCCACCACACCAGCCAGCAACACATTCCAGAGGATCACTACTCTCTGGGAAAAGAGGAACCGTCCAACACCCAGTCTATTCCTACTCTTCCGTAGTTTAAACTCGTGTCCCCTGGTCCTCCCCAACCTGTTAAACTGGAATAATCTCTCAATAGAGACACTTTCTAGCCCCTTAATTATTTTATAGCCCTCTGTCAGGTCACTTTTAAAGTAAATAATTGTAAACAATTTTACAACACCAAGTTATAGTCCAGTAATTTTATTTTAAATTCACAAGCTTTCGGAGGCTTCCCCCTTCGTCAGGTGAACGATGTGAAATGAAATCCTCGAAATGAAATCGCATTTATAATTCACAGAACAATGCTTGGTGAGTACAGACAGTTTTTTCAACTGCCCGTTGCCAAGGCAATCAGTGTGCAGACAGACAGGTGTTACCTGCCAGGTCTCACAGAATATACAAATCACCAAAAAAAAAACAACAAACAAAAAAAAACAGAGATAGAGAGGTAGAAACATAGAAAAGACAGCAACTGACCCGTTATATTAAAAACAGATAACATTTGTTCGCTGGTGGGGTAACGTGTAGCGTGACATGAACCCAAGATCCCGGTTATGTTTCTACCTCTCTATCTCTGTTTTTTTTTTGTTTGTTTTTTTTTGGTGATTTGTATATTCTGTGAGACCTGGCAGGTAACACCTGTCTGTCTGCACACTGATTGCCTTGGCAACGGGCAGTTGAAAAAACTGTCTGTACTCACCAAGCATTGTTCTGTGAATTATAAATGCGATTTAATTTCGAGGATTTCATTACACATCGTTCACCTGACGAAGGGGGAAGCCTCCGAAAGCTTGTGAATTTAAAATAAAATTGCTGGACTATAACTTGGTGTTGTAAAATTGTTTACAATTGTCAACCCCAGTCCATCACCGGCATCTCCACATTAAAGTAAATAGACCAAGGTCCTTGAGCCTGAGTAGTTGAGGTTCTGTAAACAAGGAATCATTTTTGTAGCTCTCCTCTGAACCTTTTCCAAAGCCGCTATATCACCAACTATGTGAGGGGACCAAAGCTGGGCACAGTACTCTCGATGCGGTCTGACCAGCGACCTGTATGTTGCCAATTCCTAATCCAGCTTGTCAAATTTCTACTGATACCACAAGATTCTATCTTGTGAAGTAGCCTAGTGTGAGGCACCTTATCAAAGGCTTTCTGAAAGTCCAGGCAGGCAATGTCTGCCGGATTACCCTCCTCTACTACCCTAGTGACTTCCTCAAAAAACTCAAATTTGTTAGGCATGACCTAGTTTTTCAGAAGCCTGGGGCTCGATTTTCGCACTCCCAAGCGGGTGCGTTCGCGGCGGGGGGCTGCGAAAATCGGGGATTCCCGGGGCGGGTCTGGAGCCCAGCTCCAACCCGCCCACTTCCGGGTTCCCCAGTGACGCGCTGACATGCGCGCACAGCCCCCGCATGCGGGACTCCCGCTGGCAATTAAAGCCGGCGGGGTGCCACTTAAAGTACTCATTAAAGTATTTCAGGTCGTTTACAGACCTGATTAACATAACATTTTAGGAGGGGTGGGATTTTGCAATGAACTGAGACTTTCCCGTACTGGGGGAAACACTCCCAGTTCAAATGGACGTGTTGCAGCCATCAGCCTGTGGCAGCTGCAAAGGTCCATTTGACAGGTGGGAGGGCGGAGACCCTCAGTCATTGCAGGAGGCCACTCTGTCACTTTGGACAAAGTTTGGCCTCCACCACCCTCCTCCTAACAATAAAATTCACAAACTTGCACACTTACCCCGGTGTCCAGACACATGTACCTACCTTGCGGACCCCCTCAAATGTACATCATCCGGATGGGGGCCGCCGTAGCTGCAGTCATGACCTCCTTGGAGGACAAACAGCATCACCAGCCTCACCAGCCACGCCGTCCACCTCTAACACGTGGAGCCCCACAACACAGTGCTGTGACACATCCACTTGCACAGCAGGAGGGAGGGCAACGGCAGAGAGAGATGCGTCGCAGAAGGCTCTACCCTCGCCACAGGGTCTGCAGACTGAGGGTCAGTTCCTGGGCCTCTCTGAGCAGCAGTGCACACGGACATCTGCAGCCTCCTTCATGCCGAGCTGCTCCCGGCTGCCCCAAGCACCATCTTCTTACCTGTCGCTGTCAAAGTCACCACTGCCCTCAACAACACCAAAAAAGCTACAATATTCACAAATGGACTCTTCTGCCTTACCCTGCCGCTGACACCAGGACAGTTTCCACTATTCATGGAAGTCATAGAAAAACCTTTGATTCAACATCCTTCTAAAATATTGGGAATTCACAAAAATGCTTGTGAATGTCTATTGTCTTTCACTTAACCAGTTCATGACTTAATGTCCACAGGGCATTGATAGTTTGTACATTTTTGGAACTGTGACTGCCATCAGATACATCTTTATTACTTTCCTCACAAATGTTTTGTGACTTAATGTGAATGTCATGATTGTATAGTGTATTAACTGGCATAAAGGAAATGGATGTCTGAACTATCTCTAAATTATTGGGTACTTTAACTGTAGTTTGGACTGTGTATCGCCTCGTCAACCATAATGGTTTTGTTGTGTCATGTGCCCTTCTTTCAACCATTGGGTGATATATGGCTTCATTCTGTTTGAGAATGGTTTTAAATAGAACCTATTTGTCCTCAGTACTTGATTGCCTATCTAGTAGGGTTGCCCAGTCAACTTTTGCCAGATCTTCAGCCATTTTTGTGAAGTTAGCCCTCTTAGAATCTGAGGCCAGCATTAGATTGGCTGCAGCCTTAGATTGGCCAATAAGATTAAACCTAATTATATTTTGAGAGTTCTGATGCAAGGTCATTGACCTGAAACGTTAACCCTATTTCTCTCTCTCTCTCTCCACAGACGCTGCCTGACCTGCTGAGCATTGGCAGATTTTCTGTTTTTATTTCAGATTTCCAGCATCCGCAGTATTTTGCTTTTGATTTATATCAGGAACATAGGAATAGGAGGAGGCCATTCAGCCTCTCGAGCCTGCTCCGCCATTCAGTGAGACCATGGCTGCTCTGTACCCGAACTCCATTTCCCTTAATAGCCTTGGCTAGCAAAAATCTATCAATCTCAGATTTAAAATTATTAATTGAGCTAGCATTTACTGTTTTTTGTGCGAGAGAGTGCCACACTTCTACCGCCCTTTGCATGAAGAAATGTTTATGAGCCAGTTTGTTGCATCCAGTGAGCCTACAGGTACTACTCAGTCACAGTTCACACATTGGTTTAATTTGCTGTGTACCTTAGTCTCAATATTGCGGAATAAAACCATTCAGAAAGTATAGAAAACCAGAATATTTCACAAACAAGTTTTATTATACTCTGTGCAAGTTATGTAAGACTACACAACTAACAGGTACAATTCAAATTATAAAAGGCTGGGAACGCAAAGGTTACATGGATTAGAGCAAATTTCTTCAAGTTATGGATTTTTAAAATTCCTATCTCAAACACTGTAATCAATATTTGTCAAGGTCGTTACTTGCTGCCCATTCCCAGAAAATAAAATAGCAACAGTCACAAGTGGAAGTCACTGGGTATTTTTAAATTGGCCAATCAGCCAGCTGATGTGTTATGTCATTTGTCCCCACTCTTTGCACAATCGTCTGTGAAACTGCTCAGTGTGTTCTCAGTCGTTTGTGTGACTCTTCTCTTGGAGGATCAAAATTTTGAGATGCAGGTACAGAAAGGTCAACCTGCAATCGAGACATCGGAGTACGACTGCTTCCTCCAAAACCAGGTAAAGCTGGAACTATCTGCTGGCCAACTGGACTGTTACAGGCCATCGACATCATCTGAGCCGCCACAAGTTGTAAGGCCATCATTCCAACTGGATTTGATTGCCTGTCTCCAGGGGCATCTTCAATGTAATTGACTCCCAGTCGATTACCAGGTGGATACTCAAATCCATGCAGCTTTTCTTTGGCATACACTGCTGATGCCACATTGTTGTATCGAACAATAGCATATCCTTTGCCATAACCCATATAAGGGTCTCTCTGAATTTCACAATATTCCAGTCCTGGGATGATATCGAAGAGACTATAAACTTGTTCATGTGTAAGCACACCTCTTGTAGACACTGAAAGACATGTGGAGATATTTTCTCCACCTCCTCTCATTTCACCACCACCTCCTCTCATTTCACCACCACCTCCTCCTCCTCCTCTCATTTCACCACCTCCTCCTCCTCCTCCTCCTCCTCCTCCTCCTCTCATTTCACCACCTCCTCCTCCTCCTCCTCTCATTTCACCACCTCCTCCTCTCATTTCACCACCTCCTCCTCTCATTTCACTTGTTCCAAAGTTGCTAAATTCACCAAAAGGAAACATATTTTGACCTCTTAGAGGATTAAACCCTGACCCATACGACGACGATGATTCTTGTCTGGCCCCACCCACATAGTCATTCTCAGAGCATGTAGGTTTGTTTCTTGGTTCAGCAAGTATTGCCTTAAAAGATCGGTCGCAGTTTTCAATGGCCTGAGCAGCCTGAGATGGTTTCAGAAACCTCACATAGCCAAAGCCTTTGCTCTCCCCTGTGTTCTTGTTCTTGATGACACTACAGTATTCAATATCTCCAAAATCCTTAAACTTTTTCCTCAGATCATCTTCTGCATAGGATTTTGGAATCATAACAAAAATCCTAGTCAGCTCCTCATCTTCAACATCATGGTGGCTGCCAGATCCTCTAGACTGTGCAATGAACACCTTGATGGGTTTGGTATCCCCAGTGAGTGCCTTGCCATGCATGTCCTCCATCGCTTTACAGGCCTGCCACGATTTACCGAACTTCACATAGGCAATGCCCTTATGGTCTTTGGACTGCTTGTCCCGCACCACCCAAATATCCTGGATATCTCCAAAGAGGGAAAATTTCTCCCGGATCACCTCCTCCGATATTGACTTGCTGATGACCAGAAACAGTCGGCTATTGGGTGGATGATCGAGGTTCGCCATAGGACGGGTGCTACCACTATCCTCCATCATTACAAATCGCGCACATACAACCGAGTTGCCACTGAGTTCCTCATAACCCCACGCACTTCCCCACATTGAACTCCATTTGCCACAGTTTTGCCCACTCACTCAATCTGTCTATGTCCCTTTGAAACTTCCTGCTCCCAGCTACACAACTTATTGCAGCTCCTAACCTAGTGTCATTGGCAAACTTAGACATACAACACTTTGTTGTTGTTCTTGTTCCTGTTGTTGTAGTCTGCAACCATTGAAGCTCTTCACTCCGGGAAGTCCCAGCAACTCACGTCTTAAGTACCTGACAAAGGAACAGGCCTCCAGATTTTAAGCACAGAAGAGGCAACTGAATAAGTAAAGTTAATGTTTTTATTGTCAATTACGTAATTGTTTATGATGTTATTTTTAGTACTAGGTCCTGAACCGAAGAGAAAACAAGAAGGGCCAAAAGGATTTTCAAGATATATTTTCAGTGATTTCATTATTTCTCTTTTCTTTCCTAGTTTTTTTTTTAAATAGGTAACTGTTTACTAACTACCTATTCTCAATTGGTAGTTTTCATACCTCCTTGGTACTTCCTAATTGGTAGTTTTTGTGCCTACTACTCGGAGAGATAAGGAGGGATTAGCAGGTTTGCCACCTGTTTAGTTGTAACTTATAGCTGTTTTATTGGCATTTGTGGTCCACTCATGTACAAGTTTGACATACACCTTCAAGCATGACATCTTTAAGTGTGATTGATGTGCACTAGGTGAAAGATTCACACACCACAGGAAGGAGACCTGCCCCAAGGCCTCGACCAATACTGCTCGACAGGAAAAGTACCTCCAGTCTCTCTCACACTTTCCCTTGCTTGCTGTAGGGAGTGTCTGTTGTAGATGAGGCAAAGTATATCAAAAATCAAATGAGAAAACGAGGAATAAAGAATAAGGTTCACTGTTCCAAAAAAATTGGAGTCATGATTGAGTGGAATGTATACCGATAAACAAAGCATTCAAAACAAAATTGGACACTTAGAAGCATTAATAACTGTGGATGGATATGATATATTAGCTATAATGGAGATATGGTTTGAGCTTGAACATGAGCGGTAGCTTAATATTCCTGGGTATAACATTTCTAGGAGAGATAAGGAGGGAAAAAAGGGCTGTGGAAGGCAGTGCTAGTAAAGGATTCTATCACAGCGCTAGAACATAAAGATGCCCTAGGGGTTACACTAAGAGAGAACCTATATGGATACAATTAGGAAATAGGAAGGGAGATGCTACAGTTCTCAGTGTGCACAGCAGACCTCCAAACAGTGGAAATGAAATAGAGGGGGATATCTGCAAACAGTTGAGATAGATATGCAAGAACATCAGAACAATAACATTGGATATTTCAGCTATTCCAAGATCAACTGGAATAAAAGTAATGTGCATGGTCAAAGTGGGAATGTTTTTAGAATGCATCTTATAACGCTTCCTAGATCACTATGTTTCTAGTTCAACAAAGAAAGAAGCATTGCTTGATTCAGTTCTGGGAAATGAAGTGATGTGAGAGTAGGAGAACAAAAGGGAAACAGTGAACACAACATAGTTAGGTTCAATATAAGAACAGAAAAGGACAATGAAGAGTCAAAGGTAATGATGCGGAACTAGTTAAAGGCAAAGTTCATTGAGATAAGAAGGTATCTAGCCCAAATTAACTGGGCAGAAAAGTTAACAAACAGGATGATGGATCAGCAGTGGGGAATCTTCAAATATGACAGGGATAGAGTACAGAATAAATATGTTCCTGTAAGGTAAAAAGGTCACAGGATAGATTTCCATGGATAAATACATATTAAAACTAAACTGAAACTTAAAAGGGTAAAATTAGGGCTAACAATACTAAAGAAAATCATGAAGAATATAGAAAGTGTAGTGGGGGATGAAAAGAGAGAGTAGAAGGGCTAAAGGGAATTTGAAAATAGACTAGCAGATAAGATAAAAGGAAATAATAAGGTCTTTTATGTAAACATATAAAAAGTAAAAGAACAGCTAAAGAGAGGGTGTGACCATTCAGGGATAGGGGAGGGGTCTAATTGTGGCAGTTGAAGGTATAGTAGAGATATTAAATATTTTGCATCAGTTTTTACAAATCTTGGTGGAAGTAGGAATCTAATTGTACTAGATGAAGATATGGAACAATTGTTAGAGATAACCGTAAAAAGAAATTGGTTCTGAAAAAAGCAGAACCCAGAGTGGGTAGTCACTAGGCCCGGATGCTGTATCCTCAGCTGTCAAAGGAAGTCAGAGAGGAGATAGCAGAGATTTTGGCCACAATTTTACAATCCTCCTTAATATGCAAATTATGGTGTGAGACTGGAGAGTAGCCAATGTAACACTCTTGTTCAAGAAGGATCAATAGGTTAGCTATAAATGAGTTAGTCTAATGTCAGTTGTGGGCAAACTCTTAGGGCACGAATTTAGCAGGCCTGCGGGTTCCCAGCGGGTGGTCCTCCGGGAGCGTCGAAAACGCGGACGGCGAAATTAGTGGGTTGCCCACGCGATCGTAGCAGGCAACACACTAATAGGAATCAATTACCTGCTCCTCCGGGGTCCACGGCGCTGGCCTGCGCGTCGGTCGGGCTGCGCATGCGCAGTACGATCTGTCAGCTGGAGGCTCTCTAGTTAAAGGGGCAGTCCTCCACTGACAGATGCTGCAACCAATGGGACAAATTGCAGCATGGAGCAGCCCAGGGGGAAGGCTGCTCCCAGTTTAATGATGCCTCACCCCAGGTATCATCAGATGGGGTGAGGAGGAGGGGGAGGACACAGATCTTCCCCCCGGCGGGTGGGAGGAAGCGGCCTGCCTCTGCCACCAAGAAGGCCTGGCTCGAGGTGGCAGAGGGGGTCACCTGCGCCACCAACATATGGCCCACCTGCATACAGTGCAGGAGGCGCTGCAATGACCGCAGTAGGTCCGCCACAGTGAGAACACGAAGTCTTTCCCCTACACTCCGTCTGCCACAACACTGCCCCCACCCCAAATCTCCTTTGGCACCGCCAACACTATTCTGTCACATCACCCTTCATACCCACTCACACCCCATCCTCATCTTACCTCCACCTACTCACCTCGCCAGTACTCATCCTGCCACTAACACGCAACCCAATCCTCATACAATCTCATGGCTCCATCCCATACTCACCCTCTCGTGCATCTCCCTCACGGCCAGCCTCACTCAACCTGCCACCACCTGTGCTGCAGCCACAGGGCATGCATCACATATGTGCAGTAGGCAGCGTAAGGCAAACGTCTCGTCAGCATGAAGGGGGTGCACAAGGGTGTCTGAGGGTTTGTCATGGGTGTTACCCATATTGAATTTCAGAGCAACAAACAGCACACATTATATTGACACCACCACTGCCATGTCTCCGCGAATCCTGTCCGTTGTGTCCAATAATGCCCGCTCCTGGGTATCACTATGAGGACCCACCACTGATGCCACCCATCGTGTTACTGCAGAGTAGGTGCAGGTGTATTTGCAGGGCTCGTCCGCGCAGACGACTGAGAGACATCGGCGGTGTAGCCGGCTGCACCCTGGAAGGATGCGGAGGAGAAGGTGTGGAGGGCAGTGGTGACTTTGCCAGCGACAGGTAAGCAGTTGGTGCTGGGGCCAGCCAGGAGCAGCTCGGCATGAAAGAGGCTGCAGATTTCCACGACTACATGTCGAGCGAATCTGCGCCTCCCTGTGCACTGCTGCTCGGAGAGGTCCGGGGAGCTGCGCCTCGGTCTGTGGACCCTGTGGCGAGGGTAGTGCCCTCTGCGACGCGTCTCTCTCTGCGGTAGCCCTCCCTCCTGCTGTGCAGGTGGGCGTGCAACAACACCGTGTTGGGGGGATCCACGTCTCTGCGGCGGACGGCGTGGACTGCGAGGCTGCTGGTGCTGGTCATGCTCTTCGTCCTCCGAGGGTGTCCACACACCACCCAACTGGCAGGTGTGGGTCTGAGGGGTTGTGCAGGGTAGGTGTGTGGTTCCTCGGACTGGGGCTGCGGTTTCGTGTCGGTCTGTCCTCTGGCTTGGCGGGGGGTGGTGGAGGGCAGGGGTTGCCCTATGTGACGCGGTGGCCTCCTGCGTGGGTGAGGGCTCTCCCCCGTGGAGCGCACCTTGGCACCTGCCACAGGCTGCTGGCTGCAACACGCCTGGTTGGAGGGAGACTGTTTCCCCCAGTGTGGGAAACTCACTGCCTTGAACCTAAAATCCCACACTTCCTCTTTTGACAGCTGCTTCAGCTCATTAACTGACCACAACGAGCAAGTTAAGTACTCTCAAGTGGAACCCCGCTGGCTTTAATTGCCTGCGGGATTCCCACCAGCGGGGCTTGCGCGCGCAGCCCCGCACGTCAGCGCGGTACCCGGAAGTGGCCGGGATTTCGTCGCGATCCGGTCACGTGACCGGAGATCGGGATTTTCGGGGCCACCCCGCTGGTAACCCGCCGGAAACACGCTCCTAAAATCGAGCCCTTAGAGTCCATAATTCCAGATAAAATTGGTGAGAATTTAGAAATGTATGGGTTAATCAGGGACAGCCAGCATGTATTGCTGAAGGTAAGTCATGTTTGACAAATTTCATAGATTTTTTTGAAGAAGCGACCAATTGGATTGATAAAGGGATGCAGTAGATGCAGTGTATATGGATTTTTAGAAGGCCTTTGACAAGGTGCCTCACATGGACTTATTACAAAAATTCAGGTGTACGGTGTAAGAAGCAAATGTAGCAGCAAGGACAGAATGTTGGTTAGTGGACAAGAAACAAAGAGGGTAAATGGCCGTTGCTCAGATTGGAGAAGGGTCGGAAGTGATGTGTGCAGGGGTGGGTGCTGGGTCCACTTTTGTTCCCTGTGTATATCGATGATTTGGATTTAGGCATATGGAGCACTATCTCAAAATTTGCTGATGACATAAAAGTAGGAGGTTAGCAAACAGCTAGAAGAACTGTAAAAGACTTCAGGATGACAGACAGGTTTGCAGAATGGCAGACAAGTGGTAGTTGCAGTTTAAGATGGATAAGTGCAAGGTAACACATTTTGGGAGAAAGATATGGTACAGAATATACACTGAATTAAAAGACATCGAAAGGTTTGGATGAATAGGTGCATAGAGTACAAGAGTAAATAAGTAATGATCAATTAGTACAAAATATTGGTTAGGTCACAGTTAGAGTACTGTGTGCATTTTGGTTGCCCCATTATAGAAAGGACATTACAGCCATAGACAACATAGAGTGTAGATTCACCAGGATGATACCAAGGATGGGAAACTATAGTTATGAGGAGAGACTTGAGGTACTGGGACTATTTCCATTGGAGCAGAGAAGGCAAGAGGAGATTTAATATAGGTTTTTAAAATTGATAGAGTTTGATAGTGAATAGGGGAAGACTGTTTCCCCTGGTTGGGGAGTCAATGACAATTGAAACATATGGTTCATAAAATGCTTCTCATTAAATGATCCATGTTGTCCTGAGTATGTCTAAACAGTCAGAGAAAATGGAATGTTTCCATTCTATTGAGCTTGGCAAGTAAAATCTGTGCTGACGCCAGCCCCAGTTTCAAAAATCCCATTACTAACCTATGCAAATACCTGTGGCAAGCACTCATCCAATTCAATCAGGCAGCTCTTTTTTATCTTTCCCTCCGCAGGGGTGGGTGAAACAATAGCATGTTTAATTTCAAAATTGGCAAGATTTACTGGTGGAGGTACCGTGCCAAATTAACCACCTGTTTCTGTTGAAAATACGTATCTTTTTACTCTGTGTATTTTAAATCTGACACAGCTTTGTTTTCCAGTTTAGAAACACATCTAAGCATTTTCAATGACTTGTGTAATCATAAAAAAGGCCAAGTTTTGTTTCCCACCCAGTCAAAAGTGATGTTTTAAAAAAATTAGTTTAAACTTGTTGGTGACTTTACACATTTAAGCATGTTTCTTTTAAAATTTACTTCTATTTATATTCCTGGTTGTTGAAAAAAAAAGTTATTATCTCACACCATTATGTATCTAAGGAGGTAGGTAGACAATCTGCCTCTCATCATGTACCACTCTGCCTGTTATGTTAAAGCAACACATGACTCAATCTTCTTGTTTGACTTCCTTTCCTGGGGAAAATATGTCGTTTCCATTTGCCTCTCTTCCCCCCTCCCCCCTTTAAAGAGGCTGTGACTGGGAACTCACCAAGCTATAAAAAATGTACTTTCCTTGGATTCTTAGTTATGTATTTATCACCACAATACTGTCTAATTTCTGGCATCCTGAACTGTTTTAGGCCGTTATCAACATTTTTTCCCAATTGATTTCCCTCGCCCTTTGAGGACGCTCACTCCCTCCTCTCTAAGACATTCATATGGTTTCATGGGAATCCTCTAATAACTTTCCCCCGTTCCCTTCCTCATGTACGAGGCTATTTGACTTCACAGCTAAACCCGCTCCTCTCCTAACTTCCACGCATGCATACACACTCACTCTTTTCAGCGGGGGTTAATGGATAGTAATCAGGAGCGGGAAGTCTGGCTGATTGTTCCCACTCCTAGCTGAGACCAATTGTGGTATTCCTACTGTTCCCTTCCACCCTACCCAGTCAACTCAGCACAGACTGAGGATCAGGTCTATATGGCTAATAACATAGCAAGCAGGATCTTTAATCATGAGGCCATCATGGGGTTGACCCTGTTTTAAATGATAGGGTGAAGAAATTCTCCCAACACAGTAGTTAGAAATATCCCATACCAGTTGGGTTTGCTGCATTTCAGGAATGAGCAAAACAACTATTTAAGAAACTTTTGATGTGGTGTCGATTTCCAATGAAAGCAATGATCCTGCTTTGCTGCTGTATCCTCAGTTATAGGAACATAGGAACAGGAGTAGGCCATTCAGCCCCTCGTGCCTGCTCCGCCATTTGATAAGATCATGGCTGATCTGTGATCTAGCTCCATATACCTGCCTTTGGCCCATATCCCTTAATACCTTTGGTTGCCAAAAAGCTATCTATCTCAGATTTAAATTTAGCAATTGAGCTAGTATCAATTGCCGTTTGCGGAAGAGAGTTCCAAACTTCTATCACCCTTTGTGTGTAGAAATGTTTTCTAATCTCACTCCTGAAAGGTCTGGCTCTAATTTTTAGACTGTGCCCCCTACTCCTAGAATCCCCAACCAGCGGAAATAGTTTCTCTCTATCCACCCTATCCGTTCCCCTTAATATCTTATAAACTTTGATCAGATCACCCCTTAACCTTCTAAACTCAAGAGAATACAACCCCAATTTGTGTAATCTCTCCTCGTAACTTAACCCTTGAAGTCTGGGTCTCATTCTAGTAAACCTACGCTGCACTCCCTCCAAGGCCAATATGTCCTTCCAAAGGTGCGGTGCCCAGAACTGCTCACAGTACTCCAGGTGCGGTCTAACCAGGGTTTTGTACAGCTGCAGCATAACTTCTGCCCCCTTATACTCCAGTCCTCTAGATATAAAGGCCAGCATTCCATTAGCCTTCTTGATTATTTTCTGCACCTGTTCATGACACTTCAATGATCTATGTACCTGAACCCCTAAGTTCCTTTGGACATCCACAGTTTTTAAACTTTTTACCATTTAGAAAGTACCCTATTCTATCCTTTTTTGATCCAAAGTGGATGACCTCACATTTGTCTACATTGGGCAAAACGGTGGCAAATGGAAATCATTCACCTAATCTATCAATATCGCTTTGTAATTTTATGTTTTCATCTACACTGCTTACAATGCCACCAATCTTTGTGTCATCGGCAAACTTAGATATGAGAGTTATGGGGTCATCAGTACTGTATTTCTATTTCTTGTCTGGAATTTAAGTGGAAGATATTAATTTTGTATTTTCTATACTTTGCTTTTAGTGTTATTATGTATTGGTATTTACATTTTATCTGAATGATGGGTCAAACCAGCATGCGTTCAGGGTGTGAAAAAACATATTTTAAAAATAAAATGGAAATCACAGATGGGCCAGTAATTACAGTTGGATAGTGATGGGAAACCTGAGCTATATAAATATCACATTCCTATTACCTGCCCAAATTGTCAGTTAGCAGTTGAAGACTACTAGTATCACTGGCTACAGATCAACCACAATTGGACGTTTAGGATTCTTTCGGTTGATTTTTGTGCTTATTATGTTGATGGATGTCAGTTCTGCGGAATGGAACACCTTTCTATTCCTGGAAAACAGTGTTAGCATTCACGAGTCAGGTACAGCACAAGTTAGATACAGAGTAAAGCTCCCTCTACACTGTCCCATCAAACACTCCCAGGGCAGATACAACATCGGTTAGCTGCAGAATAAAGCTCCCTCAACTCTGACCAAACAATATGCCTCACATCCAGCCTCAGAAAAGATCCCATAACTGGATCAGTGCGACACTAGCTATCCTCTGGACAAGACTCGGCAGTCGGTACTTAGGGTCCACCTCCGTTTTGCTGAATTTTGGGCAGTTTCTGTGGTCTCTCTAAGAACTCAAATGTGACTGTCTGAATCTCATCTCATGAGTGGCTGCCTTTCTAGGGTTGACTTAGAATCTAGACCCCACAGGTGAAATGACTGCCACAGTAGGTTGTGCACTATCAGTCTCCTCATGATAATACAAATATAACATATTAGAACACCTAGGAAGACTCATGTAATAAAGAGAACCTAAGATTCTCTTATGGGGAAAAAACCTTGGCTTGTTTCAACAGCACAGCTATTTTTATCATTTGGTTATTGTATTACATCTCACATCATGTAAAATCATACAGCACAGAAGGAGGCCATTCAATCCATCGTGCCTGTGCCGCTCTTTAAAATTGTACCATTTAGTTTATATTGCCTTTCCTTATTCTTCCTCCCAAAATGCCTCACTTCACACTTCTCTGTTAAGTTTCATCTGCCATGTGTTGCCCATTCCATCAGCTTGTCTGTGCCCTCCAGAAGTCTGCTACTATCCTCCTCACTGTTTACTACATTTTCGAGTTTTGCGTCATCAGAAAACATTGAAATTATGCTGCCTATACCCAAGTCCAGGCTATTAATATATATTAAAAAGAGCAGTGGTCCCAACACCGACCCCAGGGAACACCACTGTATACTTCCCTCCTGTCTGAAAAACAACCGTTCACCACTACTCTCTGTTTGCTGTCTCTTAGCCAATGTTGTATCCACGCTGTCACTGCCCCTTTAATCCCATTTTGCTGACAAGTCTATTATGTGGTACTTTATCAAACGTCTTTTGAGAGTCCATATATACATCAACCGTACTATCCTCATCAACCCTCTCCATTATTTCATTGAAGAACTCAATCAAGTTTGCTTCTGTCAACAAGGGGACACAAGATTGCTTTGTTGATTGCTGCTTTGCAGTGACTGCAGGTAAACTCTATATGAGCAGCACTATATCTTTCATCTCTTGGGTGGCTGCTGGGAGATCAGGTGTGCAAGTCACATAACATCTTCCTGCATGGGGCCCTGGTTAGGAGAGCATTATGCATGCATTGACATCTCCCTCCTCGGCTGATGCTGGAGAGTGGTTATCTGGGGAACGCAAAGCCAGTATCTGCTTTGCCAACAGTAAGTGCATTGACTACGGACAAACCCCAGCCTCTTCCTCCCCAGTTACTTATCCTTCCGGTGGTAAGGCATTCTACTCAGTAACCTGATCCACAATAGGAATGTCGCAAGCATGGATTATTAATGTGAACGTTTGTTTACCCTAATAATCAAACCTTTTTAATCATAATGATTTCTTGTATATTACAGCATCTCTGAAATCAGAGTTAAGCAATCGTTTTATCTCAGCTGTGTGTAAATTAACTGGACAATGGATACAATCAAGTGTTTGTAGGGGTAAATTCAGTGAACCCCACTCTAAGCAAGGAAGCCACACTCAAAGGGAGTTTGAATGAGATAGGGCTACATTGCAGCTGTGATTCTCAGACCTGTGCTCCCTTCAAATGCAGCAATGCTGAATTTACCCCAAAATTTCTTCCATTATTAATTTCTTGATAAGTAACATTTTTACATTTCTTACTTGCTCACTTGCTCACTTGTTTTGCAGTCTGGCCCACTTTTCCTTACTTGCCTTTGCAGCTTAGTTCAGAGCTGACCACTCAACACAAACCTGTAATCGAGGCTGGGACTTTTACCCGTTGTTAGTATGGCTTCCGATCGCATTGTGCTAACTGATTCTAGAGGTGAAAAGGCTGTGAGAGTTAATAATTGGGGCTCATATAATATCTAGAAGCCATCAAGGCACCACTCTCTCAGCTGGGGTAAAATGTAACCTTATTACTATTGCATTACGTAGCTTCGGTTGAAGAGACAGGCACAGTGGACCAATGGGCCTCCTTTTGTGCTGTAATTTTGATTAAATTGATAACTCTCAGCCATTATACAATTTACATGTAACAATGTGGATAGTGAATGTAATGTTAATAAATACCTTAGCTGATACTGGCTGCAAGCACCTTACAGGTAGCTGGCTGATTCCTGTTTACAAGTCATCTTCAATCATATCCTGCAGAAGCAACAGTTCTTCTGAAGCTGCATGTTTGTGAAAATCCAGAATAGTCAATATTATTCAGCACTAAAAGACTTGCTTTCTCATTCCTCAGTTCCGTGAAATTTAAACTCTCTTCATTCACTCAAAGCACAACCGTGGGCAAACCACGGGCTGCTGCAATTTCACATCAGAAGAATTTGAAATATGCAAAGTTTTCCCCCAAAACAAGTATAGAAAAATATTGATCCATGAAGAGAATAAAATACTTATTTCAATTCCTGTGTTCCATTTCAGTGGCTATTGGTCAATCTATCAGACATCAAAAAAACATATTTATCTTAATTAAAAATCAATGCAGTTCGTTTTGTTTTGAGTAACTTACACAAGATGTGGAGCCAGTCACACTCCGTGTACAGTCAATATTAAGTCACAGAAAAATCCAGTCACAAAAATAGATGTGCAGCTGGAACAAGGCGACAATATTTGAGAGATTATTTTGAAATCATCCCGAGGGAATATGTAAAAATAAATCTCATAAATACTATTTACATATTTCTTCAATTATCCTTATTTTTTTCTAGCCTCAACTCAAGACAATCTCTATTTTCTAAAGTGCTTAAGACAAGTGTAATTTTCTGGTAAATTCTAATTTAAAAGCATTTATCATCAGTAGAGTGGGAAGGGAAAAAAAAAATCAAATTTCCCCCCAAAAGTATTTTTCTCTCTGCACCTAGTGTGAATAAAATCAGAATAAAAGATTACTATGGGGAAACAGTATAGTTTATAGAATCATACAGCACAGGAGGCCTTTCGGCCCATCGCGTCTGTGCCGGCTCTACGAAAGAGCTATCCAATTAGTCCCACCCTCTTGCTATTTCCATACTGCCTTGCAAGAATGTACTTTTCAAATATTTATACAATTCCCTTTTGAAAGTTACTATTGAATCTGCTTCCACCACCCTTTCAGGCAGCTCATTCCAGATCATAACAACTCGATGTAAAACAATTCCACATCGTCTCCCCTCTATATCGATTTAAGTTTGCCAAACCTATGCTGAGGTGATTTTACTTTGCCCGTCTGTCTCTCTGCCTGTCTGTCTGTCTCTCTGACTCACCCTCTCTGTGTCTCTCTTGCTCACTTTGTCTCTCTCTCCTTATCTGTCTGTCTCTCTATCTCTCTATCTATCTGTCTGTCTGTCTGACTCTCTCTATGTTTGTCTGACTCTCTGTACCTTTCTCTGTGTCTGTCTCTGAGTTTTTGTCAATGTGTCTGTCTCTCTCTTGGTCTCTCTGTTTGTTTGTTTCACTGTCTGTCAGTCCCTCTGTGCCTCTTTCTCTGTTTCCCTCTCTCATTGTCCTTGTGTCCATCTCTGTCTCTATCTCTGTCTGTCTGTCCCTGTGTGTCTCTGTCTGTCTGTCTGTGTCTGTGTCCCTCACACACACCTGTCTCTCTCTCTCTGTCTGTCTGTCTGTGTCCCTCACACACACCTGTCTCTCTCTCTCTCTCTCTGTGTCTGTGTCCCTCACACACACCTCTCTCTCTCTCTCTCTGTGTCCCTCACACACACCTGTCTCTCTCTCTCTCTTTCTCTCTTTCTCTCTCTCTCTCTTTCTCTGTCTGTCTGTCTGTGTCTGTGTCCCTCACACACACCTCTCTCTCTCTCTCTCTGTGTCCCTCACACACACCTGTCTCTCTCTCTCTTTCTCTCTTTCTCTCTCTCTCTCTTTCTCTGTCTGTCTGTCTGTGTCTGTGTCCCTCACACACACCTGTCTCTCTCTCTCTCTGTGTGTCTGTGTCCCTCACACACACACCTCTCTCTCTCTCTCTCTCTGTGTCTGTGTCCCTCACACACACACCTGTCGCTCTCTCTCTGAAACTTGAACCCAACGAAATTATTTTAAATCACTCCGAGCGCGCGCTTTGTTCGCGTCTCCGGGGCAACGGCCAATGTGACGGTTAAGCGGCACGCGCTCCCGCCGACAGAAATAAACAGCCGTTACTTTATGACTTCATCTGGTTTATTTTTGGAGAGGAGGGGCAAAAAGTTTTATTTTATGTAATAATAATTGGCAGAGTTTGATGAAATCTATTTTAATTTGTTAAACTTTCTTTTTAAAAACAGATTCCTGGAGGCGAACAACCTGCGCTCGGCCTGCCGGGAGATGTAGTTTTCGTCCCGCACTCTGCCTTCACCAACCAGAAGTCAAGCCTCTGAAAGAACTACAGATCCCACAATGCATCACGCGTGAGCTTCCTTGCCCCACCCCCTTTTAAAGTGGTCAAGTACCTCACGGATTAGCCATTGACTCAGCCTGCAGCATAATGGTGCCTCTTAGCTCTTACTACAAGGAGGTTTTAGAGTGCCCGTTGGTGTCAAAGAGTCAGGTCCGCAATCTGACTCAAGACGCATTAAAGCTGGGTGTTGTTAGCAGGCACCGAGTGGAGTACAGCTGCACTGATAAAATACCATAGACTCTCTCCACATCTCCCTCTAGAATGTCCGTTCACTTGTGAACAAGACCCTTGCCATCCATGAAAGAAAGGACTTACGTTTATATAGCACCTTTCAGGACCTCAGGATGTCCCAAAGCGCTTTACAGCCAATGAAGTACTTTTGAAGTGTAGTCACTGTTGTAATGTGGAAACTGAGGGAGCGACGCACTGTGTCAGGTATTGCCTTTCAGGTGAGATGTTAAACTGATTTTCACAGCCCCAGACCCTTACGTTTGATGCTGGCAAGACGTGTGTTGTACTGCATGATCTGACAATCACTCTAATTACCAGAAAAGAGCACCATGAGTGCATGTTTATGCACACTCCACTCTTCTAATGTTGGGTGAGTGCAGGCAGGATAGTTTGCTTTCCCTCACGACATTAAAAAGATCCTGCAGTAAGTTTATAAAGTGGCCATGAGGTCCACTTGAGCACTTTTTAAATACATCTTCACACTGTCATAATGTAGGAAACACAGCAGCCAATTTGCCCAGAGCAAGGTCCCACAAACAGCAATTAAGTAAATGACCAGATAATCTGTTTTACGTGTTGGTTGAGGGATAAATATTGACCAGGACACCAGGAGAGAACTCCCCTGCTTTTCTTTGAATAGTGGCCATGGGATCTTTTACATCCACCTGAGAGGGCAGACGGGGCCTCGGTTCAACGTCTCATCCGAAAGACAGCACCTCCGACAGTGCAGCACTCCCTCAGTACTGCACTGGGTGTGTTGGGCTGGTTTATGTGCTTACGTCTCTGGAGTGGGACTTGAAGCCATGACCTTCTGACTCAGAAGTGAGAGTGCGACCCACTGAGCCGGGGCCGGCACCTTCGGAATGGGAAAAAAATCACGTGTCATTTTTTATCACGAGAATGGTGCAACTTGTAAGTGTTGTAACAATGCCTCCAAATATGATTTGTGTCACCGCAAGAGTGCCTGCAGACAAGTGAAAAAATGATTTCTGAAAAACTTCTTCGTGAAGACTGTGGGGGAGAAATCGATCTACGCCAGTGTGAGAAATGGACTCTTAGCGAATCGACAGCCTGGATTACACGCAATCTATTATCTTTTCCATTTGTAAATCAAGGGCGACGTAAATTGTGGGTGGTGTAAATCGGGCGGGGTGTAAATCAGGCGGGGTGTAAGTCGTGGGCAATGTAAATCGGCACGGTGTAAATCGGTGGGGTGTAAATCAGTGGGTGGTGTAAATTGGTGGTGATGTAAGTCATATGTGATGTAAATTGTGTGGGGCATAAATCGCGTGGGGTGTAAATCGTGCGCCGTGTAAATCATGCGGCGTGTAAAACGGGCTGCCAATTCGCTATGAGCCCGTTTTGTGCAACTAATGTAGACCAATTTCACCCCCGTGTCCTTTTAGCAGCAAACTGAAGTAAACCATGAGATCCAGCAGAGTGTGCTATTAGAAGGTCACAGAGCAGCCGTTCAACTTACTGTCTGTATCTCATTGTTCTGACATTTCACAGTAAGTGAAAAAATAACACAAGCAATTTATCAATTAACGGTTTCCATTTTTACCCAGAGAGTGGTTAGAATCTGGAACTCGCTACCACAAGGAGTAGTTGAGGCGAATAGGATAGACGCATTTAAGGGGAAGCTGGATAAGTAGATGAGGGAGAAAGAAATAGAAGGGTTAGATGAAGAGGGGCGGGTGGAGGCTCATGTGGAGCATAAACCCCAGCATACACCTGTTTTTTTTAATTTGTTCACGGGATGTGGGCGTCGCTGGTGAGGCTGGCATTTATTGCCCATCCCGAATTGCCCTCGAGAAGGTGGTGGT
Organism: Heptranchias perlo; assembly: GCF_035084215.1. NCBI lineage: Eukaryota > Metazoa > Chordata > Chondrichthyes > Hexanchiformes > Hexanchidae > Heptranchias > Heptranchias perlo. The sequence goes on from NC_090352.1 coordinate 39,575,269, forward strand.
GAGCCGCCTTCTTGAACCGCTGCAGTTCGTGTGGTGAAGGTTCTCCCACAGTGCTGTTAGGAAGGGAGTTCCAGGATTTTGACTGGAACCTGTTGGGCTGAATGGCCCATTTCTGTGCTGTAGCTTCGATGTAATTCTATGTAATTTTCGCACCAGATTTAAGCGACACCCAGAAAATCCCAACACAAATTAAAACTGTTATACAAATATTGAATTCTGTGCATAATATACATGAGAGTGTAAAGTAAGAGGTAGTGAGTGTCGGCAGCCTATTCAACTACGTGGGGCATCATAGCAGAGCTTGATTCCATCCTCACCCGACGCTCACACACATAGAGCCCGATATTAGGAGGGAGGCGGGTTGCCAGCGGTGGGGGGGGGGGGGGGGACGAGTGGGTAACCCGCCCAGTAAAATCGGTGGGTTCCCATCGTGATCATAACTAAATTGAAGCCACTTATCTTGGCTTCCGGGTTTCGTGCTGGAAAGCTGCACATCATACCCGCGTACCCGCATCATAGGCTGTCAGCTGGAGGAGCCCTATTTAAAGGGGCAGTCCTCCACTGACTGATGCTGCAGAAAGGAGCCAAAATTACAGCATGGAGCAGCCCAGGGGGAAGGTTGCTCCCAGGTTTAATGATGCCTCACTCCAGGTCCCACTGGATGGGGGAGGACAGAGATCTTCCCCCCGGCGGATGGGAGAAAGTGGCCTGCCTCTGCCGCTACGCAGGCCTGGCTCGAGGTGGCAGAGGAGGTCACCAGCACCACCAACATATGCACCTGCATACAGTGCAGGAGGCGCTTCAATGACCTAAGTAGGTCAGCTGAAGTGAGTACATTTACTCATTCCCCTACACTCCGTCTGCCACATCACCGCCCCCACCCCACATCTCCTTCTGCACTGCCAACACTACTCTATCACATCACTCCTCACACCCACTCAAAGCTCATCCTCATCTTACCTGCACTTACTCACCTCGCCAGTACTCATCCCACCACTACAACTCAACCCAATCCTCATACAATCTGATGGCTCTACCTCATACTCACCCTCTGATGCATCACTTTCACGGTCAGCCTCACCCAACCTGCCACTACCTGTGCTGCAGCCACAGGGCATGCATCACATATGTGCAGTAGGAAGCGTAAGGCAAATGTGTTGTGAGCATGAAGGGGATGTACAAGGGTGTTTGAGGGTTTGTCATGGTTTTTACTTATATTTGATTTCTGATCAACTCACATTACATATTATATTGTCACCACTACTGCCATGTCTTGGCCATTCTTGACTGGCTTGTGCAATAATGCCCTTTCATGAGGTTCTCCATGAACACTCTTGATGCCACCCATTGGGTCACCCTACAGTGGGTGTATGTGTAGTTGCACGACTACTTTGTGCAGGTGCCTGTTGCGCAGCACTGTGTTGTGTAGCTCCACGTGGCAGAGGTGGACGGCATGCCTGGCGAGGCTGGTGATGTTGCTCATCCTCCAATGGAGTGATGAATGCAGCAATGGACCCCCCCCCCCCCCCAATCTTGACGGTGTAAGTGTGAGGGGGTCCACAAAGTAGGTAAATGTGTTTGGACAGCAGAGTTTAGGGTATGATTTAATAATTTGGAGTGTGGAGACAACGATGTGGCAGGCAAAACTTTGCTTGAGGTGACAGAGTGCCCTGCTGCAATGAATGAGGGTTTACCCCGCACCTGTTAAATGGATCTTTGCAGCTGCCACTGGCTGCTGGCTGCAACACGTCTGTTTAAACAGGGAGTGTTTCCCCCAGCATGGGAAACACGGTCTGGGTAGTCCAAAATCCGAATCCTCCTAAAATCTCCAACTAATGAGGTCTGTAAACAACCTGGCTTTGATTGCTGGTGGGAGTCCCTCATGTAGGGGCTGCGCGCGCACCGATTCACGTCATTGGAGAACCCGGAAGTGGGCGGGTTGGAGCCGTGCTCCGGACCCGGTCCAGGAATCCCCAACTTTAGGAGCCCCCGCCACGAACGCACCCGCTCGGCCATCCGAAAATTGACCCCATACTCTTTCCAGCTGGGGTAACTGGATAGCAATCAGGAAGGGTGACTCCCATGGCTTTAATCCTCTTTAGTGCAGGGGAGTAGAACCAAATGGAGTATTCCTCTGCCTGAGATCAGATCAAACATTGAGCCTAGGCCTTGTGGTCTGTACAGTCCAGTACCACACCACACAGGGTATTTACACACTGAGGCATTGGGGAAGGAGGTAAGGTACGTTATCTTGTGCATATGTAGGAATTCTTAACAGGGGGATCTCACATACAGGTATCATTTAACTATCCATGTAGCTAACTGCCAATCACAAGACCCTTGCAATAGTTAGGCACGAGAATGTGTTTCTTAAGTTAAATTTTAATTCAAGAATTTTCAAATCAGCAACCAAATACAAAATACATGACAGCCATGTTAAGACATCAATATCAGACACATTGGGGTCGATCTTGTCTTTGTGCAATGGTGTAAGATGGTGATAGTGAATCAGCAGCCCTTTTTACAGCGTTCCCACTGACTTCAACGCAAATAAAAATCAGGAGAGATGTAAAACAGGTTGCAGATTCGCTATCGCCCGTCTAACACTATCACACACAGTCAAAATCTACCCCAATAAGTGCACAATGATGCAGACAAAACTATTAAGGCTTTTCTTGAGAATGGTTCTTGGGCTTTTGGGCTGATTTTACAAATGCTCATTGCCGTTGAGGAGTCTCGCCCCCTGTGGGCGTATCAGGCAATCATGGGCACTGCCCTCCACCAATGCTCAATTTTAAAATTCTCATCCCCGTGTTCAAATCCCTCCATGGCCTTGCCCCTCCCTATCTCTATACCCTCCTCCAGCCGTACAACCCTCTGAGATCTCTGTGGTCCTCCAATTCTGGCCTCTTGTCCATCCCCCCTTTCCTTCACCCCACCATTGGAGGCCGTGCATCCAGCTGCCTAGGCCCTAAGCTGTGGAATTCCCTCCCTAAACCTCTCCGCCTCTCTAAAACCTATCTCTTTTGGTCACATGTCCTAATATCTTTGGCTCGGGGTCAATTTTTTGTCCGGTAACACTCCTGTGAAGTGCCTTGGGACGTTTTACATATGAACATACAAAAATGATGGGCAGGAAAAGAACAGCTGGTCCATCAAGCCTGCCCCACACCATGATGGCCGGGGCATGGTGACGAAAGAGGAACCGCCCAACACCCAGTCTATTCCTACTCTTGCATAGTTTAACCTCGTGTCCCCTGGTCCTCCCCAACCTGTTAAACTGAACTGAACGTTAAAGGCGCTATATAAATGTTGGAACATCATCAGCATGTGAGTTTCCCACCAGTAGCATGAATTTGTAAAATTGGCCCCTTTATCTTGACCTGATTAATCTTTGTAAACAATTTTACAACACCAAGTTATAGTCCAGCAATTTTATTTTAAATTCACAAGCTTTCGGAGGCTTCCCCCTTCGTTCACCTGACGAAGGGGGAAGCCTCCGAAAGCTTGTGAATTTAAAATAAAATTGCTGGACTATAACTTGGTGTTGTAAAATTGTTTACAATTGTCAACCCCAGTCCATCACCGGCATCTCCACATCATGATTAATCTTTGATGTGGAGATGCCGGTGATGGACTGGGGTTGACAATTGTAAACAATTTTACAACACCAAGTTATAGTCCAATGATTTTTATTTGAATTTCAAATAAAAATCGTTGGACTATAACTTGGTGTTGTAAAATTGTTTATGATTAATCTTTGTTTGACAGTCAGATAGACGAGATGAGGCGACTATCGAACACTCAAGAAAAGAAGGTCCTAGCAGCTCCCCTGATTGCTGTGTTGGGAAGTGTGGTGCCTGGTTTGGGACTGAACCAGGCAGGAAGGCTTTTATTCCCAGTCCATGCTGATTTAGCTTATCCCTGCCAGATGGTAATTGGGACGCTACAATTGGCTTTGCAACCTCTGGTCTAGCAGGGAGAAAATTCAGCCACAAACCCACTCCTGATCGCCATTGAATGACAGCTACTGGAAACTGCATGTGCTGATGATAGAATCACGCGAGGACAGAATCGTGTGAAGACAAAATCATGCGAGGACCGTGATGTCCTTCATGCTTTGATAAAGAAAGAGCTTGCATTTATATAGCACCTTTCATGACCTCAGACTATCCCAAAGCAATTTACAGCCAATGAAGTAGTTCTGTGAAGTGTAGTCACTGTTGTAATGTAGGAAACTCGGCAGCCAATTTGTGCACAGCAAGATTTCACAAACAGCAATGTGATAATGACCAGATAATCTGTTTTTTGGTGATGTTGGTTGAGGGATAAATATTGGCCCAGGTCACCGGGGAGAACTCCTTGCTCTTCTAATAGAGCCAACAGTCATCAGGCATTCAGACCAGTGGCCACTCTTCCTGTTTCAGCCAAAACAATGAGTCAGAAGGTCGTGGGTTCAAGCCCCACTCCAGAGACTTGAGCCCACAATCCAGGCTGACACTCCCTGTGCAGTACTGAGGGAGTGCTGCACTGTCAGAGGTGCCGTCTTTCGGATGAGACGTTAAACCGAGGCCCCGTCTGCCCTCTCAGGTGGATGTAAAAGATCCCATGGCACTTTTTCAAAGAAGAGCAGGGGAGTTCTCCCCGGTGTCCTGGCCAATATTTATCCTTCAGCCATTACCTAAAACAGATTATCTGGTCATTTGCTGTTTGTGGGATCTTGCTGTGCGCAAATTGGCTGTCGCGTTTCCTACATTACAACAGTAGCTACACTTCAAAAGTACTTCATTGGTTGTAAAGCATTTTGGGACGTCCTGAGGTCATGAACGGCGCTATATAAATCCAAGCTCTTTCTTTCCTAAAACCTTTCTTTTTACCATGCTTTTGGTTATCTGTTGTAGTTCTGCTTCTCCTCCCTGAAGCAATTTGGGACATTTTTAATGGTTAAAGTCACTATATAAATTGTTGTTACAGTGTACATTGGTGTGGCACTGAACCTGAGTTGTATCCAACTTTGCAAATGCAGCAAGCTGTTGACTTTGGCATTCCTATCACAGGGAGGTACTGGGCAGTGACACGTCCTCATAGAGGAACGGGCAAATTACGTAGAATGTACAGCACAGAAACAGGCCATTCGGCCCAACGGATCCATGCCAGTGTTTATGCTCCACATGAGCCTCCTCTCTCCCCACTTCATCTCACCCAATTAGCATATCCTTCTATTCCTTTCTCCCTCATGTGTTCATCTAGCTTCCCCTTAAATGTATCTATGCTATTCGCCTCAACTACTCCTTTTAGTAGCGAGTTCCACGTTCTCACCACTCTCTGGGTAAAGAAGTTTCTCCTGAATTCCCTATTGGATTTATTAGTGACTATCTTATATTTATGGCCTCTAGTTCTGGTCTCCCCCACAAGTGGAAACATCTCCTCTACGTCTACCCTATCAAACCCTTTCATAATCTTAAAGATCACCCCCAGGCTTCTCTTTTCGAGAGCCCCAGCTTGTTCAATCTTTCCTGATAGTTATAACCTGTCAGTTCTAGTATTATACTTGTAGATCTATTTTGCCTCTTCTCCTGTGCCTCTATATCCTTTTTATAATATGGAGAACAGAACTGTGCACAATACTCCAAGTGTGGTCTAACCAAGGTTCTATACAAGTTTAACATAACTTCATTGCTTTTCAATTCTATCCCTCTAGAAATGAACCCAGTGCTTTGTTTGCATTTTTTATGGCCATATTAACCTGCGTGGCTATTTCTAGTGATAGTGAATGGCACGGCAAGTCAGCTTGTAGCAACTGGATCATTGGTTGACGCCCAGGAACAAGGCACCTGTCTCTCCCTTGCTGCGAGGGCAATCTTTGTTACAGGGGGAGGGGAGGAGAAGCCTAAGAAAGAGAGGTCTTAAAATAGGATCAAAATAGTTTGCACGTGCCAGCAAGGATTTGTGCTTAGAGCCTCGGAGGTTGTGAGCAAGTGGTGGCAGATGTGGACTGGCAAGAACTCCTTGTGGTTTGTCGAGCCTAAAGGCAGCCCAGCCATTTGTAGAAAGCAGACCCTGGGCCTAAAAATAATCTGCGATATTCTACCAACACTTCCTTGTCCCCTGAATTCAGCTGCTGAAAAGTATCCTAGAATAACCCACACATCCGAGGAATGGGGCAGCGGGAGATCAACTTACCCACTCCACAACATGGCAATCATTGTCCTAGACGGTGTGCACAGTATTTACTGTGAAAAGTAGAGAGAGACAAATCAAAGAAATTACACGGTTTCTTCTATCCTGCGGAGTTACAGCTGCTCAAAATGAATTTCCATAAGGCTGTAAAATGCTGATGTTTAAGAGGTTAGATGTAATTTATGCTTCTTCTCCACTATTTCTCAGACAAGCAGACACTGCTCCCAGTCCCTCTGCTCCCAGTCCCTCTGCTCCCAGTCTCATCGCTACCAGTCCCTCTGCTCTGCTCTCAGGTCCCTCTGCTCCCAGTCCCTCTGCTCTGCTCCCAGGTCCCTCTGCTCTGCTCCCAGGTCCCTCTGCTCTGCTCCCAGTCCCTCTGCTCCCAGGTCCCTCTGCTCTGCTCCCAGTCCCTCTGCTCCCAGGTCCCTCTGCTCTGCTCCCAGGTCCCTCTGCTCTGCTCCCAGTCCCTCTGCTCCCAGGTCCCTCTGCTCTGCTCCCAGGTCCCTTTGCTCTGCTCCCAGGTCCCTCTGCTCTGCTCCCAGGTCCCTCTGCTCTGCTCCCAGTCCCTCTGCTCCCAGGTCCCTCTGCTCTGCTCCCAGTCCCTCTGCTCCCAGGTCCCTCTGCTCTGCTCCCAGGTCCCTCTGCTCTGCTCCCAGTCTCTCTGCTCCCAGTCTCACCCCTAGTGCCCTTTCTGCTAACTGACTGTTAGGAAATGTACAGCAGTGTTTCACGGGAGCCAGTCTGTTCTGGACCAGTTGCCGCGTTGATTTTACGACACTTCTGGTGGAAACTGCCTGCCGTTTCCTTGGTGCCTCTCCCGGCAAATGTGCCATGAGTTGGCATATCGCACTCTCTAGGTATTATGAGCACAAACCCATCTCTTGTTGGCTCTTTATTTGCTTAAAAGCTGTTAATCTCTAACATCTTCCAGTTCTAATGTAGAGTTTATACCCGAAACATTAACTCCTCCGATCTCGCCACAGATATAAATGTAAATATAAGATTAAATGTAAAAGATTTGGGACAGAGAGCAGGAGAAACTTTTTTTTACACCGAGGGCTGTGAGACTGACCGGTGTTAGTGATTGAAGCAGAGACAAGATCATTGTTTGAGAATGTAAGGAATTCTAGTATATTCTTGGAGATGGTGCAGCGCAGATTCACCAGAATGATACTGGGGTTTACAGGGTTAAATTATGAGGACAGGTGGCATAAATTTGGCTTGTATTACCTTAAGATTAGAAGGGTGAGGGGTGATCTGATAAGAGTGTTTAAATTATTAAAAGATTTTATAGGTTAGATAGAGAAAAACTATTTCCTCTTGGGGGAGTCCAGAACAAGGGGGCATAATCTCAAAATTAGAGCTAGGCTGTTCGGGGGTGATGTCAGGAAGCACTTCTTCACACAAAGGGGAGTGGAAATCTGGAACTCTCTCCCCAAAAGGCTGTGGATGCTGGGGGCCAACTGGAGCTTTCAAGACTGAGATCGACAGATTTTTGTTGGGTATCGAGATATGGAGCAAAGGCGAGTAAATAGAGCTGATTTGCAGATCAGCCATGATCTGATTGAATGGTGGAACAGGCTCAAGGGGCTGAATGGCCTCCTGTTCCTGTGTTCTGTGGGGAATCATAGAATCATAGAAGCTACAACACGAAACAGGCCCTTCGGCCCAACATGTCCATGTTGCCCAGTTTATACCACTAAGCTAGTCCCAATTGCCTGCACTTGGCCCATATCCCTCTATACCCATCTTACCCATGTAACTGTCCAAATGCTTTTTAAAAGACAAAATTGTACCCGCCTCTACTACTGCCTCTGGCAGCTCGTTCCAGACACTCACCACCCTTTGAGTGAAAAAATTGCCCCTCTGGACCCTTTTGTATCTCTCCCCTCTCACCTTAAATCTATGTCCCCTCATTATAGACTCCCCTACCTTTGGGAAAAGATTTTGACTATCTACCTTATCTATGCCCCTCATTATTTTATAGACTTCTATGCCTGGGTACTTTCTGTCTCCTCTTTCATTGGTACAGGAAACCAACAGATAAAACTGCTGCGTGGAAGGCTGATGGCAGTGACACTCTTATATCTGCTCTATGACTTGCAGAAGTAAAATGACAAATTTAGATCTATGTAGATTAATAATCCATCCGGACTGTGACACAGGAACTATCCCCACTGCCATTTCTGAGCGGTCTAAACTACACGTGACACTGCCAGTCACTGCACCTTTACCGTGAAGACCGTATTGCTGATTACCTAAACAGGAAGGCACAATAATTTGGCTGCAGAAGAACAGATATGCCCCAGATAGTGTCCGTTGTCTAACTCGTGATGTTTCCTCCTACCCAGAATAATGAACCCATCCTGCCTTGCTGTGTCACTTCGTAAGACAGACTTGAATTCTGCTTTCATAAGATAACCAATAATATTTATTCCAAAACTCTGAAGTTGTGGTCACATACTTTGTTCCCCTCACATACTGTTTTGGCTGTTGGCAGGTATGAAGGAGGCAATTTTAACTTAACCCGCCCATTGGGAAACTGACGGGATCGGGTGCAACGCTGATTTTATATCCCACCCAATTTTACTCTCCATTGAAGTCAATATTGGGTGAGGTGTAAATCCAGTGTTCCACCCGATCCCATGACCCAGCAAGTTAAAATTATCCCCAAAGTGTCTGTCCATTTAAATATAAACAGACATGTAAAAATAAGCAGCAATTATTACTATAATTAGAGAATATTGTCTCACAGTGAACAGTCGGTGTTGTGAAACTAACTTTCATCCATTTAGTCTAAAAGACCTGTGATTTACTGTGCTGAGGTGTGTGTGTTATTGGCTGTATATGTTTATCATGAGTGAGATAATAGAAGAATAAAAGAACGTGCATTTCTATAGCACCTTTCACATTCTCAGGACATCCCAAAGAGCTTTACAGCCAATTAAGTACTTTTGAAGTGTAGTCACTGTTGTAATGTAGGGAGATGATAATGTTTATCCTGCCCCACTAAGTATTGTCAGGTTAGGTACAGCAAGCATTAGATATAAGGTATCTGCCTCGACCAATCTCTTGTGAAATATGTTGCATTATTTCTCTGGAAGGTGATGATTTGTGTCCGTGTTTGGTTCCATGGGACTGAGGGGGCCGCGGATTACTTTGCCCAAGTAGCTAATCATCATTTGGCATATTAGAGCGTCTCAGCTGGATCTTTAATCATAGGAGCCTCAGAGCCGAGCCATACCCATACCCAGTGCCCACATGGCACTTAACTACAGGGTGCCACTGATAGTAATCAGGAGCGGGGACCCTGATTTTAGCCCCACTGCCTCTCCTGATATCCATGATGTGGAGATGCCGGTGATGGACTGGGGTTGACAATTGTAAACAATTTTACAACACCAAGTTATAGTCCAGCAATTTTATTTTAAATTCACAAGCTTTCGGAGGCTTCCTCCTTCCTCAGGTGAACGTTGTTGGAAATGAAATCCTCGAAATGAAATCGCATTTATAAATCACAGAACAATGCTTGGTGATTACAGACAGTTTTTTCAACTGCCCGTTGCCAAGGCAATCAGTGTGCAGACAGACAGGTGTTACCTACAAGTTCTCTGAATATACAAATCACCAAAAAAAAACAGAGATAGAGAGGTAGAAACATAGAGAAGACAGCAACTGACCCGTTATATTAAAAACAGATAACATTTGTTCGCTGGTGGGGTAACGTGTAGCGTGACATGAACCCAAGATCCCGGTTGAGGCCGTCCTCATGGGTGCGGAACTTGGCTATCAATTTCTGCTCGACGATTTTGCGTTGTCGTGTGTCTCGCAGGCCGCCTTGGAGTACGCTTACCCGAAGGTCGGTGGCTGAATGTCCTTGACTGCTGAAGTGTTCCCCGACTGGGAGGGAACCCTCCTGTTTGGCGATTGTTGTGCGGTGTCCGTTCATCCGTTGTCGCAGCGTCTGCATGGTCTCGCCAATGTACCATGCTCTGGGGCATCCTTTCCTGCAACGTATGAGGTAGACAACGTTGGCCGAGTCACAGGAGTATGAACCATGCACCTGGTGGGTGGTGTCCTCTCGTGTGATGGTGGTATCTGTGTCGATGATCTGGCATGTCTTGCAGAGGTTACCGTGGCAGGGTTGTGTGGTGTCGTGGACGCTGTTCTCTTGAAAGCTGGGTAATTTGCTGCGAACGATGGTCTGTTTGAGGTTGGGTCGCTGTTTAAAGGCGAGTAGTGGAGGTGTGGGGATGGCCATAGCGAGGTGTTCGTCGTCATTGATGACATGTTGAAGGCTGCGGAGAACATGGCGTAGTTTCTCCGCTCCGGGGAAGTACTGGATGACAAAGGGTACTCTGTTGGTTGCGTCCTGTGTTAGTCTTCTGAGGAGGTCTGTGCGATTTTTCGCTGTGGCCCTGATATCAGTTAACTCAGCACAGGCAGATTGAACTTGGAACTCTCCTGATGTGAATGGGTCAGTATCACACCACATGGACCTGTTGGGCCGAATGGCCTGTTTCTATGCTGTACATTCGATGTGATTTAGAGCTACGTAGAGAGATGGTATTCTATTCTGTTACACCCAGCATTCCTCTAGGTGATAGCCCAGATATCCCCTTTGGAAATGTTAGATTTCATTGGCTGTAAAGCACATTGGGACGTCCTGAGGTTGTGAAAAGCACTCTATAAATGCAAGTCTTTCTTTTCTTTCTTTGGTACATCCAGCATTCTTAAATGTGCCGGGTTGTACAGAGCTGCATGTGGCACCCAGGATTGAGAAGGATGCTGATCCCACATAGCTATGGGGCAATTGGCCAGAGTTGGACCCATTGGATCTCTTGTATAAATGAGTTGTTCCCATCTAGGAGGCCTAATATGGCAGGCTACAAACTGCTGCTTTGGCACCGAGATGTTCTCTCTGCCATTTCCCTCCCAGTATTTTGGGGACAGGGCTGGGGAAACGATATCATTTATTCTTCCCCTAAAACCCCACCAAGTCAGTCACCCGCACAGTACTGCTCCCATGCCAACAGTCCCAGACTCTTCCATGCATCTACCTTCAGAACCATGCCCTCCCCCCCACTAGCAGTGGGCATCTCACAATGTGTAATGATCTTTAAATAACAACAGCAACAACTTGTATTTACATATCGCCTTTAAAATAGCAAAACATCCCAAGGCACTTCACAGGAGCAATCATCAAACAAAAATTTGACACCAGCCAAAGGAGGAGATATTTAGGACAGGTGAGGAGGTAGTTTTAAGCAGAGTCTGAAAGGAGGAGGGAGAGGTAGAGGTAGAGGGAACTCCAGAGTTTAGAGCCAGGACGGCTGAAAGCACTGCGGCCAATGGTGAGACAAAGGAAATGGGGGATGCACAAGAGGCCAGAGCTGGAGGAATGCAGAGATCTCCGAGGGTTGTAGGAGGTTACAGAGGTAGGAACAATTGCCTCAATAACTCCATACCCTGCGTGAATGAAATGCAGCCAGTCAAATTTCCATCTACAGCCTCACTTTTCTCTCCTCCTCTCCCGAAGATGCCAACTCCTTCTGGGATAGGATTATGGGAGAACTTCACTGAAATGTATAGAAAATATTAAATGGTCTCGATTATAAATTAAACCCAGACCATTACTTCAGCTTAACTGAGGTCAGTAGAATCAGGAAACATCAATTTAAATTCGTGAAAAGTAAATTTTAAATATATATGTTTTTAAAGTTGTTTTTCCACTCAAATGTTGTTAAATATTTGGAATAATTTACCAGGTTCAGAAATTGAGACAAGGACAATAGGAGAGACCAAATCGCAATGGGATGGTGGTTTTGGAGAGACCAGCTGGACGGGCTGCTAGTCCTTGACTTCTTGTGTGATCATAAACGGTAGAATTTCCGCAGGGGTCCTCCCGATTATTTGCGCCGTTTCTCGGGGATTTCTGCCGATCTTCCACCAAAGTTAGGGCGGGAGATCCCCTGCGGAAATTCTACTGGAATGTCGACAGGCTGTTTACATACGTGCTTTTTTTTGGACAATGTGCAGAAATCCTCAACCAAACTGACTGAGAAATCCACACAAGCAGTTTTTATTTGCCTAATTACTGACTGCATTCTCTTCCCCCCTCCCCTTAGCGACACAGCCCCACAGATCCTGACTCGTCCCCCCTCCCCTAACTAAGGGGCACTGCGTCCAGTTGTAGGAGCCGCTGCAGCGAACTCAGCTCAGACTGGAATCGAATCTGGAACATTAATGAAGTAGTACATCAAATGGTGGCCTTTACCCATCGGGAGAGCTTTGATTTGTACTTTCTGCAGATCAGTGGTAAGATGCAGAGAGCAGTTAGAGAGGAGAATGAGTTCAAATCGCTTTACAAGAAAGGAGGCCGATTTCCGGTGTTAGTCATTCGCCCCTCTGCTGATCGACCTTTCGATACCACATTGGAAATTTAATTGCAAAGAATTTCTTTCATGTTTACGTGTTGGGAAATAACATTTTAAAAGGTCCCAGTAATTCAGAAAGCTGCAACTGGGCGGGAACCGAGAAAAGGGAACGAGTTTCAAGCTGCTGTTCTGGGACTCTGCTTTCGAACATGAAACGTAGAAATGTAATGAAATTACATTATTTTATTGCCGAATTGCGGTTTTTTTTTCCGGATAGTGGGCAAAGTAAAATATTAAATAATGTAATGAATCTCAGTTTTACGTTCGAGATGATAGTTTGTGAGTTACCTATTTTCAGTCGGCTGATAGGAACTCGGTGTGTTAATTAAGTAGCCATGATGTGGAGATGCCGGTGATGGACTGGGGTGGACAAATGTAAGGAATCTTACAACACCAGGTTGTAGTCCAACAATTTTATTTTAAAATCACAAGCTTTCGGAGATTATCTCCTTCGTCAGGTGAGTAGTACTCTGATGTAGTATAATCTGGTGTTGTAAGATTCCTTACATTAATTAAGTAGAGCATTGCCTTTAAAAGTGACCGAGGAATGGACCAGCCAGGCAGTGCTGGGCATAGCATCAGATTAAAAGCATAGCATCGGCTCTTTTCTTTCCACACTGGTTTAGAGAGAGAATAAAAATCGCCTCATCCCTTTAACCTGCCCCATCCCCAGCCCCGATTTGCCAAGTTTCTCTCTTTAATTTAAGAATCTGATACCCTCCCAGCCAATGACCAGACCAGCGCATTGCTCCGCCGCAGCCCCAGGAACACTGCTGACCGTCCCCTGTCTCTTTAAATAGGATCCCTTTTTCGGTGTTGCCTCGCCCCGGGGAGACCGAGGGGATTTAGCATGTCTCTGAACAGCCCCCGGCGCTGATTCCTCTTCGGGAGCCCGAGAAGTAACAATATTTAAAAAAATAACAGCCTGGTGCCCAGTCCAGCGCTGGGACCGGACCCGTGCCTCGGTCACTGACCCCCGAGTCACTTTCCCAAGATTGATACAAACCAGCCAGGGAAATCCCTCGGGTTCCCCCTGACGTCATCGCACGATGACTTCATTGGCGTGCTGGCTGATTGGCAGAGAGCTCTTCCTGTAGCAAGGTCACTATGTTTGGGGGGTCGGGGGGTGTGGCCTGGGGCTCAGACATTGTCCTGGATGGTCAATGAGTCCCCAGTCCTGCCCACCCGATCCCACAGTGAGTCACCGAGGGCAGCCCCCCCCCCTTCCTCACCTCCCTCCTCCCGGCATTTCACAGACCTGCTGTCTCTGGATCAAGACAAGGCAGGAAGCAGATTCCTCAGGACACCACCACCCGCTGTAACCCACCCACCAGTGCCTGGTAAGTGTCCATTGTGTGAGTGTGTGTAGTGATTTCTCAACGTGCTCCAGCCTTTCACACACACGCATAAAGGAGGGTTGCACTTAGGGTTGAGGGGGATCTAAGCAGATCCTGCACATGGGAATCATACACCAGTAAAAGTTAACACTGGCCTCTGCTAGGAGACGACACATGGATTGTGGGTTACAGATTAGACTGTGATCTGCAGGAATGGATGTGCTGTGCTGGTTGGAGGCTCTTTTGGCCCAGTGTAATGCATGCAGCATTTTACATGACATATACGAACTGGGATGGGCTGTGGGGTGGGGAGTGTCTCCTATACATTGGTATGGAGCCTCTGTGTTAAAAAGTGCCTGTAGGACTAATTTTTTCACTCTGTGGTCCTTTGCTGAAGGCACTCAAACTTGCTGCTCCGTGACCTTGTCACAGTCGCTGGAGAACCCCAGTAACGTAGACCTGTACAGGCAACTGGGTAAATAGGCATTGGTTTGTATAAAGGCAGCTAAACATTTTCAAGAGCGAGCTCTTTTAGAAGTGTCTCCACAGCATTGTGTGTCTGAGTAATTACAAGCCTTTGGTGAGAGGCAAATGGTTCTGTAACTGAGCAGAAACTTTGAAGAGGACTGAGATGTTGATGGTGGTGGAATCTCCTTAAATCTGTACCACAGTAACTGGATATCCAGCATTAATACCTAATGTCCACACATGCCATCTCACAACAATAGTCAAAGTCAGAGTAGTGATCAGGGGCAGGACCCTTGGCTGATTCCCCTGCCCATAACCCAGGGGCACTGTAGCTCCCTCCTGCATATCTGCCCCAAATAGTTTAAACTTTAATAATACTTTAAACTTTTACAAATCAGATCCTGCGTTAAGCAGGCTTTCTGGTTTGTGCCGATTTGGCTGATCTCAGCTGGAGAGAGAGAACGGAGGGTACATCTGGCATCAGTGGCCCTGTGTTAATGGTGGGGGGAGGGAGGGATGAGGAGAGGAAATCAGCCAGGGTTCCTGCGCCCGATTGCTGTTTAATGACTACTGTTCTAAAATGGATGTGTATTGTCATGAGGGAAGGGTGAAGACAAGATCAGGCTTGAAATGTCAAATGAATGAGTGTGGACTTGGGGTGTAGGGAGGACAGAATCAGACTCTGTTACAATCCCTCCAATGGTCGGATGCCCAGAGTGGAACCGTACCCCAGAGTCAACCCCTTAGAGAGAGAGAAGGGGGTGGGCGAATCGGCCAGCAAAGGCAAAACATATCTGTGCCACAGTAAATGAGTATCTTGCCTTAATGTATATTGCATAGACTCTGTACTTCCCCTTACCCTGACATCACTCCCTTACTCTATTTTGACCTTTTAAAGTGGTATTTGAAATTTGATTGTGAAGAATTTCCCTGAAATTTGCATGTTGCAAAATTACTAAAAATGTTATAGAACCTCAAAGTGGCATCTGAGCCGGAACTGCGAAAAAGAAATGGTTCTTAGGACTTTGTGCTACTGTTCTGATACTAATCAGTTGCTTTTGGTATTTTAATTCTGTATCGTTTACACGCTGATTCTCCAAGACACTGAGGTTTGATTTATGTTTAATAACTTCAAAAGTGCCTAAACTTTAATAACGCTTTGAACTTGGGTAACATTTTTTGATCCGTCCCATAATGAGCATTTAAAGAAATAAAAAAAAAACAATCAAAATACTGGAAATACACAGCAGGGGCATGTTAGTATCTAAAAGAGTTAATGTTTCAGGTCAAGATCCTTCAGCAGAACCCACCTGAAACATTGCCCTGTCTTGTGTTCTCGGATTCTAACCTCCTGTGGTGAATCTCCCGCATTTTCTGTTTTAATTTCAGATTTCGAATTACATTTCTCCTTTTCGTCTGTTAAGCATGTTTTAGTCAGAATCAGATGTGCCTGAATTTCAGGGCAGAATGCACAGGCTGAGATGTGCTAGGATAGTAGAGATACCAGCGTGAGAGAGTGAATAGGTTGGACATGTCCTAATGTATTTTGTTTTCATAGAAATTATACTACAGAAGGAGGCCATTCGGCCCTCTGTGCCTGTGCTACCTCTTTAACTGGAGCTATTTAGTGTAATCCCATTTCTCTGCCCTTTCCCCATATCCTTATATATTTTTCCTTTTCAAACACTTCTCCAGTTTCCTTTTGAATGATATTAGTCTCTGCCTCAATAACTACTTGTGGTAAAGCAATCCATGTTCTAATAACCCTGGGTGTGAAAACATTCTTCTAACCTCTCCCTTCATTCTCCCAGTGATAATCTCAGTCTGTGCCCCTCATTACTGATTCACTAACCAGTGATAATCTCAGTCTGTGCCCCTCATTACTGATTCACTAACCAGTGATAATCTCAGTCTGTGCCCCTCATTACTGATTCACTAACCAGTGATAATCTCAGTCTGTGCCCCTCATTACTGATTCACTAACCAGTGATAATCTCAGTCTGTGCCCCTCATTACTGATTCACTAACCAGTGATAATCTCAGTCTGTGCCCCTCATTACTGATTCACTAACCAGTGATAATCTCACTGTGCTCCTTGTTACTGATTCACTAACCAGTGATAATCTCAGTCTGTGCCCCTCATTACTGATTCACTAACCAGTGATAATCTCACTGTGCCCCTCATTACTGATTCACTAACCAGTGATAATCTCACTGTGCTCCTTGTTACTGATTCACTAACCAGTGATAATCTCACTGTGCCCCTTGTTACTGATACACTAACCAGTGATAATCTCAGTCTGTGCCCCTTGTTACTGATTCACTCACCAGTGATAATCTCACTCTGTGCCCCTTGTTACTGATACACTAACCAGTGATAATCCTCACTCTGTACTCCTTGTTACTGATTCACTAACCAGTGATAATCTCACTCTGTGCTCCTAGTTATTGATTCACTAACCGGTGGAAACAATCTTTCACCATTTATCTTCTCAAAACCTTTCTTGAAAATCTTGGCTCAGTACTAGCACCCTCACCTCTGAGTCTGAAGATCATGGTTTCAAGCACATAATCCAGGCTGACACTCCCAGTGCAGTACTGAGGGAGTGCTGCATTGTCGGAGGTGCCATCTTTTGGATGAGACGTTAAATCATGGCCCCGTCTGCCCTCTCAGGTGGATGTTATAGATCCTGTGAGAGCAGGGGAGTTCATAGCTGTTTGTGGGATCTTGCTGTGCACAAATTGGCTGCTGCTGATCGCAAAATTACAACGGCGACTACACTTCAAAAGCACTTCATTGGCTGTAAAGCACGTTGGGACGTCCTGAGTTTGTGAAAGGTGCTATAGAAATTCAAAATTTTTCTTAATTTTGGAAAACCTTTTATTAGATTTCCCTTTAACCACCTCCTTTCTGGTGGGGAGAAAAAAAGGTTTTTTTGAGCCGTTCTTCATAACTATATCCTCTCATTCCTGGTATCATTTTCGTTCTGTGTTGGCTGATGTACACCGTCATTTCCAGGGTGGGGTGAAACTTTGTGTGATTCTGCCCCAGGGTTGGAGTGTGTAACTCACTAAGCTCTGGGAAATGTAGTTCATGTTGAGAACAGTATGACTGTGGGTGAAACCAGTGATAGTATTGTGCTTAGAGTTTTTTTTATTGATTCGTGGGATGTGGGCGTCGCTGGCGAGGCCAACATTTATTGCCCATCCCTAATTGCCCTTGAGAAGGTGGTGGTGAGCAGCCTTCTTGAACCGCTGCAGTCCGTGTGGTGAAGGTTCTCCCACAGTGCTGTTAGGGAGGGAGTTCCAGGATTTTGACCCAGTGACGATGAAGGAACGGTGATATATTTCCAAGTCGGGATGGTGTGAGACTTGGAGGGGAACGTGCAGGTGGTGTTGTTCCCATGCACCTGCTGCCCTTGTCCTTCTAGGTGGTAGAGGTCGCAGGTTTGGGAGGTGCTGTCAAAGAATCCTTGGCGAGTTGCTGCAGTGCATCCTGTTGATGGTACACACTGCAGCCACAGTGCGCCGGTGGTGAAGGGAGTGAATGTTTAGGGTGGTGGATGGGGTGCCAATCAAGTGGGCTGCTTTGTCCTGGATGGTGTCGAGCTTCTTGAGTGTTGTTGGAGCTGCACTCATCCAGGCAAGTGGAGAGTATTCCATCACACTCCTGATTTGTGCCTTGTAGATGGTGGAAGGGCTTTGGGGAGTCAGGAGGTGAGTCACTCGCCACAGAATACCCAGCCTCTGACCTGCTCTTGTAGCCACAGTATTTATGTGGCTGATCCAGTTAAGTTTTTGGACAATGGTAACCCCCAGGATGTTGATGGTGGGGGACTCGGCGATGGTAATGCCGTGAATGTCAAGGGGAGGTGGTTAGACTCTCTCTTGTTGGAGATGGTCATTGCCTGGCACTTGTCTGGCGCGAATGTTACTTGCCACTTATCAGCCCAAGCCTGGATGTTGTCCAGGTCTTGCTGCATGCGGGTACGGACTGTTTCATTATCTGAGGGGTTGCAAATGGAACTGAACACTATGCAATCATCAGCAAACATCCCCAATTCTGAACTTATGATGGGAGGGAAGGTCATTGATGAAGCAGCTGAAGATGAGGAACTCCTGAGGAACTTCTGCAGCAATGAGAGGATTGGCCTCCAACAACCACTGCCATCTTCCTTTGTGCTAGGTATGACTCCAGCCACTGGAGAGTTTTCCCCTGGATTCCCATTGACTTCAATTTGATTAGGGCTCCTTGGTGCCACACTCGGTCAAATGCTGCCTTGATGTCAAGGGCAGTCACTCTCACCTCACCTCTGGAATTCAGCTCTTTTGTCCATGTTTGGACCAAGGCTGTAATGAGGTCTGGAGCCGAGTGGTCCTGGCAGAACCCAAACTGAGCATCGGTGAGTAAATGCCACTTGATAGCACTGTCAACGACACCTTCCATCACTTTGCTGATGGTGCGGTAATTGGCCGGATTGTATTTGTCCTGCTTTTTGTGGACAGGACATACCTGGGCAATTTTCTACATTGTCGGGTAGATGCCAGTGTTGTAGCTGTACTGGAACAGTTTGGCTAGAGGCGCGGCTAGTTCTGGAGCACAAGTCTTCAGCACTACAGCCGGGATGTTGTCGGGGCCCATAGCCTTTGCTGTATCCAGTGCACTCAGCCGTTTCTTGATTATCACATGGAGTGAATCGGATTGGCTGAAGACTGGCTTCTGCTTCAGTGAGAGTGGTGATCGATAAAATAGTGTGTGTGTGTGTGTGTGCCCTGAGCTAATTACTAGAGCAGGTTCAGGGGGCAGGGGAGTGGGGTAGAGCAAGTACTTTAATTGTGAAAGTTTTACATTCTAGAATAATAAATGTTTGGTGTTGTCACAAGGATTTCAGTAAAGTGTAACATTTTCATATCACTAGTCAATGTCGGAGTCGAGACCAAGCGTCGTTTTCAGACCAAGCAGGGTGAGTGTGTGGGGGGATAACTGGACCTCAGTGGGGGAAAAGGAGAGGGGAGAGTCCGTGCACATGGGGAGAGAGGATATGGAGATGGGGGTTGGGAGAGGAGGAAGGGGAGGGGACAGGCTGGAGGAAGGTGAGAGGGATGAGGGCGGGTGGGGTCCTCTCAGGTGGACGTAAAAGATCCCATGGCACTATTCAAAGAAGAGCAGGGGAGTTTTCCCTGTATTCTGGCCAATATTTATCCCTCAACCAACATCACTAAAACAGATTATCCGGTCATTTATCTCATTGCTGTTTGTGGAATCTTGCTGTGCGCAAATTGGCTGCCCCGTTTTCCACATTCCAACACTTCAGAAGTACTTCATTGGCTGTAAAGCACTTCAGGACGGCCTGGGGTCATGAAAGGCGCTGTATAAATGCAAGTCTTTTTAAGCAGCTGGCAATCCTGTGATAACCAGATTTAAGCAATGTTTCGATCCCCCACTGACAAAGTGAGGTAGGTTCTATTCTCTTTCGTTCCCCCACGGAACTGTTGTGAAATGTTTTTAGAGTTGTGTGTGTGGTCACACATGGTTGATGATGGTTCGTAGTTGAAATGGTGTCTGGTGAATATTTCTGCTCAAAGCAGGTTAAAAAGTTAAAAACAGTGGATGTCCAAAGGGACTTAGGGGTTCAGGTACATAGATCATTGAAGTGTCATGAACAGGTGCAGAAAATAATCAAGAAGGCTAATGGAATGCTGGCCTTTATATCTAGAGGACTGGAGTACAAGGGGGCAGAAGTTATGCTGCAGCTATACAAAACCCTGGTTAGACCGCACCTGGAGTACTGTGAGCAGTTCTGGGCACCGCACCTTCGGAAGGACATATTGGCCTTGGAGGGAGTGCAGCGTAGGTTTACTAGAATGATACCCGGACTTCAAGGGTTAAGTTACGAGGAGAGATTACACAAATTGGGGTTGTATTCTCTAGAGTTTCGAAGGTTAAGGGGTGATCTGATCGAAGTCTATAAGATATTAAGGGGAACAGATAGTTTCTCTCTATCCACCCTATTTCCCCTGGTTGGGGATTCTAGGAGTAGGGGGCACAGTCTAAAAATTAGAGCCAGACCTTTCAGGAGTGAGATTAGAAAACATTTCTGCACACAAAGGGTGGTAGAAGTTTGGAACTCTCTTCCACAAACGGCAATTGATACTAGCTCAATTGCTAAATTTAAATCTGAGATAGATAGCTTTTTGGCAACCAAAGGTATTAAGGGATATGGGCCAAAGGCAGGTATATGGAGTTAGATCACAGATCAGCCATGATCTTATCAAATGGCGGAGCAGGCTCGAGGGGCTGAATGGCCTACTCCTGTTCCTATGTTCCTATAAAGCTGCAAAAGAAATGCTGTACTCGAAGGTTTAATTGTGATCACTTTAAATGGTGTGCTTTCCATTTTGCTCTTTGATTGAAAAGTGCACAGTGACCACAGTCTGGAGACACTCGCAGTTTGAAAAGCCCGTCAAAGCATATTGCACAAATTCTCTTCCATAGTCTGGGAGCAGGGTATTGAAAGTGGTTAAACTGGTTTAACCTGATGTGGAGATGCCGGTGATGGACTGGGGTTGACAATTGTAAACAATTTTACAACACCAAGTTATAGTCTAGCAATTTTATTTTAAATTCACAAGCTTTCGGAGACTTCCTCCTTCCTCCTTCCTCAGGTAAATGAGGAAGGAGGAAGTTACCTGAGGAAGGAGGAAGTCTCCGAAAGCTTGTGAATTTAAAATAAAATTGCTGGACTATAACTTGGTGTTGTAAAATTGTTTACAATGGTTTAACCTGGAGAGACAATGTCACAGTATTTCAGTGTTGTCTCTGGGGTTCAGTAAATTGTAAACAATTTTACAACACCAAGTTATAGTCCAACAAATTTATTTTAAATTCCACAAGCTTTCGGAGGCTTCCTCCTTCCTCAGGTGAACGGTCAGTAAAGTGTGACGATGAGTGTGTGAAATGTTAATACTGTGCTACGTCTAAACTGTGAGAGAGACACGGCCGTAATTGTGTCTGGAGGAGGTATTTTGAGCTGTATTACACACACTCACTTTTAATGGGAGCGATTTGAGAGGCTGAATTAAATGCTTTGTAGAAGAAGCATATTTGCACTATTGTAGTGTAATTGGTTAAGTGGGATTTTTTCCCCTCAAGCATACTGGTTCGAGTCTGTTAAATGTGACCAGTCAGGGAGCAGGCTGGTCTTCTGGTCAGCTACTCCTATCTGCAATTGTCAGGCGCCCTGATGTGGATTAGACGATACATTCTTTATCTGCTACACAGTTCTGCAGTTCTGAGACGTGACTGTGAGTCACGTCGGAGTAAAGTGCCTTAAACAACCTCAAGACGTCCCAAAGCACTTTACAGCCAATAAAGTGCTTTTGAAGTGTAGTCCCTGTTGTAATTTAGGGAAACGTGGCAACCAATTTGTGCACAGCAAGATCCCACAAACAGCAATGAGATAAATAGCGAATTAAATTACTTTATTGGTGTTGACTTAAGGATAACTGTTTGCCATGACCCCCCTGCTCTTCTTTGAATAATGCCATGGGATTTTTATGTCCACCTTAGAGGGCAGACGGGCCTCTGTTTAACGTCTCATCTGAAAGATGGCACCTCTGACACTGCTGCACTCCCTCAGTATTGCACTAGATTATGTGCCCAAGTCTCTGGAGTGGAGCTTGAATCCACGACCTTCTAACTCGGGCGAGAAGCCACTGAGCCACGGCTGACACCCTATCATAACCAAACCATCTTTTGCCAGGCAGACCCCAAGGAAACCCTGCTTACCTCCCTCCCTAGAACCCAATGGCCCCAACAAGTAGGGTGTTCTTGGCTAGCCCAGCAGCACTTAGCTGGTAAACTGCACAGTTTCAGCTGTTTAAACTCCAGCAGTACCCCTACAAACGTCTGAGATCTCTGTGCTCCTCCAATTCTGGCCTCTTGTGCATCCCCTACTTCCTTCGCCCCACCATTGGCGGCCGTGCCTTTAGCTGCCTAGGCCCTAAGCTCTGGAATTCCCTCCCTAAACCTCTCCGCCTCTCCACCTCTCTCTCCTCCTTTAAGTTGCTCCACCTCTTTGACCAAGCTTTTGATCATCTCCTTATGTGACTTGGTGTCTGGTTTATGCTCCTGTGAAGCGTCTTAGGATGTTTTACTACGTTAAAGGTGCTATATAAATGCAAGTTGTTGTAGTATATTGTTGGGAGTCCCTAAACCTTGGCTCTCGGACGTGGGTAAGTGGTGTCCCCACAGGAAGAGAGTGAGCAGTCCATAGTGGGGAAAACAGACGCTCTACCTATGTGGGTTTTGGTTTGAAGACTGGGAACGATAGCGACGGGTTTCTGCACCTGCCAAACACAAGGCCGAGCAAAAAAATTGGATTGTAAAAGGATAAATGAACTTGCTTCTCTTTTTTACAACTTTGTTTTCAGTGAAGCCGAGAGTCGTTTCCTGCTGGAGATATCTGGAACTTGAACTTCCTCTTCACATTGTTTAGATCTGGCCCCGTTAGTTTGAAATGAACCACACCCTACTCTGACAAAGAATGAGTCTCAGCATCTGCACTCAGGCCTATCAGAAATACTCTGGGGTTTATATCAGGGAGAGACGCATGGCACCTTAAGTGACGAGAGCTGCTTGGGGCTTTAGTTTAACAGCGAGCAATGATTGAGGACTATCTTGCACTGGGCCAGATCTGATTAAGTTGAAGTTGTTTGGACACTGCCCTCCAGCTGTCCTGAGAGAGGAGCTGTGTTATTTTTGGAGCCTTTGGGATTTGTGTCCTTTGTGGGGTCAAGGCATTGTGTCGATAATCACTCCTCCTTGAGAACTGGATGTGTTTCCTACTGGATATATTTATATCGTGCCTTTAACGTAGTAAAACGTCCCAGGGCGCTTCACAGGAACGATTATCAAAAACAAATTGACACCGAGCCAAAGAAAGAGATAATAGGAGGGTGATTAAAAGCTGGGTCAAAGAAGTGGGTTAATAGTCATAGAGTCATAGAGTTATACAGCACGGATAGAGGCCCTTCGGCCCATCGTGTCCGCGCCGGCCATCAAGCCCTGTCTACTCTAATCCCATATTCCAGCATTTGGTCCGTAGCCTTGTATGCTATGGCATTTCAAGTGCTCATCCAAATGCTTCTTGAATGTTGTGAGGGTTCCTGCCTCCACAACCCTTTCAGGCAGTGAGTTCCAGACTCCAACCACCCTCTGGGTGAAAAAGTTCTTTCTCAAATCCCCTCTAAACCTCCCGCCTTTTACCTTGAATCTATGTCCCCTTGTTATAGAACCCTCAACGAAGGGAAAAAGCTCCTTAGTATCCATCCTATCTGTGCCCCTCATAGTGTATTGGAATCTATACAGTAAACTCAACCTCAGACCAGGGGTGGCACCAGTTCTTTTTATTTCCAAATCTAGCACCGCTAGTGTGAGAGGGTGGGGGCGGAGTAAGCTGTTTCTGGACCCCCATCATCATCATCATCATCATCATTGACTAGTTTTCAACTTCTGTGCCTCTATGTCTGATTTTTTTTTTTTTTGTTCCCCTCCCCTCTCCTCCCCTCTCCTCTCCTCTCCTCCCGGCTCCTCCCCTCCCGGCCTCTCCCTGCCCAGCTCCTTCCTTCCCTCCCCTCCCCTCCATAGTGGGGACTGTGGGGAGCTGGGAGCTCATTCTCAGTTTGGTGCTGTGTCCCTAAGTGACGGACAGCACTCTGCCAGCTAATAGTTTCTGTTTTTTTATGAATTAATACCCTCCTCATTTTATCAAGATCTATTTCAATTCTACCAATTGCTGCATGTAAAGAATTCCTGCCACATTCCTTTAAACAGCTTTTATTTCCCTTCCTTTTAAATACTAGACATTGTTCAGTTTGGATTGAATCCTGACTGCACCACCTGGTGTGAAGGGAGACCTTGATCTGCCTCCTGGTCCTGGGTTTGACTCTGGGTCCCTGACGAGCTGGGTTGTGGTCCACCTACGCTCGGGTTAAAGTTCGAATAACGGGCAGATTTCACTTAATTCCAATGTCTTTCTTTTCCCGTTTTAGTTAACCTGCTAATTCAGTTGCTGAGAGTGGTTGCAGATGTCGGAATTGCTGATGTTTGGCCCGAAATGCAAGAGTTCAGCTCATTCCTTTCTATATTTATTGAGATAAGCTGCTGGCCGGCTTCATGCTTCGTTTTAACTCTTCTGAGGACCTGCTGCAGTATTTTAATTGCTTATATTTTCTCCCCTCCTCTCGTGAAGGTTGATCCCTTCCTGCGATACAATCCCAAGGGTGCTGGGAGCTCTCTCACGCCTTTCCCAAGTTGTCATAAGTGGCCCTGTAACAGTGAGTGTTAGCAGGGCTGTTCAACCAGGTGAGGCAAACCACAGACCCATCTTGATCCTAACTTGATGTTGACTTTCTCTCTGTTATTTTCCCACCCTAGCACAGTGTAGTGACCTTAAGAACATAAGAAATAGGAGCAGGAGTAGGCCATCCGGCCCCTCGAGTCTGCTCCGCCATTCAACAAGATCTTGGATGATCTTCGACCTCAACACCATTTCCCTGCACCATCCCCATATCCCTTGATGCCTTTAATATCTAGAAATCTATCGATCTCTGTTTTGAATGTGCTCAATGACTGAGCCTCCACAGCCCTCTGGGGTAGAGAATTCCAAAGATTCACCACCCTCTGAGTGAAGAAATTTCTCTTCCTCTCAGTCCTAAATGATCTACCTTAATTCCACTCGGACAGGGATCAGCCAACCCAGCACAGGCTGCACATTGTCCTTGGAACCGTCCTTTTATGGCTCAGCTTTAACAAGTGAAGCAGTCGGGATAGGATATTCCATTATCGTAATGAAACCCACAGTAGTCTTCAGGCAGCTTAAATGCCTCTTATTTATTCAGCTAGCATTAAACATATTTCATTACTAGGTCTCCTGGGAGTTAATATTTACTTCAGTGTTCCCGCTGGAGAGAACGGATATGAGGAATGCGCGTGGATCTTTAGCGAGCAAATCCGTGGCCTCCCCGCCTCTCCCCGCCTCTCCCCGAGTCCATCGCCAGCACAGTGTAACCTCAGTAGTTGTCTACAGTACACGTTGCTTGTCCTTAAAGCTGTTCCCTCAACGGCACAGTGAAACACTAAAGCTATACCAACTGACATGTTTTTAAGTTTGGTTCCTGGGCTGTGCTCATTGGGGGCAATTATTGACAGCCTTGACTCAGTGGGGAGCTCTCTCTCTCATTTCTGAGTCAGAAGGTCGTGGGTTCAAGTCCCACTGCAGAGACTTGAGCCCATAATCCAGGCTGACACTCCAGTGCAGTACTGAGGGAGTGCTGCACTGTTGGAGGTGCCATCTTTCGGATGAGATGTTAAACCGAGGCCCTGTCTGCTCTCTCAGGTGGACGTGAAAGATTCCACAGCCACTATTTTGAAGAGCAGGGGAGTTCTCCCTGGTGTCCTGGCCAATATTGATCCTCAACCAACATTCTAAAACAGATGATAGAAACATAGGAACAGGAGTAGGCCATTCAGCCCCTCAGGCCTGTTCCGCCATTCAATGAGATCATGGCTGATCTGTGTCCTAACTCGGGTACTGTAGCATAGTGGTTATGTTACTGGACTAGTAATCCAGAGGCCTGCACTAATAATCCGGAGTCATGAGTTCAAATCCCGCCACGGCAGCTGGGGAATTTAAATTAAATTAATTAAATAAAATGTGGTCATGAAACTACTGGATTGTCATAAAAACCCATCTGGTTCACTAATGTCCTTTAGGGAAGGAAACCTGCCGTCCTTACCCGGTCTGGCCTATATGTGACTCTAGACCCACAGCAATGTGGTTGATTGTTATTTGCCATCTGAAATGGCCTAGCAAGCCACTCATATGTACAATCCAGCTAAAAAGAAGTCATAATAAGAATAAAACTGGACTGACCACCTGGCATCGGACCACTAGGCACCGGACACAACCAAGGCAAACCAAGCCCAGTTGACCCTCTGCAAAGTCCTCCTTACTAACATCTGGGGACTTGTGCCAAAATTGGGACAGCTGTCCCACAGACTAGTCAAGCAACAGCCTGACATAACCATACTCACAGAATCATACCTTTCAGCCAATGTCCCAGACTCTTCCATCACCATCCCTGGGTATGTCCTGTCCCACCGGCAGGACAGACCGACCAGAGGTGGCGGTACAATGATATACAGTCAGGAGGGAGTGGCCCTGGGAATCCTCAACATTGACTCTGGACCCCATTAAATCTCATGGCATCAGGTCAAACATGGGCAAGGGACCCTCCTGCTGATTACCACCTACCGCCCTCCCTCAGCTGATGAATCAGTCCTCCTCCATGTTGAACACCACTTGGAGGAAGCACTGAAGGTAGCAAGGGCACAGAATGTATTCTGGGTGGGGGACTTCAATGTCCATCACCAAGAGTGGCTCGGTAGCACCACTACTGACCGAGCTGGCTGAGTCCTGAAGGACATAGCTGCCAGACTGGGCCTGCGGCAGGTGGTGAGCGAACCAACACGAGGGAAAAACTTACTTGACCTCGTCCTCCCCAATCTACCTGTCGCAAATGCATCTGTCCATGACAGTATTGGTAGGAGTGACCACTGCACAGTCCTCGTGGAGACGAAGTCCCGTCTTCGCACTGAGGACACCATCCAACGTGTTGTGTGGCACTATCACCGTGCTAAATGGGATAGATTCAGAACAGATCTAGCAGCTCAAAACTGGGCATCCATGAGGCGCTGTGGACCATCAGCAGAATTGTATTCCAGCACAATCTGTAACCTCATGGCCCGGCATATTCCTCACTCTACCATTACCAACAAGCCAGGGGATCAACCCTGGTTCAATGAGGAGTGTAGAAGAGCATGCCAGGAGCAGCATCAGGCATACCTAAAAATGAGGTGTCAACCCGGTGAAGCTACAACTCAGGACTACTTACATGCTAAACAGCGGAAGCAACATGCTATAGACAGAGCTAAGCGATTCCACAACCAACGGATCAGATCAAAGCTCTGCAGTCCTGCCACATCCAGTCGTGAAAGGTGGTGGACAATTAAACAACTAACGGGAGGAGGAGGCTCCGTGAACATCCCCATCCTCAATGATGGCGGAGTCCAGCACGTGAGTGCAAAAGACAAGGCTGAAGCGTTTGCAACCATCTTCAGCCAGAAGCGCCGAGTAGATGATCCATCTCGGCCTCCTCCCGATATCCCCACCATCACAGAAGCCAGTCTTCGGCCAATTCGATTCACTCCACGTGATATCAAGAAACGGCTGAGTGCACTGGATACAGCAAAGGCTATGGGCCCCGACAACATCCCGGCTGTAATTCTGAAGACTTGTGCTCCAGAACTAGCTGCGCCTCTAGCCAAGCTGTTCCACTACAGCTACAACACTGGCATCTACCCGATAATGTGGAAAATTGCCCAGGTATGTCCTGTCCACAAAAAGCAGGACCAATCCAATCCGGCCAATTACCGGCCCATCAGTCTACTCTCAATCATCAGCAAAGTGATATCAAGCGGCACTTATTCACCAATAACCTGCTCACCGATGCTCAGTTTGGGTTCCGCCAGGACCACTCGGCTCCAGACCTCATTACAGCCTTGGTCCAAACATGGATAAAAGAGCTGAATTCCAGAGGTGAGGTGAGAGTGACTGCCCTTGACATCAGGGCAGCATTTGACCGAGTGTGGCACCAAGGAGCCCTAATCAAATTGAAGTCAATGGGAATCCGGGGGAAAACTCTCCAGTGGCTGGAGTCATACCTAGCACAAAGGAAGATGGTAGTGGTTGTTGGAGGCCAATCATCTCAGGACATTGCTGCAGGAGTTCCTCAGGGCAGTGTCCTAGGCCCAACCATCTTCAGCTGCTTCATCAATTACCTTCTCTCCATCATAAGGTCAGTAATGGGGATGTTCGCTGATGATTGCACAGTGTTCAGTTCCATTCGCAACCCCTCAGATAATGAAGCAGTCTGTGCCCACATGCAGCAAGACCTGGACAACATCCAGGCTTGGGCTGATAAGTAACATTCGCGCCAGACAAGTGCCAGGCAATGACCATCTCCAACAAGAGAGTGTCTAACCACCTCCCCTTGACATTCAACGGCATTACCATCACCGAATCCCCCCACCATCAACATCCTGGGGGTCACCATTGACCAGAAACTTAACTGGACCAGCCATATAAATACTGTGGCTACAAGAGCAGGTCAGAGGCTGGGTATTCTGCAGCGAGTGACTCACCTCCTGACTCCCCAAACCTTTCCATCATCTACAAGGCACAAGTCAGCAGTGTGACGGAATACTGTCCACTTGCCTGGATGAGTGCAGCTCCAACAACACTCAAGAAGCTTGACACCATCCAGGACAAAGCAGCCCGCTTGATTGGCACCCCATCCACCACCCTAAACATTCACTCCCTTCACCACCGGCTGCAATGTGTACCATTAACAGGATGCACTGCAGCAACTCGCCAAGGCTTCTTCAACAGCATCTCCCAAACCCGCAACCTCTACCACCTAGAAGGACTACTAATTGAGCTAGCATCTAATGCTTTCTGTGGGAGAGAGTTCCACACTTCTATCACCCTTTGTATGAAGAAGTTTTTCCCAACTTGTCTCATGAATGGCCTAGCTCTGATTTTAAGCTTATGTCTACTTGTCCTAGACTCCCCCACCGGCGGAAAAAGTTTCTCTCTATCTACCATATCAATTCCTTTCAAAATCCTAAAAACCTCAATCAAATCAGTCTGGTCATTATCACATTACTGTTTGTGGGATCTTGCTGTGCACAAATTGGCTGCTGCGTTTCCTATATTACAATAGTGACTACACTTCAAAAATACTTCTTTGGCTGTAAAGTGCTTTGGGAGGTCCTGAATTTATGAAAGTCGCTGTATAAATGCAAGTTTGTTCCTTTTTTCTATCTTAGCCTCAGCATCCCTGGGCTTGGAAGGGAATGAGATAGTTGGGGCTCGTCTCCTGATTGTTTTCCAGTGACTATTGCTGGTCAGTAGCTGTGTTTGGCTGTCAGGTGGAGATGGGATTGAGCTCAGCTGTGTCACCCCCCCGTGGTTGATTAGCCTGCTGACACTCGATGTCAAGACATCCACAGAATGGCCACTTGAGTCAGGTAGCAGTGCCCCAGTAAAAGTCTACAGGAGAGGAGGGCCCACATCAGGGAAAGCAGCAATGAGGGTGTCGGTCTCAGTACACGAAGGGTTAAGTGCGGGATGCTTGGGCATCCGTGCGGATCTCTATTTGCTTTTGAATGACTGCTTTAGTCTGCTCTGTACTGGAATGAGAGTGAAAGGGAGCGTTGTTTTGTCCTCAAATCTGCTCGAAGCCCAGTATAAAACACCAGAATGTTTGTTGTAAACACCCATTGGTGGGAGAAATGGGGAGTTGGCTGTGGATAGTTATTGAAGGCCCACAGTCCAGACTGTGAGACACTTCCCTCGTCCTGGCACCGTCAGCGGCTGTCTCCTGCCCTTGTCCCAGCATTCACCTCACTGTTACATTTTTGAAGTGTTGTCACTATATTTCATTGGCTGTAAAGTGCTTTGGGGTGTCCTGAAGGCGCTATATCAATGCAAGTTGTTTCTTCTCTTTGTGTCAGACATCAAGTAGAAATCGTCCATCCAGTAGAAATAGTTTTCCTTTAACCACAGATTGAGACGAGCCCTCAGGTTCTGCTCCCTGTAACGTGCTCGGATCACCTGTTGGGACAAATGCTTGTGTGTTGCTTCTCGATGGTGCCAGTTCCCAACCCGGCACTGGGCCCAGTCTGTCTCTGCTCAAGGACTCTGTTTACTCTCCCTCTGTTTGCTCGGTTGGCCAGCCAACCATTGACTTTTAAAAAAAAATATAATGTGTGTTCCGGTTTACATTTGGAGCATAGAAACCAGTGACGTGTAAGAGAGTGTTGTGAGCAGACCAGCTGAAGAAGATCTGAAGTGAAAGATCTGTGCTTTGCAGCCATGAAGATTCCGGTAGGTTTGTACTTGTGTTTACGAATGAGAGAGGCAACGCTGTGTGTTAACACTCGCAGTGAGGGTGAGAACCAGGGCCAGATCGTGTAGTGTTTTAGAGCATTGAGGATGGAGACCTAGGTTTAAACCCTGCCCAGAATGACAGGGTGAAAGATTCCTATCCCTGCCGACTGGAAGGGGCTGAGTCTGTAGCACTAAAATAAAAGTAACTCCGCTCTAAATAGTGCAGCAGAGGGCGCTAGGGCACATTCTTGGGAGAGAATACAGGGAACTTCACTGTATGTCTAACCCGTGCTGTACCTGCCCTGGGAGTGTTTGATGGGACAGTATAGAGGGAGCTTTACTCTGTATCTAACCCGTGCTGTACCTGCCCTGGGAGTGTTTGGTGGGACAGTGTAGAGGGAGCTTTACTCTGTATCTAACCCGTGCTGTACCTGCCCTGGGCGTGTTTGATGGGACAGTGTAGAGGGAGCTTTACTC
Organism: Heptranchias perlo; assembly: GCF_035084215.1. Classification (NCBI taxonomy): domain Eukaryota; kingdom Metazoa; phylum Chordata; class Chondrichthyes; order Hexanchiformes; family Hexanchidae; genus Heptranchias; species Heptranchias perlo. Next base: position 39,606,184 of record NC_090352.1, read on the forward strand.
TGTATCTAACCCGTGCTGTACCTGCCCTGGGAGTGTTTGATGGGACAGTATAGAGGGAGCTTTACTCTGTATCTAACCCGTGCTGTACCTGCCCTGGGAGTGTTTGATGGGACAGTGTAGAGGGAGCTTTACTCTGTATCTAACCCTGTACCTGCCCTGGGAGTGTTTGATGGGACAGTGTAGAGTGAGCTTTACTCTGTATCTAACCCGTGCTGTACCTGCCCTGGGCGTGTTTGATGGGACAGTGTAGAGGGAGCTTTACTCTGTATCTAACCCGTGCTGTACCTGCCCTGGGAGTGTTTGATGGGACAGTGTAGAGGGAGTGTAATGGGCAATTCTGTGATCGGGAGCAAGGGGAAGAGGGGGATATCATCCACCCTAAAAACTGGTTGCAACTATGGCATTTTCTGACACGTGTATTCCTCAACCATAGAAACAAAATCTATTTCCTCTCCTATACAGAATCACAGTAACATCACCTATAATTTCCTGTCCCTTCTCCCAGTGAGGAGAGACCCAAGATATTGGTGTTAGAAAAAGAATTGGTGCCATTTCTGTTTCTGATTTGCAATTCTAATCCTCTCCTTCACGATGTGACATGTCCAGGAATGTGGTGAATTTAGATTCAGCTGTGGCCAAGTGAGAGAGCGACAGAAAGCAGGAACTAACTGTGTGTTTGGAGTTAAACTAGAAAGTGTGCTATCATCCAGAGTTCACTGAGGGAGAGACAATCCTGATAACAGCAACACAGTGCGATGATTTGCCTGTGCAGGATTGCTCCTCCGAATTCAGGGCCCGATTCTATTCCCATCTGTGTGTATCAGCAGCTTGAGATCAATTAACTGTAATGTGGATTCCAGCTTTACACATAGCTCACACCACTCCATTGTAAACAATTTTACAACACCAAGTTATAGTCCAACGATTTTATTTGAAATCTACAAGCTTTCGGAGGCTTCCTCCTTCCTCAGGTAAATGTCACATTTACCTGAGGAAGGAGGAAGCCTCCGAAAGCTTGTAGATTTCAAATAAAATCGTTGGACTATAACTTGGTGTTGTAAAATTGTTTACAATTGTCAACCCCAGTCCATCACCGGCATCTCCACATCATCACTCCATTGTAAGCAGTGCAGTGGCTCCACAAACACCAACAGTTTGGGAATATCAGTTTCAGCTCTTCCCCCCAAAAGGCTGTGGATTCTGGGGTTCAATTGACATTTTCAAGACTGACATCGATAGAGTTTTGTTGTGTAAGGATATGAAGATATGGAGCTAAGGCAGGTACATGGAGTTGAGGTACAGGTCAGCCATGATCTGATTCAATGGTGGAACAGGCTCGAGGGGTTTTAGTTTGGATCTAGGGAGATGAGTGTCTGTCAGCAGTTCCTGGTGTTTACTCTGCTCAATCCACTTACCGTATCCCTGTGGTAATAGACCCATGAGAAACTGGGTCTAGAAATCTGCTCCCAGGCTAAGGAAGGCAGATTTAGGAGGGCGACTGGCAGGAGCTGGCTCACCAACACTGGCCCTGTAGAATCTGCAGCGAGGTGGCGGGGGCCACGTGTGAGGCGGGGGGCAGCGTGAGAGGGGCATACTTCCTAGTCCAGTCCTGTGGAAACTCTGCCACAAGAACCTGAGCAGCTCCACACCATGAATTGGAGAGAGGCGTGTGATAGACAGGCCAATCTGTACAAGTTTCTAATTAGAGAGCAAGCCGTAGCCTTGTTTTATGGCTGAGGTTGTGTTATTTTGGAGAGCGCTGTAATGAAGGGAGTGATTTATGAAACATCTAATATTGCAAACTTACATTTTTGCAACTCTGCAGATTTCCCCTGCTTTAATGAGATGGCTCTGTTCCTCATCTCGCACATGTTGCTGACAGACTTTTATTTCCACCAACTTTTATTTTCCTTTTTGTTTTAATGGAACAAACTTTTCCTATTCACAGTTCTGTGTCAGATATGCCCAGGAACATACCAGTTCTACAGCTAAGTAACATTATTGTCCTGGCCAATATTTATCCCTCAACTTTCATCGCTAAAATAGATTATCCAGTCATTATCACATTGCTGTTTGTGGGATCTTGCTGTGCACAAATTGGCTGCTGCATTTCCTACATTACAACAGTGACTACACTTCAAAAAATACTTCATTGGCTGTAATGCTCTTTGGGATGACCTGAGGTCGTGAAAGGTGCTATATAAATGCAAATCTTTTTTTTATTGATCTGTTCATCTCTTTAACATGAGCAGTAACCTTTGGAACTAATGTCCAATTGCCCAACCCAAAACCACTTCCTTTCTGCACTGTGTGTAAGAGCAGTAAGACTGGGTGGTGTGTGTGATTGATGGATGTGTCATTTTAAAGTACACACTGTTTTACTGGAGCCTTATTTCACATTGCTCTGTCCTCCTCTCCTGAGTGTGTGGGCTCTTCCTGGCGAACAGTTTCACAGGTGCCGGCCGCTCTTCACATGTGGACCCAGACGCTGAGTGTTAGCAGTCCGCTGAATGTATAGCGGGCCCTGGACTTCCTCTCCTTGCCTGGTCTCTCCTGGTGCTGTCTGCCTTCTAGAAGTCGGCCGACAGCCTGTACCAAGGATCTGCTGATGCCAGTCAGAAGCTGGCAGGTAGGGGTTGCAATAGGATGCTCGCTCTGAGATTTTGCTCCTCTCCCCTTCCCTGTGAGGAGGCCCCTGATAGTTCCTTCACATTAAGGTGGCGCTTGAGGGGAGGAGGGGAAGGGTGGGGGAGAGAAAGCAAGAAAGATTTGCATTTCTATAGCGGCTTTCACCACCTCTGGACGTCCCAAAGTGCTTCACAGCCAATGAAATACTTTTGAAGTGTAGTCACTGTTGTAATGTAGGAAACACAGCAGCCAATTTGCGCAGAGCAAGATCCCACAAACAGCAATGTGATGATGACCAGATAATCTGTTTTAGTATCATTCATAGTAGGTACAGCACAGGAGGAGGCCATTTGGCCCATTGTGCCTGTGCTGGCTCTTTGAAAGAGCTAGCCCATTAGTCCCATAGCCCTGTAAATTTTTTCCCTTCAAGTATTTATCCAATTTCCTTTTGAAAGTTGTTATTGAATCTGCTTCCACCGCCCTTTCAGGCAGCGCATTCCAGATCATAACAACTCGCTGCATAAAAAAAATGTTTCCTCATGTCACCTCTGGCTCTTTTGCCAATTACCTTAAATCTGTCCCCTCTGGTTACCGACCCTCCTGGCACTGGAACCAGTTTCTCTTTATCTACTCTATCAAAACCCTTCATGATTTTGAACACCTCTATTAAATCTCCCCTTAACCTTCTCTGTTCTCTAAGGAGAACAATCCTAGCTTCTCCAGTCTCTCCACATAACTGAAGTCCCTCATCCCAGGTACCATTCTAGTAAATCTCCTCTCCATCCCCTCCAAGGCCTTGACATCCTTCCTAAAGTGTGGTGCCCAGAATTGAACACAATCCTCCAGCTGAGGCCTAACCAGTGTTTTATAAAGGTTTAGCATAACTTCCTTGCTTTTGTAATCTATGCCTCTATTAATAAAGCCCAGGATCCCATATGCTTTTTTAACAGCCTTCTCAACTTGTCCTGCCACCTTCAAAGATTTGTTTAGGTGCACCCCCAGGTCTCTCTGTTTCTGCACCCTCTTTAAAATCGTACCATTTAGTTTATTTTGCCTCTCCTCATTCTTCCTACCAAAATGTATCACTTCACACTTCTATGCATTAAATTTCATCTGCCATGTGTCTGCCCATTTCACCAGTCTGTCTCTGTCCTCCTGAAGTCTGTTACTATCCTCCACATTGTTTACTACATTTCCGAGTTTTGTGTCATCTGCACCTCTTTACCCAAATCCAGGTCATTACAACATATATCAAAAAGAGCAGTGGTCCTAATACTGACCCCTGGGGAACACCACTGTATACTTCCCTCCAGTCTGACAAACAACTGTTCACCACTACTCTCTGCTTTCTGTCCCCTAGCCAATTTTGTATCCATGCTGCCGCTGCCCCTTTTAATCCCATGGGCTTTAATTTTGCTAACAAGTCTATTATGTGGTATTTTATCAAATGCTTTTTGAAAGTCCATATACACATCAACCGCACTACCCTCATCAGCCGTCTCTGATACTTCATCAAAGAGCTCAATCAAGATAGACCAACATGATTTTCCTTTAACAAATCCGTGCTGACTTTCATTTATTAGCCCATACTTTTCCAAGTGCCAATTAATTTTGTCCCGATTGTTGTCTGTAAAAGTTGCCCCACCACTGATATTAGGCAGACTGGCCTGTAATTGCCCGGTTTATCCCTCTCCCCTTTAGTGGTGTTGGTTGAGGGAAAAATATTGGCCAGGACACTGGGGAGAACTTCGAAATAGTGGCCATGGGATCTTTTACATCCACCTGAGAGGGCAGGCAGGGCCTCAGTTTAACGTCTCATCCGAAAGACTGGCACCTCCGACAGTGCAGCACTCCCTCAGTACTGCACTGGGAGTGTCAGCCTGGATTATATGCTCAAGTCTCTGGAGTAGGACTTGAACCCATGACCTTCTGATTCAGAAGCGAGAGTGTTACCCATTGAGCCATGGCTGAGAGGATGAGAATCTGTTTACTGACCTACAGCTCATCGCTTCGTGGAGCTGTATGTTGGCTTCATTGCCTCTCCCCTCTGCATTCCCCTACTTACCTCTCCCTCCAGTCTTGATGTATTTTAACCTGATGGTGGAAATCAGTTGGTTGGTACAAGTTCATGCTCCTCTCCGTCCCTTGGGCATGAGGAATGTGTCTGATCCCCTAGGATGTGGTTGAGTGGCTGCATATTTCCGGCACTGCGCACAGCTCAATATATGTGTGGAATTCCAAGAATGCGGAGAATTTGGCATCAGGTTCCAGATCCTGGAATTCAGTTTGGTCTAATTTACTTATTTTGTTTATTTCTTTGTTGGATGAGCTGCCCCAGTTTTCCTCTTCACTCAACTTTCTCAGTGATTTGAAATTAATGCTCCCGTGACTGACGTCAAATCACGAGAGAGAGAATATGTTCCAGTGTTTATTGTGGAAGGCGGTGACTCTATTTAGTGCTTTCACTCAGAACCAGCTCCTGCCTAGAACGCAGGAGTCAGGAGGCCTGAGTAAAATAGCTGCTTTTTTATCAGTTGCTGGGAGCTGGATGGCACTGGTTGGGCCGCATTTATTGCCCATCTCTAGTTGCCCTGAGAAGGTGGCTCTTGTACCAGGTGCACTCCTTGTGCCGACGATGCTCCCAAAATGGTGTTAGATGGTGAACTCTAGGATAGTGATCTCGCAATGATGAAGGAACAGTGGAATATGTCCAAGTCAGGATGGTGTGTGACTTACAGGTGATGGTGCTCCCATGACATTGCTGCTCTTGTCCTTCTCGCTGGTTGAAGTTGCAGGGGAGGGAGGTGCTATCTAAGTAACCTTGGTGAGATGCTTAGTGCATCCTGTAGATCGGACACACTATGGCCATGGTGCACCAGTGGGGGAGGGGGTGGATACTGAGTCCTGGGGCAGGGGCACCGATCAAGTGAACTGCTTTGTCCTGGACGGTGTCGAGCTTCTTAAGTGTCCTTGTGGCTACACCCATCCAGGTGTGTGGTGAGTTTTCCATCACACTCCTGAATTGAGCCTTGTAGATGATGGAGAGACTTTGAAGGGTCAGGAGGTGAGCCGCTTATTGCAAAGAACTCAACCTCTGCCCTGTTCTTGAAGCCACAGTGTTGATATGTCTGGTCCAAGGTATGCTGCTGGCCAATGGTGACCCTCAGGATGTTGATGATGAAGCTCTTGAAGGTCAGGAGAAGGTGGTTGGGATTCGTCTCGTTGGAGATGGTGATTGCCTGGCACTTATGATGCATGAATGTTACCCATCACCTGTTGGTCCAAGTTTGGATTTTGTCTCCCCAGCAGTCCTTACCTCTCATGAGGCACTGATTTGTGCTGTAGTAACGTCCACAGCTGTTGGACATCCTTGGAACCTTGTACATGTGGTCGTTCTTCATGTGTGATCGTAGGCTGTTGGACTTGGGGGCATCACAACTGAGCTTGACCCTGTCCTCACCAGACAGGCACGACCTACATACACCTGGAAGGAGTCACTAGATAGCGATCAGGAGCAGGGACTTTGGCTGGTTTGTCCCCTCCCTGGTCCAGGGACGCTGAGGCTAACCATAGTTCTAATTTGTGTGGTGTGGCAGAGATTAGCTGGTGCCGTTTGATCTGTACAGCTTGGGTCCACATTGAGCACTGCGTTTATCAATTCAGCTGATGTGGTTTTTATTAACGGACTGTCAGCTGTGAGGCCGGCTGCCGAGAGTGTTGCACAAGGATTTTCCTCCCCCAGTTGCCTGGAGTTTTACTGCCTCTAGGTTCCAAAGTCTGTCTCCTGGGCCGTGAGGAGAGCTCTTCATTAAGCATGGCTCATCTTAATGTCAGTGTGGATCAAAGAGGGGATGAGTGCATCATAAAAAGAGTAAATCTCCTCCTTCAAGAGGTTGCTACTCTCGCTTAGGGTCGCCAGCTCTGGTTGGACGTATTCCTGGAGGCTCCATCACATAACCTCTGACTGCCACGCCCCCGCACTCCTGCCATTGGTTCCCCGACACATCCATCCTCGTGATGCTCCGCCCCCAAGCGCCCGCCATTGGCTGCCCCACACGTACATCCCCGCGGTGCCCCGCCCCCACACTCATTGGAAAACTACCAGACTCTTCCTTATCCGATCGACAGTTAAGAATTGTCCAGTCAAACAGCCTTTTCTCCCCAACTCCAATATTTTTATCAATAATAAACGAAAGTGTTCAAAGAAAATGGGAAAAAAACACTTCTTTAACACCCCATTGATTTTACTCCTGGGTTTTGCTCACAGCAGCGTCCTGGAGATTAATCTTCAATTCCTGGAGACTCCAGGACAATCCTGGAGGGTTGGAAACTCCTCCCCCTGCTGTAGGTGCAGATCCGTGGAGTGTCAGGGCAATAGCATTGACCAGAGTCTCTGGAAAGGCTCTACCTCTCTTTGAGATTGACGTTGTTTCACTCAAGGCCCTCAGTCACTCTGCGAAGGATCCGTACACTTTGATAAGGACTTGGAAAAATGAATAACAATTGAGAGAGCAATGGGCGACTGGTTGGATTGTACTGTGCTCTGCAAGGGAGTGGTCAGCCTTATTTGTATCCATAACCCATCACCCTTGGAGCTTTGTATATCACCATACTGTGCTGCAGAGATGCCAAGCAGAGGCCCAGAGGGAGGGAAGGGAAATCAGAGGGAACATCTCCTGGAGTTCACACTGGCTGGCTCAACAATGACACTGGGCAGGAGGCTGGGAGCAGGTTGGATACAAAAGTTTGACACAGCAACACACCAGATAGAAGCTTGGGGAGGAAAGATCATCTCTTTCTTTCCCCCCACTCATTTCCCCCGACACTCTTCCCCCTCTCTCTCTCTTTCTCCCTTTCTCTCTCTCTCTCCCTTTCTCTCTCTCTCTCCCTTTCTCTCTCTCTCTCCCTTTCTCTCTCTCTCTCCCTTTCTCTCTCTCTCTCCCTTTCTCTCTCTCTCTCCCTTTCTCTCTCTCTCTCCCTTTCTCTTTCTCGCTTTCTTTCTCTCTCTCGCTTTCTCTCTCGCTTTCTTTCTCACTTTCATTCTCGCTTTCTTCCTCTCTCTCTTTTTCTCTCTCTCTCTTTCTTCCTCCCTCTCTCTCTCTTTTTCTAACCCCCCCCCCCCCCTCTTCATGTCTGGGTCTATTGGAGACTCACTGATGGAGATTGATTGCTATGATTAGTCAACAACTCCATTATCGTTGTATCCTGCGACTATCAGGATGGTAGAAGGTGAACTAGATGGACCTTGATCTTATTTCATCCAGCAATTCCTATGTTCTCTCTCTTCCTACTCCCTCTCCTCTGCCCGTTCCCCTCCAGCTTGCCTGCTCGGGTTGGGGGCGGTGTAGATAAAGTAGTCCAGATGTGTCAGTGACACGGTATCCTATAGGCGTGACCCATTTATAGACTACAAAGAAAGCACAAGTGCTGTGATCACCAGCTTCTTCTGTGAAATGTTTGGTGCCAACATTGTCTGTCCGATTATACTGTGTAGCTGCCAGTTCCTGTTCTTGCTGCTGGTTCAGTTGTTCGGAGCCTGGGAACACGTTCCTCTGATCTGGGGTCTGTGGGGGTCTGTTTATAAAAGCACTTTGGTGAGTGCCTTTCTGCAGATTCACCACTCGCTGACTCAGTCAGAACGTGTCTGTCTGACTGTCTGTCTAACCATGTGCCTCACCATGTGCCTCACTCTCAGTCCCACTCCTGGGCATGTATTCTAACACAAAACATTACCAGGATGACAAGGAACATACAGGGTAAGATACGGCAAAAAAGGGAAGCTTATGTCAGATACCGAGAGCTCAATACTGCAGAAAGCCTAGAGGAGTATACCTGTGTATGAAGGCGGAAGATGTGGGTATGGTTCTTAATGAATACTTTGTGTCTGTCTTCACAAAAGAGGGGGACGATGCAGAGATTGTAGTTAAGGGGGAGGAGTGTGAAATACTGCATGGGATAAACATAGTGAGAGAGGAAGTATTAAGGGGATTAGCATCTTTGAAAGTAGATAAATGGCCAGGCCCGGATGAAATGTATCCCTGGCTGTTAAGAGAAGCAACAGAGGAAATAACGGAGGCTCTGACCATCATTTTCCGATCCTCCCTGGCTACAGGCGTGGTGCTGGAGGATTGGAGGACTGCTAACATTGTACCGTTGTTTAAAAAGGGAGAAAGGGATAGACCGAGTAATTATAGGCCAGTCAGTCTAACCTCGGTGGTGGGCAAATTACTGGAATCAATTCTGAGGGACAGCATAAATCGTCATTTAGAAAGGCACAGGTTAATCAAGGACTGTCGACACGGATTTGTTAAGGGAAGGTCGTGTCTGACTAACTTGATTTAAATTTTTGAGGAGGTAACAAGGATGATTGATGAGGGCAATGCGTTTGATGTAATCTATGTGGATTTTAGCAAGGCTTTTGACAAGGTCCCACAAGGCAGACTGGTCAAAAAAGTAAAAGCCCATGGGATCCAAGGGAAAGTGGCTAGTTGGATCCAAAATTGGCTCAGTGGCAGGAAGCAAAGGGTAATGGTCGATGGGTGTTTTTGTGACTGGAAGGCTGTTTCCAGTGCGGTTCCGCAAGGCTCAGTACTAGATCCCATGCTTTTTGTGGTATATATTAGTGATTTAGACCTAAATGTAAGGGGTATGATTAAGAAGTTTGCAGATGATACAAAAATTGGCCGTGTGGTTGATAGTGAGGAGGAAAGCTGTAGACTGCAGGAAGATATCAATGGATTGGTCAGGTGGGCAGAAAAGTGGCAAATGGAATTCAATCCGGAGAAGTGTGAGGTAATGCATTTGGGGAGGGTAGAGGCAGAAACCCTCAACTCATTTTAAAAAGTACTTGGATGTGCACTTGAAGTGCTGTAACCTACAGGGCTACGGACCAAGTGCTGGCAAGTGGGATTAAGCTCTTTTTCAGCCGGCACGGACACGATTGGCCGAATGGCCTCCTTCTGTGCCATAAATTTCTATGATTGGATATGGGAAACTACATGTGAGCTGACACCGTATATTCAATCTTGGGAGTGTTTGATGGGACAGTGTAGAGGGAGCTTCACTCTGTATCTAACCCGTGCTGTATCTGATCAAAGACTATTCAATGCTAACGCTGGGTGGAAAACATTGAATTCCGCTGCATTGACATCCTTCCCCGGGGACTCCCTCCCCTGAGTTTCTAATCTTGTTTCCTGTGTGTGTATTACATTTTGCAACATCAATTATTTATTTTTATATTTCTGGCACCCTGGGAAGACACTTTTCTTGTGTTGAGGATGATGTTTGGGGCTGAGAGGAGCTTTGCAAATTGTTGGTCCTGGTGCAGTGCGGACTGTTGGATCTCAACTCCTGCTCTACCTGATTCTGGCCCAATTCTCCTCACAAAGTCTTGTTTGAAATAATGAATCGTTATTTGACCTAATCTAGCAATTGAATAGAAGCTGATTGTCCGATTGGCCAGGTGGTAGGGTGGCGAGTAAGTGCTTGAGGTATACTGGACCTGCTGCTGAGTTCCTGTGCCCGGTTGGGTCCTGTCTGTGTGCAGTGACACCTTTCTCCCAAATACCTCATTTGCTCTGCGCTGGTGTGTAACCTGTCTGGATGTGTTTAAATATTTAATGATTGTGCTGTTGACTCGAAGTATTTTGTTTGACCTGCATTCACAAACAGCAGGAATGCAGCTCTGTGAATAATTGAAGGGCCCAATGTTTACAAAGCCCTCGATCTCCTTTGTGTGAGTGTGTGAGCGAGTGTGTGTATGCAAATCTTGTCAGATTGTTACAACACTTACCGATGTTGAACACTGGGACATTTCAAAGTGCTGACCACAATGTTTGTGACAGGATTCTGGTAGTTTCCCACTTCTAACCTCCATCCCTCCTTTGGTTGCATTGCCCTCTCCCTCTGCCCCCTCTCCCTTGATGTTTATTGATATTCGAGCTTGCCAGCTATCTCAGACTGCTGATACTAACAGATTGTGATGAGCTGATCAGGGATTTATTCACCAGTGAGGCATCACTAAGAACGGCCCGTTTCAAGTCTTCAGGCCCATACAATTCAACAGGACAAATAGGTCGGAGCAGCCTGGGCTTGGGGAATACATCTGCCTTCCAGAGTTAGGGTTAGAGACAGCTGGGTCCCGAGATAAAGTGGGATATGGTGGAACAATGAGCTCATCACAAAGAAAGAACTTGCATTTCTATCGCACCTTTCACAACCTCAGCACGTCCCAAAGCAATTTACAGCCAATGAGGTGCTTTTTGAAGTGTAATCACTGTTGTAATGTAGGAAACGCGGCAGCCAATTTGCACACAGCAAGATCCCACAAACAGCAATGAGATAATGAGCAGATAATCTATTTTAGTGGTGTTGGTCAAGGGATAAATATTGGCCAGGACACCGGGGAGAACTCCCCTGCTCTTCTTTGGAAAAAGTGGCCGTGGGATCTTTTACATCCACCTGAGAGGGCGGACAGGGCCTCGGTTTAACGTCTCATCTGAAAGACGGCACCTCCGACAGTGCAGCACTCCCTCAGTACTGTTAATTTTGTTGTTTATCTTCATGAGCTGATGGCAGTGAGTCACTGGAGAGGGGGATCAAAGGAGAAGTGAAGGAAAAACGTGGCAATGCGAGGGTTAATTCTTCTTTGTTGTTTGACAGTGCTGGAGGGTGACTGTCGGGAGAGAGAGTGAGCTGCAGGCAGTGACTGAGGCCGGGGGTGGGCTGTGGGAGCCTGATTTTATGTCAAAATGTTTACAACCTTATAAGGAAGAACCTTGCTAGATCCTAAAAAAAAATGTAATGAAATGTTGGCAATCAGCAGTCCCAGTGCCGGTGACCTGGTTACCTCTCCAGTACAAGACTCACGGGCTACTGTAAACCATTCCCCAGAACAAGCCTGGGAACCCGCTTCAAACTGAGCTGCTCTGTAATGATTCCCACCCCCGGGTCTAAAGTGAAGTGTTTCTGATGCGTGTCTGAGCCTGTTTCAGTTGGATTCCCCCCCACTCCCTCATTCTATCCACTCCTGACCTGAAGATCCTGATTCAGGCTGTGGTTTGGTCCCGTCGGCAGCAACACTCCTCCATCCCTCACCCAGACCAGCATTTTTCTTGAGAGTCTTACCAGGCTATTCAACTGAAGGGGGCATCACAGCCAAGTCCTGTCCTCCTCTTAACCAAAGTACATTCACTCACACCCACACCCACACTTTTGCTCTCGCTTTTACACTAAATTGGCGATCCAACTCTGCTTTAAGGATGGCTATTGTGGGGAATGTAAATACCCTACAATGGGGCAACAGAGAGTGCTCCCCTGAGATTGATATTAGTGTGTTCTTGAGATAGTGTAGAGGGAGCTTTATTCTGTATCTAACCCGTGCTGTACCTGCTCTGGGAGTGTTTGATGGGACAGTGTAGAGGGAGCTTTATTCTGTATCTAACCCGTGCTGTACCTGCTCTGGGAGTGTTTGATGGGACAGTGTAGAGGGAACTTTACTCTGTTTCTAACCCGTGCTGTACCTGCCCTGGGAGTGTTTGATGGGACAGTGTAGAGGGAGCTTTACTCTGTATCTAACCCGTGCTGTACCTGCCCTGGGAGTGTTTGATGGGACAGTGTAGAGGGAGCTTTCCTCTGTATCTAACCCATGCTGTACCTGCCCTGGGAGTGTTTGTTGCTGACATTTGTATGAAGTTTTTTAAAAATTGGAATTTTTCCCCCTCAATTTAAAGTGGCAAAACCCATTAGTAAAGGGAGGTGTGTACAGGGCACATGGCTCTGGAGAGGTCGCCTCACTGGAACCCCTTTTAGAAACGACAGACTGTGTTTGACCATCTCCCCCTCCCTCTCCGTATATTCTGTGCCCCTGGGGTTCCACAGTTTGGCTGCTTGCTACCGTGATGTGACTCCTGTGTGTTGTCTCCTTGTACGTCTGGACTGGGCGATTCGGGAATGCTGAGGATTCATTCCCATGGTCTCATTGACTCTGAACACGAGAGGAAAGCCGTGCACTTGGGCCATTGTCACGGGTGGTTCCAGATGCTGATAGGATTTGCCCTTCCTGAGCTCGCAGCTCAATTTGTGCATCCGGACATGTTTAGCTTCCTGGAAGGATTGAGCGATGCCAACTGGTGCAAGTGTGACAGCCTTTTCGCAAGGTTCAGTTTTATCTCTGTCGACTCATCCTTTCCCAGGACCTCGGATCTGTGACACTCCTCACCTCCCTCAATCTTCATTTCCTCTCACTTCCTACAGGGTTTGAAATCCGGCCTTGGACTTCCTCTAATTTCTACTTCCTGGTTCACCTCATCTCTCTCACATTTTTCTGCCTTGGTGATGTCATGTACTTTGGACCTTCTCGTCACTTTCCAAATTTAAAATAAAGTCACTCCTCCGATTAACAACTGTTTAATTATATATTTTGTTTGAAAGTTTAGTAGAGTTTTTTGAAAGAGGTGACTTGGTTGATTGATAAAGAAAATGGAATGGTTGTAGATTATATGAATTTTCAGCAGGTAGGCAATAAGATGTCTCACAAGAAGCTTGGAACAAAAATTCAGGCAAATGGTATAAGAGGAAATGTAGCACCAAAGGTAGAGAGTTGGCTGAGGGACTATAAGCAAAGAGGGGGAAATTGGTGTTGCTCGGATTGGGGAAGGGTTGGACGTGGGGTGCCCCGGGGGTTACTTTTGTTCCTTATCTACTTGGGTATTGGGAACACAATCTTGAAATTGTTTAACAACACAGAAATAGGGACTGGGTAAACATTGAGCAGGGCACAGACAGGTTAGTGGAATGGGCAGGCAGGTGACAGTTGCAATTTAATATGGATAAGTGTGAATTAATCCAGAGAATTACATAGAAATCACAAGGAAACAGGCTGTTTGGTCCAATCAGTCAGTGTTGGAGTTTATCCTCCACACTAGCAGTCTCCTAATCCTTCCTACGTGTCTGCCCTGTTCCCATATCCATTTATCCCATTTCCTTCGCCCACCTATCTAACCTATTCTTAAATGTTGACACAGTCTCTGCTTCAATCACTAACTCTGGAAGTGCATTCCAGTCTCACAGCCCTCTGTGTAAAAAGAGTTTCTTCTGCTCTTTGTCCTAAATCTCTTGCATTTAACCTTGTATCTGTTCCCCTGGTCTAGACCCCTCAATTACTGGCTACAGTCCATTCCTGTCAACTCTGTCCCATCCCTTCCTAATTTTAAACTCCTCTATCAAATCACCCCGTAATCTCCTCTGTTCTAATAAAAACAGCCCCAATTTATATTTCCTCATACTGGGCAACATCCCAATGAATCTGTGCTGTCCCCTCTCTACTGCCTCAACATCCTTCCTATAGTGTGGAGCCCAAAACTACATGCAGTCCTCCAACTGTGGTCTTACTAAGTTTTTGTATAGATTCATTATCACATCTTGACTTTTAAATTCTATATCTCTTACCATAAAACCTAGCATTCCATTCGCTTTTTATTGGCGTTATCCACTTGAGGTGCTGCTTTTAATGTCTTGTGAACCTGAACCCCCAAATCTCTCTGCCATTCCACATCACCCAGGCCCCCCACCCCATTCAAAGTATCATTATTACTATTTTTTTAATCAAAATGTACCACTTCACATTTCCTAAAACTGAACTCCATCTGCTACTTTTATGCCCATTCCACCATTAGCCCCTTGCAGCTTCCTTGTCCTTAGAATTATTTACTATGCCTTTTATTTTAATATTGTCTGCAAATGTCTCCCTCTAGGTCTAGATTCAGATCATTAGTGTACACCGTGAACAGAAACAGTTCCTATACAGAATCCTGTGGGATACCTCCACCCACTTCCAACCACTCTGACAAACTGCCCTTAACTCCATCCCGCTGTTTCCTCTCTTCTAACCAGTTTTTATTCCAATCCTCCATCTAATTCCAAACCCCTTAATCTTCTCCAGTAGTCTCTTGTGTGGTTTCTTGTCAAAGACTTCCCTAAAGTCCATATCCACCACATCCACCACATTTCCTCTGTCCACCATATCTGTCACCTCCTCTAAGAAAGATTTGTTGGGCATGATCTTTCTTTCTGAAATCCATGTTTTCTGTTTCTAATTATGTTCTCTTGATCTAGATATTAATTTTGTCTTTAACTAAAGATTCCAAACTTTTCCCCACCACACAAGTTAAACAACAGGCCTGTAATTATCTGGGGTAGATCTGTCTCTCTTTTTGAAAATGGGATTACATTTGCCATTGCCCAGTCCACCGGCTCACATTCACATACAATATAACCCTGAATTATAATTTCTGGGGCCTCCATTGTTTCTTCTCCCGTTTCCCTCAGGATCCTTGGATGTATCCCATCAAGTTCCAAAGTTTGGGAGGAAAAGCAAGGAATGGGAGTGTACATTTAATAGAAAGATACTGAGGGGTGAGGATGAACAGAGCGACCCAGGGTTTCAAATATACATTTCCCTGAAAGTGTAAATGGAGGTAGATAAGGCCACAAAAGGCTAATAGAATTCTGGGGTTTATTAATAGGGGTATAGAGTACAGGAGTAAATAAGTAATGATCAATTAGCACCAAACACTGGTTAGGCCACAGTTAGAGCATTGTGTGCATTTTGGGTACCCCGTTATAGAAAGGACATTACAGCCTTGGACAATGTAGAGTGTAGATTCACCAGGATGATGCCAAGGATGGGAAACTATAGTTATGAGGAGAGACTTGAGGTACTGGGACTATTTCCAGTGGAGCAGAGAAGGCAAGAGGAGATTTAATACAGGTTTTTAAAATTGAAAGAGTTTTGATAGGGTGAATCGGGAAAGACTTATTTCCTCCTGTTGGGGAATCAGTGATGAGGGGACATCAATTTAAAATGGTCACAGAGAGTGAGGAGAGAGATTAGAAGAAATTTCTTTACGGAGAGGGTTGTGGAGCACAGAATGATTTGCCACAGGGTGTGGTTGAGGCAGAGACCATTGTATCTTTTGAAGGAAAAGTGGATAAAGATTTGAAGCAGAAGAAGATACAGGACTATGGGGAGAGAGTGGGGCAGTGGGATAAGTTTGGGATTGGTACAGGACTATGGGAAGAGAGTGGGGCATTGGGATAAGTTTGGGATTGGTACAGGACTATGGGGAGAGAGATGGGTAGTGAGATCAGTTTGGGCGCAGACTGGGTGATCGCTTTGCTGAACACCTCCGCTCTGTCCGCAAGCGTGACCCTGACCTGCTGGTCACTTGTCAATTTAATTCCCCGTCCCACTCCCACTCTGACCTCTCTGTCCTCGGCCTCTTACGCTGTTCCAATGAAGCTCAACAGAAGCTTGAGGAACAGCACCTCATCTTTCATTGAGGCACTTTACAACCTTCTGGACTCAACATTTAATTCATTAACTTCACATCATAACCACTGCTCCCATTTTTTTTGGTCAGCCAGTGCTGGTAATGGTTCTGCTGCTGCTATTTACAGGTACTCCTGACCAATCTTTTGTCTCTTAACCTGTCCCATTACCACCCTCCTTGCCTTGCACCATCATCCCTTTTGTCATTCAATCACTCCTGCCCTCTACCATAGGAACATAGGAACAGGAGCAGGCCATTCAGCCCCTCATGCCTGCTCCGCCATTTGATAAGATCATGGCTGATCTGTGATCTAACTCCATGTACCTGCCTTTGGCCCATATCCCTTAATACCTTTAGTTGCCAAAAAGCTATCTATCTCAGATTTAAATTTAGCAATTCAGCTAGTATCAATTGCCGTTTGTGGAAGAGAGTTCCAAACTTCTACCACCCTTTGTGTGTAGAAATGTTTTCTGATCTCACTCCTGAAAGGTCTGGCTCTAATTTTTAGACTGTGCCCACTACTCCTAAAATCCCCAACCAGGCGAAATAGTTTCTCTCTATCCACCCTATCTGTTCCCCTTAATATCTTATAAACTTCGATCAGATCACCCCTTAACCTTCGAAACTCTAGAGAATACAACCCCAATTTGTGTAATCTCTCCTCGTAACTTAACCCTTGAAGTCCGGGTATCATTCTAGTAAATCTACACTGCACTCCCTCCAAGGCCAATATGTCCTTCCGAAGGTGCGGTGCCCAGAACTGCTCACAGTACTCCAGGTGCGGTCTAACCAGGGTTTTGTATAGCTGCAGCATAACTTCTGCCCCCTTGTACTCTAGTCCTCTAGATATAAAGGCCAGCATTCCATTAGCCTTCTTGATTATTTTCTGCACCTGTTCATGACACTTCAATGATCTATGTACCTGAACCCCTAAGTCCCTTTGGACATCCACTGTTATTAACTTTTTACCATTTAGAAAGTCACAGACCTTCCCTTTTGTTCTTTCCTCCCCTCCCCTCCCTCCCCCCACTTTCCCTGGCTCTGTATTTGCTTAAAAACTTTAACTCTTTAATACCTTCCAGTTCTGAGGAAAGGTCTTCGACCTGAAACATTAACTCTGTTTCATTCTCCACAGATGCTGCCTGACTTTGCTGAGCTTCTCCAGCATTTTCTGTTTTTATTTCAGATTTCCAGCGTCCGCAGTATTTTGCTTTTGAGATCAGTTTGAGATTGTTCTAGCATTTTTGGATGAATTCATACTTTTACTGCTCAGCAGAGACAGGAATTGGCCACAAATGCCTGATTTCCTGGTTGAGTGTATGGACATTGCACTAACTGTGCTGCTGGGTCCTTACCTGAAGTGTCTTCTGTGAGTCTGACCATATGTTTCTATGTTTGTGTGCACGTGTCTGTGTAAGAGTGTGCATGTCTGTGTGTGAGTACACGTGCTTTCATGCATGTGAATAAGTAACTCATTCCTTGCTGCATTCAGAGTCCAGTGTTGTCACTATGGGGAAAATCAGACCTTGGCTGTGTGACACGCCCCTCGTGTGACATTTAATTCATCTTCTAAAATTGCTAACACCACCCGTGACGGATGGGAACCCCAGTACCTCACCCTCGTGTTACACTGAGCTGCTGGCCGTTTCTCACTGTTCAGCTGCAAACAGTGTGTAAGTTTCTCACACCCACTGTCATTTACTGAAATCCCAGTGACCGGACTGGAATCATAAACCACAGAAGCATCTGGATTATTTCCATCTTTACAATTCTTTCAGGATGTCCCGTCTCGCCTCTCCAACCTTCTGCTGTGAGTAATCAGATTTCCTGACTCGGGATCTATTTTAATAATTTCAGGCTACACGTCAGTATCCTGTGTCCATTTACGATGAATATCCTTTGCTATCTGGTCTCAGTGGAAGTGTGCAATAGGTTATGGTCCTGAATGAGGGGTGGTCAGTCTGTTCTGCAGCACCGGTCACTGATAATACAAGAGGTGTATCTTCGAGAATCTAGGACTCCCACATCATGTCCATTGAGCTGTCAGAGTAGAGCTGGTCCCTTCACCTGATGAGAGTCAAACCGGGGACAGTGTAGAGGGAGCTTTACTCTGTATCTAACCCATGCTGTACCTGCCCTGGGAGTGTTTGGGACAGTGTAGAGGGAGCTTTACTCTGTATCTAACCCGTGCTGTACCTGCCCTGGGAGTGTTTGATGGGACAGTGTAGAGGGCGCTTTACTCTGTATCTAACCCGTGCTGTACCTGCCCTGGGAATGTTTGATGGGACAGTGTAGAGGGCGCTTTACTCTGTATCTAACCCATGCTGTACCTGCCCTGGGAGTGTTTGATGGGGCAGTGTAGAGGGAGCTTTACTCTGTATCTAACCCACCCTGAGGAGTCAGAATGAGCCAGAGAGGAAGCTCCCAGTGAAACGTTTTCCTTTCAGAGCGAACATTCCGATCTGCTTGTTGCTCGATGATGTCAGGCTCCCAGCTTAACACGGACAGGAAGAATGTGCTCGTTCTGATTAACTCTCCACTCTGTGGGCTGGGCTGTTCCCCCAGTGTCTGCAGGAAGGCTGGGAGGGGTCTGTGTGTTTTAAAACTATGGCGGAGTTGCACTGAGTTCTTTAATATAATCTCAACACTCTGCGCTGTCCTATTAACTTGTACTGCACGCCCCATGGATGTGTTTTGTTTCTGCTGTGAGGGTAGTTTGATTTGTTTAATTGAACGTGTTTGTTTCTCTGATTAATGGGGCACAGTGTGTGCAAGGAAGAGCGGAAGGGGCAGGGGGGACATGGCAGAAGAGCCTAGGGCATGGAGTGGGTTTGGAGTGTGCGAGGCGGGTACAAACTGGGGAAGAGATGGCAAACACCCCTGAATGATGTAAGTCGATCAGTCTCTTGCCTACAGGGGGCCTGAATGTCCTTATTGGATGAAGACGAGTTAAATTCTGTTGTGAGGAGAAGGAAAGCAAGATAAACAATCCAGTAGCAAAACTTTGAAACTACACTTGACACTTTCAGAGTGACGTCCTTGGCTGACCGAGATGTTTCAGTTTGAATTGTTGGCTCGTTAACAAAACTCTGTGATTTTTATTCTGTGATTTGCAAAGTAAACATTTAGTGGAAGTGATGTCACCTGCTTTGCTTGAGTGTGTCTGTCAGTACTCTGTCTTTGTTCCAGCTTGTCAACATCTCAATCTCTCAACTTTTTCCTCCCCCGCCTTTTTTATCTTTTAAAAAAAAATATTTTTTCTTTAAAAAAATGCTTATTATTTAATTGAGAAACCAAGATGGAGGGCCAAGGAATGAGGGGTGGGAAGAAAATTAAAGACATTCAGGTAATTCAGGAGTCAGGTGACGTGCAGGTTGGGGTTTAAAAGCCTGAAGATTGCAGAAAGAAAGGAAGACTGAGCAGGAATGGTCCTTGGGGACGAGCCAACTCAGTGTGAACCCTGGACCATCAGATCAAGAGCACATTACTCAGTGGATTCACCCATTAAACTATTGGGGAAGTTGTGATGTTATGTTTAGTTTGTGGGTTCCTCATCCTGTACACACCTTTCTCCCAATTCTCTTGGTTTAGTTCATACAGGATTCAGTCCCAACATGAAATTCCAAATCACAGGAAATGTTTCAAACAGGAAACTTTGGTCCACAATTGCATCTCTGCGTACAATTATACAATCCAGTGTCCACTACCTCCTGTCCCATTGTCTTCCTGCCTCGTATCTCACTGCTCACACCATTCAGTACCTGTCCCATCAACTTCCCTTTCTCCCCCAGTTATTCTGCCCTCCTCCCCTGAAGACACTGGGGTTCAGTTCCACAGGGGAGTCAGTCAGTACCTCAAGCCAAGTGTCCATCCATCAGGTGTGAGCCCAGACCGCCAGATCTGAGGGGAAGGTAGTTAGCTGTGAACGTAACTTTTTAAGACACTATCTTCCCAGTCCCAAGTTGTGAATGCAGTTTGGTAGCTCGATCCCAGGTTTCAACTAATGCTGGTTTGGTACAATGTAAGTACTATAAATCCAGAGATACGCTCCCTCATACTGAGTACATCATAAATCCAGGGATACAGTCCCTCATACTGAGTACATCATAAATCCAGGGATACAGTCCCTCATACTGAGTACATCATAAATCCAGGGATACAGTACCTTGTACAGTGTATACCGAGCAAAAGAAGGAGATATTAGGAGGGGTGACTAAAAGCTTAGTCAAAGAGTCAGGTTTTAAGCAGCATCTTAAAGGAAGAGAGAGGTGGAGTAGTTTAGGGAGGGAATTCCAGAGTTTGGGGTCTAGATGGCTGAAGGCACGGCCACCAATGGTGGAGCGAAGGGAATGGGGGATGCGGAAGAAGCCCCTGGTATAAATCTACGGTTATAGTCCCTTGTACTTGGATAGAAATACCCGGCACAATACCCTCTCCTACATGTATTGTAAAGCAGTACACACGGTGTAAGAATGTATCCCTGGATTTATAATATACGCAGTACGAGGGACTGAGTGTTCTGAAGGGTTAATCTAGAGACTATCTTCAAATCTAAAGCCAAAGAATTGTTTTTTAGAATCCCCAGCTTGTCATTGAATGTGTCCAATTTTTATCATCGTGATCCAGAAATAATAATCAGGAGGTTATGTAGATTTTGGAAAAAATTAGTCTTGAAATATTCATTTAAGGAAAACAAAATAGTCTGTCGGGTTTTTAATGGAGCTGTTTTCTCTCTCGGAGGATTCCCAGCCGTTCCCGTTAACTAACCCTCCTCCCTTCTGATCTGGAAAGTGATTTATTTTATTCAATCTTTATTCTGACCCTAAGAATTAACACTGACCTGGTTGGAAGTCATGTGTCACCGGAATTAACACCACATCACCACTTCAACTTGGCAGATATTAAACATGGAGCAGAATTTACAAACCTGAGCGATTCCTATTTACAATTAAATACAGAAGTGAAGCAGAAATATTTAACAAAACAAACATAATGAGAAAAGGCCTGGAATGAATTAACTACCCTTTGGAAGAACATCTTCACATCTAGAAAATGTTTGATACTTTTTGGAAAAACAGGCTCTGGATAACATTGTCTGGTTTTGTCTTTTTGTACTACTTTCAGTAGTGGTATTATGTAGCAAAACCACCCTCCTCTGATTCTCCACCCCTCTCATCTCTCTCTCTCTCCAACTTTGATTCTCCACCCATCCCTCTCTTTTTCCTCCCTCCCCTCTTGTCTTTTTTTTCCTCCCTCTTGTCTTTTTTTTCCTCCCTCTTGTCTTTTTTTTCCTCCCTCTTGTCTTTTTTTTCCTCCCTCTTGTCTTTTTTTTCCTCCCTCTTGTCTTTTTTTTCCTCCCTCTTGTCTTTTTTTTCCTCCCTCTTGTCTTTTTTTTCCTCCCTCTTGTCTTTTTTTTCCTCCCTCTTGTCTTTTTTTTCCTCCCTCTTGTCTTTTTTTTCCTCCCTCTTGTCTTTTTTTTCCTCCCTCTTGTCTTTTTTTTCCTCCCTCTTGTCTTTTTTTCCTCCCTCTCTTTTTTTCCTCCCTCTCTTTTTTTCCTCCCTCTCTTTTTTTCCTCCCTCTCTTTTTTTCCTCCCTCTCTTTTTTTCCTCCCTCTCTTTTTTTCCTCCCTCTCTTTTTTTCCTCCCTCTCTTTTTTTCCTCCCTCTCTTTTTTTCCTCCCTCTCTTTTTTTCCTCCCTCTTTTTTTCCTCCCTCTCTTTTTTTCCTCCCTCTCTTTTTTTCCTCCCTCTCTTTTTTCCCTCCCCTCTCTTTTTTCCCTCCCTCCCCTCTCTTTTTTCCCTCCCTCCCCTCTCTTTTTTCCCTCCCTCCCCTCTCTTTTTTCCCTCCCTCCCCTCTCTTTTTTTCCTCCCTCCCCTCTCTTTTTTTCCTCCCTCCCCTCTCTTTTTTTCCTCCCTCCCCTCTCTTTTTTTCCTCCCTCCCCTCTTTATTTTTCCTCCCTCCCCTCTTTATTTTTCCTCCCTCCCCTTTTTCCTTCCTCCCTCCCCTCTCTCTGCGCCTTTGATTCTCCACCTCTTTCTCCTTCCCTCTCCACCTCCCTCTCTCCTCTCTCCACCCCTCTCGAACCCCTCTCCGCCTCTTTACCTCTCCTCCTCTCAGACCCTCCTTAAAACCGACCTCTTTGACCAAGCTTTTAGTCACCCCTCCTAATATCTCCCTCTTTAGCTCGGTGTTAATTTTTGTTTGATAATCGCTCCTGTGAAGCACCTTGGGACGTTTTCCTATGTTAAAGGTGCTGTATAAATTCAAGTTGTTGAGTAAAATCCGCTTTCACAGTTTGCTGAATTGCACAGGAAGAGTCCCTTTAATTGGCTGTTAAAGGGGCAGGCCCTGTGGTATTGCTCTGTTTGCAGACAATGATTTCTGAAGACTGGGCTACTATGGTGTGACTGTGTGTGAGTGGGATTTGTAATTTTCAGTGAGGACTGTGAAGACCGGGTGCCTTCACTCACTGTGTACACAGCAGAGGTTGAATACCTGACCTGCTGATTGTGTCTAGCCCTCAGTGTGAGTGTTTACCTTGTGGGTGTAGTTCTACCCTGTATAGACTGTTAATCCTGCTCTACATGGAGTGTGGGAGAGGAGAAAATCCCTGCTCCTTGGAACATGGGACACACAAATCAGATTTACTCACAACTCTAACTTCATGCATCTGAGGGAATCATAAAACCATTATATTTTTATGTAATGGAATCATTTTCTCTTGACCCTCCTCCTCCAAGTATTAAAATATTTGCTTCAGTTCGAGTGGGGGGGAATAGCCCAAGTTTTCCCTTAAAAGGAAATGTGTTTCCACTCGAGCAGACATTTTGTTTATAAAAACGAGTCCAAAACTATGAGAAGGAGCTGCTGGAGGCCACAGGTCTGGGCTTGCAACCAGCTCATTCTCCCTCAGCTTTCAGTACTCTGGTTAAAAGGCATCGTGAAGGATCCCTGCTTTGATCCCCAGCCTGATCGTACACAAACCTCAGCTACAATTAGTCTACGAGCCCCCTAGAGATGGGGAAAAATCAGCCGATCGCTGTTCAGTGACGGCTGCCGGGCTGTGAGGGTGAGGGTGAGGGTCAGGCTCAGCTGTGATCCCTTCCACAGTTGAATAGCCTACCGACACTTCCTGCTTGTGTTGCCATTTGGATGAGGTACTGGAGACTGTCGACATCTGGTCCTGAGGGGGAGGAGTGGGGAGGCACAGTGAATTTGTCGTATATTGTGCTGGAATATAATGATCTAATGAGCTTATTTCACAGTGGTGAAACACTTCCCCAATTCCGGTATCTCTTAATATATAAATTCCTTGAGCTGGTAACAGTATCAGGGACCTTAGTACCTTGAAATCAATGGGTAACATTGTAATCTTGGGCCTGTTAGTTTTCCTTCCTCCACACATTGTGTTGCCATCTCTTTTTAAAAAAATTCCACCTGTTGTTCTTGCTCCAGATGTGGGATATCCACTCCCCCTCCCCCCTCCTCCTCCTCCAACCATCCCTCCCCTACCACCCCACCCCGACTCATTCTTGACTTTCAGTCAAACTGCCTTTTTCCCATCTCCAATATTTTTATAACTAGCAAATAAAAATGCAATATTTTTTAATGCCCCCGTGATATTTCTCCTGGGTGTGCTCGCTGGAGATTAACCTTTAATTCCTGGAGACTCCAGGACTATCCTGGGGGGCTGTGACCCTGATTTGGTGGGAGGTTGAATGGAGGGTGCAGGAGCCAGGAGGTGTTGCAATAATTCCCGGGACTGCCTGTTCAAAGATGCCGTTCCGCACTAAGAAAGAATGA
The DNA here is from genome assembly GCF_035084215.1 of Heptranchias perlo. Lineage (NCBI taxonomy): Eukaryota > Metazoa > Chordata > Chondrichthyes > Hexanchiformes > Hexanchidae > Heptranchias > Heptranchias perlo. The sequence continues at coordinate 39,629,944 of NC_090352.1, forward strand.
ACTTGCATTTATATAGCGCCTTTCACAACCTCAGGACGTTCCAAAGAGCTTTACAGCCAATGAGGTACTTTTTGAAGTGTAGTCACTGTTGCAATATAGGAAACGCAGCAGCCAATTAGCGCACAGCAAGATCCCACAAACAGCAAGGTGATAATGACCAGATCATCTTTTTTCATGATGTTGGTTAAGGGATAAATATTGGCCAGGACACCAGGGAGAACTCCCTGCTCTTCTTTGAAATAGTGGCCGTGGGATATTTTACACCCACCTGAGAGGGCAGACAGGGCCTTGGTTTAACATCTCATCTGAAAGACGGCACCTCCGACAGTGCAGCACTCCCTCGGGTGTGAATCCCGAGGTCGTGAAAGGCACTATATAAATGCAAGTTCTTTCTTTACTTGCCTAGAAGAGGACTGATCACAAGCCACAAAAAGTGGACCTGTAGTTCCCTCAGTTCTCTGGGAGTTTGGTCATTTATAAATGGGCATTGGCAGCAACAGATCTTTGCTGTTAAACCGTGCTTTCTGAAGGTAAAGGTAGAGTAAGCTTTCAGTGAAGTGTAATGGTGAGCGAATGTGGAAAGCCCACCCGCCCCTACGTTATAGACTTTTTCCTCCACCTTGCTCAGCAGGTACAGTTTCTCTGCTAACTGCCTCCTGATTTACCCCCTTCACTGTCCTGCCTGGTCCTCACCCTGTGCCTACCTGTTTATCCCATAATGTTTAGATAAGTTGTGTTTGTGGTTTATACAAACCGTATCTCTTGGGCACTGGAATCACATGTAGTCTGCAATGAAACGACTCTTCTCTCGCAGGGACCAGAGCCAGAGTTTAATTGACCCAAGATGACTGGCCAGTCTTCAGCCAGCTCACGGTGACTTTTGGCTCATGGTCTGAGCTATTTTTAGCTATTTTGCGATGGATCCTCTGTGCAGATCTGAGGCACTGCTTTCCTCAGTCAGGGTGAGAACCTGGCTCCTCCCTCGCTGCGTCTGTAATACTTAGCACTGTGGGACATTTTTCAACATTCAAGGCAATTGTTATAAGCTACACCCACCAGGCGTTTTCAGGCTGGTGTTTATAGATTGAAAGTTGTATTCCATTTGCCTTTCTTCCCCGTCCCTCCAGTTTTTCACCACAGATTTCCCCCCCTCTCCCCCGTGGCTCAGTAGGTAGCTCTCTTGCCTCTGAGTCAGAAGGTTGTGAATTTAAGTCCCACTCCAGAGACTTGAGCACAAAATCTAGGCAGATGTTCCCAGTGCCAGTACTGAGGGAGTGCTGCACTGTCGGAGGGTCAGTGCTGAGGGAGTGCTGCACTGTCGGAGGGTCAGTGCTGAGGGAGTGCTGCACTGTCGGAGGGTCAGTGCTGAGGGAGTGCTGCACTGTCGGAGGGTCAGTGCTGAGGGAGTGCTGCACTGTCGGAGGGTCAGTGCTGAGGGAGTGCTGCACTGTCGGAGGGTCAGTGCTGAGGGAGTGCTGCACTGTCGGAGGGTCAGTGCTGAGGGAGTGCTGCACTGTCGGAGGGTCAGTGCTGAGGGAGTGCTGCACTGTCGGAGGGTCAGTGCTGAGGGAGTGCTGCACTGTCGGAGGGTCAGTGCTGAGGGAGTGCTGCACTGTCGGAGGGTCAGTGCTGAGGGAGTGCTGCACTGTCGGAGGGTCAGTGCTGAGGGAGTGCTGCACTGTCGGAGGGTCAGTGCTGAGGGAGTGCTGCACTGTCGGAGGGTCAGTGCTGAGGGAGTGCTGCACTGTCGGAGGGTCAGTGCTGAGGGAGTGCTGCACTGTCGGAGGGTCAGTGCTGAGGGAGTGCTGCACTGTCGGAGGGGTAGTACTGAGGGAGGTGCCGTCTTTCAGACGGGATGTTAAACTGAAGCCCCGTCTGCCCTCTCAGGTGGATGTAAAAGATCCCATGGCCACTATTTTGAAGAAGAGCAGGGGAGTTCTCCCCAGTGTCCTGGGCCAATATTTATCCCTCAACCAACCATAACACAGATTATCTGGCCATTTATCTTATTGCTGTTTGTGGGATCTTGCTGTGCGCAAATTGGCTGCCATGTTTCCTACATTACGACAGTGATTACACTTCAAAAGTACTTCATTGGTTGTAAAGCGGTTTGGGTCATCCTGAGGTCGCGAAAGCGCTATATAAATGCAAGTCTTTCTTTCGCTCTGTGTTTGAACGGCAGTGTTGATGCTGTTTGTGCCTCTCTGTAAATCCGTTCTTTTTCATTAGCGGCTGAGAGAGATGGGTTATTGTTCTGTGCTTGCTACAGCCATCACAAGACTGACTGCCACGTTTCTGTCCCGCTGGTGTCTTGTTTGAGAGGGCGAGACAACCTTCGCATCTGCCATGAGAGGGCCCATTGTCAGGAGAATCTGTACCCAGTGAGACTGGGAATCGAGGGCAATACAGTCAGTGGTGACTCAGCTTCTGATGACGTAGCTGATTATTTGTAGATTATATTAAACGTCACAGGGCCGGTCACTGATCATTTTCACATCTATACTGAGAATGTTTGCGAGGGACCTTAGAAACCTATGAATAATTTGCTTGGTCTAATGTCTGGTTTTACAAAGTTCCTGGGGGAACAATAGCATTTGTCAAATTGATAATTATGTCCTTGCTCTTAGAGAGCAGTTATGATGAGGTCTTGTTATTTCCAATGCTCTCCTGGCCGGACTCCCATCTTCCACTCTCCGTAAACTTAAGCTCAGCCTAAACCCATCATCCCTGTGCTCGCTGATCTACATCGGCCCCCTGACTGACCCGGGGACCAACCCCCCAACACCCCCCCCCCCCCCCCACCCCCTCCAACCGACCCGGGGATGGGGACCCCCCTGACTGACCTGGGGACCAACCCCCCCCCGCAACCGACCCGGGGATGTGGACCCCCTGACTGTCCCGGGGACCCCGAATAGATTTGTGGTTCTGACACCGTCCCATGGTGCACAAGAACTCTTGCACATTGTCATGATTGTATGTATCGTGGGCATCAGCGTTCCTCGCGTTCACAGACATAACTAATTATCTGGGAGGTGCATTGGACTCATCAGAATCCCTCTGACTGCACGGTGCTGAAGATGTCTGGAGACAGGAACTTCTCAGTTTTGTTGGGAATAATCGTTGGCTACAGATCATTGTGCAGTACTGAGGGAGTACTGAGGTGGCGTCTTTTAGATGAGATGTTAAACTGCGGCCCCATCTGCCCCCTCAGGTCGACTTAAAAGATTCCATGGTCACTATTGGAAGAAGGGGAGTTCTCCCCTGATGTCCTGGCCAATATTTATCCCTCAACCAACTCCAAAAAAACAGATAATCTGGTCATTATCACATTGCTGTTTGTGGGATCTTGCTGTGTGTAAATTGGCTGCCACTTTGCCTGCATTACAACAGTGACTACACTTCAAAAGTACTTCATTGGTTGAGAAAGGCGCTCTATAGATGCAAGTTCTTTCTTCACTAAGGATGCCAGGAAGGAGGAGCCCCCTGGGGCTGCTTGGATCTTCTGAGTTCTGTAGATAGAGAGCTGGCTGGAGACCACCTGTATTGTGTTGGTTTTGGGCTGACTGAGTGCGGGTTTCTGACGATTCCTGGAGACAGATGCCTCTGGGGTGCAGCAATGAATGAAGTGAATAGAAGGTTCTGCCACTGGCAGTCTGCTTATTGTTAAATCTTACAACACCAAGTTATAGTCCAGCAATTTTATTTTAAATTCACAAGCTTTCGGAGGCTACCTCCTTCCTCAGGTGAACGATGTGGAAAACGTTCACCTGAGGAAGGAGGTAGCCTCCGAAAGCTTGTGAATTTAAAATAAAATTGCTGGACTATAACTTGGTGTTGTAAAATTGTTTACAATTGTCAACCCCAGTCCATCACCGGCATCTCCACATTATTGTTAAATCACCTGAATCCTCTCCAGTAATTAGTTTACTTACACTGCAACAGTGACTGCACTTCAAAGTAATTCATCGGAGTGAATCTCTTTGGGAGTCTCTGAGATATGTAATTAAATATTGTGTAAATGCAAGTTTGTTTTCTTTGATTCAGTAAATCCACAGCAGAACCTCCCCAGTCGCCTTTCTTTTGAGTAGAAATGAGATATTGCATAGTACCCGGCTGTGTAGTGTTGGGTATTACTGTACTTTTCAGATTTCCCCATTGATTAACTCAGCTCTGCTCTAACACTATCTGCCGTACTTTATATATTTAAAGAAAGACTTGCATTTATATTGCACGTTTCACAACCTCAGGATGTCCCAAAGCACTTTATGCAGCAGTCAATATGCGCACAGCAAGATCCCACACACAGCAATGAGATAAATGACCAGATAATCTGTTTTAGGGATGTTGGTTGAGGGATAAATATTGGCCAGGACACCGGGGAGAACATGTCTTTTGGATGAGACATTAAACCGATTCCAGTGGATCTAAAAGATCCCATGACACTCTTCAATGAAGAGCCGGGGACTTTTCCCGGTGTCCCGGCTAACGCTAACGCTATTAAATCCCCTAAAAACAGATTGACTCATTTATATCATTGCTGTTTGTGGGACCTTGCTATGTGCAAATTGACTGCCGCATTTGCCTACTAACCAACAGAATACAGATGTGTAAATCGCAGACTTGCTGAAGTGTACCGATGTGTAAAATCTTAGAAATGGTACAGCACGGAAGGAGGCCATCGAGTCCATGCTGCTCTCTGCAAGAGCAATCCTGCTAGTCCCACTCCCCTGCCCATTCCCCCTAGTCCTGCAAATTTTTTCCCTTCAAGTATTTATCCAATTCCCTTTTGAAGGCCATGATTGAATCTGCCTCCACCATCCCCTCGGGCAGTGCATTCCAGATCCTCACCACTCGCTGGGTAAAAATAGAGGCACCTTTGGTTCTTTTGCCAATCACCTTAAATCTGTGTCCTCTGGTTCTTGACCCACCAATGGGAACAGTTTCTCTCTATCTACTCTGTCTAGACCCTTTGTGATTTTTGAACACATCTATCAAATCTCCTCGCAACCGTCTGCTGTAAGGAGAACAATCCCAGCTTCTCCAGTCTATCCATGTAATTGAAGTCCCTCATCCCTGGAACCATTCTAATGAATCTCTTCTGCATCCTCTCTAAGGCCTTCACGTCTTTCCTAAAGTGCGGTGCCCAGAACTGGACACAATACTCCAGTTGTGGCCGAATCAGTGTTTTATAAAGATTCATCGTAATTTCCCTGCTTTTGTACTCTATGCCTCTATTTATAAAGCCCAGGATCCCATATGCTTTTTTAACCGCTTTCTCAACCTGCCCTGCCACCTTCAATGATTTGTGCACATATACCCCCAGATCTCTCTGTTCCTGAACCCCTTTTAGAGTTGTATCCTCTAGTTTATATTGCCTCTCCTCATTCTTCCTACCAAAATGTATAACTTTGCACTTTTCTGCGTTAAATTTTAACTGCCACGTGTCTGCCCATTCCACCAGCCTGTCTATATCCTCTTGAAGTTGATCACTATCCTCCTCACTGTTCACTACACTTCCAAGTTTTGTGTCATCTGCAAATTTTGAAATTGTGCCCTGTACACACAAGTCCAAGTCATTAGTATATTTCAATGATAGCCAAGTTCCGCACCCATGAGGACGGCCTCAACCGGGATCTTGGGTTCATGTCACGCTACACATTACCCCACCAGCGAACAAATGTTATCTGTTTTTAATATAATGGGTCATTTGCTGGCTCTCTCTGCCTTCCGGATGTTTCTGCCTCTCTCTGTTTTTTTTCTCTTTTTTTTTCCCTGTTTGTTTTTTTGTTGAATGTGTATTCGGGGGTTCTGCAGGTGACACCTCTCTGTCTGAACACGGTGATTGCCTTGGCAACGGGCAGTTGCAGGGGCAGTCTGTAAACACCATGTATTGTTCTATATGTATAAATGCGTAGGCTTCAAGGAGCTCCTGAAACATTTACCTGAGGAAGGAGGAAGTCTCCGAAAGCTTGTGAATTTAAAATAAAATTGCTGGACTATAACTTGGTGTTGTAAAATTGTTTACAATATTTCAAGAAAAGCAGTGGTCCTAGTACCGACCCTTGGGGAACACCACTGTACACCTCCCTCCAGTCTGAAAAACAACCGTTCATCACTACTCTCTGTTTCCTGTCACTTAGCCAATTTTGTATCCATGCTGCCACTGCCCCTTTTATTCCATGGGCTTCAACTTTGATGACGAGCCAATTATGTGGCACTTTATCAAATGTACAGGTGAATAAATAGTAGACTCGCTGTAGTGTACAGATGTGTAAATAGCAGACACTAGTGTACAGATGTGTAAATAGACTCACTGTAGTGTACAGATGTGTAAATAGCAGACTGGCTGTAATGTACAGATGTGTAAATAGCAGATTGGCTGTAATGTACAGATGTGTAAATAGCAGATTGGCTGTAATGTACAGATGTGTAAATAGACTGGCTGTCATGTACAGGCTGACTAGTATACCAGTGTAAATAGCAGACTGACTGTAGTGTACAGACGTGTAAATAGCTGACTGGCTGTAGTGTGCAGATGTGTAAGTGAAAACAGATGGGAAAGGGGTTGCAACAAACTCCTGGGACCTGCAGCACTGGCGAATATACAGGGCCTGACTGGACAAATTATTCTTCTTTAGTTTATTTTTAAACACAGTATCTCTGTGCTGGCAGACAACTGCTGGAACATTCTTTCCATTTTATATGCAAAAAAATAATTCTTACAACAAATGCAAGGAAGCATTTACAGATTCCATGATTCAAGTCCAGGACCTGCAAAGTTTGGGTCCTGACAAACCAGATGTGTTGTGCCCAGTGCGAGGAGCCATTGTAAGGAGCGATGGGCAGCATTCTGTCCGAGAGCAGGTGAACTCTTACCAGCCAAGGTCGGGTGAAGAGCGTCCAACCAAACTGAGCCAGTCCATTAATGGTGTCGCTGCCTAATGCCCATTGCAGGGGACTTACCTGTGTCACATTGGGATAGCTCTGAGTCAAAAGGATGTGGGTTCAAGTCCCATTCCAGAGACCTGGGCACATAATCCAGGCTGACCTCCCAGTGCCAGTACTGAGGGAGTGCTGCACTGTCGGAGAGTCAGTACTGAGGGAGTGCTGCACTGTTGGAGGTGCCGTCTTTCGGATGAGACATTAAACCGAGGTCCCATCTGCCCTCTCAGGTGGACATAAAAGATCTATTGGAATAAAAGCAGGGGAGTTCTCTCCGGTATCCTGGCCAATATTTATCCCTCAACCAATACCACTAAACAGGGATTGGTCATTATCACATTGCTGTTTGTGGGATCTTGCTGTGCGCAAATTGGCTGCCGTGTCTCCTACATTACAACAGTGACTACACTTCAAAAAGTAGTTCCTTGGTGTAAAGCGTTTTGGGATTTCGTGAGGTTGTGAAAAGCGCTATACAAATGCAAGTTTGTTTGTTCGTTCTTTATTACACAGCCCCTCCTCTAACCTGTGCTGTGGCTTTGGGTGTGTTTCGGGTCCATATGTGGGGGCGATTTGTAACCTTCTGATTCTGAGCTCGGCCTCCTGGTCAGTGTGAGAAAGTGAGTCACTCTGAGCAGCTGATGGAAGAAGCAGATAGGACACATTCCTCGGCTGTGAGGCGATGGATTGGAGCAGGTCCCAGCTGCAACTCCCTCATCTGAGCCGTTCCCTTCGAGTTCAAAAAGCTCAGGCCTTAATCCCAAAGCCCCACCCAATGAAAGTACTGAACGTTTGGATTTTATTTTCTCTCTTATGCTTTTTAAAAAAATGCACGCTTTAAAAATGTATTTTATTTCCTTCCTGTCTCCTGCTTCAGACCCTCTAAACTTGACACTGATCCAGCAGGTAAAAGCCCCTTTGGTGTTGCACTAGTTCCGTAGGCTGCCAATGTATTGGAGTCATGCCACCAGTGTTGGTGAATCCGGCAACTTTCTCTTGGAGTTGCTGCTATGTGAGTCCCATGGATCAGGATCTGGCACGGAGAGACAACCACCGGCACAATGGGGCTGTTCGCTGATGATTCCACTGTGTTCGGCTTTATTCACGATGCCTCCGATAATGAAGCAGCCCATACCAGCCACAGCAAGACCTGGATAACCTCCAGACTTGGGCTGGCAAGTGGTGGGAGACATTTGCTCTGCTTAAGTGTCAGGTAGTGACCATTTCCAACAAGTAAAAGCCCAACCACCTCCCCCTGACCTTCAACAGCACCAATGCCCCAATGACCAGAAGCTGAAGTGGGCCTGCCATAACAAAACACCATAGCTACAATAGCAGGGTAAAGGCTGGGTTTACTGCAACGAGTAGCTCACACCCTAGCCTCTCCACCATCTGCAAAGCTCAAGTCGGTGTGTGATGGGGTACTCACCACTTGCCTGGATGGGTGCATATGGAACGATGCTCGAGAAACACTATCATCCACGACAGAGCAGTTTTGCTTCATTGCTACCCCTGCCACTGGACTTGATATCCACTGCCTGTCCCCCACTCTCTCCATCACTGGAACACTGTGGTGCAGTGTATACGATCCACAGGATGCACCACAGCAACTCACCAAAGTTACCTGGAAAGCACCCTCCCTCACAACCTTGACCAGCGAGAAGGACAAGAGCAGCAATGTTGTGGGAACACCATCACCTCCAAGTTCCCCTTCAAGTCGCACACCATCCTGACTTGGACGTATATTGGCTGTTCCTTCATCGTTACAGGGTCAATATTCTGGAACTCCCGACCTAACAGCACTATGGGAGCACCTTCACCACACGGACCGCAGTGGTTCAAGAAGAAGGCCCACCACCACCACCTAATCAAGGGCAATAATTGTGGTCTTGCTACTATCTCCCACAAACCCACCGGTAGGGTGACAGGACAAAGTAATTTAAGGGAAGCCTCTGGTGATTCCAGCTGTTGTCCATATTTAGAAGCTCCATTGGAAACTCCTCGAGAGGCGAACACAAGTTCCTGGCTGGTCTGAGCACCAACTATCCTTGCCCTCCCCCGGTGAAAGAGGGTAGTTGAACACAGTCTGATTCTAACTGAGGGGGGTGGGTGGGAGGATGAGGGAGGGGGGCAATAGACAATATCTAATTTTTGAAAATGGTACTGTAGTTATAACTATAAGCTGGCCCTGGATTCCTGGCATGAAGTGGCATTGAAAGGATTGTGATTGGAATCTCTTTGAGACCACTGGGTACCAGATTATTAGTCCATGGACTTCAAAAGCACAGGAAGCATTGAACAAACACACACACACTAGCAGCGCTTTGTGTTGTTGTTTTTCTTGTAGAAATGTATTGTGTTTGACAAATAGTCAAAGTCATACTCCCTCTCCCCCACCCGCCCCGTCCCAATTCCCCAGAGCAGACACTTAGAACAGGGCGTGAATAGTGCAATAGCCCAAAGACTGAGCCCTTTTACAGTTCTATAAATGTACTGCTCTTCACCTGAAGAGGTACTCAAAGAACCATGGACTGTTACACGTGGAAATGGGCCATTTGAACCATCCAGTCTGTACTGGTGTTTTTCTGTATGAGGGCCTAGTGTAATCCAACTCTGATTCTAAGTAACACCCCCCACCCCCCACACTCAACAATCATGGTAAGTTACAGCTGTACCATTGAGGGTGAGGGGGTATAGCCTTGGAATCATGCTGATTGGGGGAGAAGGGAGTTTCTCTCGCACGGGACTCCAAGGATAATAAGAGTTGTGAAATAAGTTATCAGAGGAGGTAATTGATACAGACAGTACAAATGGCTTCAGGAGACAATTGGATATGTTTCTGGAGAAAAATGGGATTGAGGGATAAGGTGAGGAAAGGGCATCTCAAAGTGCTTTACAACCAATAGATTAATTTGAAGTTAGCTAGCTGTTATCTAGGTAAACACACACAGCCAATTTGCACAGAGTAAGGTTCCACAAACAGTAGATGACTGATGCCCAGTACAGATATGACAATGGCATCTACCCAACAACGTGGACGATCGCCCAGGCGTATCCTAGCCACGAAAAAGCAGGATAAATCTAACCTGGCCAATTACTGTCCTATCACCGTCTTCCCAATCAGTAAAGTGATGAAAGGAGACATCAATCGTGTCATCAATCACCATCTACTCACCAAACCCTGCTCACTGACACTCAGCTCCAAACCGCATCACAGCTTTGGTCCAGGCATAGACACAGGAGTTAAAGTCAGAGGAGAGGTGAGTAGTTGCTTTTGACATCAAGGCAGAACGTGACCAAGTATGACATCAAAGCGCCCTAGCAAAACCGGAGGTCAATAAAAAGCAAGACTTGCATTTATATAGTGCTTTTCACAATCTCAGGACATCCCAAAGCACTTAAAGACAATTAAGTACTTTTGAAGTGTAGTCACTGTTGTAATGTAGGAAACAGGGGTCAAAGGGAAAATGCTGCACTGGCTGGAGTCATACGTGATGCAAAGGAGGAGGGTTGTGATTGTCGGACGGCAATCATTGCGGCCCCGGGACATCGCGGCAGGAGTTTCTCAGGGAAGTGTCCTCAGCTCAACCATCTTCAACTGCTTTATCTACGGTCCTTCCTGCCGTCACAAGGTCAGGAGTGGGGCTCGTCTCCATCCACAACTCCTCCAATATTGATGCAGCCCATGCCAGCCTACAGCAGGACTGGGGCTGCAAAGTGGCAGGTAATATTCATTCCACAGTGCCAGGTAGTGACCATCTCAAACATAAAAAAGCCAAACCATCTCCCTCCACCTCCAATGGCACCTCCACAGATGCTGCCTGACTTGCTGAGTATTTCCAGCATTTTCTGTTTTTATTGTAGTTGATTTATGTTTGACGTGTATTAACCACGCTGATGGCGTGTGGGATTTTTCTGAGCCGTGTTGCTGGTGAGTTGGGGGGGGGGGGGACCTGAGCCGTGTTGATAGCATGTGGGGATATCCGAGCCGTGTTGATGGCGTGTGGGGGTATCCGAATGGTGTTGATGGCATGTGGGGGTTTTCTGAGCAGTGTTGATAAATTTAGTTTGCATGCTGTGCAGTTTGTGCTAATTGCTCTGTCTGTTTGTACTGGCTCGCCTGTGGTTCATGTGCTCGAAGCTGACAAGTTTCCATCCAGAGTATTTGTTTCAAGTTAATGACTCACTAAGCGTTGGAATAACTTTCCAGCTCCTTTAGCCACTGAAATGTAGAATTCAATGTGTGCCCATCTGTCTCTTTTTGTCCCCCCATTTCTCCTCCCTCTCTCCCTCCCTTCTCTCCTGAAGGCTCCGACTCTGGGCTACAGTTTCACAGACACCCTGCAATATCTCATCCAATTGACCCTAGATTGTGAGCATTGGTGGGCTATTTGACCACTGATGGCATCACAGACAAACATGATCCTGATCTCACCCGATGTCTAATCTGCGCATTCCAGTCGGGGTCAGTGGACAGTAGTTGGAGCCAATGTAGAATCCCAGTGACTGCTCTGTCTGAGATTGGCTAACTCAGTATAGTCCAGGCATTGAGCCTGTAGCCCGTTTGGTCTTTATGACTCGGTTCCATACTGGCATTACCGACCGTGCCAATGAGTGGGCCTGCTTTTTGATGGCTTGTTTGGAGTTCAGACCGGGAGTTTGTCAGGTTTTGGTATCACTTTGTGTATCGTGGCAATGAGTAGTCCTCTTACATTCTGTGACCCCCCACTGTCCCAACGCACGAATCATCAACAGAAAACGGTGACAGCAATGACGAACTTGTCAGATTTGCTAAGGTCAGCAGCCAAGCAACCCAGTCAAACCTGCATAATATATAACACTGTGCGATATATAACACTGCGCAATATATATCACTGCGCAATATATATCACTGCATAATATATATCACTGTGCAATATATATCACTGCGCAATATATATCACTGCATAATATATATCACTGCGCAATATATATCACTGTGCAATATATATCACTGTGCAATATATATCACTGCATAATATATAACACTGTGCAATATATAACTGCGCAATATATAACTGTGCAATATATATAACACTGTGCAATATATATCACTGCAATAAATATCTGCATAATGCATAACTGCAATATATATCACTGCATAATATATATCACTGCGCAATATATATCACTGCATAATATATAACACTGCGCAATATATTACTGCATAATATATATAATTGTGCAATATATGACACTGCAATATATATCACTGCATAATATATATCACTATACAATATAAAACTGCACCAATATGTATCACTACAATATATACTTCACAATATAACACTGCACAAACTAGATCATTGTACAATATATAATACTGGACTATATATCACTGTACAATAGATATCACTATACAATATACAATACTGAACTGCACAATATATAACAGCACTGTAATATACAGAAGTAGAAAAGCTCTGCTGCCCGTATCCTAACTCGCACCAAGTCCCTTTCACCCATCACCCCTGTGCTTGCTGACCTACATTGGTTCTCGGTCCATCAACCTCGATTTTTAAAATAGTCATCCTTGTTTTGAAATCCCTCCATGGCCTTGTCCCTCCCTATCTCTGTAACCTCCTCCAGCTCTACAACCATTGGAGATCTCTGCACTCCTCCAATTCTGGCCTCTTGTGCATTCCCCGATTTTAATAGCTCCACCATTGGCGGCTGTGCCTTCAGCTGCCTGGGCCCTAAGCTCTGGAATTCCCTCCCTAAACCTTTCCGCCTCTCTCTCCTCCTTTAAAACGCTGCTTAAAACCTACCTCTTTGACCAAGCTTTTGGTCACCTGTCCTAATATCTCCTTATGTGGCTCGGTGTCAAATTTTGTTTGATAATCGCTCCTGTGAAGCGCCTTGGGACGTTTTACTACATTAAAGGCGCTATATAAATGCAAGTTGTTGTTATATTGTATAATATAAATATCAACAACTTGCATTTACATAACACCTTTCTCTCTCTTCCCCTGTTTCTCTCTCTCCCACTCTTGTCTCTTTCCTCCTGTTTTTCTCTCTACTGCTCTCTTTCATTTCTTCTTGTTTTTCACTCTTTCCTTCACCAGCATCTCCACACTTTGTCTCTCTCCCCTGACTTTGTCTCTCTCTCCTATCTCTCTCTCTTTCTCTCCCCCTGTCTCTCTCCCCATCTCTCTCTCTCTGTCCCTCTCTCCCCTATCTCTCCCTCTCCTCTCTCTCCATCTCCCTCTTCCCTCTATCTCTCTGTCTCTCTCTCTCTCCGTCTCTGTCCCTATCTCTCCCTGTCCTCTCTCTCTGTCTCTCTCTCTCCCCCCTATCTTTCCCTCTCCTCTCTCTCCATCTCCCTCTCCCCCTATCTCTCTCTGTCTCTCTCTCCGTCTCTCTCTCCCCTATCTCTCTCCCTCTCTCTGTCGCTCTCCCTCTATCTCTCTCCCTCTCTCTGTCGCTCTCTGTCTCTCTCTCTGTCTGTCTCTCTCTCTTTCTCTGTCTCTCCCCTATCTGTCTCTCTCTCTCTCTTTCTCTGTCTCTCCACTATCTTTCTCTCTCTGTCTCTCTCTTCCCCCCCCCCCCCTATGTTTCCCTCTCCTCTCCCCCTATGTTTCCCTCTCCTCTCTCCCCATCTCTCTCTCTCCCCTATCTCTCTTTCTCTCTCTCCCTCTCTCTCTCTCTATCCTGTTTACCCTGATCTGGTTGGTCCGCTGTTGCTGTGTTATTTTTTTTGAGAGAAAAAATACCAGAGTGGGGAGGGAGGGAGAGAGGGGGAGGGAGAGAGAGAGAGCGAGCAAGCAGAGAGAGGGAGGGAGGGAGGGAGCAGAGAAGGAGGAGAGAGGAGCGGGAGCGGGGACTCGGTGCCGGGATGGCCGCTGCCTGGAATTAATAGTTTGAGTTTGTTCGGGCTCCGGGACGGAGCGGACTGCGGGCGGGATGAAGTTCCGCGGCGGCCGGGCTGTGGTAAGGACTCACCCGCTTCGGAGTGAAGTTGGAGCGGGGAGGGGGGGAGCCGCAATCCGGGGGATGGATTCGGTTCGGGAACGTTCCCAAATCCCGGTGTATCTCTGGCTGAGCTGGGATGACCTGGGCTCGGCTGAGCTGGGATGACCTGGTTGGGCTGGCCTGAGCTGGGATGACCTGGTTGGGCTGGCCTGAGCTGGGATGACCTGGGCTGAGCTGGGATGACCTAGCTGGGATGACCTGGGCTGGGCTGAGCTGGGATGACCTGTGCTGGGCTGGACTGAGCTGGGATGACCTGGGCTGAGCTGGGATGACCTGGGCTGAGCTGGGATGACCTTGGCTGGGCTGGGCTGGGCTGAGCTGGGATGACCTGGGCTGGGTTGGGCTGAGCTGGGATGACCTGGGCTGAGCTGGCTGGGCTGGCCTGAGCTGGGATAACCTGGGCTGGGCTGGGCTGAGCTGGGATGACCTGGGCTGGGCTGGGCTGGGATGACCTGGCTGGGCTGGGCTGAGCTGGGATGACCTGGGCTGGGATGACCTGGGCTGGGATGACCTGGCTGGGCTGGGATGACCTGGCTGGGCTGGGATGACCTGGCTGGGCTGGGCTGAGCTGGGATGACCTGGCTGGGCTGGGCTGAGCTGGGATGACCTGGCTGGGCTGGGCTGAGCTGGGATGACCTGGCTGGGCTGGGCTGAGCTGGGCTGGGCTGAGCTGGGATGACCTGGCTGGGATGACCTGGGCTGGGCTGGGATGACCTGGGCTGGGCTGGGCTGAGCTGAGCTGGGATGACCTGGGCTGGCCTGGTCTATAGTCGGGATCTCTCGGGACATTCCCCTCCACCAGGTGCCGGGGGTAAACCATCCCCCGTCCACCAGCCCAGCTCTTGTGAGCAGAGCTGCTGACACTTTGTGACCTGTTCTTAGATATTGTTTCTATTTTGAGATTTAATTTGCCTCCTGAGCCGGGAGACTTGTTCTTTTCTAGTTCTCAAACAGTTACAGTTGCTGCTTTCACTGTGGAGCTGCGTTTAATGTTGATTTGTTTCAGTATTTGAGCTTGAGTCCCAGTGATGTTGATGCAGATTGGGGAAGGAGTATTTCCCTAACTGGGTTGGATTGCTTCCAATCCACAGCTACATTTGGAGAACAAGTCAGGAATCTGGAACCAGATCACACGCCCATGGAGACTGGGATTAAAACTTTTAAATTAAATTTCTGTGCTTAAGGGATAATACACCAGGTTCTTTCATTCCAGTCATGGATTGCAAAAATAGAGTTTTGTTAAAGGCAAATATATTCAGTTTGTAAAAGTGTCTTAGGAGGGTCGCACTTCCCAGCAGTAGCTACTGGATCGTGATCAGGATCAGGTGCTTCCCGTCCCCACCCCAGAGGCGGATTTTTAAAAATTAATTCTTGGGATGTGGGCGTCACCAGCAAGGCCAGCAAATATTGCCCATCCCTAGTCACCCCTTGAGAAGGTGGTGGTGAGCCGCCTTCTTGAACCGCTGCAGTCCGTGTGGTGAAGGTTCTCCCACAGTGCTGTCAGGGAGGGAGTTCCAGGATTTCGACCCAGCAACGATGAAGGAACGGTGATATATTTCCAAGTCGGGATGGTGGGAACGTGCAGGTGGTGTTGTTCCCATGCATCTGCTGCCCGTGTCCTTCTAGGTGGTGGAGGTTGTAGTGTATCTGATCCAAGTTTTTAATTTTAAACCAGATGTGACTCACCATATTGATCTGGTCCAGTCCATAATGGCTCTCTGTCACATTCAATATAAACACCCCAGTGCTGGTGTTAAGGAGGCACTGTCACTGTCCAAGCATCATCGATGAGGCATTTTCAAAACTCTGCCTGTCATTGGATGATAAATATCTCAATACTAATTGGAGAGAGTAAGATGCTCGATCTTTGGATAGCCAGTGTTTGCCCCCCCAAAAAACCCTTCCAAGGCCCAGATTGTAGAACCCTCCCAAGGTTGGAAAGAGTAAAAGGGAACAGGGAAGATTGAGATAATTAGAAGGTATTGGTCGGGTTAGACAAGCTTGAGTTTTAAAAGCCTGTAACTTGTCGGGAGAGAAAATGGATGGAGGGTGGGGATGAGTTGCACATTTTGAGGTACTGGTAAGGAATATGTTGGAGTCAGTACGGTGAGCCTACAAGGAAGAAGAGTGTGTAGGACAGGTGTTTGGAGCTTAGGAGGAAAATTTAGAGGAGCACTCATTACTTTAGTAAAGTAACGACAAGCAAGGTTGCAATGGAGAGATGAGATTGGAGGCTCGGGGAGATCCCCATCACATGACCAGCTTTTTTCCTGTATTTTCAGATGAGATAAATTGGCAAGTTTACCAAGTCCAGTGCTAGAGGATGAGATTCTTGGATTATGTGCTCTTAACTTCCTGCCTGCCTTAATTTGAGATATGCTGGTTCAGGGCCCAATCCAAATATGGAGTATGGACTCTCTCAGATTTGGAAGTGTTGTTATTTAGTTTGCTGGTGATCTGAGTCTTGGACAAGGGCCGTTGGTCCAACATCAGTGTTCCCAGTTCAAACTCATCACCTCCATGACCAAAAGGCACACCTCAGCCCTGCCTGAACTGGCATGGCATGGCATGCTTTACAGCTTTGTTGGGATTGGCACTAAGCAGTGCCCGAGGTCTGAGGCACTTGATTGTTGCTCGCAACTTTTAAACTATTCCAAAGTCAGACATTGGAAAATAGAGATTTACTGAGTGTGTGTGTATGTATGTGTGTGTGTATATATATATATATATATATATATATATATATTTTAAAGATGATATTGCTAATTCCCTCTGGTAACACAAGGTGATTACGGGGTTACGGGGAGCGGGCAGGAAATTGGACATGAATTTAGATTTGAGGTTAGGATCAGATCAGCCATGATCTTATTGAATGGCGGAGCAGGCTCGAGGGGCCGATTGACCTACTCCTGCTCCTATTTCTTATGTTCTTATGTGATGTCTCTTGAGCGATTTTCATGCTTTGGCGATTTGATTGTGTTGTTTTATTTAATTAAGCATCAGGAAAGGATGGATGTCTAACATTAATTGTGAGGGTTTAAGCAATAGAATCATAGAAATTGTAGCACAGAAGGAGACCATTTGGCCCATCATGCCAGTGTTAGTCCTTCAACTGGATTATCCCATTTCAAGCAACATGTCTTTTTGCACTGTACTGCCTGAATAAATAAATCTTCATCTGTTCAAATGGTTCAGATGCCAAAAAAAATGAATAATGGAATGTCTCGTGTTCCTGGTAATGCTGGGATTGGCATTGAGTGACTGTGTCTGTATGTCCATGTGTGTTGTGTCTGTCCGTGTCTCTGTGTGTCCCTGTCTCACCATGTCTGTCCTGTGTCTGTGTCTCTCCGTGCCTGTGTATGTGTCTGTGTGTCTCTCCGTGTCTGTGTGCGTGCCTGTGTCTTGCTGTCTCTCAGTGTCTGTCTGTCTCTCTGTGTTTGTGTGTGTGCCTGTGTGTCTCTCCGTGTCTATGTCTCTCCGTGCCTGTCTGTGTGTCTCGTTGCCTGTATTAGTGTGTATGTGCCTGTCTGTGTGTCTCATTGTCTGTGTCTCTCTGTGCCTGTCTGTGTGTCTCATTGTCTGTGTCTCTCCGTGTCTGTGTTTGTGTCTCCGTCTCCGTGTCTCTCCGTCTCCGTGTCTCTCCGTCTCCGTGTCTCTCCGTCTCCGTGTCTCTCCGTCTCCGTGTCTCTCCGTCTCCGTGTCTCTCCGTCTCCGTGTCTCTCCGTCTCCGTGTCTCTCCGTCTCCGTGTCTCTCCGTCTCCGTGTCTCTCCGTCTCCGTGTCTCTCCGTCTCCGTGTCTCTCCGTCTCCGTGTCTCTCCGTCTCCGTGTCTCTCCGTCTCCGTGTCTCTCCGTCTCCGTGTCTCTCCGTCTCCGTGTCTCTCCGTCTCCGTGTCTCTCCGTCTCCGTGTCTCTCCGTCTCCGTGTCTCTCCGTCTCCGTGTCTCTCCGTCTCCGTGTCTCTCCGTCTCCGTGTCTCTCCGTCTCCGTGTCTCTCCGTCTCCGTGTCTCTCCGTCTCCCCGTCTCCCCGTCTCCCCGTCTCCCCGTCTCCCCGTCTCTCCGTCTCTGTGTCTCTCCGTCTCTGTGTCTCTCCGTCTCTCTGTCTCTCCGTCTCTCTGTCTCTCCGTCTCTGTGTCTCTCCGTCTCTGTGTCTCTCCGTCTCTGTGTCTCTCCGTCTCTGTGTCTCTCCGTCTCTGTGTCTCTCCGTCTCTCCGTCTCTCTGTCTCTCCGTCTCTCCGTCTCTCCGTCTCTCCGTCTCTGTGTCTCTCCGTCTCTGTGTCTCTCCGTCTCTGTGTCTCTCCGTCTCTGTGTCTCTCCGTCTCTGTGTCTCTCCGTCTCTGTGTCTCTCCGTCTCTGTGTCTCTCCGTCTCTGTGTCTCTCCGTCTCTGTGTCTCTCCGTCTCTGTGTCTCTCCGTCTCTGTGTCTCTCCGTCTCTGTGTCTCTCCGTCTCTGTGTCTCTCCGTCTCTGTGTCTCTCCGTCTCTGTGTCTCTCCGTCTCTGTGTCTCTCCGTCTCTGTGTCTCTCCGTCTCTGTGTCTCTCCGTCTCTGTGTCTCTCCGTCTCTGTGTCTCTCCGTCTCTGTGTCTCTCCGTCTCTGTGTCTCTCCGTCTCTGTGTCTCTCCGTCTCTGTGTCTCTCCGTCTCTGTGTCTCTCCGTCTCTGTGTCTCTCCGTCTCTGTGTCTCTCCGTCTCTGTGTCTCTCCGTCTCTGTGTCTCTCCGTCTCTGTGTCTCTCCGTCTCTGTGTCTCTCCGTCTCTGTGTCTCTCCGTCTCTGTGTCTCTCCGTCTCTGTGTCTCTCCGTCTCTGTGTCTCTCCGTCTCTGTGTCTCTCCGTCTCTGTGTCTCTCCGTCTCTGTGTCTCTCCGTCTCTGTGTCTCTCCGTCTCTGTGTCTCTCCGTCTCTGTGTCTCTCCGTCTCTGTGTCTCTCCGTCTCTGTGTCTCTCCGTCTCTGTGTCTCTCCGTCTCTGTGTCTCTCCGTCTCTGTGTCTCTCCGTCTCTGTGTCTCTCCGTCTCTGTGTCTCTCCGTCTCTGTGTCTCTCCGTCTCTGTGTCTCTCCGTCTCTGTGTCTCTCCGTCTCTGTGTCTCTCCGTCTCTGTGTCTCTCCGTCTCTGTGTCTCTCCGTCTCTGTGTCTCTCCGTCTCTGCGTCTCTCCGTCTCTGCGTCTCTCCGTCTCTGCGTCTCTCCGTCTCTGCGTCTCTCCGTCTCTGCGTCTCTCCGTCTCTGCGTCTCTCCGTCTCTGCGTCTCTCCGTCTCTGCGTCTCTCCGTCTCTGCGTCTCTGCGTCTCTGCGTCTCTCCGTCTCTGCGTCTCTCCGTCTCTGCGTCTCTCCGTCTCTCCGTCTCTGCGTCTCTGCGTCTCTCCGTCTCTCCGTCTCTGCGTCTCTCCGTCTCTGCGTCTCTCCGTCTCTGCGTCTCTCCGTCTCTGCGTCTCTCCGTCTCTGCGTCTCTCCGTCTCTGTGTCTCTGCGTCTCTCTCTGTCTGTGTGCGTGTCTGTGTGTCTCTCCGTGTCTGTGTGCGTGTCTGTGTGTGTCTCCGTGTCTGTGTGCGTGCCTGTGTCTCTGTGTCTGTGTCTCTCCGTGCCTGTCTGTGTGTCTCGTTGCCTGTGTTAGTGTGTCCGTGTCTGTGTCTCTCCGTGTCCGTGTCTGTGTCTCTCCGTGTCCGTGTCTGTGTCTCTCCGTGTCCGTGTCTCTCCGTGTCCGTGTCTGTGTCTCTCCGTGTCCGTGTCTGTGTCTCTCCGTGTCCGTGTCTGTGTCTCTCCGTGTCCGTGTCTGTGTCTCTCCGTGTCCGTGTCTGTGTCTCTCCGTGTCCGTGTCTCTCCGTGTCCGTGTCTGTGTCTGTGTGTATGTGTCCGTGTCTCTCCGTGTCCGTGTCTGTGTGTATGTGTCCGTGTCTCTCGGTGTCCGTGTCTCTCGGTGTCCGTGTCTCTCGGTGTCCGTGTCTCTCGGTGTCCGTGTCTCTCGGTGTCCGTGTCTCTCGGTGTCCGTGTCTCTCGGTGTCCGTGTCTCTCGGTGTCCGTGTCTCTCGGTGTCCGTGTCTCTCGGTGTCCGTGTCTGTGTCTGTGTGTATGTGTCCGTGTCTCTCGGTGTCCGTGTCTCTCGGTGTCCGTGTCTCTCGGTGTCCGTGTCTCTCGGTGTCCGTGTCTCTCGGTGTCCGTGTCCGTGTCTCTCGGTGTCCGTGTCCGTGTCTCTCGGTGTCCGTGTCCGTGTCTCTCGGTGTCCGTGTCCGTGTCTCTCGGTGTCCGTGTCCGTGTCTCTCGGTGTCCGTGTCCGTGTCTCTCGGTGTCCGTGTCCGTGTCTCTCGGTGTCCGTGTCCGTGTCTCTCGGTGTCCGTGTCCCTCGGTGTCCGTGTCCGTGTCCCTCGGTGTCCGTGTCCGTGTCCCTCGGTGTCCGTGTCCGTGTCCCTCGGTGTCCGTGTCCGTGTCCCTCGGTGTCCGTGTCCGTGTCTCTCGGTGTCCGTGTCCGTGTCTCTCGGTGTCCGTGTCCGTGTCTCTCGGTGTCCGTGTCCGTGTCTCTCGGTGTCCGTGTCCGTGTCTCTCGGTGTCCGTGTCCGTGTCTCTCGGTGTCCGTGTCCGTGTCTCTCGGTGTCCGTGTCCGTGTCTCTCGGTGTCCGTGTCCGTGTCTCTCGGTGTCCGTGTCCGTGTCTCTCGGTGTCCGTGTCCGTGTCTCTCGGTGTCCGTGTCCGTGTCTCTCGGTGTCCGTGTCCGTGTCTCTCGGTGTCCGTGTCCGTGTCTCTCGGTGTCCGTGTCCGTGTCTCTCGGTGTCCGTGTCCGTGTCTCTCGGTGTCCGTGTCCGTGTCTCTCGGTGTCCGTGTCCGTGTCTCTCGGTGTCCGTGTCCGTGTCTCTCGGTGTCCGTGTCCGTGTCTCTCGGTGTCCGTGTCCGTGTCTCTCGGTGTCCGTGTCCGTGTCTCTCGGTGTCCGTGTCCGTGTCCCTCGGTGTCCGTGTCCGTGTCTCTCGGTGTCCGTGTCCGTGTCTCTCGGTGTCCGTGTCCGTGTCTCTCGGTGTCCGTGTCCGTGTCCCTCGGTGTCCGTGTCCGTGTCCCTCGGTGTCCGTGTCCGTGTCCCTCGGTGTCCGTGTCCGTGTCCCTCGGTGTCCGTGTCCGTGTCTCTCCGTCTCCGTGTCTCTCCGTCTCCGTGTCTCTCCGTCTCCGTGTCTCTCCGTCTCCGTGTCTCTCCGTCTCCGTGTCTCTCCGTCTCCCTGTCTCTCCGTCTCCGTCTCCCTGTCTCTCCGTCTCCGTCTCCCTGTCTCTCCGTCTCCGTCTCCCTGTCTCTCCGTCTCCGTCTCCGTCTGTCTCTCCGTCTCCGTCTCCGTCTGTCTCTCCGTGTCCGTGTCTCTCCGTGTCCGTGTCTCTCCGTGTCCGTGCCCGTGTCCGTGTCTCTCCGTGTCCGTGCCCGTGTCCGTGTCTCTCCGTGTCCGTGCCCGTGTCCGTGTCTCTCCGTGTCCGTGCCCGTGTCCGTGTCTCTCCGTGTCCGTGCCCGTGTCCGTGTCTCTCCGTGTCCGTGTCCGTGTCTCTCCGTGTCCGTGTCCGTGTCTCTCCGTGTCCGTGCCCGTGTCCGTCTCTCTCCGTGTCCGTGCCCGTGTCCGTCTCTCTCCGTGCCCGTGTCCGTCTCTCTCCGTGCCCGTGTCCGTCTCTCTCCGTGCCCGTGTCCGTCTCTCTCCGTGCCCCTCCGTGTTTGTGTCAGTATATGTCTGAGAGAAAATGTCTTTAGGAAAGCTGTCCCAGAGAGTTAGGGAGGGCCCAGGCTGTGCTGTCCGGACATTCCCAAATATTCCAGCCTCTGTGAACCAGGGTGATGTAATCCCAGTCAGCTGATGGGCTGCTGACTGCCCAACTCCCTCACTCAATCTGGATTCCTTCTCTCTCATTTTCTTCAGACACAGATGTTAAAGCAGACTTTTTACAATCCTGGTTCTGTAAATCTGAATATTCCTGTATTATCAAAGGGCCAGCAGATTTTAAATACATTTCACATTTGTGGGAGAGATCTAAAAATGGGTCAAAACAGAAGTATTGTGGTGACTGTAGGCCAGAGACTGGGGTGGGGTCACAGTGGGAGTTAGCAGAAGGTTTTTATTTAAAATCCACAAACAGCACACAGCGGGTAAAAGGGAACGATTCAGTCCTGTCTGGGACTGTACGGCCCGTGTGTGTCTCAGTGTCAGCTCCTATACATTGTACAGTACACTGTGGGTAAAAGGGAATGATTCACTCCTGTCTGGGACTGTACGGCCCGTGTGTGTCTCAGTGTCAGCTCCTGTACATTGTACAGTACACTGTGGGTAAAAGGGAACGATTCACTCCTGTCTGGGACTGCACGGCCTGTGTGTGTCTCAGTGTCAGCTCCTGTACATTGTACAGTACACTGTGGGTAAAAGGGAACGATTCACTCCTGTCTGGGACTGTACAGCCCGTGTGTGTCTCAGTGTCAGCTCCTGTACATTGTACAGTGGGTAAAAGGGAAAGATTCACTCCCATCTGATGATGTTCAAGAGCAGGTACTGACAGGTGTAGAGTGGCTATTTGACACAGAATTGTTATGACATACATGGGATCAAAAGGCAAGTGTATGATAGAAAGAAGGACTTGCATTTATACAGCACCTTTCATGACCTCGGGATGTCCCAAAGCGCTTCACGGCCAATGAAGTACTTTTGAAATATAGTCACTGTTGTAATGTAGGAAACACGGCAGCCAATTTGTGCACAGCAAGATCCCACAAACAGCAATGTGATAATGACCAGATAATCTGTTTTTTTTAGTGATGTTGGTTGAGGGATAAATATTGGCCCCAGGACACGATGGAAGAGCTGCAGTCGGTGGCAGTGGACTCTTATAAGTGGCTCAACTGAGAAGTATTTGCAACAGTTTTCTGAATCTGTTTCCAAGTGGTGTGTCTCATTGTGTTTAGCGCCTGCATTGAGCTCTATACGTGTATCTACATGTATCTGCGTGTGTATCTGTGTGCAGAGCCTGCACTGAGCGCGCTCTCTCTCCCTCTCTCCCTCTCTCTCCATATGTATCTTGTGTGTAGAGCCTGCACTGAGCTCTCTCTCTGTGTATCTGTGTGTAGAGCCTGCACTGAGCTCTCTATCTCTCTCTCTGTGTATCTGTGTGTAGAGCCTGCATTGAGTGCTCTCTCTCTCACTCCTTGTGTATCTGTGTGTCGAGCCTGCACTGAGCTCTCTCCCCGTGTGTATCTGTGTGTAGAGCCTGCACTGAGCTCTCTCCCCGTGTGCATCTGTGTGTCGAGCCTGCACTGAGTGCTCTCTCTCCCCGTGTGTATCTGTGTGTCGAGCCTGCACTGAGTGCTCTCTCTCCCCGTGTGTATCTGTGTGTAGAGCCTGCACTGAGTGCTCTCTCTCCCCGTGTGTATCTGTGTGTCGAGCCTGCACTGAGTGCTCTCTCTCCCCGTGTGTATCTGTGTGTAGAGCCTGCACTGAGCTCTGCATGTATGTTTGTGCATCCACACGTAATAAAGTGAACCCATCAGGAAGAGTCTGAGGCGAGGGATTTGTGGTTCGGGGAGTTTTGAGTCCAGCTCTGTTCCTGGAAGCGATACCATGTTCCAGTACGGTGCCGAGGCAGCTCAACTTCTATCTGTTGCTGAATGATGCTGATTTATTTTAGTTAAAGGGAATCCAAATGCGGAAATGCTGCAACAGGCTTCTCCATGCCTGGGTTAGGGAGGGGAGAAAATCAGTTGTTCCAGAGGGCTGGGGTTACCTCCGGAACCGTATCCCAGTAAATTGGAGGGAATGGAAGGGACGAGAAGTTTCAAATGGATGGAGTCTGCGGTTCACTCTGAGATGACGGCCGTCAGCCTTTATTCCCAGATATAGTTGTCATCGGCCCCTCTGCCTGGTGGCTGGACAATCTGCCCTGCACCCAGGGGACATTCGAGCCAACTGGGTACAAGGTGCAGTAAGGGCCATAAATATAAGATAGTCACTAATAAATTCAGTGGGGAAT